>NC_079564.1:1684099-2294932 GCF_015846415.1 Triplophysa dalaica
TTTTATTTTGTGATGGTTTTATTATTGTTAACTATTATTATTATTGTCCATAAAATGTCATTATTATTATTGTTATTTTTATTGTGATCATTTTTATTATTATTAGCTATTTGTCCGTCCAAACAAAAGAACAAAGAATGCAGGTGCATTTTAAATGAAATCAAATTCGTGTCTTTCATACCAAATTTCTAAGTTATCAAGAAGAAATACCTCACAATCTAATGATATGCCTCGTTATTAATAAACAAAACCCTGCTGTACAATCATGTGCTCGTTGGATGGACAGTGCCTGGCTTAAGCTATAGGATAGATGGCCGAAGATGCAACTCCTGGCCGTTTGTCTATTAAAGAGGGATCAACAATAAAAACCTCCGCACCACGAGGAGCAAAGGGCCAAGTGGGAGGGGGCAGTGGGGGTGAATGGACTCAAAGAGCGGACCAAGTATGTCTCTGAGAGTGTAGTTTAGTGTACATTTCCCGATGAGATCGACCAGCCAACTGAAGTCACTTTTCAACCAACCATTTTCCCCTCTCAAACGTCTCGCTAAATAGTCCACAGTCACTCTCATTGATTTTCTTTATCAAATAAACAGAATGGCACCGCGTGCCTGACCGCCTTCCTCATCCGTGATCCCGGGACCTGCAGCAGCTGAGAGAGCTCATGTCAATTTCCCAAATTTTCACAATCCCCCCACTGACATCACACATCACAATATAAATGATCATATTGATGCCTGTCATTAAAAGTGTGTCTTTTCCACAACCGTGTCAATTATTTAAATATTCTTTAAGTGATCAGTAACGCTTGAACAGATCATTGATTGATTTTTTTAATTATTTTAAATGTATTTTTGACAGCCTTACTTACAAAAGCAATATGTATTAAATTTGATTTGGTTCACATTTCTTTATTTGTCTACAAAGCAAGACGTTTTTTATTTAGGGTGTTTTATAAGTGCACACTGTTGGCTATGCAGTTTCTAAAAGCAGTATGCTTTTCTATAATTTTGCATCTGGAAGTGCTTTTTTAATATAAATGTAATTTAATCGCTTGTTTCTGTTCTCACAGCTCTCGTCCATCTCATTCTCTTTCTGATGAAAGGTGAAAGCTGGGCTGATACCGGTCTCATGTCGTATATGGATTTTCGTTTATATAATCGATCGAAATGTCCCAATATATTGATCGAAAGTCCACTGTTTTACAAACAAGCATTTGTGAATCTCGATTTTGCGTTGGAAGTGATTTCACCAAGACGTTATTCACAGACACGCTGTTATTTTGACAATATGTGATTCTGTTTTTTAATAGGAGCGCGCAAAAGCATTGCGCTCTTTTTATCTTATTTTGTTTTAAAGCTACAAGACCGTCTTAATTGTTAAAAGCTTTCTGCATTGTGTGTCATCTGAAGAGGCTTGCGTTTTATGAAATTAAAGTTAGATAAGTCCGCATTGAGGGAGGCAGCACCCAATCCCCAACTTATTTCCCATTTTCTGTTCCAGCATCACCGCGCAACGCTCTTTACAATGACAATGTGCCAAATCTAGGCATTTTCAAAAGAGTTTCCATATGCTTTAAGAGGAGCATCAGAGACAGAGGACACCGGGATGCCCTTTTGTACCAAAGGTAGAAGCTTTTTATTTTAACTTTTAGCTGTGGTGGTTTTTAAGAGATGTATATACAAATATATTTATACATGTAAAACAAATATAATGCGTTTACAGATGAAACGTGAAATGTCGCTTTAGTATAACTGTTATTTAAAGGACAAACTGATTTGGTCGGAGACAGATTACGCAGAATGTGTGTTTATAGTGGATGTTAGTCATTTTTCTTTCGTTTTTATGAGAGAATGTGAGATTCCATTGTGGGACACCTTCGAAACGCAAATGATTTTAATTTAGTTTGTCCTACTGTCTTGTGTGGGAAATAACATTGGTATTTTTTGTAATAACTGAAATAAATTTTCTTGTCGCATGGATTCTAGATTTTTGGTTATTTTGGGTGTTGTTGTTGTTTGTTGTAAATCGACTTTATCAAATAAAGTCACGCAACGCGATTTTACAGCCAATCAATTATATTTTTATGCATGCGCATGTTTTCTTTCTGAGAAACGCATGTTTGCCTATTTATTATGAAAAGGTGCGATTTTCGCGTCCTCCACAAACAGTGACAACTTTCAAAGTTTTCGTGATGTGTGTGTGGGTTTTATTTTTTGGTGTTGGTGGCTGGCTTATTTCTGTGTTGGTGGAACATTTTTGGACGTTTTTTGCGGCTAGTAAGGGTCAGTTACTGTCAAAACCTGACCTCTCGGACCCCAGAGGGCGCCAGGCGGTTTTGCCAAACATTTCATTTCTGGGGCAGGACAGTCGTTCACTCAAACAATACGAGCAAACAACCGAAAAAGTACCGAATACCCGCAACTCATTGTTAGATATCATACGTTTTAGAAAGACGATTATAAAAAATCACAGGTCGCGAATTGTATTATGATTGCTTTATTGACATTTCACTGAAATCAATATGCATGCAGTTTTTGGTCTCACAGACACGCTTCAAAATGTAAAAAAAACGAATAAACATTGTGATTTTATTTGTGCATCTATATTGAGGAAATTGCATGCCATCATAACCGATGATAAATTGTATACACACGTCATAGCTTAAAAAATATAAAATAACAAGACATTTCTCTCAAAAACAAAGTCTATTCATTTTTTAATCATTTTGAATTCAATTATACAAATAAGGTTCATCATTCAACCTAAAGAGAAAGAACAGCAGAAATCAGGCTAGGGAGGAGACGATCAGATTTGAAAGTGCTGGAGATAAGCACTGCCAGCCTTTCAGTTCCGACTACTTTCTCCATTTTACCGTGCAAAGCAGTTCAAACGAGAGCACAGCTGTGCTAAAAGTACGCTAATGTGGCACACAGACATATCCGTCAAAGTATACTTGCATAAGAGGTGAAACCTTTAAATCAATAGTTTTAAAGTCCTCCGCGGTCAGCAGCCGAAATACAGTCGTCGGTGGTAAATGTGCGAAATAACCTTTACTCCGGCGCTTTTGCTTTTCCTTTATATGAAGGTAAAATCTGAATCTCCGTGTCCTGCCGCATGCTCGCCTCTCTCTTGTTTCTGTTCTCTCGTTCATTCTGCTGAAACACCACTTGGGTCTGGCAGGCACGAGTCCCCCGAGGACTAGAAACAGTGGATCAGGGGTGAAGAAGTAACGCCTCTGTTGACCACCTCTCGCCCATCCAAAGACCCACAATATCCAAGACATGCCAATCCAAGTGCTCTTGTTTTACTGCAAACACAGCTCTGCCATAGCATCCTTATCGTGCGATCCGGAAACAGAGGCTCGTTCAATTCAACCCCTTCGATTTTTTCATAAAGAGGAGCCGATCTCTTGATTTTCTCCACGATTAACATCTTGTCGGATCTCCTTTCAATGTCGACATTTTAGGAGACATCACCAAAACTAGCTGGTCATTTGCATCATTTGTATGAGAGTTTGAATATGAACAAAATGCCAGATGAGGGAAATGTGAGGTTGTGAAGTTCATTAGCTAAATGTGAAATAGGTTATTATGGGCTGTAATCCCGAGGCCCATTCACTGTCTAGTTCGTATTTATTTTGCACCAAGGAAAGCTTTATTGTCAATATTTTCTTAAGGTGACATTTTCTATATATACACTAGTTATCTAATATATTTTTTGTTTGCGGCAAAACGTTATGATTATAACATATTTCAGGCTATCTCTTGCAAAATCAAAACAATATTATCAAATTGTAGTTCTCTAACAGTGCAACGAAATAAATAAGTACAAATAATTTTAAAAGTAATATCTTTTAACACTAAAATGGTTGATACTGTTTTAATTTGTTTAAGAGTTAAATGTGTCACGCGGATTTACTCTCTTGTTGTCTTTTCTTCATTTACACTGTATTTCATTCATTCAGTGTTTAAAAGCAGAAATATTATTTGTAATCGCGTTGTTCTGTATCCTAATCATTAAAACACGTTCGATAACATTCTGTTAAATTATATTTTACATTTATGCTTAAGGATATTATTGTATTACTACTGCTGTCCATATACATATTTCTGTTTTTGAAATCTGAACATTTTAATATAGCCTACCGATGCATTTATATATCCTATCCAGTATCTTTATCTCCCTAAAATGTTCTTTATTCGGGCAACACTGGTAAAAATTATACTAAGGATTAATAGATTAGAATATATATTCCTTTAAAAAAAACACCCGACTAAGATTCCCATTCCTCGATAGTGATGTTTTGTAAATTTCTGCAATTATTTTATTTTCTTTCAAATACGCAGCTTCGATCAAACATTAAATATTTAGAACATATTCTCTTATTGTCCCACCAAATGTTCCAGGCCTGTTCCAGGACGTCTTGCCCACCGAAAAAGATTTTCCCCCATTAGATCATTGTAAAAATCTGGCCCGTTCAGCCCTTCGGCTCTCCAAGTTGAAACAGCGCGTCATTTGCAATGTGGAGACTGTTGATCACCTAACTAATTACGTCTCTCTCTTTCTGCCTCGCGCGCTCTCTCTCCCTCCCTCACGCGCTCACTCCCCCTCTCTCTCTCTCATTCCCAGAGTGCATATCGAGAATAGACACACAAAGACATGCGCACTCAACTTAATCAGCCATTTTTTTAAACAGGGCTAAAACGATAATAATTAGCAGAATAAAGACATATCGGATTTTCATTTCCTTTCCTCCTTTCCCTTACCCCTCCACAAGCGAAACTGCTAGGCAGTCGTCGACACATCTTTTACACAACCGGACCCAAAGGATCGACTCATTCTCTTTCTCACTATAGTATTAACGTTTTTTCCAATAAAGTTGGAGGATTATTGTTATATTTTTTCTTTTTATCGTTTTTGTTACCTACTTTCGCTGTCATTGGATGTGATTTTCTTCAAAATCCCATATCAAGAGAAGAAGCGGAGGGAACTGCGGGGGAAGAAAGTAAGTTTTTTCTTCAACTTTTATTGAGTAGTTGGTGTTAAATTTAGGTCGAGTATTGATTTTCGTTCGCGACCCGTCACGCCGAATCTGCGTTATTGCGCTTTCGGATGACGGTTTTGCGCGCTGTAATTTCGACAAATGTCAGTCTACATATTTTCCTCCGTTTTGGAAAAACAGTCGTTTTGTTGAGGAGCTGCGAACTGTCATGCGATATGCTGTAACACAGGAGGCGTCACCGTTTAAAACGTTTTAAAACTTATATTTCGCTTAATATGGAGCTACACTATCCTAATATGAAGTTGAACACCCGTTGAGCATGTTTATTCGCTGATACAGAAGAAAAGTGTTCAGATTGTTGTGCTCGCGAATGTTGTGCTCGCCTCAGTAGTTAGACTCGCCTCATCACAGCAAACCCTATAGCGGGGCTTTTTTACATATTAACGAATAGTATGCTGTATAGCAAAGGCAATAGACCCCATATAGTTCGTAATAACCCCTGTTCGATACGGTTACCTGTCATTTAAGGTAAATATGTCCTCTATTGCGCGAAGGCTTTACATTGTTATGTCGGCTAATGTAAAGCCCGCTCCGGACCGGCATGTGTTTCAGTAATGTCTTAAGAAACGGCCAAGAAGGCGCACAGTTACCTCATATAGCGAAAACATGCTTCTTTACATATTTTACGATTACCTGCAACGTTTAAATGAGTCTTCACGGTGCGGATGGTACGATGGTAACGATAGGAAGGACTGAGCACTAACAGCAGCCGAGGGTCCTTGCTGCCATATCCCCGGACTCCGTCATGGCTGTGGCCGTCGTGGAAACGGAATAAAAAGAAACGCGACAATTAATATTTTCATTCAAAAACATTCCGTGTTTAAACGGCTTCTGTCTTCCGTCTTGCCCGTAAGTTTCTTCTCCTTTTATCCTCTTTATAATTTCCCTGTGCATTTGTCCCCGAGTTTATAGTAAACCATGTGATGTCGGTAGATTGTTAAAGTTCAGAGTTTTATATTTTTGGGCGAAATTGTTAACATTGGCATTGAAGACCGTGGCATGTGTCGTGAGCGCTTGGCTTTTGGGTTGATGCTGAGTGTGAGACAGTCTTGGCTCCGATTGGAACGCGACAGTGACAAGGGCATCGATCGCTTCCATTGAGAGCACAGAAAAAACACAGGCGGTGGGGAGGCAGAGCACAGAGCCGCGGCGTGTATCGCTGTGCGCGCTCTCAGCTCTGTGTTCCAACAAAACCAACAGTTTTTTACCGCCCGGATCTCTATATTTGTAGGATTTTAAGTTGTTTTTGGGGTTACTCGGGACTGTTGGCAATATATTTCCTTGTTTGTGTATTAAAATAAGCTGCTTTTTGGTCTTCTTCATTAGACAATGTGGATTTGTTGGCTTTTTGTGGTAATGCGATCCTTTGTGGATACCTGGATTTGCAAATCGGAATGGCATCGGACATCTATGCAGCTTTTTTCTGGATGACGATTTTATGCACTTATATTATTTTATATTATTTTAAAATGTATTGTTATTGTTATCATTGTTGTTTAATAATTGTTTTATTATTATGGATACTATTGTTATCGTTGTTATTATAAAGACATGGCTTGCATTAGTGTGTTCCATATTTTCGTATTAAACCTACATTTTATCAAATTCAAATTATTTGTATTTCTATTTATAAATAAATGTGTTTCATTTAGCAGTTATGTTGCTATGCTGTGCTTCAACAACAGTTCCAGCAAAAATATTATATTTAGGAAAAGAAACTCAGATCTATAGAAAAAGGCGTCCTAGAAATAAGAGGAAAATGTGAATTAGGGTTTTCATTTTAGATGTATGAGGTGTGTGTGTTTAATTACAAGTGTTTTTGAAAACACAGTTATGTCTGTTTTTATTTAATCCCCGCACCTTGGTGTACTTGTTTTGCTCTGATTTAATATTTTAGCAGATTTTTCTGTATAAAGTCACAATTTTGCAAACAGAAACAGATTGATTCTAGGCATCTCGGCATATCGTGAAGCCAACGAGAGAAGCCCTTAATAACTCTTGAGACTCAGACATGTTCTGCAGTAAGATTGGCTGAGGCTTCTCCAAGGGTCGACAATGTGTCATTTCCATGAAGCCAAATTGCCCACTGCCTATATGATATTAATGTGCAAATCAATATTTCAGGGATTAAATTTCCCTTCTTCATTTTTTATGGTTTCTACCTCAATAAGTCTCAAGTCTAATAGAAGAGGCAGGATGATTTAAAATCCGCCTCTGCGGAGTGGCTAGCTACAAGCCTATCGCTGCGTTTTGCTGTTCACTATTGAAAATCCTATGGCAACGTGCAGAGGTTGACTGCCACTGCTTGTGACATTAAGACACCCAATTTGGCTAAAAGGCCCAGAGATGACTGGGTGTTCGGTTGAATGCTAATTCGTGGTTATCCTAGTATTGATAGTTGTAAAAGAGAAGCCTGATTCAAATACACACACATGTTGGCATGTCGTTGTTTGCATACACGCATACGTAGACACACCGGAGCATGCACACACACATAATATATGTACATATTTTGACAGTGTCTATGATAAAAAATCTAAAGACAACTATCAAATGCTGGTTTTAGTTTTCTTTTTATCAGAATTCTGTAACATTTTTTTTCCCTTAAAGGCCTTGTTCGGGGTGCAAACAGAGAAATACAGTTTTTATTTTCGAATGTGGCAAAACCAGTAGCACGAAGAGCTTCAATCCACTGGAAAATGGCTTGTTATTACATTTAGTCATTGACATTATTGTTGATCGGTAATACTGAAGCAGAAGGACATTTTTTGTTTGTTTGTTTTTTTACTCACATTATCATTGTCCTGTGAGCATTTTGCTGTCTATCATTAGGTGTTTGCTTTTTTTATCTCGCACCATCTGGGCTATGCTTCACAGGGTGGCATGAATTTCATATGTGATAAAACATTTTTTCCGTTTGGTCTCATCTCAAACCTTTGAACAGACCAATTTAATTTCACTGGAAAGGAAAAAACGTACACGTGGAGGACAAAGGCCTTTTTAATCTGGCTGCGACTGTACGATTTCCTTAAAGATTCGCTGTCTATTAAAATTTCAAAAGCCGAATGTCATTTGGGTGTAATCTTGTCATTTTTTTTGCTATCATGTTCGGGAGAAATGTTTTAGTTGTGCTGTATTCTTCGAAATTTAAAACAATAATGAATTATTTTACCATTCAAGAAAAATCTACCCTGCTGTTGCAATAAACAGATTATTATGTACTCATGTTCTGGTGCTTGTTGTGGTTTCCCAACCACATTAACTGTTTAATAACCTCCTGTGCTTGTGTGCTTGTGTGTGTACTCCTCATGATTGCCGTAGATAGCATTGAGAAAATTGTCAGATTGTTGTTAGGGGAACTATAGGGCTTTTGTTGTCGGCCCAATTGAATTTGGTTCGGAGGATGCAGTGCTTGCCCTGGTCCGCAGAGCAGTGGGTGGAAAGCTGAGAAGTCAGGAGCTAGCTTAATGTATTAAGGGGGGCCTTTTTGTGTCAGCCCCAAGGCATTTCTGTGGAAGCAAGAGCCACCCCTGCTTAGAGGCTTTCTGAAGGGTTAAACACTTGGATGGGGTTCAAGCTCCATTGCGCCTAGGGAAAGTGCATTTGAATATGTACAAGTTTCATGTAATTAGGACTTAATTTTATTAACATATGCAAATTGTCAACGCAGAGGTTTGTTCAGCTGGTGGAGATCAGCTGAGCACAAACGGCTCATTGTTCCCACGGCAAATAATGGGTTTTGAGTCGGACGGTGGAAACGCGTAACCAGCTATCTAATTTAAGTTGTACCATTGCAAAATTTCATTAGTATCCATGGAGATGGGGTTAATTGTGCTGACTAATGGCCTTGGCTACGATGGTGGCCCCCAAAACAGAAATAGAATACCAACCTAGTTAATCTGCCACACAATCACACTTGTTTAGACACGTTTCCCTTATGTGGAAATTTGCATATGCAAATCCAGGGTCTTCCTGATCTAGTTCGTTGTGTTCAGCTGTCAAACACACGGAAAGACGAGGGGAAAAAAGAGCAAGGGCTGTTGCTGATCTCACCACAGAATGGACGGTATTATTGAGGCTGACAACATTCTTTCATAATTTGTTTCTGATTAATAGACCAGACTGAGGGTTTTTCTGTTCAGGCTTTTTGCAAAGAGAAGGTCAGGTCAGAAAAGAGTTTCCACAGCAACTAAAGATCTATTCTTTTCCCTTTGGCTAATTAAATCACATTCTTAAGGCCTCTCCACTTTTTTTTGAGCAGAGTAGCAGAGGAAAAAATACAGTCTCAGTTAATCTCTAGTTTCCTTCAGCTATAGATGGGGAAGCCTGCTCCAGTGCTAGTGCTCTTTCAGTAATCCTGTTTTTTGACAGAAATGTAAACTGATATAATTGCTTTTCAGGAAAGGGAATGCAGGGTTTGTACAAGTGTAAAAAGCATCGGAAAAGGATTAGCATTTTTTTGCATAATGCACGGCGGCTTTGAATGGGGCACTGAATGGTTGACTGAGTGACTTAGATGAAAGCGAGATGGAAACGGTGCCTTCTCCTCCTTTATTTCTAGGCCTCGGTTGTCCCCGAAGATGTTTGTCGAGGACTCGAGACAACAGGCGCAAGCTTCATATTTCTGAAGCCTCCCAAGGTGCCTGCAAATTTTGTCATCATGTGAAGTAATATGTATGATAATGGTCTCTCGCTCTCAACTGGTAAATAGCAGCCCCTATGCTTTATTCAGTAGCATTCGAGCACAATAGAAGGGCTAGGGAGTGGATTCGGCAGAGATGTGATTTCGTTCTTTTCTTTGCTTTTTCAATTGCAGTATCCTTACTCTCAACAGGAAGGGATTTAATTGTGAATGCTAAAAATTTGTATATTTTTATGAATTTTTTAGTGTCCCTTAAATAAACCGTGAAGGGTATTGAGGACGCCAGGAATATGTATGTAATATTTTTTAATTTAAAAATAGAACAGCGTTCATATATTATGGATAAGAGGTTTTGGAAATGGTTATTGTGTCGGGGGGGATGCACGGGATGCTTTCGTGATCTCTGCGTCGGCAACGTCTCCAATGAACTGATCCGCTAAATGAACACAAGCTGCCGCGAAAGATACTTTCACATGTTTTGTCGCGTTCTGTAAGACCTTGATCATCTTTCACTGACCTGTTATAGACTAGTGAACCTAGGGAAAGGAGTCTTTGCTGGTGAATGTGTTCACAGGAACAAAGCGATTCCTCTTCTTTTCTGTCTCTTGTTCTAACCAAGGGTGAAAAGGAAGTGTAGCTTCGAGTCAATTGTGAAATGTGCCAGTGTCACTCTGTTTAACCCCGTCGCTAAAGAAAAGGACGCACACGGATGACGCTTCTCGTCTGTGCCTTTCAAACAGGGCTCAGAGTTAGACAAGTCATGCTTTGGTGTCTGGTCGAATCAGGCGTGTACTGACAAGCTCAACCAGATGTTGATGCGGGCCCGGTTGCCAAGTGAAACTTGTATTCAGTGGATTGTCCCATGCTAAACCACCCCCTCCACCCCTGCTGGCCCGTGAGATGTGGACGCTTTGCTCGGCAGCTTGGATGCAAAGCCGAATTACACACGATCTCCGATGTGTGAGAACACATGACCGATGAGGACATGGTCATTTCAAACAACCATATGGCTTGTTATGGGAAGCACTTGTTATCGTGAGGAAATGTAATTTTTGTCCTCATTGAGAACTTTCATTTTTGTACGCAGTTATCTTAATGTTTTTGTTGCTCTTGGTATGCTTCCAGTCGGGATCACATTACTTTAACTGTCAGTTCGCGTCTCTTCGGAGAAGGGGATTTTCCCCTTCGTATTCTCAGGCCTTCTTTGGTTTTTCGTGACGCCCTCTCGACAGGATATTAAAAAAGGGAAAAAAGAAAATGGTAGTCTAACTGAAGCAACATTTATGCATCGCTATGGAAAAAACTGTTATGTTAAAAATAGCAAAGTATACAATTCAAAGCTTTTTTAAGCAATAGTTGTGTTTAGGTTTATGCTGTTGCGTTCGTATAGCCTGTCAAATACTGTACCTACTACTGGGTCATATTTGGGCTAGTTTTGACAACTATAATGCAAGAAAAAAAACTGTTGTTGATGTTGTTAAAGGTTGTGATGTTCATGTATATGATATCAGTTTGCATATGTTTTTGTTTACATAATAATTTTGTTACAATTTCACTCAACGGATTGTAGTATATAAGCTCTAGTGCCTTTTTTATTTGTTTATAGTTACAATCCATGGCCGTTATTCTCCTCGGAGCAGGTGAAGGTCGTTCTGAACAAGTGCAATGCAATTCTAGTTTCTTCCCCCATATGATCGCCTTAAAGCTCCTCCATTCGAACATATGTACAGTCAGAAATATCATGCACACTCTCCTTGCCAATCTCAGTTGGATAACAAGCCCATTATTAGTTGTCAAGAGAGGGATGAGACCATAATTGAATATGTATGACCGGTAGTGCCTTATCTAAACAGATAAATGAGAGCCTGCCCTCATGAATATTCGTGCAGCTTAGTTCATCTGGCCCTGTGATGAGGATATTAACATGGCTATTCCACCTGTGTGAAAAAAAACGAGTTTTCCAGACATGACACTGAACCAGTGTTTGTGTTAGTCTAGAGACTGAGCAAAGCTGCTCCAGTCCCCAGAGAAGTATTTGGTTAATAGTAGACTCCTCATATCCTGTCTGGCATCTGCGTTGGAATCATCTTTAATTATTTGCTTTTAAGGGGGTTAGACTTTCCATCAGGGCAGATGAGCGGCAGGGACTGAAGGATCGTTTTGTGTGGGTGCTCAAGGTCCTAATTTGTGTCTTCTCTTTAGTTTTAATGGCATGTAGCAATAGAGCGACAAGATTAAATGCGCAACATAGAGCAGTGGGCATGAAATGAAAAGAACGAAGAATCACATCGAACTGAGAAAATAACAGTGGACAAGGCACGAGATAACTGGCGTTCGTATCCATCTGGTCTGATATCTGGGGTAGTTTGGGCTTTTGAAGAATCAACAATTTTCTGCCTCGACTCGTCCTCGTTTTGAAAATGTCTTCGAGTTTTAACGTAGACAATAGGGCGCCTGTCTTGCCTTAGCCTTAACAATTTAAGTTATGGACAATCAAAGAAAGTATTGAAGGTGTAATAAAAAAGACCTATAGAGAGAGAATGAAAAAACCATTAAGGAAAATTGAGGTCCTTTGGGGTATTTCGAAGAAAATCAAATCAGAGCCCTTTGCAAAGATCAAGTGATGCATACAAACGGTGGACTGAAGAGCTGTAAAATCTGACGGAGGATGGAACGGGTGGGGGGGGGCGAAAGGGCTAAAAGAATTTCAGAGAAAAGCAAAGATTATTTTCCATTTAATGCCAGACTCTGTGAGGTTTGTTGAAACTAATGTATATGTGCCATTTCATGCGCTTGCATCTGGGCTTTGCATTTCAAAACACTCCCTTACCACAGCTCTATGCTTATTACTGCATGGCATTTGATAGCAAAACAAATCATTCTTTCCCCTGACTATTACCATTCAGAGCTGTAGGTATAATGTGTTTTCTTTGCTTTAATTAGTTGGCGGTTACGCTGATCCACGGCTTGTTTTCTCTTCTAGGTTGTCATTGACCTTAAAATACCCCCAGTGTCTCGTTGAGGCCGTAGCCGTCTGAATGGCATAACACAATGTGGCCTGCCCCACTGCAGCCCACCGATAATGTTACAACCGGGCCAAACTGGTCCATAAAGGCTCTCAAATGGCACAAGTGGCAATAACCACAGACTCTTTTATTGTTTCTCTTCATTAGTGCTGCTTGCAGATACTTATGCTCTTTTCATCAAAGTAAAAAAACATTTTTGGCTCTCCCATACCGTACCATTAAATTAATTACTTTTTTAATGAGTTAGAAAGGGATTAATCATTTTAATATGTGCGTCATTTTGTTTGGTAATTGTAGGAAGCAGACGGAGCAACTTGACTCCCCGATTCCTCGAAATTAACTTTGAAAATTGAATCGGTAGTTTGCGTGACATTCTGTTTATTTGATAATGGAATATCGTGGCCCTAATTTCGACTCACTCTAATTACATCTGACAGTTGTTTGTTTGGAGTGAAATCCAATTAAAGTGTGCACTTTTTCGAGCCGAATACTTCGGTTCATTCTTAAAGAAATAATGACCCCATGATGGCACTGAAAACAAATGTTTTTTCGTGGCCATAGAAGGGTAAACTCGCAACAGCTGTCTGAACAGAGTTTGTTTAAAAAGCAAATGCCTTTGGTCTAAAGTTCATTTGGAGAGCGCACTAATTAAATATAGGCCCAAACCTTAAGTTAATTAGTAATTCTCTGGCTCCAGAAATTAGGGATATCTGGAGCACGATCTCTGGGCCTGCCTTATAAAGGCATTCGTCTTGCATGGCAGATCTTAGTTAGCAGTAATTCATGCTTTAATAGATTGTTTGACATGTTTTGTAAAATTCCTGCGTGAAGAATGCCTGGGTTAGCACATAGCTTACGGCGGAGGAATGCATGCAGGGATACCTGGCCTGTGATTATGTTTATAATACTAGATAATTACAGGACTTGGAAACTGGATGCGCTGTCTTTACAGAGCAGCGTGAACTTTAAACTTTTATTGTTTCTCGGGAAGATGACTGCACGAAAAGGTCAAAATCTGCGAAGGAAAAATAGGCTCTTGTTAGAAATGGCGTCTGTTTTCTGCTGCTGGCCTGTACAGACAAGTGTCAAAACATTCATCAGGTTAATGTTAGTGCACAAAGGAAGACCATAGAAATACAACACCTGTTCAACAGGCTTAGCAGGGTATATTTTTAGCTTAGCCCCCTACCGTGCATATGTGTGTTTAATTTCTGCCTGTTCTACGGTGGTGAAATATGTGTTACTGAGCTGTGTTTGTGTTTGCACTGTTCTCAAACTGCCTTGGCAATGTTTCGCGGATCGTTCAACTCTGTCTTGGCTATTTACAGGACATATTCACAAACATAAACAAACATGTGATTTGAAGCACGGACATGTGAGTGCCACTCGTTCCGACAAATCCGTACAATTTTAATTTCCCTTTATTTAGTAAGTTAGTTTGTTTTTGTGTTGTATTGGAAGAGGGCCGTGAGCTTTTGCTTTTGAGCAGATGTGCGTAAAACTGTGATTTATGTAACTGGTAAGCGCTTTCATATTGTATGTATTGGACTCTGCAAGAACATGTTTGACCAGTAGATTAATATTTATTTAGCACAGGGAAATCAAGGGATTAGTCAGTCATCATTTTAACTCTAATCCTGCCCAGCAAAAAACTAGACAAAGAGGCCGATTACTGAACACGAGCTGGCAAAGCTACAATTAGATTCTCTGCTTTTCTTGTTGAGAATGGAAAAAGGCCCAGATGCACACACACATGCAAAGGAAAAAAGCAGAAAGCAAACATATTCGTCACTCGTGTTTGTGTGGACAGCAGAAAGATCACGAGACGTCAAGCCAGTGAATCAGAGAAAACAAGTCTAATTTTAGCCAGTGCCTCCTTTGAGAAATGCGCCGCTTTGCTTTGTTACTACACACTTCTGCGTTTGCTCATAATCTCTGTCAATGTCTCTCTTTGTTTTGTTTGTTTGCATGATGTGTGTGGAAACATAAGTGTGCTTTACTTATTAGCCAGCGAGACTCACCGTGGGATTTGGTCACATTAATGAAAAGTGTAACACGCTCATTTGCATGCAGCTTGGCAAAATACACAAGACTAAGATGGCTGATGCATCTCAGGTAGGCAGGCGTGGGGTGGTTTTCATTACCGCCCACTTTTAACCCCATCCAAGTTACAATGCAGTTAACTGGTGAAGTTAACTTTGCAAGGCCTCCCATTGGGGTGCAGATCAAAAGCGAGAGAGAGAAACGTGGAGTTTAAGAGATGATATACCGTCACGTGGACACGGGCACCAGAAAGAGAAGATGTGAAACCAGATGTGGGGTGAAAAAAAGGCCAGAGAGGAAGACTAGTGAGGAACCTGCCAGCATATATTCCCCTTTCCCCCTCCTTCTCTGTTTCACAGTTGAAAAAGAATGTTAATGATTTTTGTGCCCCCCCAGTCCCACCCCCCGTCCTCCTCAGAGACACAGCCTCATTGTTTGTTGCGAGGACCTTTTCTTTCAAACTTAATTACCTTCTACCCTTTTTGGTGACTTGGACTGAAAGTTTGCACTGTGTCAGAAGAGGTCGTCACACATTCTTTTTTACCGGCCTTTTCATTATTCCAGTGTGTGCAGGCATTTCTGTCCGTGCTGGGACGGCAGGGGAGGGAAATGGAAGAGCCTCCGAACTATCCGCAGGAAGCTTGAAGCCGTTTAATGCAGCATAATAGTCTGGACATAGACTGGCCTTTGTTTGTGCGGTTCATTTCGAATCAGGCGTAATTAACTCCAGAGTGTTTCCAGATTGTCAGCGAAGAGAAATTGCAGCTTTCCCTGCTTTGAATTGGGAAAAGACATTAGCTATGTAGATTATGTTTCCCTTTGATACCGGCCCTCCTGTTAAAAGTTTTCAAACGGGCGAGGGAGGCGTATAAACTCGAACAGGCACAACATTCCTTTTTTCTCTTTTAATAAAAGGGTCATAAGTGAAATTAAAGTAACGTCTGTACAGGGATTTTGAATGTCATAGATCTTGTTTCCGCAGTGAAAATGTATCTTGTCTTCCTTAAATTGCGCAATATGCCACAGAAAGGTAATTTGTACAACAAGATTCCGCAGCTAAATAGATGTGTTTTTCGCTGATGTGGATTTGCCACACCCGACAGTAATCATATAGTGCGTATTGAAAATGAGGCCCTTAAATGTGGTTATGGCACAGGGGAGATCTCTTACTTCTACTGTTACACCTCTGGGCATGAACAGGGTCAGGAAAAGCCTTTGTGAAAAAAGGGTCATGCAAAACCGCATTTTTTCCCAACCGCTTTTCTCTCTCCTCTTTGCAATTCTCTCTTTTTTGGACTTAAACAAGAAAGAATTAAGCCTCCCGGTGTCCTCTGAGTCCAGAGAAGCTCTTGATGTTTGGATAATACCACTTTGATGGATTTTTCGTCAGTTCTTTCTGCATGGCAACAAATAAACAAGTATAATTAGACTTGTGAAGACCCATTCATGGCTTTGTTAGGATTAGATATATGTGCAGTTTGCATGCTGTGCCTCTCTTTTGTCTTTCCCTAACTCGCTATGACATTTTGATAGAGGATTTGGTGTCGAGAAAAGCCCCGGCAGAGGCCGGGGTGACCTTTCCTACATCGGATATAATTCGGAGAGCTTTTGCCTATTTTTCCTGGCTTTTTACGCTCTTGTAGTGTAGTTCCACTTCACTGACACGGTACACACGTGTGCATGCTAACGTTTAACGTTTGTCTCAGAAAAAAAAAACTGCTGAAAAACTGTTTAGGCAAGAAAGGGTAAGTGAAATCTTTTTCTAAGGGGGGTATGTGTGCTGGATCGGGGTGGGGGAGGCACATTTTTTCCAAGAACTTAGCAAACCTGGCTTTCCTACTCCATTATTCCCGTCTCTTGATCAGATCAGATTCTTTTTAATCACTTCACAGCCAGCGTCTCTGCTGAGAACAGAGAGAAACCGAGACGGTCTTAATTAAAAAACAGAGGTAGAAACACTGTTTGCCGTCTTTTTCTTCTAATGGGAACGGGAGCCATATCCATGCAATAAGATCCGTCCTCATTGTTTTGAGAGAGTGAAAGAAAGAGAGAGAGCACTCACGGTTCCAAGTAGGGAAGATCTTAGTATTTGTTTTTTCTTTTTGTAGACTTTGCTTTTCACACCGAAAAGAAGTGGAAAAGCAAGACAAGAGAGGCTGTTTCACTGTAAAGTTACATGTCGGAGGAATTTTAGAACGGTTTATAGAATTGGTGCACATTGCTCAAAAGGTGTTAACAGGGGGAAAAAGCACTCAAAAGAACATAGAGCCGCTTTTTAAGAGAAGGTATGTATTTGAGATTAGTTTCTTTTTTGGGTGGGAAAGCGAGCATGTTAACTATCGTGATTGTCTTCTGTGGCTGGTTTGAAGAGATGCCTGCATGTAATTCTTTGAAAAGATGGAAGATGATTTAAAACAGTCGTTCTTGCGCGCTCATCAGACATCTTGAGCGCTTGAGGATGTCTGGATAATACATTGCGGCTCGCCGTAGTAAACAGTGATTTTTCGAGAAGAAATTGATGGGCACACTTAAGTTGCCCGGCTTCGCTGTTGATTGTCAATGAAACAGCATCGGATGCGGAATATCAATATGAAAGCTGGAGGTGCTCTCAGAATCCCAAGATACTTGCCACATATCAAAACACTCGTAGCTCTGAGCTGTTTAGCTCTTTTGTGCCTTCCTTTATAATTTATAGGCATGTAACGATTCACATGCATATCCAAAAATGCAACAGACACAGGCAAATCCAGAGAAGCCTTCTCTCAGCACTTCAAGTGTTCGGGACTGCATAATTCATGTCAAACGGTGCGTTTATGTCCTTGCCTAAATTAACTGATGTTGTTGCGAAGAAAAATTAAAAGAAATAAAAAGAAAAATTTGGAGGTGCTTTATGCCACACGAATGAAAGAAAACAAATTTGGAAGCCGAATGTATAATAACATCTTCCACATTGTATCGGTCTACGCTGTGTATGTGTTTGCTAAATCTTAACAGAAACAAATCACAGACAGCCGCTGACAAGGTAGACACATGAGGGGAAGGGTGAGTGTGTGAGTTTTGTGAATGTTGTTTGTTTTAAGATGTACGGCGGTGGGTTTCGTGTTAACGTCGAAGAATGTTGTGTGCGTCTCGCACACTCACCCAGCGCCCACAGGCCCTGCAGGCACAGCTGCCGGCTCTGTGATGTGCTTTGTGATCTTACACCGGGAGAAGCAGAAATTATCACAGGAGAACATTGTAATCTAGCCTTCACTTCCCTGCCAAATGTGTGTTTTTGGAGACGCACATTCTTCTCCCCGTGCATAAATGACCCACACCAAACTACTCCCCTATACACACACCTTTTTCTTTTTTGTGTGTTGTGTGAAGCTAATTCTAATAGGTGCTAATTTTGTACTAATTGCCAAGCGGGATCACTCTCGGGCCTTTTATGGGCAATCTCAGGAATTTATTTTCACAGCAGTCCTGTGTGTGAATAAACCCCAGCCCATTGTTCATCACTAAATGTAATTTTCGCTTGGTTAGCCTGATAGTTTTTCTGCATTTGGTATTTTTTTATTGCTATACGTTATTGGGCGACATGCAGTAGATGATAAGATTACACTCCATTTGACTAGAAATAACACAAATTTTATATGTGATATCCGTAGGACATCCAGCAAAATGTATTTATCCAAGGGTTGTTTTAAATGAATCCCTAAAAGTTCAAGCGATTTGCACAAAGCCAAATGGAGGGTGGAAATTGTTGCTTAATTATGAATCGTTTTCTCCCACATTCACATTTGACAAAAATGTGCTTTTCCAAATTGCATTGTGTTCAATAACCTATTATCTGATTTCCTATATTCTTGAGAATAATTAGAAAATAAAACCTGGTGCGGCAGACAGGGGCAACCGTTTTAACATTCTAAACCCGTCTTGAGTGTATTTCATTTTAATTGAAAGCACAGCAGTTGCAAGCCATCATTGTTGGCCTTTACCACAAATCTCTACCTATTGTACACACACTGCTATCACCCTGTAACGGCAAAAATTTGGAGCCGTTCTGGCTAGTTTCTCTACGTATGCTAACTGGGCCTCCCTATAGTAGGTGCACATTCTCTGTTTTAGCATCCTATGTTCCGGGTTCCAGTCTTGGCATCTACATTGCCAGGCTGGGGAATAAATTTCTGTGGTCCCATATCTGCCAAGAAGAAAGATGATTGAAGGCTTTTCATCAGAAAGGTGCACGTATAATTCGTGAATGCCCGGAGAGACCCTGATTGAGGCGGTGATGGTTAGGAGATGGGCAGCCATCCAGGATAGATAACATCGCAATGGTATTTCAAATGGTTTGCTTTATGTGCTCGAACTTTTTGTGAGCTGCCAAGGATGAAAAACAAAAAGAAGATAAAAGAGAAAAAAAAGAAAAAAAGAAATTGCTAGATGGCCCTCCTGGGGTGGCTGGTCTGGGTGTGCAAAATATAAATTTGTGTTTGGGATGATTGTCAGAGAGGCCAAGGCGTGGGTTAGAATTTGGATGGCTGTTTAATCAGGGCTTGTTGGATACCTGCTGGGGGATCTCTCTAAGGGAAGATTTGGAATAAGCTGATTTACTGAGTAACATTGGAACCAAAGAGATATACCGCCTTTTTCTGTCAAAGTGGTCGTCATTTGAATTTGGTGGGCCACCTCTCTTTTCTTTGCTCATTGTAATTATGTTGCAGTGGTAAAGCAGCTCACAGAAACTTGTGTGTGAGTGAACTGATTTTAAAGGGGGGTTGGCTGCTCTAGTTTTACAGGTTTACATTTTAAAATATCTGATAATGTAATACCTTATGTTTTTCTCTGATTGGAAACCTCTTTTTACAATTTAAACTCCCCTCCATTGAAATCAATTGTGTGTCTCTGTTCATTTAAAAATAATACAGCCTTATGTAGGGTCTTACCTATACGTAGAAAGATATCTGCTGCTCATTTCCAAGCTAATTCAAGCCTAATTGCTGTGTAGGAATGCTCTCTGTATTATCAAGGACTGCAAACGCTGAAGATCAGATACGCTATCATTATACACATTCTAATGTCTTTGCTCTCTTTTGTTTTTTTATTCATGTAGGTCCCTGACAGGCTGGATGAAATGAGATCCCCATGTAGCGATTACCATGGAAACTTGTGACTCCCCTTCTCTCTCAAGGCAGGAAAATGGGCAGCAGGTATCAAAGCTACGTGAGACGACACATCTTGATAATGAGGTGCCAGAGAAAATCCTTGGGATGGAGACTGACAAGGAAAACAGCCCTGCGGATGACAACCTGAGGACGGAGGAGAGCCGTCGAGAGATTGCATTGGGATTCGGCTTGGAGAATTCAGTAGGCGCCACTACTAAAGAGATCCCCTGCAACGAATGTGCCACTTCCTTTTCGAGTTTACAAGAATACATGGAGCACCACTGCCCAAACGCTCGCCTTCCTCTTCTGAAGGATGAGAACGAAAGCGAGGTCAGCGACCTCGATGACAGCGACGTCGAGAACATGACAGGAGAGATAGTTTACCAGCCCGATGGCTCAGCTTTTATTCTCGAGGACTCCAAAGAAGGTGGCCTGGATGCCCAGTCAGGGGTCAAAAGCCTCTTTTCCCCAGCACTGTTCTCAAACTCCCAAACTGCTGCTGGGGACAAGACTGAGCAGTCTGCCACAGCCCCCATGTCCTTTTATCCACAAATGATCAATACTTTTCACATTGCTTCATCCCTCGGGAAACCATTTACGGCCGATCAGGCTTTCCCAAATACCTCAGCATTAGCAGGAGATGGTCCTGTGTTGCACAGTTTCCGTGTCTACGATCTCCGACACAAGAGTGATAAAGACTATCTTACTTTTGATGGCGCAGCCAAAAACTCCTGTGTGTCCAAAGATGTTCCAAACAATGTGGACTTGTCGAAATTTGATGGTTACATTAGTGATGGGAAAAGGAAACCTATTCTAATGTGTTTCTTGTGCAAGTTGTCTTTTGGTTATAGTAGGTCATTTGTAACCCATGCTGTGCATGATCATCGAATGACCCTCAACGAGCAGGAGCAGAAGCTCCTTAGTAATAAATATGTCTCTGCCATCATACAGGGCATTGGTAAAGACAAAGAACCTCTTATAAGCTTTCTGGAACCAAAAAATAACAATTCTGTGTTACCCCACTTTTCTACTGCAAACTTCATGGGCCCTGATCCAGGCATGCGCAGTCTGTGGAACACCTTTCACATGGAGAACGGTGATTCCCTACAGGCCGGTTTCGCCTTTCTGAAAGGAAGTGCCAGCTTGGCATCTTCTGCGGACCAGTCGCCCAGGAGCGCCCAGATGCCAAAGGCTGAGCTGAACTTGGGGGGTGCGGCCACATCGGTACGTAAATCCCCCGTCAGCTCTGTGACTCTCCAGCACTTGTCGCCCGGGGCTGGGTGTAGGGATCAGGAGAGCAACTGTGAACGGCAGAAGGACGTTAGCACTTTGCATGCGAATGGCGAGCTCCCCATCAAAACCGAGCCCAGAGATGTGACCGATGCTGAGGAGGACGATGACACATATTCGAATGATCTTGACGACGACGGTAATGGTGAACTAGGCGATAGTACCAGTAGCAAAGATTTCCCTCTCTTAAACCAAAGCATTTGTCCTTTATCGTCCAGTGTGCTAAAATTTACTGAACGGGGTACTACTTCCTCTGTGACTGATGCCAATGACCTCGAGAAGACAAAGCAAGTTGCCGCCTGCTTGGACTACAGCAATGACTCTAATAGCGGAGGCAGCAAAGACGGCTGTGACTCCAACGGCGGTAGAGATGGCACGCCGCCATCACATGACCTAATGAGAAGGGATGACGAAAGCCCAGGGCCACTGCACCAGCACGCTGCCACGCCCAGCACCCCCGGCACCCCTGGCCCGGGAGAGGGTTCTCCTGGAAGCGGGGTGGAATGCCCCAAATGCGACACTGTCTTAGGTTCCTCGCGTTCACTCGGTGGTCACATGACCATGATGCACTCACGAAACTCCTGCAAGACGCTGAAATGCCCCAAGTGCAACTGGCACTACAAATACCAGCAGACCCTGGATGCCCACATGAAGGAGAAGCACCCAGAGTCTGGAGGGTCTTGCGTCTATTGCAGCACAGGTCAGCCCCACCCTCGACTAGCTCGGGGCGAGAGCTACACCTGTGGCTACAAACCCTTCCGCTGCGAGGTGTGTAACTACTCCACAACCACCAAAGGCAACCTTAGCATACACATGCAGTCAGACAAGCACCTCAACAACGTGCAGACGCTGCAGAATGGAGGAACAGAAGCCATCTACAACCACACCGCTCCGGTCTCGAACACCAGTTTGAGTGGATGTGGCACGCCCTCACCCTCCAAGCCCAAACAGAAGCCCACGTGGCGATGCGAGGTGTGCGACTACGAGACCAACGTGGCGCGCAACTTGCGCATTCACATGACAAGCGAGAAACACATGCACAACATGATGCTTCTTCAGCAGAATATGAAGCAGATCCAGCACAACCTGCATCTGGGCTTGGCGCCGGCCGAGGCGGAGCTCTACCAGTATTACCTGGCCCAGAACATCGGGCTGACGGGGATGAAACTCGAGAACCCGTCAGACCCACAGATGATGATCAACCCGTTTCAGCTTGACCCTAGCACTGCTGCAGCTCTGACTCCTGGTCACGGTGAGCAGTTTTCCATTGGATATGCTCTTCAGTCACTTTCTTTTGTTCTCTGGGTTTTGTCTTATCGCTCCTGTCATTATTACATCCGGACGCTGACCTGTTCTGTGATTAAAAAAATGATTATGAGCTGCCACAAGAGAATTATTCGTAAGATCTCGTTCTTAATTTTCTTAAGTCAGTTTAATCCTCCTCTTCACCAAGAAAGCTCAACTAAACATGGGAGCAGATTGCTTTGGGGTTTTAACAGTACACAGAGTGAATTTGTCAAGACACGTTTTAGACAAAAAAAAAACAATGCAGGGAACAAAACTGACAAAGTGTCTTGATTTTATGTTTTACATAAATTTCTTCGAGCGTTTAAGGCTATTTCTTATCAGTGCAAAGATCAAACATCTAAAATACAATTAGATGGAAGATGATCTGTTTCTTATTTTATTTGAATATTTTCAACTAGTATAGCAGCAGGCTCTTTTCATATCGATCAGTTTTCAGGTCTTTAAAAAAAGAACAAAAAAAACGTGCCTGAGTAAAAACTCAGGAATGCCTGGTAGGAGTAATTAAAGCTATCTGATGAGGGAGTTTAGAAGTTGAAAGGGATGATTGTAATTGATCCCGATTCAATCCTATTATAGCTTTTTATAGTTAAGGCTTTATAAAAGCCATACTCCTTACTGGGGCTTTATTTTATCAAATCCTTTTGTACCGGTGCCCTACACCAGCTCTTTTTAAATTTCATTTAATAAATACCCCCTTTTCTCCTCCCTGTGTCTCTCTGCTCCACCTCTCTCTCCCTCCCTGCAGTAAATAATGAGCTGCCTGCAGAGCTTCGTCTTGCGAGTGGTCAGCTAATGGGTGATGACCTGTCCGTTCTCTCTGCCGGGGAGCTGTCACCTTGCATCAACGACCCGCTGCTGAAACTCTACCAGTGTGCGGTTTGCAACAAATTCAGCTCCGACAGCCTGGAGGCCCTGAGCGGGCACGTGGCGGCGGAGAGATCGCTTCCGGAGGAGGAGTGGAGGGCCATGATGGGAGACGTCTACCAGTGCAAGCTGTGCAACTACAACACGCAGCTCAAGGCCAATTTCCAGCTCCACTGTAAGACCGACAAGCACATGCAGAAGTATCAGCTTGTGGCCCACATCAAGGAAGGTGGTAAATCCAACCAGTGGCGTCTCAAGTGCATTGCCATCGGCAACCCGGTGCATCTGAAGTGCAATGCCTGCGACTATTACAGCAACAGTGTGGAGAAGCTGAGACTGCATGCCACCAACCAGAGGCACGAAGCTGTGCTGAAGGTCTACAAGGTCAGTAACGCTTTAGTTTTGTCATGACCTACTGTCCTAGTTCTGTTTGTAAACATTGGTATTTAGTTTCTTTATTATTTGCGTTACAATTAATGTATTTTGGGATATAGAGGGGATAGACAGACAGCTGATTCAGTAACTGCGGTCAGGAGAACGTACGTTTTCCCGCACCTTGGTTTTTTATGATGTCAGATGTCAGCTGTAAATTCGATTTACCCAGCCGTCCTCACCCTTTTCCCAGTTTCTCTCTCTCTCTTTCCTGTAAAGATTCTACAGACAGGAATGCGCCAGTCAGCCCTGTTTACATGATGCCTTTCAGAAATCAAACGTAATTGAATTTATGTCAGAAATATCAATAGTTTTAACAGTGAAGTTGGCTGGTGTTGCAGCGCTTCGCTGAATCTTCACCTAAGAGAAAAGTTGCTGCGTCACCCAGCGGACAACAACAAACATCATGTGAACACCTAATGAATTTTGAACACGTGCATGCATGAGAAAATGTATGCTTTCAGATCGCACTGCATTTTAGAGGGTTTGTAAGATGTAGAGGCAATGTTCCAGACATTCCTTTTTTGATTTGCGGGTCATTTTTTGCCGCTTTGTTTCAGACCCTGGGGCAGATAACTGATCCACGGTGGTGAGGTGGGGTGGAATGGGGGATTTGAACAGAGGCCACTGTAGCCTCATCCTGTTCTTAAGTGCATTTGGGTGTTGACTTACTGGACTGGTGTGATTGCCTGAAACAATAATACTAACATCCTGAAATCATAGACCAGCATCGCATCCCAGACACATTAGTGGACTCCTCTGGATAAACTGTATTAACTTAATGAGGATATATTGACCAGCATTAGTCACTTTTGACTTGCATGTGCTCGTAAGGCCGAAGCTGTATATTTAGAAAAGTGAATTTAGCAGCTGACAATGGCTAGACTGCATGCGAAATTGGCAGCTCTGCAATGACAGCCATAATCAAAACTATTCATTACGTTGACCCAAATGAGCAAGCAGTAGTTCCAAGGGGCTTTTTAGACCAGCTTCTCTGGCTCTCACACTGTAATGCTTCTGAAAAGATTAGAATATCAACCAAAACACTCACAAAGGGGTTCCAAGAATAATATATGATCTAGTTCTGCTGTTTAAAGCTTAAAGAGGTTGAGCAGCTCTACGTTATTAATGTATTCAAACAGTGTTCGAAATACAGACCAAGTTACTAAACAACAGAGCAAATCTTGCTACGGGTGAAGTCAGCATGAGGCCAGCGAAGGGCTAAAGGAATCGCATGTGGTATTTGAAGGCCTGGCATTAAAGACACAGTCCATGGGAATGTTTTAAAATCCTTAGCAATTTAAAAAGGAGTGGGGGTCAGGGGGCTCGACTAATTCTCTAAGCAAATAAAAAAGGCTCCATGGCAACAAAGAGCATTTCGGATCACGTCGAAAGACAACTAGATTGAAGATTAGGAAAAGAGAAAGGAGTAGCTTAGCTGTGATCTTAGCAAGTCTCGCAGAAGTCTCGCATTTGTTTGATCACGGGCTCCTGCGAATGGGTCACTGCCTGTTTATTTATTATTGAGATAATTATATAAGTCTTTCTTTGTAAACCAGTATAACATGCTAAGTTAAGGTTTTCCTGAATGTTTAGTTTGACATTTTTTTACTTTGCTGGCCTTTTACAGCTGTATAGACAGAATAGTAAAGATGGAAGATAGAAATGATACGGGGTGAGAGACGGGGAGGATTAATCAAGTAAGGACCACAAGCCCGGATTTTAACTTGAAGAACTATTGCGCAAGTATGTCAATGCACAGTCCACTTGGCTGTTTTGTCAACCTGAATATTTAGGTCACGATATGTTCCTAAACTCAAGAATCCAGTTTTAATATTTACAAACACTCTGATTTTTGTCCTCCACAATGCCTGCTTGGAGATGCAGGTTGCTTTTCGGAAACTTCGAGAATATAAATGATATAATAGTAATATAAATAGTGTTGATCTTTTAGGATTTATTAGTCGCAAATCTTTAAAGCTTGAAAGGGAACGATCCGGTCAAAGACAGACACATTCAATAGAAGCATGATGGTAGGGTTTTTATAAACTGCCCTCCAGTTGTTGTGAAAAAGAAAAAGCATTAGTACTAAAATGGATGCCCACCCCTTTGAGTTTTACTGGCTCACACTTTAAGAGTGGTCAGAGCAGGTGATGCTGCACAATGTTGATGGAGTCAGAAGGGTGTACATTTGACCCAGAGGGGGTGAGGTCTAGCTTTAACATCTCGCGCCCCCACCTTCACTCTGGGAGGGTGAAATCTGTTCTGCAGATGCGGCTTCTAATGCATTTGGCAAGAACCAGGCCTTTTCGCTCATGTATATTTGGTAGTAAATGTTGGGGAAAAAAGACGTTTCTTTATTCGACCAGAAAAACACCTCTTCTTTCATGTTTTAAAGGTGAAAGGGTGGCACGCCGAAGAACAAAGTATTGATGACCTTTCCATACGAGCCCGGAACACAAAGTATCTTTATGGCCAAAAATGATTGAGAATGCAATCAAAATGCATATTCGGTATTTTTATTGCAGCTTTGTGGGCTAAATCAGTTTTTCCAGACCCAAATTTAAATTAGCAGTGCAATGTTTCTTTCTTGTGAAAGAACACAGAGTGCATGTAAAAAGCTGCACATTAAGCCTTCCATTTTTTCCACCCTCATGAAGTAACTCCGCTATTATCATAAATACGGTGCACATACTTAGCTTTTCATAGTATTTAGCTTTAGTGTATAATAATGATCTATTATCGTGATACAATTATCGTTAATAAACACTGAAATAAACGCAGATGTAGTTGAGTGTAAATCTGTCAAGGCCATTCAAAGAAGGCGTAACGCTTGATTAAGAATTGGTGAGAATTGTGTGTTGCTCCAAATAGCCAATTTGTGCTGGGCACTTTAGGTCTTTTGGAGCCAAGAATGTTCACGGTCAGTGTGTCAGAAAGCCTGAGCGAGGGAGGCGGGAACGGAAATAGTGATCCGCACCTGTTCACCAGGTGGTCCCCGTTATGCCCATCTCTTTCTCCCTCTCTGTATTTCTATTCCCTTCTGTCTCTGTGCTTCCTCTCCGGAGGCTTGTGTGTAGAACGTAAGGATGTCCAGCGCGTATCCCCCAGTTGCGCGTCAGGAACTATGAACTGCTTAATTACAGCAGGCTGCTCCCTCCCAGGGCATCCGTCATCAGTCAAGCAGAATTTTCTGTCCGTCTGGAGTCCAAGGCACCATTTCCATATTTGTATTTTCCTACTCCCCGTCTCCCTTTTCTACCCATTTCGAGCCACAGGGGCCTCGGCACACAAAATGTTTCTGGTAGAGGCAGGCAGGGAGATGGAGTCACCGCGACTGGCTCTCCGTGCCCTTGTCCCCAGGGAGCGGCAGATAGCCCATCTCATTATCCATGATACGGATGGCAACACCATTGGTCAGGGGAGGAAAATGAGAAGGGAAATTAAAAGAGGGAAGCAAAAAAAGAGGACAGAATGTGAGAGAGGCTGGAATTTCAGATTTATCAAAAGACTTGTTTTTTCCTCAAACCGGTATTCTCATCCAGAAGGTCAGTGTATCCTGCTCATCCCCAACCAACCCCCCCCTCTCTCTCCTTTTCTGTCTCCAAAACCAAGATGGCGGTCGCTTGACAGGGACATTATTATGTCGGCGGTGATAGCAAATTCATTACTGAAGGTCAGCCTCACTTCTTCTCATTTGAAAATCAAATGGCCCATATATATGCAGCCCAAATTATTGTCTGTCATTTCACCCGATCTCATGGTAAAACGGACAGGAGATTGAGTCGAGGGTATTTGCATAAAAAGCCATTGTGAGAGAGAAAAACAGGGAGGATCTGTTTCGCACACCACTGTCCTATAGCATCGTCATAAGTGTTGTCGTCGTTGTCATCCCGTAGCGCATATTTCTGTATTTTATTTTTGCGAGGATGGATGTTATTAAAACTGGGGGTAATGCACAATGGCTTAATGTGGTCGGAGGCCACAGCTCCGGTTCCCTGAAGTACCTCAACATATGTTGTTTCGACATGTCTGGTTTGTCTTCGATAGCTGGCCGATACCAATTCCGTGAACAAACGTTATTTTCCTTTTCTTGCATTTATTCTCGTGCTGACTGTAAACGTAGACTCTTAGAAAGACATCTAAAACGCGAAAGATAAAGAAAAGCAGACGTTGTCTGGTCTCAGCTGTCAATAAGAGTGACACAGCGGCAGCGCCGTAGGACTTTGCTCGGGTCCAAACAGCATTATATCAGCCCTCACTTCACTTTACAAACGCAAACAAAACCACAGCCTCACAAACGCGTCAGTTTATCCACTTACTCTCTGCAGGCATAGAAGTATGTCAGCACTCTTTCAGCCTCCCGCTCTGACCCAACAGAGGGGCCAGATTATTCAGACGCTCTCGTCTTTCACCTGCACGGATTACAATGGGAATCTTTCAGGGGAGGGCGCGGGGGGAGGGGGTATAATTAAAGCATACAGACAGACGAGTGTGGGTGCAAACACAAAGCCAAGGCTTCGGCTAGGCCCTGCTGTCATTAATCCTCATAGATATTAATAGGTATTTCTTCCATCGTGCCCTCCCCGCTCGTAAGCAGATGGTCATCTCCACACCAGAGCTAACATTTGCTGATGGAAACCTAAAGCATTGTGTTGAAGTGTGGCACCCCCGGTCACCCGGTTTTGATCTGCGCCCCCCACCCCCCCCTCATTTGCCGGTTCATTCTTTTATTAGTAGGTTTGTTCATTTGTGTGCATGCGTCTGTCTTTCCGCAAGTCTTTCTTGTGAGATGAGTGGGGGGGCACCATATGAGGATGCTCCGATATTAATAACCAGATGTGATCTTCCTGTTGGCCCTGGGTCAGAGGGGCCGGCCAGGTCAGCCCATTTGTCTGTGTGCAGGCACTGTGAAGGCTATTGAGGCTGACAGGTATGGGAACCGTGGCAGGGGAAATAAGACTTACCGAGCCCCAAAAGGGAGCGTGGCACTCCCAGGAACAAAGAGTGGCAAGAGTTTGTCATTTTTTACCCCATTTCTTTTCTTTCCTTTCCTTTTTTTCCTCCTTTTTTCAGCCCCCCCCCTCAACCATCCATTTCTCATGGGATCTGGCCCATCTTAACAAAGGATGACTCACAGTTCTCTGATAAGGCCGACAGTGGAAAGACTTGAATTGCAATAATATGATATTCTTGGTGAAATAGCTGGCTGGAGGTAATTAGCTTTGTTTTTAAGTCTCCAGACACGGGCGCAGAGCAAACATGTGACTTCGCCCGGAAAGCGTTATTGGACGACGCACGTATGCCGGAACATCACATGCACCCATGAGATCTCGCCTGGTACTCCGCGGAGGTTTCTCTTTCACCGCTAACCTTTATTTTCCCGGGTTATTTATTGACGTGTACACATGCAGGCAACGGTCGCGCATGCTTAAAAAAGAAGCTGAAATATTATCGGGCCGGTCAACAATTAAGAGCAAAGGGAGAGTTTGCAGAAGAGATTGGAATTAAGATCAATATTGACGTGTGTCGTTTAATAAGACCCGCGGCCCAGAACAGATGCCCGGGTGTAGACAGAGCCACAGTCATGGGTGGCAGTTTTTGCTCACATTAACAGACCCGAATGCAAGAAAGCATTCCTCAAGTAATTGATTTTAAACATTAGGTGCTCACTGAATAGATAAGTAGAGTGTGATATTCGATTACAGAGCAAAGAACTCATTTAACCTCCTGTTCTCTCCTGGCCAGGATTTCCAACACAATACGATTTACCTCCCCTTAGGTTCAGTAGGATTAGTCCGCTACTAGTAATCCTAAATGCTTTGAAATAGACCTGATAGAAGTCCCACTCACTTGTTTGGGATTATGCTCATGGTTTTTCCACATTAAGATGAATTAACCTACTGAATTATGATTTTTGATAATTGTTCTAAGTGCTTCAAATATGTCCGTGCACTCCGAATGGACAGTAGATTTTCTCAGTGTATATAGTGTAGGGAATTTTCTGAATTTGGTTTAAATGCCGTCCTCCATTTCTATAAGCATCCCATGTATTTTGTGTTTTAAAAGCACGATGGTTCACCTAAAGGGGCAGCCGGTTTGAACGGAAGGCTGCCTAGTTTTTTTTCAGTCTCCAAAGAGAACAAAGGCAAACATTTCAGTAATCTTCAAAGTGGCCAGTGGTATGTCGAGTGGACCATGGAATGCGAACCACGGCTTGGGCTTTTCAACGAAAAACAATGGCTTTCCTTTTATGGCTTGTAACTACATAAAGTGTGCTTGAACCATTAGCTTGTATCCGTCATATTGACTTACGATACCACAATTTGAATGTAGGGTTTCAAAAACCTTGGCTTAAATTGATGTTTATATGCATTAGAAGTGTATTTATGTGTGTGTATCTCTCTGCGCGTTTGGATATTCATACATCTCTTTTATGCGCTGTATTCCCTTGATGTGTGGGTAGTTAAGAGCGCTATTTGCTTCGGCTCTTTTGATAAAGCGCAGGTTAAAAGCATTGGCCCTTACAGACTCGACTCCTTAAGATTTTTATAGGGAATATGCAAAGCGATCGGCTAAGCACTACTTCTATTGAGGAGCGAGAGCAGCAAAGCAAGAGGCAGTGCTCTTTAAACAGGCTCCTCTCCATGATCCCTGAGCCGCCCCCAACCCCCTGCTTCCCCTCCCTCCTTTAATAGGATGCAAATCAGGAACCCTCCTCTATGTTGTTGTGGAAGGCTAAAAGGCAGATGGAACATGAAAGAGTTTAATGTTTAAAAGTATGAATAGGGAGGGCACGCAGCCGTGAGCCGGGGCGCCTTTCTCTCTTATCTGATACACAAGGTGGGAGATGGGCTCGTCTTTGTATGGGCCCGTTTGACAGGAAAGATTTCAGCCGGGAGACCACGCGTCAGTTTGAACGTACAAAGGTCACTTGCATAGGAAAAAATTCGAGAAAATCACATTTCAGGATATCTGCTATCAATTCACATTAGAAAAAGTCTTAGTAGCATACAGCCGTAAAAACATGTCTTCTAAAAACGCAAACAAGCTAAAGTTCCCTAAAGTTTTAGGGATAGTTTGACATCAGGATGTTAGAGTCTCTGGTCTTTATCACGTCCTGATGGAGACAAGCAATGCTTTTAAGGGTAATGGTGAGGTCAGTGGATTTAATGGGAGAGAAGTGTCCAGGCGACAGATTTTAAATCACCATAATATAAATACACCTCCATTTTGGTAGGGAGTTTGCTTTCTTTTATGGCAATTTGAGAAGCAGACGAGTGCTCGTGTCTGTCTTGGCAGGAGGAAGGATTAGAGGAGTGAAGATTAAGAACTGCTTCTTAATCTTCATATCAACTGCAGAGGTGAGAGGTGATATGCAAATAGATTTGCAGACACTCATGCCTCAAGTCTGGTAATTTTGTTTATAGAGACAAAATATTATTTGTATCCCCCAAAAAGAGGCTTTATGAGACCAGTTTTATTGCACTTATGCTTTTTCTTGTCCATTGTTTACCTCATTTGTAAGTCGCTCTGGACAAAAGCGCCTGCTAAATGTAAATGTAATGTAAATTACCAAGATGATGTCATTGCAGTAACCAGTAGATTTAAAATCTAGCTATAGGATTTTCGGCATCGTGGACATGGTCCTCTGTTTTTCCTCTTTGTCCTCTTGGAAGATATAAACATCATAAGCAGAGATCTTTATTAGAATATCCTCTGGTCTATTTGCATATGAGCATTGATATAATTATGAAGGATTACATGGGCTGTTGTATAGTCGAGTTGCCATTTAGCCCACATAATTCTCTTGCATTAGTCTAGAGTGCAGTTGGGACCTCCGGTTGACCTTTGTAAGAGTCAGACGGTGCAGTGGACCAATAGGAAGAGCATGTTATTAAGGAGCACCATTGCATGCCAGTCTTACTCTTTCTGCTTTACTTCTCAGAAAGTGGCAACGTGTCAGAAGCAGCGGCGTGGTCTCCTGCACATTAAAGCCTTTCAAGGTTCCATTTGCTCACATTCATTTCCTTGTTGTATGAGAGCATTATTACAGGCCTAATGATATATGGCAGAACTATGGAGGACGAGAAATGACTTAAGTATAAATACAAAAATAAATATATTAATACACGCATAAATGCATAAATAAATAAATGCAGAAATAAATAATGAAATAAATACATGCATAGATAAATACATGCAGAAATGTATCAATATTAAATAAATAAATAAATCTCTCCAAAATGTAAACTTTGTGCTATTTTTTGTGATACTTAATATTTCTACACTTATTTATTAATTTCTACATTTAATTATTTCTGTATTTCTGTGTCCGTATGTTAATAAAGTAGGCGGTTCTATTACTCTCTCAAAACATGATTGGTCAGCTCCAGAGCCGCTGCAGCTACTTCTAGCCCTGTTTAGGATGGCGGGTGTTTTAAGAACGAATGCTAACGATTTGCGATCATTAACAAATATCATTGATCTTCAACCTAGCGACTACCTTCTGTTTTGTTTGGAAAGAATCACAAAATAAATAATTTCTCGTCCTCCATACAGAACAACAAACATTAGCACCACATGGAAATATTTCTCTCTGAGTATCCCTCTTCATCTGTTTACCGTTCGGCTAGGGTCGTATGAAGCCACGGCATATTTGGTTCCCAAAGCCCCGAGCGCTGTTTACTTTAATATTGAGACGACAGGAATTGGCGTTAGCGGCAATCAATGAAATATTGCGGCGCGGATCAATCCACATATTAAAATGCTGTTAAAACACATTTCTCACGGTCTGGTCCACAGGCAGACAGGAGAGTAAAACATGCGCGCAGACGTCGACGTGATTAATATGAACTTAAATGTACGCGAGACGTAAAAAAATATTACACAGAGAGGTCTTTTAAGACGTTTTCCAAACCCCATGTCGATTTGAAGATTTATTTGTTTTTAGTGGATTTTGGATGCTCGGCTTGCCAACGTTTACATGAACTTGTCATGGCACAGTTAAGCACGCATTGACATGCTGAAGGGAGATTTGAGAATGTTGTTCTGACGTTCTCTCGCTCTTCTAACCGTGCTGTAGTTCATCAAAGCGGTGTCCTGCATCGGTCCTGGAAAAATGGGCGTGTGCTGCTCCAGATCGGTCCTGCTGGTCCGAGAGCGATTACAGTAAATGAGAGACTGCGGATGGATGCTACAGTAGTTGTGGGTTTGAGTCGTCTCATTGGGACCCCGGGGTGTGTCCCGCTCTCCTTACTGCGGCCCCGCGAGCCACCTCAGACGGGAGAGCGCTTGTGAAAGACATTGTGCTAATTCACTTATTTAACTTGGCATCCATTTGCAAGGATGATTATTATTATTACATGACCTAAGCAGCAAACCATACGGCCATGCGCTGGCGGAATGTCCTAAGCCATAATTACATATGATGAACCAGACGGAGTCAGAGAAAAAAATAAATATGGGAGGTAATTTGGGGCATTTTGATGCATTCCTTTGGATTTGTTGAGGTGGGGAAGAGAGAGAGAGAGAGAGTTAGAGAGAAGAGAATAATCTTGTTTAGTGCCTGTAGAAGAGATGAACGCGAGATCTTCAGATGGGCATACCTCTCACACAGGTTGCCAATACCTACAGGACCCATGATATAACATTACATTTCTGTCTCCGGGCTCAATAGCGGTACCTGGTAACATGTGTTTGGGTGGTGTCAGCAATGATGGAATCGTATACCTGGCTGGCCTCCAAGTACTGTAAGGCTGGAATGCGTTCAAAATGGTTTGAGGAACAAAACACGCTTTTGTTTATTTTCTTTCTTTCGTTCTCAGGGGCCGCCAGAAACGGGTGCCTCGTCGAAAGCATGCAAACAAGCAATCGTGGCTAATACAAATTGGTACAATAAAAGTTTTTTTTAATAGGAGCAATTCTACAACATCTTTGTGTTCATTAGTACGACTTTTTTATTGCTAATGACAACGCTTTAAAACCGAATGACCTAATTTGTCTATTAGTTAGGGATGAAATATTTTTCTCCGTTCTTCTTTTTAACCTTAATTTTTTTTCTTTTTTGTCTAAAGAAGTCCCATCGTCCAACCACAGCAGAGAAAATAAACAACTGAACGGAAGCACACCTACTCTTATTACGAATGCTGCTAATGAGTGTTTTGTCACTGCAGGCAACACAAATGCCGCCAACAAATGCTGCCAACAGCAGTCGGGCAGAGGGAAGGCAAGCAGAGGTGATTTGTAATCATTGAAGTCAGCATAAATAAATAAGTCTCGTCAGGTCGGGGAAAAAACACGCTCCCTGGGAATTGGGGCCTAGTTTGACAGGTGAAGGGGAGTCCCTTGTGCTTTGATTTGCATTGTTTTGGCAGCGCGGTACGACGGTGTCTTTGCTTAAGAGTCGCCCCGCCTCATCCCTGATTAGGTCCTGAGAGCCCAAAGAGGGAGAGGTCGTTGTTCCTCCTGAAACCTGTGTGCATGGGGACCTCGGCATCTCTCGTGCAGGGTGGATGTGCCTTTTGGCATGCCAAGGGGCACCCAGGGACCACAAGTTAGCTAAAATGATTGGACCCTGTGGGGTTTGAGTTCTTGGGTGCTTGCCAAATGCTAATCTAGAACAATTATCCATCAAGCGCCTGTTATATTGTCACAGATAGCCTCTTCGCCACCCAGCACAACGGTGACTGGTTGCAGAGCTGTGACAAGATTTATCCGCCACATTTACATTTATGCATTTGGCAGACGCTTGCGACTTACATGACATTATTCTATACATTTAATTCTAATTGTGTACAATCCCCAGGGATCGAACCCACGACCTTGCGTTGCTAACGCCATGCTTTTGCCACTGAGCTACAGGAAAGCCACAGGAATGAGAATCAAAATGGCACAAACATTTTGAACTTTGTAGGTAGCGTATAACTGTTCTCCGAGTCTGGCAGGACTAAAAATGGTAAGCTTAGACCTCATAAATCAATACCCCCAGTTTCGGGTGTCTGAACAGCTTGCACCATTGCCACAGGGGTCTATAAAAGAGGGAAGAAAAATACTCGATTTCAATATAGGTCTTAGACAAACAAAGCAGGACTGCTGATAGTGAATAAATTAATACTTTACAGAGTTATGCACACTTTCTGCCCCATACTTTGGACGTTAGCATGTCTGTTTGTATTTTATTAGGACCATAAAAATGGACACTCGGCTGCGATTGTGTTTCAGAATAATTGAAGGTGTGCGGTCAGCTCAGTTCACATGCAACACAAATCTATTTCATATTAGTATGAAAATAATCGAATGGACACGAATAGCTTTCAAGGAAATGCTTGTTTATTTGCAGTTGTTATTCATCCGAATGAGGTTCAGTCATCATGCGGGGAAAGCAACTTATATGACTGTGTTCTCAGAAACAATCTTAACCGGTCGAAATGGAACATGGTGTTTGGTTTTGCTGACTGTAAACACTAAAAGCAACAACGTATTTACAATTCAAAGGTTACGCAAACATGCATTTCTGAGAGCGGAAAAACATTTTAATAATTGGAGTTTGAGAATTGCCGTAAGTAAATAGACAAACAGATCAAAATTCCCCTGCAGATTGTCTAGTTGATGTGTCTTACAGACCTGTGAAGTCTATATGGTTACATGTAGCAATTGTATTCGAGGGGGGTCTGGGTAAGAATCTCTGAGAGGTTTATAAGTTGTTTAGGGTCCGCAGGCAAAGGCGGTTCATACAAACAACCTTGCGTGTTTCTGAAGGACTTCCCTTTGGAAAGAAACAAATATGGTGGTAATTAATGACCCTGAATCGTTGCCAAAAAGGCTTTCCTCCAACAACTTCAACTTAATTAAAGCTTAAGACGTTTCAATGGTCACAGAGAGCCCCTTACGGGGCGCGAGTCCTGCAGACTCGTGAGAAAATTCTGCCGAGTTTATGAAAGAAAAGATATGTGTTACTGCTGGTGCCATGACTCTAATCCCTGACAGTCCAAGAATCTATTTAGTCAAAAGGGCTTTCTTATAGCTGTCTCACACCTGCAGGCATGCTGGTACTTCCTTTAGGCCTGGAGAAGGTCGGTTTTGTGTTTTAGCGGAAGATCAGATAATGGAGGCCTCATTCTGGCTTTTGTTTTTAAGCATTGTCCATTAGGCCGCGAGTACTGTAGGCACACTTGATATGCTTGGCTCGCCCGGGGGAATGGGGAGGGACCAACAGTTTGTAGGATGGGGGTCGTTGTGTGTGTTGCATGCGGATAGGAGGCCTGGCAGCTCTCGGTGGCCTTGCATGGTGCACCGCTGCACAACTTTAATGCAAAACTTTAGCCCAAATTAAAGTGCATAATTGTCAGGCGGGATTGAATGCAGGAGCCCCGCTGTTTGAAACACATTAGAGCTGAATAGAACAATGCGCAAAGCTGGACAGTTCGGATTTCGCCTACAAAGCACTGTTTTAAATACTTTCTCTCTCCTTCTGTGTCCAAACCTCCGCTTGGAGTCTGTTGTCAGAATTAACAAGCTTAGGAAGCCCCACCAGCTCAGTGTTTGTGTGTGTGTGTGGTTGTCCCTAAAAAGACCAATCCAGTTTGGGGATTGAGGCTGTTCACCTTGTCCGCACCAGTTCCCCCAGTGGAAGCCAGAACGCCAGGAGAAATAAAGCGTTTAGGTGCAGTTTAATAGCTGTAAATAGTGGTGGAATTAGCATGAGAAAGTAGCCAGGATTTCCTCTTCTAAGTTTAAGAGAGTTATGTGTGTGAGTGTGTGTAGCTGGGTAAGGCAGCTATTATATTTTAGAATATTTCATGTGTATTTACCAGTTTTGTGAATGTGTATTTTCAATATTTTAGCTTTATTCTCTGAAGTTGGCTAAAGGTTTTTTTTTTACAGTCAGAGGTTCACACGAAATCGGTTCAAAATTTTTCAAGTTTATCACTAAGTTCTTATGCACCGATTGTTATGTACAAAAGCGCATCCATGAACATCTTGGAGTGATTATTAAATTTATTAGAATTGTGATATAAATTGGGCTGTCAAACAATAAATTGGGAATAATCGCATCCAGGAAAATAGATTGTGTTTATACGGTTGTGTACGGCGTATATTGATTTTGTTTTTATAAACGCAAACACGTATACATATTTAGTGTACGGTTATTTATATTTACAAATCATTTTAAATTATATGTACGTTTACATTTATATTTTTCTTAATTGTGTGCCGTACACACAAAGCTGCATGTGAGCATTAAGACTACATAATTCCATTACGTGTGTTTCTGTATATTCCTAAACGGTTTCCCAATCCTTCACAGGCCTTTATGAGAGGTGTGGAATCTGACTCTCTTGAATGAAGTTGCAGACCTGTGGTAGTTTTATTGGCCGGCCCGGTAGATTTGTTTTCTTATCTTTATCGCGACACAGATAGTACATTACCCCCACCAGATCCCATCTTGCTCTCATCTCTCTCTAAAGTCGCACAGTCCAGACTTAAAGTAAAGCTAGACTTCTTGTCGCGGTAAATTACTTCTGTGTCCTGGATTACGTGATGCCAGGCAGAGACACTTTGCCTTTTCTCTCTGTCTGTTTTTTGTCATTGGGCAGGGTCTTTAAAGCACCCGGCTTTGACAATCTCTCTTTGTTATCGGTATTTATGTTTAGGACAAAGCTTGAAGGAATGCATTTCATGTCACGAGATTATTACGGGGGAAAGGAAGTATCTGTTTCACGCAGGTGCTGTCTGGGCCGTGACGACAAATGACGGCTGTAATTTCATGTGAAGCGAATTGTCCCTAATGACTTTCTCCTCTCTCTCTCTTTCTTTCTCTCCCTCTCTCTCTCTCCCTACATTTCCATCCCGCAGCACTTGCAAAAACAGGAGAGCGCGTGTAACTCAGAGTCTTGCTACTACTACTGCGCGTTGTGCGACTACTCCACCCGAGCCAAGCTGAACTTACTGCAGCACCTCCGGTCGGTCCAGCACCAGCAGAGCGAGGGACTCCGTAAACTGCAGCTGCATCAGCAGGGTTTTCCTGCGGATGACGACAACCTCGCCGATATTTTCTTCGTGAAAGACTGCCCTCCGAATGAATCCGGTGAGTGCACCTTTTAGCTCCTCCTCCCGCCAACCTTAGCCCACCCTCCTCCTAAACCGAAGGACGCCTTCTCCTGATGTAAAACACGCCGGCTGCCTAATCTCCCTAAAATGAACATGTTGTTCCCATTACAGCCTTCTTTTTATATCAGTACCACACTCGGCTCGCTACGCAGTGACATCTTTAGCAGGCATGCAGAAGGTTATGAAACTCTACCTTGGGAGGATCTCGAAGGGAAATTCTTCCCCCCGGAGTGAGCTTTAATTTCCTTTCTCATGACCAAAGCAATTTGGCTTTCATTTAAAAGTTTCGGAGCTGCCAGAAGCTAATAAGTGTAACAGAACTGTAAAACATTCGGAGACACAGAAAAGGAGGAGAAAAAGATTCATGGTTTTGTTTGAGAGGGACCTGTAATTTAAACCATAAGACCCAGCCAGGATCCGTTATATAATAATGTCCATTTTAACGCCGCACAACCAAAATGAACGCTTAACTTGTTTTTGCTTTGCCTGACCTGGCCGAGCGAACTGACTAACGCGTTTTGAATGGCATTCCAAAGCTGAATTAATCTCTGTTCCCCAAAGTGTCCTGTTTATGTATGAACTCCAAAACCAGATGGGATTAAGCTGAGAACCATATGTGAAACCCCCAGCTCCAAAACTACACGCATTGGAAATAAAGGAGTGTGTTTTACATTTGGCATTAATTATATCTGGATCAAAGGTGCATCGGAGTCCAGTTAGATAAATCATTATTTTGCATTTAGAAAGACAGCCTACCTCTCTTTCTCACACACTCCCTAACCTTGTTCTTTGTCTTTGCGAGCAAATACAGTACGCTATTACGTCTAAAAGTACTCAAAGCTTTTTTAAATATATATGAGATGCCATGATCTTTTACAGACTTCATTATCTTTAGAGCGAATGCTGCTAGTAAACAGTTCATCGTATATGTTTCTTTACAACATTATTTTAATTGAGAGAATTGCTCCCCCACTCCCCGACGCCTGTTTAGCTACTTCTTAACAGCTTTTATATTTACTCCAGCTACAAACTCATTCAGAATTTATGCCAAGCATTTAATGGCCATACGTGGGACGGACTGCAGACCGAGTACATTACGAAAGAGATAAACCTATTGTCATTGTTTTGGTACTCTTGACAGACTCTGGAGCAGCTGTCTCCACTCGCGTGAAGCTAATGTTTCGATTATACACAACTACGCCTGCTTCAGTTGAAGAGTTACTAGCTTTATTAGGTCCAAGCCTCGAGCGCAGCGCGTCAAACTTCTTTACACCTCCAGATTAAAGAAAGACTTTTCAGGTAGTTTAACCCCATAATCCCTACGTTTGAAGTGTTATTAAACAGGTCCAACACCAGCAAGGTTAAGGAAATGGAACGCAAGCTTATTTTCATGAATTGTTCCAACTGGCAAAGCAAGTGCAAGAAGTAAATAAATAAACGAAACAAAAAGTTAGCCAAATGCCAGCGGAGGAGAAAGGGCGATATAAATTGGCAGAGTAGCAGGCAGCCTGCCCTCCCCGTGACACAGTGCCCACTGCGTTCTCTAGACCGGGCCTGGTGCCTGTGTGTGTGCGATGGTAATAATTTGTGTGTCTGTTCCAGGGAAAGGTTCTGGAGTAAGCAACATTTCAGCCCTCGCTGAATTACAGCTCTGTGTTAAAGGGTTTGGTAGGTTTTCGTGGGCATAACTCCTTAGTTTAGCATTTTCTGGTCATTAGTCAGTTTCGCGAAGAGAGAGGGGAGAAAAAAAAGCAGATTTATTTAACTGCTGACCTGTATCTTTCTTTTAAAAGCGACGGCGTGGCGACTGGCCAAATAATTATAAAACCATTTGGGAATAAAGGTTAGAACGCCATTGACTTCATGTACATGTGAATGGATTTCGTTAAACAATTTTGATGCCATTTTTAAGGCGTAATTAAACGGAGATTTTGTGGCGCTTTCCGTGGTTAAATAAAGGAGAAATGCATTAGTGAGAAAAGCCACACTCAGCAAACTACAGCCATGAACGGAGCCGCCGCATGGCACGAGGGCCATATATCCGACTGCTTGTTGTTTAATTAGAGTACAAAGGCAAGACGTAAAGAGTTTGCGCTGCAGAATTCACCGGTGCGGTTTTGTTGATATAAACACAAAGAATTAGACAATTGTGCTGCTTCTTAAAAACAGCATTATTTAGTTTGAATACAAAAACCTATAAGTGCCTGACTACAGTTTTGACCTTTATGGACTGAAGGACTTCGCTTTCAAGCCACATACATTAAGTTGTCACATCAACATTAAGCTGATATACAGGTAGTTGACAAATATACAGTCGTAAAATGTAAAAAAAACATTTTATATTATGAATAATATTTTTAGAATATAAAATAGCATTGTTAGTTTTTTGTCACACTATAGGACACACTTACACGTTTATTTTTCAACCACCCATACTCACGTTAAACTTGGTTAATACTTGTAACTAAAGACAACAGGGTCTGTCCATGCTTTGCTTTTGTCTGGGATAAATACTGTATATATTTAGTGTACCATCCAGACAAACTTGCATTATCTGTCTGCTGCGGCGTGTAATAATGAATCCGACCTCTACAGTCCAACGTGTTAAATTAGCCAAATGAGACCCACTATGGCAGTGCTCTCCCAGTCAGCCCCAGTGTACATACATTTATATTCTCTCCTAAAGAGACTATTTGAGCATATCCTCCCTGTTAAAACGGCCGATGGGTCTCCCCGGGCGACTGTAAGACCCAGAAGGCTCATCATTTACGCAAGGTAAACATTGTGAAGCTGAGAGTTTGGAAAAGTATGTTTTTGAAGTGGCGGCCCTCATTTGTATCACAGAAATGTAAACCGGCGCATGCGGGCAAACTTATATCGCTGTAAAAGTGTAAAACGCGGAACGCAGTGTTTGTTTACATCTAAAGTAGATTTATTTGGGAATTAAGTACATGGGAATTATTTCCATTTTGAAAGTGCCTTTGCTTTTCTTATAAAGCCAAATCGATATCCTAAATAAGGCTGTTTGTATTAATAATTCATTTATTATAGTTTATGGCTCTGTGCACGGCTCTATGTTGCGTTATATTTCCATATAAATATTTAACGCGTTGATATTCGTGATTAAAAGGTTAAATAACACTAACAATGCCTTTGTGTGCGTTCGTTCGTGTTTTAGTTCTCCTCAAAGGAAAAGAAAGCGAGAACTGTAATTGCGTGCGTGTGGAGTGAGACCCATTTTCCTAGCTTGTAGCTTCGTCTGAGAAACGCCTGATGGGCTTGTTGATGCATAAAGGGCTTTTTTGCATCCTTGGGTTGCTTCTCCATTTTGTCGTAGCTCTAGGAAAGGAGATGGGATCTTATGGAGGTAATTATTTCTGAGGGTCTCCCCCGCCACACTTACGCCCCTCCCTCCGCACATTTTAAAACTAGGCAAGAAGAGCGGACCTTTGTCTGGCTGGGGCTTAAACAAAAGGTCTAGCTGACTTTGGAGATGAACAGGTCTTTAAATGCTGCTGCCGGATGAGAGACGAGAGGGCCCTGCATGTCCTGCTCTTTTGTTTCTTCTGAGTCATAATGCTTCAGGAGGTTTGCATCCAGGACCAAATTACCACCAGTGCAGTTAAAACCATTTTCATAGCAGCTGTAGGCCAACAACGTACACTAATGGACACGCGCTCTGGTTTTGAGAGCATGCACGGGTTAGCACGCCTACGAGTGGGGTTGGCGGATAACGAAGGACACTTTTTTTGTTTTAGGATCATATGATTGAGCACGTGTGAAGGAGACAGCCTGCTTCGAATGCGATTGTCAAAGCCGCTCTTTGTTTTTCCCCATGGTCCCATTTTTGTCCTCTTGCGTTTCAGTACCACGAGTAGATAGTGCAAGGGCTTTTTTTTCTTTAAGGGCACATAAGCAATTATAACAGTTACTTCTCAAGATCACCTCCCTAGACAGTGTTTCCTTGGTTTGTGGCTATAATTTGTAGCCATTACATAAACTGAAATGGGAAAGCAGTGAAGTGAAAGATATGACATACAGCCAAATCGGTCTCATCATTCTGTTAGCCATGGGTGATGTACTAATGCAAGGCCATCCATTTTCCTTTGAGTCCTTACAAAAAGCAGAAGGCGCAGAGGCGGCCGCATTCCACTGTGATTAGACAGAGATGGGCCAGGCTACAGGAACACAAGCCTGCGGTCTTTTTTTACTCACTTGCTTTTGTACCTGAAGACATTTATTTAAAATATATATATAAAACCTCAAACAGTGAGCGGAAAAACGATTGTAGTTGCTTGGATCCAATTCAGATGTTTCGTTAGCGGCGTTCCATAACAATTGGCGTAGTCAGATAAACTTTGCGGTTGCATTCGGTTTAAAAATCACGTATCTTTGTAACATAAAGAACATTTATACGAAAAGCAAAAAAACAAAACAAGGCTGGCTTTCTCTAAAAAAAAAACAGGCCATCACAGTGAAACCCAATCCTCTTCACACTGAGCCAAGAGAGGCTTTCTGTTGATGGACGTAAATTGTCTCAGGAGATCCATAGCCGATCCGGAGTTTATATTGCTGTATCATTAAATGGAGACAATACTGCTTGAATATTTTTTCACATTGAAATGAAATCGGGTTTGCGTGCGTGTTATTATTTTTGCAAAGAGTAGTGATCTTACCAGAAAGCTCAAAACCATTTTTCAAGTGGCAGGCGCTCAAGATTGAGTCATTTCTGAATAATTCCGTCCAACGCTTTCATAATTATTCCGCGGTTTCTGCGTGCGGAAAGTCCAAAATTATTTTCGAAAATAGCCAGTTAGTCGCTTAGTGTTTTTGAAAAGACATGTTTAGGACTGTCACGCTTGACTGTTTTTCTTTCACCGAGATCCTCCTTGGGAAAGGAGTGATACAAAAGCTAAATTGTTACCTCATGTTTTCACGGGCTGTTGTGGCCACTGACAGTTAAAATGAGCAGAAATTGCGATGATTATTTGCATTAACATACCTGACTTTAAACCATTACAGTTATTTGCGACACACAGCCCTTCTTTTCATTCTGTTTTCTTTGCATAGTAATGTGTATTAATTCGTCTTAAAGGACTTTTATTTATATACTTTGTTTAGCTTTGTAGCTGGCAGGAAGTCAACATGCCGGGATGCGTTACGTTTAGAGCACCATGACGGTTTCGGTTTCCATACGCTTGAAAAAATAGACTCTTCTTTGTTCATCCTAAACAACACTAATGAGCACTCCATAGTGAACATGCCAGGTAGGTTTCAAATGAACAGTACACATGACCGCTAAGGTGTAGACAGACAGCGTAGGGAGACTTGATCTGATCTTAATTCGAACATAGAGAGAGAAATTGCTCCTCAGCTTCCTCATTGTGTGGTGATCTCACTGACACTAACCATAGGAGATAGTACAATGCTCTCTGTCACAGGGCATTAAGGGAAACAAGGCATTGTCAAAGCTCAGAGAACGTCACAAAGACAGGCGGCACAAAGCTCTGATGAAGCAGCAATTAACTAATTGCCTCAAGCAGTACAACAGCAGACTTGTGTTATTATTAATGTGTGATAATACGGACAGATCCCCACACGAGTGTACTTCCACCAGCCCCAGTTGAGATGAAACTGCGGAGGTGTGACGTGCATGGGTTCGTGTCCAACACCCTTGTCATTAGCTATCATCTGTAAAAGTGTGCCGGGTCCCGAATCCTTTCACTTCTGATTAGACCGCAGGCCGGTGATGACTGGGGCGTCCAGGTGTCAGGGTAAAGTTAGTGACCCCGTCCTCTCCGGTGCATCTTGCCTGCAAGTAATTAGTCCTGACTTGAACCATCACCTTTCCTCTCTCTCTCTTTCCCTCTGCTCCCATTCCCCTCTCTCTCTTTCACTTCTTTGACCTTGCATCTCTTCTGTCTCGTTCATTTTGTTTACGGTTTTTATGTATATAAATGGATAAATGTACAGACGTACAGACGTACAGACACACACACACACACACACACACACACTCATGCATAAACATAAAAACACATATTGTGTAAGCATTTTATTACAAAAAAGCAAAAAACATAATTTCAGTAATAAGTCAACATATGCTTTTAATTTAGCTTTTTCATTGGTTAATTTTATACGTTTATTAATGTATTACTTTTTTGTGTTAATTTACTTTTTTTTTTTCATATTTATTTAAATAATTTATTTGTATTTCTTTAAGTTTAATTTCTTTATTTAATAAATTTATTTGATAGTTCATCTAATTTATATGTATCGTCATTTTTATTTATTATTATTATAATTGATTCATTTAGGTTATTCATTTAATTCGTTTTTTCCCCAGAACCTAAAATATTCTAGGTTAAATAATCATTTTAATCCCACATTTCCAGTGTGTTTTCAGAATTTTTGACCCCGCCACACACATACATGCACACTTGTTATATTTATATTATAATTTTGTGATCCAATTCAGATCTTTTGGGTTAAGTGTGCATAGTGCATGGGTGGCTCTCGCAGCGGATCTGTTTATCTCTCTCTCCTCTGCTGGCTCTCTCTCTCTTTTTCTCTGATAGAGTCCGCTTTCTGCCGCTTTTCCATTCCCGCCTCATCCATCACAACAAAGTATGGAATTGATAGCTGCTATTGATTATCCATAGTAGTGCCTAATCGTGGCTAACCGTAGGAAGCTTTGCAGATTTAGCCAGCATCGGGCCAGGTCCAGTGTTAATGCTGATGGACTTAATACTGTCATCATGTTCTCATACAGCGTCCGTCCACTGTCTGCTTTTTTTGTCGTTGCGTTGTGTGTTTGACGTCCTGGTAGATTTACCAAATGCAAGCTTGATTAGCTGTGATACCAGTGGTCATAATAACATGTTCAATATTGTGCACAATGAGACCAAGTACATTTATATAAAAGGCAATTTAATGATTATTTATTTTGTGTTATGTTATTTTAAGTGAAAAATATCATGTTGGCAACACTTTAGAATTGGGAGCCTATTCATTAACATTAGCATCAGAGCATTAGCAAACATGCCAACAATGGACAGTATATTTTAAAGCATTTATTAATGTGTTTAAATTAGTTGATACATAAATACAGATGTTCATTGTTTGTTCATGTTTAATATCACCGGATGCAACCTGTGATTTTGAAACCTTTTAGGAAATGTTTAAATTAACGTTAAAAAGTGGAGCCATATTGTAAAGTGTTACCAACACGTTTAAGCAGGTGACAAATGACACAACAGAACTTTCAAGCAAATCTGTTTAAATCCAAAAGCAACACGACCGCTCACATTAGACTTCTTTTCCTCATCTTTTTTCCATGTCGTCTTCTTGCACTGATGAGTAACTCTCTTTAATAGGCTGCCATTATGCAGGCAGATTGGGAAGTTGACTGGGAAGTGCTCCTAGCTATTGCTGCATTTGAACCCTGTTAATATATGCAAATTAAAAGGAGTCGGGCCCCGGGATTGGTCCTGTTTTAAATAAAACGCGAATCTGATCAAGGCAATCTGCAGATGGGGTGCTATCAGAGGGAGCTCGGAGCAGCGGTTGATGATTCCTCGCCTGTATCTCTCTCTTCCATCATACCGCACCGCATTAAAGAGACATGATTCATCAAGCGCAGGCACTAGTATTTTATGAAATTTCGCTCTCCAGGGCAAAGGCTTTTTCCCTTAATCAGAAGACATTGGGCTTGCTTAAGTGGAGTGCTCCACTCCGCGTTCATGCCGGATTTTGATTTAATTTGTTTGTGCGAGGCGTCTAGAGCAGGTGTTTGTTCCGCTGTATAGTGCATGTGGCCCATTATGTTTTATGGTGCATAAACTTTATATGTGCACCTGTCGGTGAACATGTCAGCTTTTGAAACGAGGGCTTTTCGTCTCGCCATTATTATTTTTTGATGTGAATGAAATACCTAAGACTCTTTAAGAGACCAGTCAGTAGGAAGCGTTAAGTGCCATCACTAGGGGCGAAAGCCAGCTGGTTGTTCTTTGGCGGGTTCCTTTGCATAATGTTCATCTATAGCTTTCCAGCCGTTATCATCACCACCACGGATACCTGAAGCAGCCATACTGTAGGTTATCTTCCAGGGCTCGATCATTCCTTCGTGTGCAAGCGTGAAAGTGTGGATATCTTTCTTTTATTTGAAAATGCTAAGAAATATCTTCTTCACATACCAATTAACTTCGTCTGAATAATTCATATCCAAAATAAGAATCCCAATAAGTAAGGCATTGTAGACACTTAGGAGCCTTCAATGTAGGGATGAACGATAACCTATCGGCCATATCGGTATCGGCCGACAAATGGTCATTTTTAATCGTATCTGCCGATAAGAAAATTGAGGCCGATATATTATTGCCGATGAATAATTTCCTCTGGTTAAACTTCTTCAGCTGCACACTGCTCACAGCTAAAATACAGAACAGTACTTTATCTTTCTGACTTGATCATTCACTAAACATTTTTGATGTAGGTACAGTATGTACAGTAGATAGTATTTATAAATGTGTAAATTATAGGAACAAAAGCATATTGTTTGAATCAAACTGGAGTCTGAATGCTTTCTGTGTTGAGGCCTGTTAGACATGTGGCTATAGATACACTTTTTCAGGGCTGCTCTGGAAGAACATCTCTAATTTGTTAATTAAATAAAAAATATACCAGAAAAGTTTGAAGGTTAAAGAATCGTTAGCTAGTGTAAAGTAGGCTTGGTAAATAATTTTCAGTGGAAAACCAGAGAACTTTGTTTTCTGCACTCAATGTTTTAAAAAAAAGCAGTGGTCCACTTCTTGCCTTTTATTTCAGTCTTAGGGAATTTTATATTAATATTTAGTGACTGTATATCGGTCATATATCGGTTATCGGTCAAAATTTACATATCGGTGCATCCCTACTTCAGTGTGCATGAAAGATCAACAGAAAGTCATTTCCATCTCTTCCTCACATGCGTTCTGATAATGCGACATACCTTTCACGCTGATTCTCTTCGCTATAATGCACCTCAAGTCTGGGTCTGTTCACTTTCCCATGACCCGTTCCCGAGCGTGGCACAATAAAGTCACTTTGTGATGCCTTCCTCTCTGCCACCATTACAAACAGCACCGTTCTAAGAATCTCGCCATTCTTCCCAGAAACCGTTCGCTTGTGACATAATTAGTTATAATTTTGAATGAACAGCAAGATGTCTGCTGCCGTCAGGTGATTGGGGGGATACCGGAGGGATGAGGAACTAAATGGATTGATGTGGCGTGAGTCCGTCTGACATTCCTGTGTGAAAGGATCATCTAACAGCTGAAGCTCGTAATCCAGCCCTGTTGATAGAAAATAAAATGGTCATCTTTCTCCCCCGGACATGTACCGCAGGCAGATTGTATTGCTTTGAGGGGTAGGCTTTCATGAAGACCCCATGAATTGCTTGGTGAGCTTGGTTTTCTTTCTCTTTTTGAAAGGTTTGGTGTTTGCTTGGGCGGGAGGTATCAAAAAGTTGTATAGAGCTTGTTATTGGGCCACGTCTGCGTAGTGCAGGATGAGTCATCGAGACTTTTGCAATATTTTCATTAAAACGCAAGATTGTTAGCATAAAGATTGACATGGACTTTAAGCTGTGAAACTCCATTTTAAATGTAACGAGGCCTTTTAAAGATATTGCCAATCCTGCTTGTTTCCTCCATGTTTTTTATGCTATTACTCCCTTGACCCCGCCTTTCTGGAAAAGCTATTAAGGCGTTGTCTCGAGCTTGTCAGATCATGGCCAGGCAGAGGGGAAATATTCCATCTGAGCGGCCCAGCGTCTTCAAGTGCAGCAATTAAGAGTGTCAGCATGCGGCCGCAGTCCTGTCTGACTGCGAGGGGACAGCGGGGGGGTCGCCAGGCCTGTGCCACCGAGCAGACGCGGCTGGAACCAAATAGGCCTGCTCTCCCTGAACGCCGCTCTCTTGATATAGGAAAACCGAGGATTCGTGCGGAAAGCGTGTAGAGCGTCGAGCCAATGAGACCCTCTCGTGGGTCAAGTGCTGCATTTGCATTTTGATGGGATGTTATCGAGTAATTAATGCACTAGTCAGAATGTATTACACCAGGAGTGAATTGAAAGGTTCATTACCAAATCGCCCTCACTCCAGGAATAGGTATTTCTCCAGGCGTTTGCTTCTGACATGATGTTGTTCTCTCTCTCTCTCTCTCTCTCTCTCTTTCTCTCTCTCTGTAGAGGTGAACGGTGCCTCTTAATAAGGGCATTCACTTTGGAGAGCGCTCATCATAGTAAATGTACACATCAGGGCCGTGCCTCCTTGTCACTTTAATTGCTTCTGGAGGTTCTTAACAAGCCAATCTTCATCAGCCCAGGCCATGTGGTGAATAACTTGGGGCATCAGAGGAATTCATGCTTAATAAAAGGAACCCAATTTATAAAAATTGAGTGCATTGTTTACAAAGCACACATCGAGAGCCCTCCAAAGCTCAGATTGTCCATTAAAACAAGAGGCAGCCGGAGAGGTGGTTACTCAGATACGCTGAATATATGCAACGATATATATTAGTAATAGGCTGGGCAATTTTGGACTTTTTGATAAACTACGGTCTGTGTTCTTATGTGATAGCTTTTGGGTCAAATCTTGCTGTGTTGAATGTGTAAGAACAACATAACTATCCCAAATATTAAAAATGGGTTGTTGTATATAGTTGGGTTTGGCGTGAATTGTTTAGCATACATTATGAGTACAATTTTTTTTCTAGAAGTCTGAATAAAGCAGAACGTTACTTAAGCTAAATTTGTATCGGCGTCGGGTATATACTACCACCTAGCGTGAAGCACAGCTGATTGTATACCGTCACAGAATCCACAGTACACCTCTAATTTCTGTCTAGACTCACTTATTTGCCCCCCCTCGCCGAACCCAACAGCGTACAGAGGGAAATTCGAGTGTGCTATAAGATTAAAGGCTGAAATCAGGACCTTGTGAGCGATCATCAAATCCTGAGAACATTCTTTCATCTTCCATTCTTACATCCTAATGCTAACAGTTTCATGTCACAACATTGTTGTTGCTTTTATCATTCTATAATAACTCTACGACGAAAAAGGGAGATAAGAAGAGTCTTAGAGAGGCCTGTTCTTCTCTGCAATCACTGTAAATTTACACAAGACGCTTCGCTGTCACCGGAGCTGTTACCTTTATATTAGCGGCCTTGTCTTTGGCTTGGGACTAAACCCAGAAATATCCCACCGCAACATTTATAGCCATTTTTCTGTTTTCCATGATATCGAGTATTGTTTTCTGCCTCACGTGGTATTTTGAGGCGACAATGGAATGGGTAGGGGGTGTCTTGTCATCATGTTTAGCTGCGCTGGGGACAAAATGGCGTCTGGGTAGGAGCTGACGGGCCTGTAAATCCCTGTCTTCCACTCCGTCAGCGGGGCATCAACAACGGCAAACTGCAGCCCATCTCCCGGGCCCATCAACAGGTCTCACACGCCAGTGAATCCGAGCCTTTTGTTCCTACGTGGGCTGATAGGAATGAGAAGGTAGACCACGGAAAAGTAGAGCAATTTTCTGCTATTAAGGCTTGGAGAGATGCCGTTCCTTGGAAAGTGTGCGAGTGTGTCTGTGTGTGCACAAAGGGGGTCCGGAGGGGATGGGAGTTTGTATGGAGTCACTGGTCAAGATTTTTAGATTTAGGCATGCATTGAATTTAGGTTGAAATCTCAGATGTGAAATTGAAATGTGTCAGCTAGCTGATGCATTCCCCTTTCCCAATTTTACAGACAAGCTGTTTATGACATTTACAAACCAGCATTTTTATTTCAACTTTTAGGCCAGTGAGCATACGGTAATATGCACTGCAAATAATACTTTTAGAGATGTGGAATATTTATAGGTTTGTGATTTGTCTCTTGAGGCAAGAGTAGGATAGTACACAATATATAGTCATTTATTGGCTTGCCTAACACTAATAGAAACTGATGTTTGTTTAATTGCCTTACGAACAATGACAAACCTAATTACCAAACAAAAAACAGCGGAACATACGCTAAGCCTTTTTCCCTGTAGCTATGTCAACAAAGCCACTAAGAGGGGCCTTTATGAAGTATGTCATGTTGTATTATTTTAATTACATGCATTATTTTAATCCTTGAATTTATTTATTTTACCCGAGGTTATAAAACGTCCTATGTGTGCTCATTATCAATCGTATTTATTTGCTCGCCACGTGACGGCCGAATTCCTGCCTCCGATGACAATTGCACACAGTAGTCTCCTTTTAAAGGTAAAATCAGCCATCTCTTCTAATTAGGCGAAGAATGCGCGCAAATACAAAGGCCTCTGTTAGGATGCTGCCCCGAGCCAGCGATAACTCCTGCGCCTCGCCGCAGCCTGATCCAGGATCAGCTTTAGGGAGGCAGGATCTGACATTAGATTATGGAAGGTTATTTGCGGAGGGGGAGTTACTCAGGTTACATTCCTTAAAGGGAAGCGGCTGGCCGGCCGGCACCCTGTCTTCATTTCACAGGCCGGTAAAGTGAGCAAGGGCCTCTCGTATTATTCACCGGGGCGGACTGATCGAAGCTCGGCTCGATAGCACTAAACCAGCTCATGCTCCGAAGATTTGTCTTACAAAACCTTGAAAACTGCTCTGAACATCCATACATTGATTTTTGTTGGCGGTGATCTCCGGGGCTTTCATGTTGAGGCAGGATCCATGCGGGGATGAGGAGAGGGCTTCCCCCTTCTCCAGAGCGAGCGGGGATTCCGTTTCAATAACCCGGCCGGAGGAATTAGAAACACGGGATGTTATGTTAAAGCCCGCTAACCGCACACCTGAAGATACCCACCCCACATGCTTTTATAACTACTTACAGTATATATAGTAACTTGTGATGTTGTCATACATTTAAACACAATATGACTGTAAAAAGGTTCACATGCTGTCCCTCCACTTCCTTGTCAACATCCAAGTATTCCATTTTTTTTCTCTCTCTCTTTTGTTCTTTCCCTATCTCGTTCCTCCTCTCCTTCGCGAATAATTCCTGTGCCTTTGATGTGATAAGGAAGTGTTAAATCAAAGTGAGGCCTAATTACATATCTTGGGACTGGCTGTTGTAAAGCATTGTTCATATTGTTAGAAGGGTAGCGAGAGCCCGTGTAAGAGGAGGGGTGCGCACGTGTGTCTGGCTGGCAGCTGCCAGCGTGCGTGCCACCTGCCATACATCTCTCCATTAGCATAATCGCTCTCGAGCAAATGGCAATAATAGTGTCATGCACCTCGTTGTAATTGCCGCTGTCATAATATGTGGCTGACGATTGTGTTTTCCGATTCGACGTCGGAGATCTCCGGTGCCACATTCACACACTGAAGTGGCTTTGATCTGACACGCAGGAACGGGGTGCTGCAAGGACATCCCTCTCTCCGTCGCACCGCCGTCACTGTGTCAAATGCAAATTAGAGAGGATCCTATGATAATATTTCGCGAGGCTAAATGAAACGCGCCACTGCTTTTGTTAATATCACAGAAAGTTACGGCTCGTGATCACAGGGATTATTCGAACGGCAAGCGTGCACGGGTCGGATTGCGGGGTGTTACCTCAATATTTGTTTTGTGTGTGTATCATGTTTCCGGCAGTTCATGGTTGAACGTGAGATTTAGATCTGGATGCTTGCTTGCACTGTGAAGGCAGGAAAAGAGGATGAGAAATCACCAGCTTTTCTTACGCTGATGTTTAACATAATTAGCCCACTCACATTTCGCTTAAAGGGACAGCTAGGGCAAGCAAATGAATAGCTAATGATCGCGGCGGCCAGGGGCGGTGAGGTCCGAGCGTGACTGACAGACGCCGCAGCCATTGCGACTAGCTCGGGGCTCTAATTGGACCGGGGTCTGGAGAAGAAGGAAAATGAAGGATGGGGAAGGGGGGTGCGGGTGAACCGCGAGCAGCAGACGAGTCAAACTGGAATTCTAATAGATTGCACGCTAGGCTTGCTGACACCTCATTGCATCTAACATCGCTATATTTTGCAAGGGTGGCAAAAATTATATATTCACTAAGATGGCGCCTGCATGTACTTTTCTCCATCTTGACGGGTGCAGGTTTGCGGTTAGCCGCCCCATTGTTTGATGTATGGCAACCAAACCAGGCATTCGCGGTGAAAGCGTGCTTTCCTAATAAAAACGGATGAAGTTACATTTTTTTATGAATAATTTACTCATTTGAATGCATTGACGTTCCCGATTCAAGGACGCTGGTCTTGCTCTTCGTCCCTGCCGCAAAGGTGGACGATAAATTCTGAACAATCCCTTCCCTAATCGTTCGGAGCAGGAGGAAAACACACAGCCTTTTTAAAGCATCTGTGTCTTAAACTGTCATTGATTAAATGTTAACTGATATACTCCAGTTGGCAATCTTGTTAGAGCTTCCAGTAGCCAAGATAGACAGTTTAGAGTCCCGGCTGATCAATATTACAGATAAAGATTTCATCCATCAATGAGCTCCCAAAACAAAAGGTGTCTGTTACCTGATTAGGCCGGCCAGAAATTCTCCCCCTCCGGACTGCCGACACAGCACAAGGAGTTCCATTCGATCGGCTACAAACATGGAGCCTGTGTAATTACAGCGCCAAACAGTTCCGCAGATAACATGCCTTTGACTTAGCTCTGGATAAAGGTTAATCTCCCTCTGTCTGTCCAGCGAGATGGGTCTGGGCTTTATATATTTATTTAAGTCTTTCACCGAGGCCAGTGCCAGCGAGGAAAGAGTCAGAAGCCGCTGCATACCAATGCCAGCGCAAATGACCGAATCGATGGCGGAATGGCCACCGCTGTTTAAGAGTATCAATAAATGTTCCCTTATTTTCTCCTCAATGGCTAAGTGTTGTAGTTAAAAGTCCAACAGATGTCTTAATTGAAAGTTGATTTTAAATCAATGACGGGAGTCATTTAAATATTGATCAGACTCGAACTGGAACTATGCTGGGCCATCCCTGCATAATTCCCCCATTATTCCCTTTTCCGTCTTTTCCAAACAACTTTGTTCGGATCTAATCAATAAGCCACAATTAAGACGTTGTGAAAAAAACATTGTCACTTCCTAAAGGCCGCTGGGCGTGTCTAACACAGATACACTATGCACTTCATTGCAAATTTGCAGAGTTTTAATCGCAATCATTGTGAAACAAAACGGTAGCTGGAACGTGTCTATTTAATTCAAGAGCACATGGAAATATCCAGATTTCGACCCACATCGATCACCATTTTGTAGAATTACAGGTTTAAAGTTATAGCACACACGCTTTTGGGGCCCAGATGCAGGGCTTACTTCTGATTTCCTCTGTAGCAGACAAATGAGGGCGAACGACAGGAGCTGGGAGGAAAAAAGCAGGGAGAGACAGAACAGGGAACATTGTCAGAGGCCTCTGTCTATCAGGGTAATCTTATTTATTTAAAGCATATGTCTGCTGGTACTCCTTTGTCAGGGACTATTAGGGGGCAGCGCAGCCCATATGACATTGTTTAGCGAGTAATGAAATGGACATTTTTTGCATGTTTTTATAGAGTTGGAAGGGAGAGGACAAGCTCATTCATTTCCTCCAGTGGATGCCATCTCTCAGCCATTGTCAGAGACTTTCTCCTTGAGCCGCGCTGCTGTTGTAAACCCCGTTTCCATTAGGAGATTTGACCGAGATGTTGTCCAAGCGGCCTCATTACGTGTGGCTGCTGAGATTATTTTTCTTTGTTCTCTTTAGAATTACAGTTTTCTGAACGCCACCGCTGGCCGATCAGAAGAGAGATCTATTTATGATCAAACTGCGTCTGGTGCAGACTGTAACCTTTAAATGACCCCAGATGTTTGATTGATAATAATAATGTGATCGCAGAAAATACTGGTTTAGGCCGTATCATTTGTCAGCTTGATATTTTCCAGTTCACTTTTTTGTCACTCTGTTTGGGTTAATGGTGCGATTTCTCTCCAGATTCATCATTATTCTGAAAAACACTGACAAATACAGTTTGTATATACAGTGACAGTGTTACCTGCTTATGATGAGCGTATTTTTATTTATTTAAATGCTTTTGTGTACCGTAAAGTAATGTATGGTCTAGTGAGTGTAAAAATATATTAAAAAAATTACATTTTAAAATAATCATAACATTTTTTTATTTAACTATATTACGATGTATAGTTATAAAATGAAAAAAATATATAATGAACAATTTTGGGTATTAATGTATATTGTTAAAAATAATGTTCTGTGCACTTGCTTATATGGAAAAATGTTTCATTACGTTTTACTTGATGGTTACACCACTTGACATTATTAAATCAAAATATTTTTAGAAAATGGAATAAATGTTTTTCAAAGATGTATTAAACATGAATACACAGATTACATTTCTAAGAACTTGGCACATGTGGGTCAAACAAAATTTGAGTTTTTATCCTATCTGACATCCTTATTTGTCATTGACCCGTTTGTTTTAAAAAAATCTGCATGCACGCCAGACCACGATTCAAGCCGTCTGCATGTCTTCACTTTGCGCTCTGGTTTTTTCGGCCAAGGCTTTCTGGGTTTTCCAGATCAGACCTGCACAGGGGTGACAGATTGGTCTTATTTGTCTGATAGAGTTGAGCAAGAAAATAGATCTAAAGCTGGTTACTTCATTAGGTCCTCTCATTGATTGAACCCCTGCTGAAGTGATGCTGCAGCCTGCGCTGATAACTGCTGGTAATAGAACAAAATGAATTCTTATCACAGAGATTGGAAAGGCCATTAACCCCGGCCCCCAGTGCTTTTCAAACGTCACAGACAGGAAACCGTGCGTTGCGCAGGAGGAAAAAAACGCCATGCTCCGTCTGAGCCGAGGTCATGTTGGCGGCCATGTGTGAAATTTCCAGCCCTTTTGGCTCCTGTGTAGATGAAACGGCAACCCGGGCAGATGTTTATAATCATGTCTTGAATAAATATTGGACAGAGAATAATAAAAAGGGAAGAACGGAGAGAGAGGGGAGGGTTGAGGCGACCAAATGAACAGGAATCTGTTTATATTATTTTCCAATGCTGAAGTAAGCCGGACCGCGGTGCCTTCTTACGTTTGATTTTCTCTGCGTGCCTCAGGTGATCCAAGTGGCACGGACACAAAAGCCTTTTTGTGTACAATGCAGGTGTTCAGGGTTTGTCTGTGGAACCCTTTGAAGATGCATTCTTTAAAAGATTTAATGCTAGTTATTTGGGACCATTACTATCTCTTACGCAGGCCGCTGCAGAAGTCTGCAGAAATTGAGAGGGTGATTTCTGTTGGTGCAGCAAAAGGAGAAGCTTTAATCTTCATCATGTTTATTCATCTGATGGAGTTGATTAATGGTGATGAGGACATCATACATCCTGAGTACATCACTGAGGAAATGGCAGCGCAGGAGCACTGTCTTGGATGAAAGCGACTGACAACAACAAAGAAGATTCGGCCCAGTGCTGATATGAGTTATTTACATTAAAAGGCATCTGTAGCGACAATATCAAATAATGGAGTTTTACATTATCCCTCTCTGCGGTTACGGTAAAGCATGCATTAACTGCTGAGGAATATAAACTTTCAGTTTGTCAATGGAATCAGTAGAGAAGGTTTTTAAAAGATTTCAGTGCTTCAGTTTGGTCAAAACGGCACAGTATATATAAAACACACACTGCATTAGGACAATCGTCAAAGTACTGCTATTATCTGTTATATAGAGCTGTTTACAAAAATCTAAACAATCATTCAAAGAGGGTTTATTCTTAAACCAATATTAAGAATATTGGAGGAAATTTGTCTGTATTCCAGGTTACCCGCAGGGCACTTTGAAGATACAGCCACAGCAGCTGAGCATGTCTGTATGTGCCGGGCAGCTTTTGTGTCTCTCCGAGGTCTGCTCCCAGCATCAGAGGGACATAGGGAAACGGGCCTGATCCCTGCGTGGATGTTTAGTATTTTAGACATGGTACATTAACGGCATCTGGTTAAGATCTAAATGCTTGTTAAATACACTGAAATTTGGAAAAAGAGGGCGCAAAAGAGAAAGAGAGGGGAGAAAAAGATTTGGGTTGGGGGACGGTGGATCAACAAGTCAGTAAAGCTTATTATCCTAAAAGTATTACAACTGGCCCTTAACAAAGTAGTACAGGGTTTAGAGTTTCAAAGATTCGTTTAAAAAGAGTGACCCAAATGAAAACCATGGGGGGAAAGAATGTGACATCATGAAAAGCGTGGGCCGCTTTGGTCCAACCTGTGGCGTTGTGGGAAATTAGTGTTCCTTACACCTCAACAAGAGGAGACTGAAATTATAATTGCAAGCAGATTGTGTTTTTTTAGACGGAGTGAAAAAAACAAAAAACGTATGGTATACTAAATATTATTGGTAATAATATTTAGGATTTTTATAAAACATTCGTTCTTAACACATAGCCTTACCTCAATAACAGGACTTGCTTTTGCTGTTTTGTTCAGAGACATAAATAAACCGTGTGATCATAGTGCAGGTGGGGGACACATTTTAATGAGCCCAATCCTTTTTGGGGTATCCTTCGGCGTGTGCGGCAGGCGTATACCAGCCAGATAATGACCAGACTGAGGTGTTAAGAGAGCAACCCACACTCCATATCCATTATTATTCTTTCGCTACCAGTTTGTATTGAAGAAAAGTGTCCGGCATCACATGTATACATTTATAAATCTGCACTTTCCTCTATCTTTACATGTGAAAACAACAATGCACTAGTTTCCGTAGTTGTAAACGGGTCAAAACACAGCGATAATTGTGACGCCTGCTTGACCCCCGAGCTCCGCATCAGAACGTGTCTTGCGGGACGTTTAGACTGTTGAACGGCAAGCCATCGGAGATGTGTGGTTGATGTGTTTGCAGGTTCACTTGAAAGAGACGGCGGGGGCAGTAAAGTTGTCTACGACTCTGCTGTTTGCGATTAAGTTTGATGGGCAGAGATTCCCCGTCCCGTCCCGCCCCCCGTCCCGCTCCAATGTTGCTGACACATTGCCTCTGTAAAGCATTCAGATTACTCAAACATTGCCAGGGTCAGGCACAGTGCAGACACCGCTGTGATCTATAGGAAAGCATGTCTGGGAGTATCTCTCGCTCATGAAATGCATACCAGAAAAAGTGCAGAACACCCTACTTACAGACGAGGGAGAGAGGGACAGTGGAAGGAAAGGAAAAAATGCCGTCTGATGAGACCCAGATGATAGCAGCCCGTCTTTTTTTCCTCCCTTATTCCTTATGTTACTACCTTCATAATTCGTCCTTTTCTTTTTGGTGACACTCTTATGTTTTATTAATACATTCCACGATCGCCTTAAAAATTTGATGCCCCCTCAAGGTAGAGACGGTCACTAGCACTCTGACACTTCTTTTCCCAGCGAGGGGGACCGCGTCGGTAAATCTAGCCGGCTGAGGAGAGCAGCTCACGTTGTGGACGGGTGCTTGAGGAGGAGGGGCGAGGGGGCCGCGGGTTTGCCCTCATGCCCTTAGGGTGTGACATTGTGCTGTTGTGTTTGTGTGTGTGTGTCTCCTTTATTAACCGTCCTGAAATCTGGTCATGATCACAGACCTCCAGCTGGTCCTCAACCCCCACCCCCCCGCCTAAGTCACGCAGATTCTCATCTGCCTACTGAGGCTAAGCACTCTCTCTCTTTCTTATTAGCCCTCTACATTGACACTGGCTTAAGCTCAAACACAACCTTCGTCCAGACCCTTTCTGCCCCAAAACACCCCCTTCTGCCCCCAAACACCCCCTTCCCACACACCCCACACCCTCTTTCACCCCTAGCGTTGCTTTAACTGCCTGTCTTACTATAATGACTGAGGAGCACTGACCCTACTGCTTGTGTGCTTATTCTAAAAAGCATTTGACTGTTTTAATGAATCACTGTGCATGTTTGACTAAGTAATTTAATGTATAGAAATGCGTACAAATATTTGTATGTGAAACACACACACACATGCATCAGCTTTCTTGTTTCCTTCAGAAATGCAGCATGCACATCTAAAAAGACCCCCAGCTATCTTACATATACACATACACACACAGCGCCTTTGTTGCGGGACGTATTAGAGCACACCGTCACCGCGTGTGCGCCAAAATAGCAATTTTTGCAGCCGGCTGCCAGCAGTGACAGGAGATATTTCATCCCGTTGTCAGAATATTATTAATAAAACATCAGGACTAGAGTGCAGCGCGATTTTGCCTTTCAATCACTCTCAGCATCTGCCATGAAAATTTCATGCTGTATATAATTTCCACTTAATGTATTGCACTTAAAACGTCGGTGCCAGCGCTGTGTGGGGATTTTTAAGGGGTTAATTATATCATGTATCCGCAGAGCCCGGGCCCCTCTGCTTACCAAACAATGACTTGAGTGATTGTATGCAAATGTGCCGGTGACCTCTTCGCCTCCCCGTGGTCAATTTATATGGTTATTAAGGTTTTATAAAATGGATGAGCGCAGCACTTTGAACGCCATTTTCCTGCCTTACGCCGTCCTAATTTATTTCATTTCTCGCGGGGTCTTCCAAAATATGTTTATTTCTCCCCCTCTCGCGTCCTCGGCCCATTCCGTCTCTCTCTTTCTTCCCCCTGTCGCGTGCCATGTGATGGAAGCTGCATGGGGCGGAGGGAGAGAGACAGGAGTGGTTATCTGGCATTACTCAGCCTGCTAAAAATTCATTAAAATGTGACATCAGCACAGTGAGAGACAAATGCTCTCTGGATGAAAGCGAACTGTAGGCCTTTCAGGGATTAGAGGCACATGGCCTCAACCTATCACCTAACAGCATAAACAGATTAATCCACTGGCAGTGCTGCAAAGATACACAGAATTATTAAACACGGGCGGGGGGGGGGTGAGGTTGAGCCTACGGAAAAATTTCCATGTAATCTGCCCGGCGCTAACAATCTGGGGAAGGTTGTAATGTGGACCCCAGAAGACGATTCATATTTCAGAACGTCCTGGGGTGTGAAACCAGACGCACACCCATGATCTCGACATGCACGCCGGTGTTAAACTGTTGAGGTGCTGGTCATCTGTGGCATATCTTGGGTTCAAAGATGATTCGCACTAAGCTCCAGTGGGTAACCGAATGCCCTTCCTGTGTTCAATTTTAGAAGAACCAAGCGAAGACAGCGAGGAATCCCCACGAGCATCCTCATTGGCCGTGGCCGAGGACAAAGACTCGAGCGGGAGGGACGCCATAGAGGGCAAGACGACTGAGAAGGACTCTAGTAAGACCTTTAGTTTTGGTCTTTTTCCCGGTATCCTCTCTCCAAGCCTCTTTGTGACACACATTTTTGTTTTTCTCACCTTTATTTCTCTTGCATTAAAAGCTGCATGTGTGGGTTGCATGTGAATTCTCTCGGCAGCCTCCCAGTGACCCATTTTAATCATAGCCATCTGATGGCAGAGATGTGGATAAGGCAAAGAATATTCCACAATGACCACCAAGATTATTTTTTAATCAAATCAGTTTGCGTGCTTGTAATTTCTAAGCGCCTTTCATTAATCTTTGCTGTTCTTGCGATTCCTCTGATGACATATTAATTTTGTGTAAGCACAGGATTAGATGGCGCTTGAGTTTTTTTCTTTTAAAAATTGCACGCTCGCGACCCTTTCCCTGTGTGTTTCCCCCCCCAACGTACTAGGCACCGCCTATCGGAGGTAGAATGACTGCAGATACGACTGGTAACACATTAGCAAGGGCAACAATCCTTACAAAACAGCGTCGTGTTGAGATCAGGAAACAGCCCCTGGAGCTAGCATCTGGCATCACTACCTAAGGCTCTGTTGTATTTGATTTGCCAAATAAGAATTCATATGTGCTTTTTTATGTATGAGATGGAAATATATGGTGGAAATGAATATTACATTAGACGTCTTTCCATGCACCCAATACCTAGCTACATAATGTTGGGTTCAATGGAGCAGAGGAAATGCTGAAACAGGACAGAGCCTATTAGTTTAGCCAGTCGTTTATCTTTTATCCATATAACCATGACAGGCCCGTCTGAGGCAGCTCGCACTCAATGCATTTACATGAACTATTACATGCAGCGTCATTTAATGCTGTGGCCGGGCTGCAGATATTACTGAAACCGGTGTGGTGTGAAAATGTATGTTCACTTTTTTTTCTTTTTAAGGCTACATCTATTGGGATTACAAAATATCCAGTGATGGTTGTTTTGATTTTAGAAATCCATTGCTTCCATCGAAAGGGTTAGAATGGATTTTAATGCTTGCTCTGTTAAACCCATATGTTAAATATCTTTATAAAAAAACGAAATCTCGAATGTGGTGTTGAAAATAGAACGCCATGCCACCGCTTATTAAAGTTTATTGTAGATTACGAGATATGCAGTGTTTTTGTAGTTCATCTGTACAGGGAGAATCTCTCGAAACAGTCCTCATTTGCCATTTCCTTTTATTTTACTGTCACTGTGGAAGAATTATTATCCAAATAGCATTTTCCATGCAAATGTCCTAATCTGCATCAACTCCTGATTATTTTGTTCTCTGTTCAGATGTAACATGGAAGCTTGCCAGGGTATTTGCTTTAGGGTAATAGATTTAGTAAACACAGCAAAGATGAACATCAGCTATCATTATTGCTAAGAACGTTTTACGCTCACCTGCCCGTAAATTAGCAAGGAAATTAAAGCATTGTTCACGTGCGATTTAAAAGAATGCAGCCGATTGAAATAAAATGCAAGCGAATGCTGCATATTAAACGTGAGCATTTGCATTATTTGCGTGTTGAAATGAGCATTTTTCCATTGCTGTCTATCTAGATATTAAATTAAAATAAATTAAAAGTATTTGCATATTTCATTGAAGGCCTAGAGCTATGAGTTCTGCTACTGACTAAATCAATTCAGAGAGACCTGTATGATTTGCCAAATACGACATCCGTCGGTTTACGCCTCGTCTGAGGCGAGATGATAAAGCAGATGGACTCGGATGCAGTGTGTGAGAGCAGAACGCTGGGCTCCAGTGTGCAGGCGGAGAATTCACAGTGTGCTATTCTAATGTTATCTGCTGAACTGTAGGTCACACTAATGCGTAACCTTAACCTCGTGTCCTTGTAAATCACTAAGGTTCTCGGAGCGTCCCAGGGCCCAGCTTTATTTATTGTCCTGTCACCTCGGCCAGACCGGCTGGACTGGAGACCAGTAAATTGAATAGTAAATTTATGATGCCTTTATCGGGCGAGCCCTGTGTAATTGGCGTTTGCAGGGGAAAGAATTTGCGAAATAATATTGCTTTTTATAAAAGTACAAACTGACGGTTTACATGTCGAAGACATCCACAACTTGTGTTTCGTGTGTATAAGGGTCGTTGTGTAATGTCATCCGGAGACCATGGAATGGAGAAAACCTCACGTTAAATATTGACACGAGCCTTTCCGAGAGGAAGATTAGATATCTATAGTTTCTTCTTTTGAAAAACAGTTTGGTTGAATTATCAGAGGTGTTTAAAGAAGCGCAGGTTGCATGATTTAAAAAAAAAACAGATATTGACAGTTGTAAATAAAGATGGGTGGCCGGTCCGCAGCTCTGCTCCATGTAATGCAAACAGCTTGAATGTCATAAATCACTTTTTGATTTATCTAATCAAGCAAGCTCCTGCTTCTCGAAGACATTTGTCATTCGGATGGAAAGGGGGGGGGCTGCGGTGTCAAAATTATTTTCTCTATTGCTTCATTGCGCCGTGTGCGTGCCTGTGTGTGTTTGAAGACAAAGAAAAGGGCAGTTTCATTTAGTATGAGGTACAGAATACACAAAGAACCTAGCCATTGAGGCCAGACACAATTCCACAGGAAGATAAAAGCTATTGTGTGGAGGTATTTTCATTTTTTATTGTATTTACTGTAAAGATTTAAATAGTCTTTTAAGCGGCGTTTAGGAACGGCATGTGTTTGGAGACATGGGACGGCTTTTCTTGCTTCGATTTTCCCTCTAATAGTATTGTGTCCATCTGCAATGTCCTTTAAATGTTTATGAAAGCAGAGGTTTGATTAGGAAAATACATCATAAGGATGGACACTCGTGTCGAGAAGATTAGCAGCCCCCATACATTTACATTCAACATGATGGCAATCAATGCACGGGCCTCATTGCATTGTAAAATATATTTGCACCCGCCTGTCCAGGAGTCGCCTTCTCACCCGGGAAATAATTTAGTTGCAGATTGACTGGAAGATGGCGAAAATTGAAAGTTAAAATTAGAAATCCTCATAATAAACAGGAGAGAGGAAAAAAGGTCAGACGGCGCGGTACAGCAATGAGATTGGGGAGCCTCGCAAATGAGGTTTTCTGTTTGTCATGAAATGCATGTGACATCCCCCCCAACACAGCGGGGGGAAATCAAGGCCGGGAGAGAAAAAAGATTACCTAGCTATTTGAGACTGCAGACCGTACTCTGATGCTCTTGGAAATTCGTATCGCGCCCTTGTGGTTTTTACTCCTCCCGTGTCACTTTCTTTGGCAGGCTAATATGTCAGGCTGCTGATATGTTAGACCGCAATAAAATAAGCAGAAGTCCTTGTGATGCAAAGAATTAACATGCATGAGCGTGCGGCAGGTATTGAAACACATTTTAAACAAGTGAGCAGAACAAAATACATTTTTTATAATAACATCTTTTTCCTCCATCCATTGTCAATGCCTGCCTTGCTAAGCTTTGATTCATAAAAGTAATACACACATTTAGCCTAGAGTGACCAGATTAGAATGAAGAAGAGCGAGCAAGGTTTCTTTGTGTGCAGCATATGCAGCGAGAGGATAAATTGCATTGACTGAGGAGGCTGGGACACTGTCTGTATCTGAGGATACAGGGGTAATGAAAGATTTATCACTCTGTGCAGCATACTCTAAATACAACTGGGGGCTGATTTGCTGAATTGAGCTCAGCTGAAATGGAAATAACATGGCAACCCCCCTTTAATACAGAATATGAGGCATGGATATTCAGGGCGGTGCGGGAGAAGGTGATTTGGCTGTCTATACCCCCAAATGAACTGCATAATGGTACTCTGACCTGCAATGCAATAACAATGAATTCAGACCTTGATTTATTTTACGAATATCTTCATAGCAGAAATTGCTTGGTGAATATAGATTTTTGTTGCGTTCTCTAGTGTTCCTGCTCAATATCAATATGTGCATTTTACATGCATTGCAATTCAGTTTAGTTCTACTTTTTTTGTGAAATTTTGTGTCACCCCAATAACCTTTTGTGAGATCTACATTCCCAATAAGCTCATGCTACCTAAATGTGACTTCTTATTAAAGTGAGGGTCATTATACCCCTAAGTAGATTCTCAGTATCAGGAGTCCAGAATAAGCTTGTGACAGAAGATATCTTATCTGTTTATTCACAGGAATTAATACACTGGCTAAGGAAACCCTTGGGACTGCTACAGCAGGCAAGCGGTCGCTTCAGCAGGAAAAAGAAAATGACACTCCACCCAAGAGGCCTAAATCAGCTGATGACCAGACGCTGTCCAATGAACAGGTTAGTTACATTGATCTGTTTTCAAAAATGGGACAGATTGTATCCATTTGTGTATTAGTAGAATTCTCTTTTGTGTTATATTAAAATGCCATTCCATCAAGACGGCAGTGAGACTTTTCAGTTTAACCGTACACCATGTAATGAGGATTAAGCATAGTCTGGAATGGTTTACGTCCACATCCTTTGTAATCTTGTGATTAGAAATTCCAGCCATTCATGCTTTGTAAATTAAGTCACTTGAAATGAAGAACTCGGTGGATTAGAGGAAATTAGGTTGGAAAGACATTATAAGGAGTCCTACTTGATTTGTTTGGAATTTGGTTAATTTCCCTTGTGGACTATCTTGTCATTTACAGCACAGTCACTCATGTGATAGTTAACAGCAGTGCTATAAAGTATGGCAAATTTTTGATCAACTTTATTCTTTCAGGTGCAGCAGTGCCCGTACTGTAATTACAGTAACAATGATGCGAACCGTTTACAGTTGCACATCATGTCCCAGCATTCCATGCAGCCGATCATCAGCTGCCCACTGTGTCAGGATGTCCTCAGTAACAAGATTCACTTGCAGCTGCATCTCACTCACCTCCACAGTGTGGCCCCAGATTGTGTGGAGAAGTTGCTTATGACGGTATGTACTGCATAAATACTTCTTATTTCTTTTAATTAAGTATATAAAAAAGCTTAGAACGTAGCTTTTCGAAGCATTTTCCAAGCACTTAACATGCTCTTCTCCATCAAATTAAATGTAGTGTTTTTGGTCTATATATGTCTGTTTTAATAAAGGACTGATATGTTGTTTTTTCAGGTTGCGGGTCCAGATGTTTCAGTGCCCAATAATTCCCTGTTGTCTGTATCATCACAAGACAAAGTCCCATCTTTGATGGATTGTTCAACTGTTATCCCAGAGGGAGCTGGAAAACCCATGGGTAAGCACATTATGCAGCCACAGTGTCCACTAAATTGTATGGACTGGGTTAAAGAATTCCTCAAAATATATCATAAAAATCCTGTTGAACAAATCTAAAATCTCTGCTCTTTTTTTAACAGGAATCGGCTCTAAGGATACGAAAACCAGCACAGGCCAAGACAAAAATGAAGCTGAACGTAACAATGAGGAGCTCAAGCCACCCAAGGAAGCTATTGATGGCCCTGACTGGAAGAAGGCTAGCAGTCAAGACAGGAAGAGCCCAGATTCCCTGCAGGAGCATCTTAGCGATCAGCAGAAGCGGCAGCAGCTCTCAGTTTCCGATCGCCATGTCTACAAATACCGCTGCAACCATTGCAGCCTGGCTTTCAAGACGATGCAGAAGCTTGAGATACATTCCCAATACCACGCCATTCGTGCAGCCACAATGTGCAGCCTCTGCCAGCGCAGCTTCAGGACATTCCTTGCTCTTCGGAAACATCTGGAGACCGGTCACCCAGAGCTAAGTGAGGCCGAAGTCCAACAGCTCTGTGGGAGCCTGCCTCTAAACGGCGACATTGTTGAGAGTGAGATGAGGGCTCTGGAAGAGGCACATGCCTTTGAAAACGAACTAGACAAAGAGGATGAGCTTGACCAAGAAGGAAAGGCCAGTCCCACTGGAAGTGATAGCAGCTCCTTGCTTGATGACATGGGTTCAGAGCCAAAGCGTACCTTGCCCTTTAGGAAAGGTCCAAATTTTACAATGGAGAAGTTTTTAGACCCCTCACGTCCATACAAATGCACAGTATGCAAAGAGTCCTTCACCCAAAAGAACATTCTTCTCGTTCACTACAATTCTGTCTCACATTTACATAAGCTAAAGAAAGTGATCCAAGAAGCCTCAAGCCCAGTTCCCCAGGAGACCAGCAACAATGTTGACAACAAACCATACAAATGCAATACATGTAACGTTGCTTATAGCCAAAGCTCAACCCTGGAGATCCACATGAGGTCTGTGCTTCATCAGACAAAAGCCCGAACAGCCAAAATGGAGTCTAGCAGCAGTACTGGCGGTGGGAGCAGTGGAAGTACTTCAGCTAGAAGCCCCGTTCCACTCAATCAGGGAAACACAGATTCTGCAGGTGCACAAGGATCCTCCAACAAAGAAAACACTGTAGATGCCAAAGAAGTTACCATGAAGCAAACTACTGATCACATCTCTGTGCAGCCCGCGCACCCATCAGCTCAGTCACAAGCACAGCTTCAAATGCAACTCCAGCATGAGCTTCAGCAGCAAGCTGCTTTCTTTCAGCCACAGTTTTTGAATCCAGCTTTTTTCCCCCACTTCCCAATGACACCAGACGCCCTGATGCAGTTTCAGCAGCCCCAGTTTCTATTTCCCTTCTACATTCCCGGTGCTGAATTTAACATTAGCCCTGAGCTTGCATTGCATTCAGCTGCATTCGGGATGCCTGGCATGACAGGATCGTTCCTAGAAGATCTGAAGCAACAGATGCAGCAACAACACCAACTGGGCCAACAGCAGCAGCTTCAGCTCTCACAGCAGCAAGCCCAGCACCAGGCCTCCCAGTCTCAGATGCAGCAAAAAGCACAGCAGCTGAGCCATAGGCCTAAAACTGAGTCCAACCACATGGCTCTATCTGAGATTCAAATGTCTAAAGATGCTGAGGAACATTTAGAGAAACATGAGAGCAAAGCAAAGCAGGATTTAGCTACTGATGGAGATAGCACAAAAGAGAATAAAGATTCCAAAAAGCCTACATTTTCAGAACCTCTAATTCCTCCACCACGCATCATCTCAGGAGCAAGAGGTAATGTGGCCAAGGCACTACTTGAAAACTTTGGCTTCGAACTGGTAATTCAGTACAATGAGAACAGACAGAAAAGCCAGAAAAAGAACAGAGAGGAAGGACTGACTGAAAAACTAGAATGTGGAGTTTGTGGGAAATTGTTCTCCAACATACTCATTCTTAAAAGCCATCAGGAACATGTGCATGGCCAGTTTTTTCCTTATGTGGAGCTTGAGAAGTTTGCCCAGCAGTACAGGGACGCATATGACAAGCTGTACCCCATAAACCCAGCATCTCCAGAAACTCCACCACCACCCCCACCTCCTGCTCCAGTGACTACGCTCCCTGCTTCCACATCAGTGGGGAGGTCACAGACACCATCACCTGCACCTCTACAGATTCTTCAACAACCACCACCTCCCCCTCCACCCCCACCACCTCCACAACACACTGCACCTCCTCAAGTCCAGCTCCCTGTTTCTCTCGACATGCCAATGTTCCCACCACTGATGATGCAATCAGTGCAGCACCCTGGGCTACCCCCACAGCTTGCACTGCAGCTTCCAACAATGGACTCTTTATCTTCTGACCTCACACAGTTATGTCAACAACAACTGGGACTAGATCCAAACTTCCTGCGGCAGTCTCAGTTCAAGCGTCCTCGCACCAGAATCACAGACGATCAGCTGAAAGTCCTCCGCGCTCACTTTGACATCAATAACTCTCCCAACGAAGAGCAGATTCAAGAAATGGCTGACAAATCTGGCCTTCCACAGAAGGTCATAAAGCACTGGTTCCGCAACACTCTCTTCAAAGAGCGTCAGAGGAGTAAAGATTCCCCTTACAATTTCAGCATTCCACCCATGACCACACTGGAAGATATCAGACTTGAATCCCAAGTAAACATGCTGGAGTACTACAGAACTGATGCTACGGCGAACAAAAGGTCATCAAGAACACGTTTCACTGATTATCAGCTACGAGTTCTCCAAGACTTCTTTGATACCAACGCTTACCCGAAGGATGATGAAATCGAGCAGCTCTCCACTGTTCTCAACCTGCCGACAAGAGTGATTGTGGTGTGGTTTCAAAACGCCCGACAGAAGGCCCGAAAAAGTTACGAGAACCAAGCCGATGCAAAAGACACTGAAAAGAAAGAACTAACAAATGAACGATACATCAGGACCAACAATATGCAGTACCAATGTAAGAAATGCAACGTAATTTTCCCCCGAATTTTCGATCTTATTACTCACCAAAAAAAGCTATGTTATAAAGATGAGGACGATGAGGCTGGAGATGAAAATCACTCTGAGGAATCAGCAGAGAACAATGAGCAGATTATGACAAAGCATACAGAGCCATCAAGACAACCTTTTATAACAGCAAGCAGCTCTGGCTCCAGCTCCCCCTTAATGCCATCACCTCGACCTGATGTAGGGAAAACCTCACCAAAACCTGAACTTCTCCATGAAAAATCAAAGGTTGGAGAAAATGCCCTTTTGCAAAACCCCAAAAGCTCGACTGATCTAAAATCTCCCAAGGCCTCGACCCCACAGCCCCCACAACAGAAAGTACCACAAATATCAAGACCCCATTCACAGCCCCAGTCTGCAGCTGTTCCTTCAAGTCCTCTGTCCATCGCATTATCTTCACTCAACAACAGCCTCCCCCCACAGATGCTACAGTACCACTGTGATCAGTGCAAAATCGCTTTCCCAACAGTAGAACTTTGGCAGGAGCACCAGCACATGCATTTTCTGGCAGCCCAAAACCAATTCCTACACTCCCAGTTTTTAGAAAGGCCAATGGATATGCCCTATATGATCTTTGACCCCAATAACCCCCTTATGACTAGTCAGCTCCTATCCGGAGCCCTGTCGCAGATGCCAACTCCAAGCAACTCTGGCCTTGCCTCCACTGTTAGCTCTAACGCCATGAAACGCAAATTAGAGGAAAAAGATGATGGCTCTCATGAAAAAGATAGCATTAACAGTGGTGAAGATCAGCACAGAGATAAACGTCTCCGAACTACTATTACTCCAGAGCAACTCGAGATCCTCTATGAGAAGTACTTACTTGATTCAAACCCAACACGAAAAATGTTAGATCACATTGCTCATGAGGTTGGGCTGAAGAAAAGAGTCGTCCAAGTCTGGTTTCAGAATACCCGGGCTAGAGAGAGGAAAGGGCAATTTAGAGCACTTGGGCCTTCCCAGTCTCACAAAAAGTGTCCATTCTGCAGGGCGTTATTTAAGGCCAAGTCAGCTTTAGATAGTCACATTCGTTCAAGACACTGGCATGAGGCTAAACAGGCAGGCTTTAGTTTGCCTCCTAGTCCAATGATGGCTCAAGAGGATGAAGGTCAAAGCCCTCAAAAGCACAATTTTTCAGACTATTTACAGATGGCCACAAAGACTGAGGTGAATGATAGTGAGCTTCCAACCGCATCCTCCACTCCAGTCAAAACGTCTGAGCTGGCGTTAAGAAACCTATTGAACTTATCTTGCCTAAAAACAGAAAACAGTGATGAACTTGATGGGCTTAACATGAGTTCCACAGAGGCCTCTTTTGATGCCAGCAAAATTGACTTTGATGAGACCTCCTCAATTAACACGGCCGTAAGTGATGCTACAACTGGAGACGAGACCAATAATGAGGTTGAGAATCTCACAATTAATGGAAGTGAGAAAATGAGTGAGAACAAAACAAACCAAGCACAACTTATGGAGCTAAATGAGGACAGATTCCTTTTCAGCATGGTTAGCCCATCGCAAAGTTTCTCTGGCAAAGACAGTGACTACTTCTATTGCAGAGAAGAGGACTTTGAAGACAATGCAGACAAGAGCGAAACTTCAAGTTTAGCAGATCCAAGTTCTCCCAGTCCGTTTGGAGCTGCCAATCCCTTCAAGTCTGCACACGCTGGCGGGGAGAGACCGGGCCACAAGCGTTTTAGAACCCAAATGAGCAACCTACAGCTTAAAGTCCTCAAGGCTTGCTTCAGCGACTACCGCACACCTACTATGCAAGAGTGTGAAATGCTGGGCAGTGAAATAGGACTCCCAAAACGTGTTGTGCAGGTTTGGTTCCAGAATGCCCGTGCAAAGGAAAAGAAATTCAAAATAAACATTGGAAAGCCATTCATGATAAGCCAAGGTTCCCCAGATGGGCCCAGGCCTGAGTGTATATTATGTAGAGTGAAGTATACAGCCAGACTTTCGATTCGTGACCATATATTCTCAAAGCAGCACATAGCAAAGGTGCAGGAAACCCTGGGGAACCAGGTTGATCGTGAAAAAGACTATCTAGCACCTACCACTGTCCGCCAGCTTATGGCTCAACAAGAACTTGACCGTTTGAAGAAGGCAACCGATATACTCAACTTGCCAGCCCAGCAGCAACCCTCAGTGGATAATAATGCACTTCATGGCCTTAGCCTGCCAACTGCCTACCCGGGAATATCTGGTCTCCCGCCAGTACTACTTCCTGGTGTCAATGGGCCATCCTCGCTTCCAGGTTTTCCACCAAATACACCTGGTGAGTTAGTATGAATAAATATAGTGTAGTACAACTTCATGAATAATTTATGCACTTAATGCCCCACAAGCTTGTGCTGTTAACGACTGTGACATGGATTAAAAAAAATAATTAATGCATGCATTCACTGCAGAGGAGTTTGGGTGTGATTGCTACATTTGCATTGCTTTCATGCATGTGCTATTCTTTTCTTGGTCATTATTTGTAATCGTTTTTTTATATAACAAGCCTGTGACAGTTTTGATCCATAACAGTAATATCAGAGATCTTTGCTTGTATAGTTTAGGAGTGATTCTGCAGTCAAATATTTCAATATTATCTATACCACTGTATTTCAGCTTTAGCGTCTCCTGGTGCTGGCATGCTTGGGTTCCCTACTCCAGCCACCCCTTCTCCTGCCATGTCTCTCAGCAGTACCCCAACCAAGTCTCTTCTTCAGACACCTCCTCCTCCTCCTCCACCCCCCGCACTTCCTCTTGCTCCTTCTCCTTTGGCAGCAAATCAGACTGAGCAGCACATAAAAGAATCCGAGAAAGACAAGAAGTTTGAGAAGCCCAAGGTCAAAGAAGCCAACACTGCCCGCCCCGAGACCCCCATCGTTAAGAAAAGGGAAAAGTCCTCGCAGATGATTGGCAAATTGGGAAGTGAGGCTCAGATGGACTCAGCACAACTGCAAGCACTTCAGAATGCCATCGCTGGTGACCCAGGCTCCTTCTTAGGTGGACAGTTCTTGCCTTATTTCATCCCTGGCTTTGCGTCGTGTTTCTCGCCCCAACTTCCTGGCGGAGTACAGGGGGGATATTTCCCTCCTCTGTGTGGAATGGAGAATCTGTTCCCCTATGGTCCCGCTATGCCCCAGGCGATCGCGGGGCTTTCCCCAACTGCCCTGCTTCAGCAGTACCAGCAGTCCCTCCAGGATTCCTTACAGAAGCAGCAGCAAAAGCAAAGCGAACACAAGCAGAAACCCCCCTCTATGAAGTCACAGCATAGCAACTCTGTCAAACCAAAAGAGGCTATCGAGAACAAGGATGATAAAGGCTCTTCAACAGAAAGCACAAATGGAGAAGCCCAAACAGATACCAAAAGTCCAGGCTTTCCAGATGCGTTTATCGTTCCGTCCATCAAACACGAGTTTATATGTAGAAAGTGCCAGATGATTTTCGCTGACGAAGACTCTGCGGCTCGCCATCAGAAGTCTTTCTGTTACTTTGGTCACCCGTTCATCGATCCGCAAGAGACAGTGCTTCGTAAGGCAGTGAGCAAGTATAACTGCGTAGCCTGCAAGGTGTCCGTCAGTGGGAACGAAGCACTTGGCCAACACCTTCAGTCCAGCGTGCACAAAGAGAAAACAATCAAACAAGCAATGAGAAATGCCAAAGAGCATGCTAGATTATTACCTCACTCAGTCTGCTCCCCTTGTCCTAACACCACATCTACCTCGCAGTCTGCAGCTTCTTCAAATAACACCTTGCCTCATCTCTCTCACTTGTCCATGAAGTCCTGGCCAAATATTCTTTTCCAGGCCTCAGCCAGGAAAGCTGCTTCCTGCCCATCTGCTTCTCCTCCTACCCTTTCCTTGCCTTCAACGGTTACCTCAACTTCGTGCAGCACCTCAGGGGTTCAAACCTCACTACCCACCGAAAGTTGTTCAGACGAGTCTGACAGCGAGTTAAGCCAGAAGCTGGACGACTTAGATAACACGTTGGAAGTGAAGGCTAAGACACCGTCTGGCCTAGATGGCAATTTCAATAGTATCAGAATGGATATGTTCAGTGTGTAGGAGTGAAAAACGGATCCCTTGCTTAAAAGACAAAAAAAAAGACTTTAACCGCAGTTCCAAAGTTTCTCTAACCCAAAAAGTTACAGTACCAAAAGATTGACTCAGGATTGTTTTTCCCATATTGATATGCTGGCAAGATATTGATTGATTTTTGTTATGGACAGAACTGTTGCAGATGCTTGACTGAGCTTATATTGTATACAAAAAAAAACAAGGAATAGGAAAACTTTCACAAGTTCTTTTGGAGCTTGATTCAAGCCAAAAATTCTCACGATAGCAAATTGCACCTCCGCTGGATTGATTTCCAAATGCTAGCATGTACTGTATGGGATAATGATCCAGAACTTTCAAAGAGAATTTCTCTTAGTTTAGTTAGGTGTAATTCAGTAGCTTTAAATTCTCAGGTCAGAACATAACATTTCTCATTTGTTGAAACAGCAACGAAGCCTGCTTATAAATGGCTTTTACCAAAACATGTCAAGCTTTATTGGAGGCGTTTCCTTGATGTGTGTAGTGTACCAAGAGACAATATAACTGTTCCAGGACAACGCGCATATCCTTTTAGTTTGCCCGAGTATGAATTTTACCACTGAGGGAATTTAGAACGGTAAAGTAAAATGTGTTGAACGCTCCCGTGTTTGCCAGTTTGTATTGCCACAAGCTGTATTTATATACAACACCCCTTTTCTTGTAGAATCTACTAATAATCTGTGCCAACTCTTACCTTCTTTCTTTTACCTCTCATCACACCCTTTTCTGAAGAGGTAATAATTCTAGTTTTGATAGACTCTCTTGAAGATTATGTGAATAGAACATTTTTCATTTGTGAATTGCTATACTGTTACGGTACTTGCTTGTGTCTGGACTATAGTGCACTTATTTTGTTCCTCTTTTTTTTTTGGTAGGCCATGTCTTAATTTAATAGATATCAGTTTTTGGTGTTTGTTTGTTTGTTTGTTGGTTTGTTTTAATTATTATTTGTGTGTAGGTCAGCAGCAGATTGGTCCACAATTGTTAGAAACCTTTTGACACCTAACAATCCAGAGACATTCAATTGGTGCATCCATGAAAGTAGTACTGTATACTGTAAACTGTAAAAGTGCAAGTTGGACAAAATAAGTGAAAAAAAACAAAGCTGCTTTAAAACGGGGCAAAGCTTTTGTTTTATCAAATGAAATTATTGTTTTTCCTATAAGACTGAACATAGTGTTACCATTACACACTGCCATATAGTGGATGGGCCATTTCTTCAATTTTTCTCTGGGCACTTCTCGTAAAGTCACCATTTTCCATCTTGTTTAGTGATACAAGTATTATCTTACAACGTTTTGCTGCTACTGTGTACATTTTTTTTTTTGAGTGTGTTTTCTTTTAATTTTCGTTTTTTATCGCTTGCCATACATTTCAGATTCCTACTAGACTGATTCATGAATTACATTGCTTTACTGTCTTCGTTTCGTTTTCGGCTATGTAACTTAAAGAATGTGAACGCTGTCAAGGGTGTTTAATTTTTTTACGGATCACTTTCCGGTTTTCTACAGTAGGAAAACGTGATTCATTCCAAAGTAACAGAAGGCATAATGTATGAAAGTAAAAGGCTTGTGAACAAAGAAAGCTAAGCTGTTGTACATATTCGTAGTTGGCTGTGCATGGTACAAATTTATTATTATGAAGAAATGCAAAAATGTATTGCTTTTGGTATTCCTATTCTGAGATGAACAAGTAGCATGTAATGCAACTGTTTGACAGGTTAAATCAAATCATGCTTAAAAATTGTTTCAAACGATGAAATTAAGTAACATTTCATTTTTAGTTTTTATTGCTGTACAGGTGATTTCTTTTGTTAAAGGTAAAATGTTACACTTTTTAATTCTTTTTTTTGTGGAATTTTTAATGTTCTTATTTGGATTCTTTTGTAATATTTTAACGCTTATTTTAATCCTGAAGACACTTTTTGATTGTGTTTCTCAAGAGACATCTTGGCCTCCTAAGGTGCAATCCTGCCTCTGTCCAAAACATGAGCGACTGTCCTGATTCCAAAGGCTTTTTGAACTTTTGAGCTTTTGCCTTTCCCTGAATGTGGAACAGCATTTAAAGACTGAACTGTCAGCTGGCACTGTGCGCTAAAGTGTTGGCTTGAACCAGAATGCTTCCCACACGAAGGAATGGTAAAGCAAAAAGAAAGAAAAAAAAAATCCCCAAAAAACAAAGGACGGTCCAATAATGTAATTGTACATAAACTGCACAGCAGCCAAAAAACCTTTCTACGGATGGATAGCGTGTCAAGCATAGGAGGACAGCCTTCTAAAGGTTGATATTAGGATTGTTCTTCTGGATTTCAAAGGGATGATCGAGACGTAATCATACTCTACACAATACGTACTTTCAACGCCTGGGTAACATAGGAAATGCACCCCATGGTTTTAATAAAAAAAGACGCCCCTATGGCTAAAACTTTAAATAAACTAAACCAAAAATGTTATTGATGTTTTATATATAGAGAGTAGTCTCATTAGTTTTTGTTACTGTAATGTTTGAGGTCTCAGCTGTACCGTATTACGGTAATAACATGGTTTTGAAACTTTTTTATTTTGTCACAGACCTGTTGTCATAGTTGAAATGACGTTTATTGTAGATGGTATTTGAACAACTTCTTCTGGAAATAGTTCATCAAGTATGTTTGTTGCTCATTGTTGTGATACATTAAAAACTGTATCTGCAAACCAATTTTTGGCGTGGCATCACTGTCCCTGCTTCCTTCCTGTTTCCCTTTGAAATTGTGCAGTTTCACCGTAACATTTTATATAAATCAAGAGTCTTTTTCATTTTTTTTAATATCAAGCTCTCATTGCAAGTGAGGTGGAGGTCAAATTATCCCTAAATCCATACTCGGAACATTTTTCATTTCACATGGTATGCCTTAACATATTATTGGGTTGTAATCTGGTTTTAGCCACATGCGTTGGATTATGGCTAGAAGTGTCACACGTAAGAGTCTTTCTGCAGGTATTTGTCTAAGCTTCTCCCACGGACCAGATAATGCCTATATAATGGATTATTCATAGATCTACTGAGCAAATCATCTAGCCGTGAGAGTTCTTGAAGTTTTAACTTTTCAGCATAGTCAAAAAATACTCTTGATATAAGTAAATGAACGAAAAAATCAATCCATGTATTTTCTCTCCATGCAACTTTTTTTACTCTTCAATCAACTTGGTTAGTTTTACCAAGCACATCCAAATCATTGTTTGCATTTTTGTCCTTATATCTGTTTTGTATTCCAACAGATGTTTCCCACAAATCTCTCGCAGCTCAGTGTTGAGGGACATGTGGATGTTATTCCTGTTATTTTTTCTGCGTCTGACTCTTCCACAGCATGAGGGTCAAAGTATTCTGTGATTGGATAGGGTTTGACCTTTGGGAGAACAATAGCAAAAGGCATTCCAGTTCTGCCCTCTTTCCAAACCTTCCATCTATCTTTCCACAGTTGTTTGCTGACATTTAAGACTCAGGAACCTATCCCAGTAGTTCCGTATGTATCCTGTGCTATGTGGTCTTTGCAAATCATGCTCTTGTTTTCCTCTGAAGTGAGAAAGGACATCCGATGGTAATCCGCAGAGGTACACAACCACTCGGGGATGTTTTGACACCTGTTCTTGTAAATGGGATTCATAACACATCATCATCGTCTTTACTGGGTTATTTCTTTAGATATCGGAGGGCTTTTACTGTCACTTCTTAACCGGCTGGAATATTCTGCAATTTATTTGAATGTTTATCTGTCATGAAGGGTTCCTTAAAATACTTGGAAATTCAATATCGCATCAGCCTAACAGATAATTAAATCTGTCCTTAATGGGATGTTTGTTGCATAATGGCAACACTTATACCGTCAGAAAGATGATACAGAGCAGATGTGTCGTATGCTAATGTTTATTGACACGTTTATGCTTGATATTTTCTCAAACCATTTGTCAGGTCTGGGGACAGTAAACTGAATAAAAAGTGATTGGATCTTTGTCTCTCCCACCACTGCAATCCCAAGTGTGGAATACTAATTCCTCTATTTGGTCCCTGAACTCAGGTCTTTCATTTTAAACAGATTCCACTATAATTAAATTCTGCACATGGGAATGTATCATTACTGCACGTTTGCCTAATTTACTGTTCTGAACATTACAATCCCAAGAAAATGCATTAGCTGAAAGATTTGTGTTATTTTCTTTGTTTTTATATTGTTCTTTATTTTTCCAAGACTATCTTTGCCATGACTCATATAATAACATTGCCAATTTGGAGAAGCAACAGCAACATATGTGACCCTGGATCACAAACCAGTCTTAAGTAGATCGGGAACATTTTTAGTAAAAGACAAAAATACATTTGTATGGTTCAAAATGATTCATTTTCTTTTATACCAAAAATCATTAGAATATTAAGTAAATACCATGTTACATGAAGATACTTTGTACATTTTCTACATTGAAGATGTAAAAACTTTAGTTTTGTAAATGGATGTCCTGCCACGGTGCCTCTGATTAACAACTTCAAAGGCAATTTTCTCAATATTTCGATTTTTTGAACTCTCTGATTCCTGAGTTTTAAACTGTTGTATTTCAGCCAGATATTGGTTAATATCAATACAAATCTTATTTATTTAGGTTTCGGATAACGTAAAAATCTCAATTTCGAAAAGTTTACCCATGAGACACACAAAAATGTCAAGGCACAGATAGAGATGAATTTATTTATAACTGGTGAACTTCAAATATTATTTAGCTCATTTGTAAGTCACTAAAATAAAAAGAGTGTAAAAAAATGTAATTCATCATCATTCAAAAGATCCAATAACAAAGCTTACAACTCTGTTTAAAACAGAATAATGCAATATAAAACGTTGAGAAATTGAACTTGACCTGCAGGAAAAAAGTATTTTTACAAGCACACATCTCAGTTGAGTTTAAAAATTGATAGTCTCCCAAATGATGAAAAAATGTATTTTTATGGATTGCTTGCTTTTCAGGCTTCGGTTTTTCCACGTTGGTTTAATCTTTCCTTTGTCTTTTCTCTTGCTCTCACCACTGATCATAAGAGCTATTTTAGAGTTTCTTCTTTGATTCATAAACCTGCTCTGTTTCACACACCTGTGTTTCATTTAGCACGCTGCACCTGAGCAGCCCCACCAGATGTGTGTTCATTCTCCGGGCGAAATTGCTCATAATTTATGCTGCTCTGACTTTAGAGGCCTTGTATTAATAGAACAATTCTGGATTTATGACATAGATCAATTCCCTTATTCCAGTTTTGCATTCATCGTCGGTCTTAATAATTGCCTTTGTGCCTTGATTTCAGGTGTTGAGCTTTTAGGTTTTAAACTAAAAATGGATACATTTGAAAGACTAGAAAACCTGATTTCTTAATTTTATTGGGTTTTGTGATGTATGATAGTTGTATCTAAACTATGTTCTGTAACATGAAGACCGATATAAAATGATTTGCAAGGAACAAGAGAGACCCCATCATTCACTCCCAACATCCTCCTTTAATGTCAAGACTTCAAACTTATACAATGCATAAAATTCCAGTTCATAATGTAAAGGAATGAAAATGAAGGGTGATGGAAAATAAATACACAAGGAAAAATGATTCCATTCCGTGAGTCAAACAATCTCCTCACATTTTCTATATCCATGTAGCCAACGTGCTCAACACAAATATCAAAGGAATGGGAGAGTTAGGAGAGCTGGGAGATATCTAAATAAGCCAGAGAGCTATACCTTTGAAACAAATGCTTGCAAAATAAGATGCCGTTTGGAACCCGCTGGGACTTTCCAGGGAGATTGTTCTGTTCTGTTTTCCGCGATGCTCAGAAAACCACTCCTCCCTGATGGCTTGAGATGAAGGTTGGGAGACACTATTGCTTAAGACAGATAAAACTTGTTGTACGATACCATCCCTCACAGAGAAATGTCTTATTTCCTTCTTGCAAACAATAAAATATTTCTCGGCTGATGTTCAATGCGTTTTAGTTGAGGCCATACATCTGAAGAAACCTTGTGAATTGCTGAACACCTGAGGCATTGACAATGTTTAAAGAACACTGCTCAGTTTTGCGGATTTGATATCACAAAAGAAAGCATCAGTGTTTCTGCTTTCTCTCTGAATGTAGAAATCTAGTTTCTGTATAAGAACGTCTGTGTTCTGCTTCAGACTGCGTTTATTTTCTACCTCAAAGTACACCTTCTGTTCGGAGCTCTTAAGATCACTGAATGGGAAAATGGCTTTTATAACTTTTAGCTTTAATGTTTCTTAAATCAACAAATAGTCGTGGGGATTTCGGCTGTGCGGCGGGAACGCTTTCTTCTAGCGGGCTGAAATGGCAGATGCTTTATCAAATCCATCAAACCCGAAGTCTGTTTGAATGCAAAATCTGTACACTATACAGATAGTCTGTATGATGCAAAAACAAATGTCCAACATAAACATCCACTAGGAATGAATATTGGCTAATGTTATTTTAAGAACTTTGTTTACAAACACCGCTTGTGATGTTACAATTGAGGGTTTGGGATGAGAGATCTGCTTAGTGGCTGAAGCCAAATATTACATTCAGATTTTTAGCCCTTGGATTATGCTTCGCTCTACTTACAATGATTTATATAGACAGATCAAAGTTAAGAAAAATCATATATACACATTAAGGAAATACATTTGATCGTAAGAAGTTATGACCGACAGTAAAAACAATAGTGTTTGCTCACAATATTATTTAAAGTTCTTAAAGGGATAGTTCACCCTAAAATAAAACTTCTTTCATCATTTCTTCGCCCTCATGTCATTCCAAACCTGTACTGTCTGAACTTCTTTATTCTGTGAGAAAGTAGACTGTAGAATGTTGATAGCCAAACAACATTGGCCTCCATTGACTTCCATTGTATGGCATCACTTTTTGTTGTCATCACTCTTGCCTAAATGTAAATGCACCAACCCACACATGCTTTTCAACGGAAGGTCATTTGGTTTTCACAGGTCATTTGGTTTGAGTGACATACAAGAGTTTGAAGTTTTAGGTGAACTGTCCCTTTAAGATGTTATTCAACCTACAGCTGTCTGTCACTGCTTTCTAAAATGCACTTTTCAAATCTGTTTTTGATTTTAAGGAATGGCAGCGCCTCTTTGAAAGTCTCTTTAGTAAAAACCGTGTCTGCTAAGAGCATTAAATATAAGTGTAAAGTCGTTTGGATTTGATTTTGTGAAGGAAGGTGAGACAAAGACCTAAATCCTTCTTTTAATTTTCTTCCAAAGAACGTACCGCTGGGACCACAGTGAATTGCGTTTGAAACTGCACCATACAATATTTGTATTTAATTGTTTCTTACACTGGAAACAACACTATGGTAACCGCAGTAAACATGTCATCTTTCATCACGCTTGAAATATATTTTAAAAAGTATTTAAGCAGAGGCTTGAAGTTTTATGTGCGCTGGGTTGTTTTCGGAAATAGAGCTAATATCATACTTAGTGACGGAAAGGTGGCCGGGTACCACAGGCCCTTTCAATGTGTGGGTATGTAACTATTAATTCTATCATTTACATTTCAAATCACAAATTCTGAATCAATTCTTTGTTCTGAGTTTAAGTTATTTATGTATCAATTGATTGATTTTGGAGTGATGTAAATATTTTATTAAAAGCTGTTTTGATAGTCAGCACCCGGTCTGGTTTTCCGATTCTACACATCTCATCGTGGAGCAGCCACATGCATGTTACTGACTTCTTCTGGCACAATGTTATTCATTTATTCATTGCAAAGATGTTGAACAAGGGGCCAACCATTGTGTTCCAGGAGAGCCGTTGTGTGTGTTTTGGCAGCGTCTGTCTGGCGGAGCTGAATTCTCTCTGCATATTTACAAAGAGCACAGCCATATGTAAATTACAAAGCAGAGCATCACACACACGCCGATGCTACACAAAAGCCCCTCTCATTTCCAAACATGGAACTTGGATTACAAGCATTTTCCTCTCTAACCTGTTTACCGCTCAAAGAGGGCGACTCAGATCTGTAGGATGAAGGAATCACAGAAAGTTCAGATTTGCTGAGCTCAAGTGATGTCATTAGTCAGCAGGGACCTTTTGCCATCCTTTCATGCATTAATGCAGATACCATTTGAAATATTGATATGACGTCTGTCGGTCCAATTTGTTGAACTGCAAACACGTTTTCAAGTTTTTTTTGCTTTTAGTAATTATTTTAAAGTGTTCTTAAAATTCAGCTTAATTCTTTAGTCACAGACCTATTCGATTTCAATGTTGTCAGTTATATAAGTTGTAAGCTGTACGTACCACAAAAAAAGGATGTTTAAAAAAAAAGGAAATTTAATGTTTTAAAATAATTATGTTGTTTAAAGTTCCATTTAGTGCAACAACAAGATAAATATTTAGATTGCGATACTATCGTGAACCCAATGTTGTGTTTTGTATCAAACCATGAGCAAAGATGTGGATACAGAATTAATATAAAATATAATAAAAAATATCAGGACAAAATCTATTTTTAAATAGACACAATTATTCATACTTTTCGTCTTAACACTATATAAAATGCATTACATTTATCACAGAACAGTGTGAAAACTTACCCCATTCTGACATACTTTTGCACCTTCTGCTGTTTCTTATGAGTCTCAAGTTTGATGAGAATCCTTTATTAAAGAGTGTATTAACACACAAGGTTTGTCTGCCTTCTCATCTGTGCACCTGTGAGTCACAGTGTCTTCCTGTTTACATCCGGACAACATCATTAATGCACCATTTGAGGTTTATTTTTTTGAACGTGTGCACATTCTGTTATGACTGTTTCTTCCACTTCTTCCCTTAAAATGCATCTTAATCATTATATGGAACTTGAGTCATGGTCACAGACAGTTGTCAACACCTCTGATGTGTATGCATTGTTTACTCAGAGATTTGTGGGTAATGCGGCCGTGCCGTACACTCATTACAACAGCATTAGTCTTTCTGGAGCCCTGGCCTGATCTTGTACACATCAAGCCGGCACATTTGCCTCTGATTGCCATAACAACCCTCACAAACCCTGAGGTCCTCTCCGGCTTTCATCATCTTCATTATTTTTCTCTTTTTCCTCGTGGTGTGTGTTAGGGCATGTGCCACACTTGCATTACAACTTCACCGCAATGCACAAAACATACGGATCTTACATAACAAACAAAAGTAATGTCTTGTTTGTTTACAGAATCATGTCTTTTTTTCTTTAGGAATATATTGCATCCGTGAGATGTATTGTTTTCCGTCACGGTGTTCAGTATGGGCTGAAACTGATAGCTGAAGTATAAAAATGAGTAAAGCTACAGTGTGTTTTGATTCATTTTACATCCGAAAGAAAATATGTGTAGAAGCTGCGACTGATGTATACCCGAAAGTACATCCGACTTAATAACGCATCAGTATTTAGACACCTGAAATGATTTCAGTGATGGATTCCTGCTGGCAGAAATGCTTTCAAAAGAACAGGAATTCAGAGTGAAATGAGATTTCTTGGAAAAGAATGGTACGTACGCTGTCTGATTGAGAAAAAAGAGACTTGTTGATGTTTTTTGGGATTCATTTTTATTCGTTTTAGACTGTTGTTTATTGGAAGCTTAAATCTAAGTCACTCTGTCAGTGTTTTGAACAATGAGATACAATGGCTGTACGGTGAAACAGCTTCATATATTCAGAAAAGGGGCTCCGGCAACCAAAACAATAACAGTTCATGGCTGTCTGATGTCAACAAGATGGCAAGAGAACAAAAGTAGTAAAACAAAATAAAACAAACATTGATGTCAGTAGACGACAACTTGAATGCCAAAGAATGATTTAAAAAGATGGCATTGATAACAAACAAATGTAGATACTTTCTACAAAAATAATCATATTTTTACACAAAAATAAACTATCTTTCAGCATTAAAATATGTGTATAAAAACATGGATGTACAATGTATACCAAATATACAAAAAGGTTTGGCAGATACTGTTTATAGTTTTGTAGATATAGATTAAGAGATGTACATGTACATCCAATAATGCATTTTTATAATAAGAATATTAGTGAACTTAGAGAGTACTGTTTTTTTATTTGTTTTTCTTTTAAGGATAACATTAACATTAGATATCTAGATAGAGGGACGATGACATTTTACATTTCTGATAATAATTCAAGAGTCATGTCAGTGGCTGACATTGAATACATTTAACCATCACGAAGGACCAGTGCATCTCTTGAGAGTTTTGCTTTATATTTCCGCTCAACTCGGTAGTTCTGAAAAACACGCCCGGTTCCTTCTTCAGCTCTGTTGTTGCCATATTCAAATATTCATGGTCAGGACTACCTGGTGTCAACGAGAGGATGTCGAGTAATTGTTGCACTCCATCTTGCTCAGCTACCGGGTCTGAGGAGAAGCGTGGTACTTCACCAACACTGCATTACGACTGAACAGGTGAAAATAACCATAAAAATGCAAAATTACTAGACACGCAACCATGGCATGGTGAGGTTGGCTCTTTGTGATGAAGCACCCGGCCCCCCAGAGCTGAAATTCACAAATGGCCTTTCGCAGGAAAGATGGTGTGGCGTCGTGGGCTTGGCTGGGCGGACGGCTATAAATCACCAAGGGGTAAAGGGTTTTTAATGCAGCACTCTGCGCTCGCTTCCTCCATTTTCTGTCACGGCACAGTAAAAGATGAGAGGCCCGAGGGAATACCAGCCCCCGAGATGCTCCGAGCAGAGCTGTAGGTCATGCTGTGTGCCTCAATGGATAAATACATAAAAACATGCAGCGATGCAACTCGGGACATAAACGCCGCTGCGAGATATAAATGCACACGCATTTGTAAAGTTTCTAAGAATCACTATTCAAATCTTTAAGATGTGAAAAACGTCCATCATTTCATATTTACAGTTTTGTAATGTCTTTGTGATGCCGCACTTCACGTTCCTGTTATAAAAAATCACGTGCTGTACAAATATAATGCAGATCCTTCGGAATAAAACCTCTGTTTCTAAATCAAACACAATGTAGTCTAGATCGGCACACGGAAGAATGAAAGAATAATTTTGTCTTTTAATACGGGTAGAAAAGATCGCGCACGGTCCCAAATTGCTTCAGAGCCTCAGCTGTTGTGAATGCAAAGCAATCACCCGGGGCATATAGAGGCGGCCAGCTCTCGTACAAGTGCAGTGTCACCGCTCTCTTAAACATGGGCCGCTGCTTTAGAGATGGAACGATATGTTGGGTTGACTTTCATTGTGGTGTGTTGACAATGACCTCTGAAGAAGCAAGCTTTGGACTGAAACACACAAGAAGGTATGTCATTCATTGGAGAATAGATCATATTTTGTCATGCTGTTTTTCCAACATTGCATTTTATATACCTCTATTGTTTATCCCTTATAATAATGCAAAGGTTCACACAGTTTGTAAAAAGAAATGATAACATGCATTAAAATCAATCGCCCCTCTTCGACTTGTACTTTTATGTTTAGTGCGGAATCTGCAAACACAACAAATTTGGTTTCGGGGGTTAATCTCTGTCGACACGTCTGCTTCTGTGATTTCCAGGTGAAGTTCAGACAGATTCCTTTTGCAGTATGGTTTCCATGGAAACGAGGAAATGATTTTCCTGGCCAGCTGCATCGAAATGAACATCTGTATGTTGTCATTACCGCACAGGTGATTTGCAGGCTAGATGTGTTCAGCTTATATGCGGCAGACGTATTATAAACAGCATCTTTTACGGTCACCTCCGGCATGTCATGTTGCACATTCTGGAGTATCGCATTTTGCTTTAAATATTTAGTTGCATTTCTGCTTCCTAGACATTGTAGCGTACAAGTCTGTTATTATTTATTTAAAATGCATTTCCAGCCATAGGAAAATCCCATTCTCAGTATAAAATGTAATGACTCGGTATCTTTTAGAAAGGTATTACCAGATAACATAAGATTCCCTCGAGATGGCATGACTGTCATTAGGGCAAAAGTTAAACATCTTGAGATGCCTGAACGCCACATTCATCCATGTGCAAGGTTTCAATCAAACTTGCTATTTGATTATCAAAACTTTCAAAGCACGTTCGATTCGTCCTAAGCCGCAGGAAATTCAAGAGGACATCTGGAAGGATGTCTGTAGATTATTTGCAATTTTGTGTGTAGTAGACATCAATGAGAGGCTTGCTCAGACTTTGGCTGGAACCCGCCTCACCTCAGGCTCATTACGGCGCAGACTTGCCCACAATCCCCCTTTAATCCTTGTTGTCGTTCATTCTCGCTTTAAGACACTCCAGTCCGGCACGGCCAAGGAAGCACACAGGTATTGGCTTTTCCTCCAAGGCATATATAGTCTGTCTTTGTAGTTCTTTACATGAGTCCGTGAGGCTATCAGTTACCGTGCCAAACTCATTCCCTTCACCTCATACGGTACCAGCAGATAATGTGCCAGGCTTGCATTCATTAGCATCAAGCCAAAATAGAGAATTTTTGCAAGAGAGAGAGAGAGAGATAGAGAGAGAGAGAGAGAGAGAGAGAGCGAGGGAGGACCTGGCATTGTCCATTTCAGAGCATCTCTTCAAATGGGTACTTTTATTTATTTAGTCTGTTCTATTTTTGACTATATTACACTAAAAACGGTCCTGGCTGCTTTTAGTATGTCTACTTTTTCAAAACATTTTATTCATTTGTTGCATCTCCAATCCATAATAAAACTCATTTTTATATGTCAAAGACTGAAATAAAACTTTAATACTGATAAATTGTCTAAATATTATTTTCCACAGAAATTGCAAATGTCACCGAGTTCAATATAGCATGATAATTCTTATATTGTTTTTTATATATTACATATTTTAGCAATGTTATTTTTATACATTGCATGACGTATTTTTAAAATAATTATATATTTCTCAGACATTAGTAGTTAGAAGACGCTTGCTAAATGTCAGCTATAAAATTAGCCCAAGCAAGAAAAAGAAAGATTTTTTTGAACATCCATAATTTCCGCCACAGATAGAATTGTGATTTCTGATGTGGTGGCCAAAATGGTTCAGGGAAAAACAACAATTCTTATGATTCATGTCCAGTATGTCCACTGTTGCACATTGTTAGAAGACAAACTAGACTAGTAAAAGTGCACAAAGTTTTTTATTTCTGAAAGTCCAAAAGTTCCTAAAGAATGGCCCTTAAATAAGACCAGGGCTTATGGTGATACTTCAATGCATTGATGCGCTTTAAAAGCATCTTCTAATGCGAGTTCAGCAGTTTGACAGAAATCAGAAACCAATTCAATTATAGCAAGAGATACAAATTCCTGTTTGTTCCGATCGTCCAAAGTGAACCATTTATGTTGAGAAATCAGTGGGTGTCGGGAAATATATAAATTTTTTGTCTCATTGATTCGCCGCATGCCCAGTTTATAGTGCAAATGCTCTTCCAACAGTGAAGAAACACAAATAATTGGCCACTGTTGACAAGCCGTGTTAGATTTGCTTTTTAACTGTGAACTTTAGGTGCTCACATATAGTAAGGAGTCGAGAGTAGAAAGCCAAACATGGGAACTGGCTGAAGTATTTTATGTTTGTTTTTAAGGACTTTTGCTGTACGCACAGGCATGCAGACACAAAATCAACCGACTACACGATCATTGTATTTAACCCAGACAGCCGATTTTCAAAGACATCTTTTAGTATGCCGTGAGCTATTTCATTAAGCAAAGAATGGCTACAAAGTCTGAGTATTAGTATTATGAAGACTAAAATAGAGCTTCAAATCTATTAATCATAGAAATCAATGCCCAACATCAAAGGATCAAGAATTTGGATTGTAATAAGCAGGAGAACTCATCAAAGTGTGAATCATACCCCCTCCTCTGTAACATCCAGTCCGTGTGTAAAAGCATATGGGCAATTTGCAAATTAAATGGCGTCAAAGACTGAAGATTTCATAGCTGATTGGACTATAAATGAGATTTGGAACAACAGATGAACTAATACAAAGAGGGTAAAATGCTTATGATTCAACTCACTGTGTCTATTTTTATAGCTGCAATCCATGATCTTTGCCCCTCTATCACCATCTCAACCTAAAACAAAATTGCGGGATACTTACATGGGCTAAAATGATCCATTATCAACCATTATTATAAGCTTACTGTTGTGCATCAGGAAAAGGAAACTGTTTTAAACATTGATTTTACTGTTTATTTAAAAACAAACACAAAACAACAAAAAAAGCCACAGCTTTATATAGCTTTGTGAAATGCACACAGAAAGCAAATCCAAAAATTAGGCAAAGACTTCAGCATTGTGCATGTACTTTTGATCTTAAAAGTAATGTCCAAACCGAAATAAACTCGCTCTCGGATTTATTCGTGGACCTGCCTAAAGAAACAGAACCATATGTCGTGCATATTGTAAATGTGCGACCGTTACTGGAGGACATTTCCAGAACAGTGGCGGCTAATTCCTTTAATCCTGTGAAACAAAACAAAGCTTACAAATCTATTCTGTTTCACATTAAATCTCTTTTGAACCAAGTGCATGAGTAAACTTGGATAGTAGAGTGAGAACTAGACTTCTTGGTGGTCCTGTGTATTCGACTGTACGCATAACATCAATGAACGCACACGACGGCAGAGTAGCGTGCCACGTTCCAAAAATTTGTCTTTTGGACAGCACACATTATTAAAGCGATTACAAAATATAGAAAACCACAGGACCCCAAGAAGTGACTGATTGCCTTCACAATGGGCAATTAAGTCAATGTGGTCAAAAAGAAGAAAATGAAGTGAGAGATTCCAGCAGGCCTGAGCACATTTGGATGTGTTTGGCCCGAGGCATGGCTCACTGGAGAGGGTTAACATTAGAATAAATACCCATCTTTGCCGTCATTATGAAGCTTAGAGCATAATATGCCTGAAATGTGCATTGGTCCTACTTGGGTTTGTTACAGTTTACTGGCGTATTAAGAAGGCCAAGGAGATTATAATGGAACGTCTGTCAATCTGCATCCAACCCAACTACCCCCCTGGTGCTATCACGGCCTCTCCTTGATCTTGTGCAAATTTTTCACTTCATAGGGGATGAGGGGAATTGGATCGTGCAGGCAGTTGAGCAAAGGGTTGTTTTGATGTTTATTCATTTGCTCGGCGTTCCATCTGAGAACGCAGAAAAGTGGACCTCTGATAGGCGGTTTTCATCCAACTTTAATGAGGATGAATAAATTAGCGACACAAATGATGTTGTTTGAGAATTTTACATCATTAAGTTTGTCTCCAGTCAGTCTTTGTACAAAACCCTGCATATTTCATGGCAACAAATACTCTCGTTTGGAAAAAAGGCACGGGATGTACGCTTTCATCAAGCAATCTCTGTGATCGACTCAAATGTTCGACTTGAAACACACATACGGCGGAAGATCTCGAGATCAAGTCAATCCAAGGCGATCCTTTGGGAACTCAACTCTGATGCAACTCAGTCATCTCTATCTGAAGCCCGACCGGCTCCATCGTTGCCGCATCCGCACCACATTTAGGGCAGGTGAAGGAGATGTCGGCGATGGTGTGGCTCTTAAGGCAATAGTAGCAGAACACGTGGTTGCAGCCGATGGAGTGAGGCATTGTGGGCCACTCCCTGCAGATGGCACACTCCGTGCAGTAGTTGATCTCTGTACGTCCCTTCGACTCATTCAGAGGCGAGAACATGGTGGACATGTAGACCTTCAACTTCCACACGTTGACAAAAGGCAGCAGGAAAATGAGGAACTCTGCAAACCCGTGCCACAAAATCTCCCGGTTCAGAAATTGGAAATTGACGTCCCTTGGTCCTTGGGGTCGGATGAATACAGGCTGCACTCCCAGCAATCTTTCTGTTAGGGTAGGAAAGGTTCCTCTCTGAAGGAACAAAAGAAAGTTGACCAAGCTGGCCGCTTTGGTGAGCCCCATTACAACAGACAGCATTTTGCGCGCTTTGTGGATGCTGGACTCCGCAGGGTGGTTAAGAAACAAGCTATGGGAACGTTCCTTCAACCATTTTTCACCAACAGTGAGCAAAGCAAACCAAAGCTTCTTCTGCCGGCTCATGGGCCTGTATTTATGACCCGGCACACGAGCATCCTTGTATCGTATATTGAGCAGCGATTGGCCCACGGTGGCGCTGTTGGAGTAGACGGTGAACCTCCAGAGGAGAAGCTGCAGCAGGGCCTTCAGTTCTGGTTCCACGGGGGTTAGGAGCCCGGGCTTGAAATGCTGGAAACATTGGGTGAACTGTGACCAAACGAGCTGTTCCAGTGCGCCATCCAGTTCAAAAGCATCCAGCTGACTGATTCTCAAAACCCGAGATAAAGGGCTTGGGCCGGCGGATGGCTTGTCACCTCCAGCTCCAGCTACAAGCAGAAGAAGCAAACGTTTATGCGATTTTGCATCTCAGTTTAAATCACTTTTCACATGTAAATCCCATCCCAAATTCTCTTTTAGCTGCGCAGGGCAGAGGCACAGGAGGTGTTATGCTGTTTCCCCTTGAGATTCGGTCTGAGGACAAATCACATCACAGGAGATTATCCCAACAGCACAGGCTCCGAAAGGCAGTAAACAGCCGCTATGTGGAACTTCTTTACTTTGAGGGCTTTTATATAGAATCTTAGAATTGTGACGTTTGCCGATTTTTCACAGAATACGTTTCTATCAGGCGAAGTTTATCTCTTTAAATGCGATGGTTAAAAAATGAGAGCCACGGGCTGGGGTGACCATCTCTTGGCTTTCAATGCATTCGAGGACTGGATTTGGACAATATGTGAAATAAACTGGCTTAAAAGAAATCTTCAAGAAAATTCTTTATTTCAGACGTTGGGCAGCATTCGTACCATATGCATTTTTCGACTGAAAAGTAATTAAAAGTTTCTTGTCACTTTGTTATGATGCCATAAGTGGAACAAACAATGAAAGCATGCAAATATTTACGTAGGGACTGTGATGTAATATAATTCATTATTAATGTGCTCAACGTCTCTCCATGTGTTTCACAGGAGCCGTTCGATAGTTTCTCAGCCTAAGAAAAACCCTGCATTGCATTGCGGCACTCAACCAGGTGAGACAAATCAAAGCGGCGGGCCACACTGGGGATACGGCTTTTCCGTCTTCTCTTCACAGGGTTTTATTGAGCAGTTTACAAGTTATGAATGAATATGTTTTATTTGAGAACATAATATTGACAGCAACTATCAATAGTAATGTGACTATTGTCAAGGGGCTGTCAATAGTAATGTAATTATGATTTAGAGGTCCACACAGATGTTAGCTCGGGCAAGTAACATCTCTTGTAGGACTGCTATCAATATCAGGATTACTATTGACATGTTCTTTCAGACTCAAAGTACTTGCCAAATATATAACAACTAGACACTTTTGTCAATGTTGACTGCCTATAAAAATTAAGCTTTTGAATGTACAGGGCTTTGACCGGAGAGCTGAAAATCTATGCGTCTTATGTAATCGGCCAAATTCGTAATCAATGACTGTGTTTACCGCTATTGTAATCCGAAGACCTGGCCTACCCGGAAGCACTGGGATTCACATGCATTGATATACAGCTTAGCTAGTTGCGATAGCATATAAAATAAAGATGTTGATTTTATACTTATTTATATGTTAGTATCTCCATTTTATGTATAACTAGCTGAAAATAACTATATATAAAAAAAATGATATATTACAATATATGTATGTATGTTAAGGGGTTTTCAAACTGGGGTGTGGGGACCCCCAGGGGGCCTCCAGAAGGTAGCAAGGGGTCCGCCCAAAAAATGATAAAAGTCCACATTGTTTATCTGCTTTTTTTGCTATTGATAGTTTCCAGAATTCTTTATATTTGAATCTTTCCGGTGACTTCTCTTTTTTGGGACTGAAAGTGAAATTGTTGCAGAATATTTAGGTTTAAAAACAATGTGTTGTCTTTACAAGATCCTATTTATCTAACAAATTTGAAATGTTTCTTTACACAGAAAAAATATAGATTGATATATATTTTAGAAAAGGGGGTCCCTCACAAAAGGTTAATCATATTTGGGGGTCCTTGGGATCATAAAGTTTGAAAACCCCTTTGTTAGGGCATTCTTATTTGCTATATATATTTCAAGAGAATATGCCTGCTTCGTTATTTATGATGTTGAATCAACCTCCCTCTGACAAAGAAGCAGAATTTCTAGTAAATCGAGCTCATCTTCGGGCTGCAAAATGGATGGGGAACGCGCATATAAGGTTATATCAGCCGAGTCAAGGTCCTGACAAGCAGCATTAAATGACAAATGCCTGACACCAGCACGGGCTATAAAACATGTTCTCCTGAGGCAGCCCACTGGAGGCACAGGCCTGCAGTTCTGCAACTGATAAGCTGGGTCACAGTGTCACCTTGGGCTTAGCATTACAAGGCAGCAGGCCATGGAAATCTTGCAGCCAGTGGACATTTGGAATACATTTTTTAAAGAAAGCATTAGATTTTGTGACCTTGCCGTAGCCTTTGCACCTTTGGCGCTTGTGGGAGAATCTTATATAAGATATAGATGGACAGATATTATACGATTATAATTAAATTAAAATAAAATATTTTTATATATTATAAACCACAAGGATATGATTTTAAATTTCATTAAAAAATAAATATATCTCACATTCATGAGTTCATATAACATGCTTTAGGTTGCCAAATAAATGTTATTTATACGTTTAAATTGGATTTTATTTATATTTGATTCCTATGTTTTTCTTTATACTTTTTTTACAACTAAGCAACATAAAACTCTTAACCTTGAAGTCTAAAGCTTCCTCTGCCGAATCATTCACCTGATTTAGGTTACCGAGCTCCCGGCGCCATTTTCAGCTGCCAGAAGAATGAGCCAGTCTCCCTGTCGTACGTTTAACTTTTAACTCCGTCCCAGAAGTATCTGTTTTATTATGAGAATTGATGGGTAATTCAGTTTCTGAATTTTAAAGGTGATGTCATTCTGAAATGGGATTACAGGATTGCTAAAATATCCGTCCTGTGACCATTCTAATTGTTCTACGTCTGTATCATAAAATATGAATGTCTGCAAAAGCACTCCAGGTTTAAGGTCCGGCCTAATGATTGCCCCATTTCCCTAATTACCAATGAGTCGCAGGAGCCACGCTCTAACAAAACTTCAAGTCCATGAAACATTTTTCGAAGCACGTCTGACGCAAAAATATGCGTTGCTAAATCTCATTTGCGCAAAATGTAAATTATTTAAAAGAATCAATTGAGTTTGCAAGTTCGAAGGTGGACGATTTAAAGCCTTGAGTAATAAGTACAGAGTTGGGCAGAAAAAAAACAGCTTAAAATCTCATGAAACATTTAAAGGCTGAGCCAGCAGGAGCAACTCAACAGTTAATAAATGAGCGAATTGTGAAGATGCATACTGCAGTGTACAGCGGGCATTACGACTGTGCTGTCCACATAGAGCATCTGTTTCAATACACTTGTCCCATAATTTTTCACCACCTTTATAAGGTGATGCATTTAATAAAAGATCAATCATTTATTAACAAGAGGTTTTTTTAGAGGAAGTAACAGCAAACACACCGTTTTCAATCAATGGCACACATCCTAATCACATCTTTTAAGACATTTTTGAGAATTGCTTTTCTTCTCACCCTCATCCAGATTTAGTTTACCACTGTAATGTTATATCATATTAATTGTCTCCGTGTTTATCTAGAATCAAGAATTTATTTTTTCCAAACATGTCATAAAGTGTTAAGCTCAGGTTCACATTGGCAAAACAAACTGACAATAGTCTGCTTTTCAAATCTTAATCTATTTAAACGCCACACCGGCACAAATCTATAGACAACCTTTTGACCTGGGCTGAGATCATACTGCAGTCTGACTTGAACCCCATTCATTATGTTAAGTGTGCTATGGGCACTTAGACCTCCATCAATTCTACAACAATCCACTGTCCTAATTCTGCACGATGACGCAATCTCTCTAACTTTAGCATGCAAAACTGTACCACAGTACTCTTACTTTAGTAACAAGGGAAATGACAGAAACCTTTTTTTCCTACAGTACAGTACATCGCAAACCTTTAAAATTACTATATTATTTATAATTTTAATAATCGTATTTTTTTATTTGAAATTCGGGCCAATTATTTATTATGACAGTGGTGGCAAATTATACCACTGTATTACTTTAACAAAATTTTAGTAAGGATGTTTTAATCACAATTTGTATTACTACAGTATTACTACAAATGTCATAACTTATACAAAACTAAAACTGTAGTTACTGTAGCAAAACAATGGCTGAATCTCGTATGTAGAACAATGAAAATATAATTTCATAAAACAAAACACGTTGATTTGTGTGTCATGAACAGGAAAAGATGTAAAATAACGTATTTGACAAAAATAATAATGTGCAGTTTAAAAAAAAAAACTCACATAAGATTATAAAGCTTCAAACAGAGCAATACTGACATTAATAACTTCCGATATAAGTGTAACTACACCGATGAACGCTCTTTAAAATCAGTGAAGAAAACATTAAATCACGCACATAATTACACGCGTAACGTTAAATCTATTAAATCTAATATTATACTAAATCAATAGGATGTTGTACTGCACTGACTCGTCCTGCACTTTTAAACTATATAAACCTTTCGCACAGCTTTATTAATGTCTGAATTAGTATTGTATGGGAGTCAAATGTAAAAGAGTTACCCATGACAGTTTATGGTTCCTCCGTCGCTTCCGGGTTATGTTGTTAGACTCCTCCCTGAAGCAGATGAGCCAATTGCAAATTGCATTTTCTCTGCGCTCTTGATCACGTGCATCCAATCGCATTGTGTAGCGTTGATCTCTGCTTTAAGAGAGGCAAACACGAAACGCGAACTGCGTGAGGGGAGGAGTTTCTTGACGCAATCCAACCCGCAGGCATGTACGTCTAGGAACGTGCCGTCCAATCAAAAGCTCAAAGGTTTGATGGACCGCTTGCACTGACCAATCGTTTTTACGAGGAGGCGGGCACGGGTGAGCAGCATGTGTCTGCGAAACTGGAGTGAAGATGTGTGGAACAGAGGGAAGGAGAGGAAAAGCATTCACAAATAATAAGAGGGTTGTTGTCTTGGGCATACAGACGATTTAGTTAATATTTTGTATTCGACGTAGTGGGTTATTTGCAAGTTTTGCTTTACTTGAAGAGAAAATGGGTGGATAGTTGAAGCTGTGTTTAAACTGTGCGGTTTTCTCATTTTACGCACATAACGTTACATGTATACATAAGAAAATGAAACAAAACACATCAGTCAATAAAATGCAATGTGATTATGATATTTAATTTGGCCTACTCAGTTTTATTGTGACTAAACAACAAATATTAATAAATGTGTGTAACGGAATCATTTTTTAAAGACGATAAATGTTTCGACGGTTTTGTTGATAGAATTATATGTATGTGTCATTCTAGAATCGGGGTACATTTTGCGTCTCCTAGATAAACCTTTTATAATGTTTCCCCAAAAAATATTGAAACAGTTTTGAATAATAACACAAATTGTATCAAGCTATCACTAAAAATAATGTTAATATGTGATTTAGGAATATAGAATTAAAGATTCCCTCTTTACCTATTTTTGACTGTCTATGCTTCCTGAATCATACATTCAGATTCAATTAACATTAAATAATTACGTCTAATTTTTTAATTTTTTTGTGTGTTTACTCTACTAAAATTATGTAAACAGTTTATGTAAATCTATTTTCGGTATTATTTGTAATTTTAGTAATTAAAATCTTTTTTGTGTCTGTCCCTACGTTCTGGTCAACTCTGTTAACTCTGATATAAAAAGGCATTAAAATCGTACTTTGATTTTCAGAAAAATAAAAAAAAATCTTACAGGTTTAAGATCAGCAAATATTGAAAATGTTAAATAGTAAAAGCATGTGACTTGCTCCAAGTGATGTCATTTCCTCTGGCGGGAAAATCTGGAAGGTACTGAGGTATGTTATTATTCCTTTCTCATTAAATTGAACAAAATGTTTAGGAGACACCAATACAAGATTCATTATTTGTCAAATCTGTTATTGTGATATTTCAGTGAATCTCTCACTCACTATTTTAAAAACAATAATATGATGAAAATACATACATTTGAGTTTTAGACATGCCATGTGGTATCTGGTTTGAGGTTAGCATCTTGAGCTAAAGCACAAAATGGTGGAAAATGTCAACTCTGTTATTGTCAACAGTATATATTTGACCCAGTTTGTCTATAACAGAGTTGACAGATTTTTCTGTTCGTACTTTGATTTTCAGAAAAATTAAAATCTTACAAGTTTAAGATCAGCAAATATTGAAAATGTTAAATTTGAAGTGTGTTCTATGAAAAAAAGTTTAACAGAAAAAGAAAATTCTATTTTTTGTCTTCTTTTTCTATTTTAAATGTACCCGCAATTCTAGAGTGATCCATATACATGGGATAATAAAGTCTCGTTTTACTAAATCGTAATGCTTTTAAACGCCATTCTCCTTTCTGTGCACATCTAGCTGCTTATAACTGCTGTGCTTGAGCTTTATACAGACGTCAATTGTGCACGCTGATTGTTGATCAGGCTTACACAAGCTATTCTTTAAGATGTTTACCCATTTGTAAAAAATGTTGTTGACTATTGGGTACATGACCCCTTTAAAAAAGTTCTCAAGGTTTAGGTTTTCATGATGACAGTCATTACAAAACCATTCATGGGTTCACATATTGTAAAAAAATAATAGGTTTTTGTGTTGAATGAATGTTTTCTATTTGGCGTACATCTTGATAAAGACTTCAGATTTACCATGATATATATATATTCTCTGTTGGTCAAAATGTTCCCTAAGATTACTAATAATTTCTTCAGTAATGGGACAACAGGGTCTGTAACACAGTCTCTAGGTGATCATTCGCATTACCCTCCTCAATATGCGCAACATGCTATTTAGCATGTGCCTCCCTAATAGATATTTTAATAATTGATCAGTATGTGTTGTGAATGATTTACCCCTCTGTATGGTCATCGGTGCCATTGAACCTAACCTAGTTTAAAGCCGTTCTCCCTGTCAAAGCTATGATTGCCAACTCATGCTAAAGTAGGTTCGTTTTATGTCATCCCTTTAGCCTGTGTCTTATGCAACAAGCTGTGCGTTTGGTTAATATTTAGTCTATTTGTCAATATTAGCTGTTTTGACTTGGAACGGGCTCTCAAATTCACAGAAAAAAGCACATGTTTCTCAGATTACTATGGAGTTCATTAGCTAGACCACACAATATTGATGACACGGTCGTGTTTGAACTCCATTTCAATCCTTTCATGTTTTCAAGAATCAGCACAATTAGATTGAAGACTGCATCTCGACTCTCCCACGGGCATATTATGCTGTTGTCCCTCGACTGCAGTAACCATTGTTCTAATGTACATTATTGGCAACTGAATATATTCAGAGCATTAAAAGCTGCTTATTTCCCTCTCGGATGTAAAGAATGCTACGAACTTGGTAATACGAGCACCAAAATGTACTGATTGAATGGTTGTGATGCATAACCAGATTTATTAACCCATTTTGTAGGATTGTAATTGTTTTAAAGAAATGGGCTTTTTAAAGCACCGCTGCCTATTACAATCAGTTTACGCTTAGACATGATGACCGTTTCAAACGGAAAGGGTTGGTTTCGAGTACAGAGTGCATAAAAAAAAAGAACAGCTCCAAGTTTATTTGGAGTCAGAACGGTAGATAATTTTTGCGAAAAATGTTTTCTCCTATTCTAAAGCTTATAAACCATTTTTCTGCTTTTCTAAAGGGATACCTAATCCAAAAATGAAAATACTGTCATCATTTTACTCTACTTCAAGTAATTCCAAACTTGTATACATTTATTTGTTTCGTTGAACACAAAGAATGATAAAAAAATGTCAGCACATGACATTTCTGGGAGATCATTGGCTACCATAGTAGAAAAACATTTTGTATCTTTTGTTTGTTCTGTTGAGCACAAAATTTGATGTTTTGAAGAATTAAGGATTTCAGTTCTAGGGCACCTTTGACTAGATTTTATTTTTACATACTACGTGAGTCATTAAAGTCCTAGACATGTCAGTTGCTGACATTCTTCCTAATATCTTTCTTTGTGTTCAACAAAACAAAGAAATCTTTCCAAAACGGAATTTTCATTTTTGGCTGGAGTCTTTGCCCTGAGACCGGCAAGTCGTACATCACTGGCTTAGAACACCTTGAGTGGGATTTGAAACTTTCTGGAAGATCTATCATTTATCCACATGACCCCTTGTAATTACTTGGAGTTATATCCGTGTTGTTGTGTTTTATCAGAGTGCACCATACATTGGATTAATCAACCCTGGAAACCTCGTGATAAACTAAGTTTATGGCCAAGAGGTCTACTACACCCAACCTGGAGCAGATGTTCCAAAGCTCATATCAAAGCTCAGGCTAAAGTGTTCGTTTAGACAGATTGGATTTGCAAAGTGTGGAGGGGTTGGAGATGTTGCCTTTGATTTTGGCAGGATTTGGACCTTATGCCTTGAGGAGAACAGCAGCTGTCTGTGAGTCAAGATCCAGGAGCTGAAAACTGACATTAGCTCCTCGCATAAGCGATCCATCGCACTCAACACATGCTTGGCCTGGATGTGAGTCATATGCCTGTATTCCCCCGCTTCATTCTCTCGCTCACTCTCCCACCCCAAAGTCACGAGACGGTCCCTCATTCATTTTTCAAAACTCATTTTCCGCCCTTGAGCTCAGGATTTTTAATTCTGGCTTCACCTTGACTGCTGGCCTTTGGGCATGAGGGATCAGCGGAGCCGGGCTTTGATCCAGCATGCCGGCGTGGGACTCATTTCCAGGCCTGCCACACTGATGCGACTCAGTGGGTTCCACTTGACCTCGTGGTTCCTTTGAGCCCCTCTGGTCACAATTGACGAGACCCGGCTCCCTCCGCCCCTCCATGCTGAACACCTCAAACACTTTTTCCAATCAAATGGCTCTCCTTTCCTCAGCCCTGACTTTGATCTGCTCAATATGCCTCCTCTTCATGTATTTTCACAGTTTATCATGTCAGGTCTGAACATTGAGAAGATGTTGTAGGAGGTTAGTACTGCATCATTTTGATTTTAGCTCTTATCTACTTACATAGTCGTGACTCGTGAGACATCTCAAACTGTTGGTCAGTACTATTTTCATTTACATTGTTTTAAAACTGTAGCATCAATTTAACCAGTAAATGTGGTTCTTTATGCCTAAATAGTATTTTTGGTCTAGCTAATGCACATGCATGCTTTTGAATAAACAATCAAGCTACTTTAAAGGTATAATTCAGCCGATACAATTCTGTCATTTACTCTCATTTGTTTTGTCAAATCTGCTTGACTTTCTGTCTTCTAGAGAACACTGAATAATATATTTTAAAGAAAGACTGAAACCAAAAGATGCGGTACCCCTTGACATGCATTGGTTTTGCATCCATACAATAGAAGTGAATGGGTTCCACCATTGTTCGGTCACCAACATTGTTTAAAATATCTTCTTTTGTTTTCTGCAGAATAAAGACATACTGGTTTCGAGGGTGAGCATTTTCATTTTTGGCTGAACTATCCTTTTAAGCTGATATTTACATTTATGCATTTGGCAGATGCTTAATTATCCTAGCTATATTTGATCAATACATGCATTTCTTAGATTTATAGCAACACAATTAGGTTTTATCCCTGTGTTGCTGGCCTTGTTCCTTACCAGTTACAGCTACAGGAACATATGCTGTATATACATACAGTACAAGAATGGTTTGGCTCCGCCCCCTAAAATGTCACCGCTAAAATGCCTTGACTCCCCTAGTCTTCTGCGTACAACATGCCCATGCCAAAATCACACCTTTAGCCGTGACAGCACTCAAGTTGACCCCTGTGCCAGCTGTGCCCGCGGGGCGGCTTCTTTAATAATGAGGGTCGGTGTGCGCGTCTCACACGCCCCCATTGTGGCGTAGATGACGACAAGACCCCGCTTTCCTGTGTCAGTGTGTTTGGCTGGATGATAAACACAGGGGAGTAAACTGGCAGAAGGGCTCGCCGTAGCGCAGAACAAGGTGTAGCAGCCTGGCGTGTGCACTAATTGAAGCTCCTCCGGGCAGAGCTCCCATTAGCTGCAGCAACCTCAAGCCCTCCGAACAGTGTGGGCAGGAGCGATGACTAGCGCCACCGGAGGGGTCTTTCAGGTCACCGTCGGAGGTTATGTTAATTTGTTCGTTAATGACTTCCTTTTGAGTGATAATTGATCAGCTTCATTAGCATATTTGTGTGTAATGCTATGTGACTGAAGTAAAGCCCCCTGTAATGAATGCTCTGTTTGATTTTTCAAGTAATGAAGTAATTAGACTAATTAAAATCAATAAAGGTGCCAATACAAGGTTAGGCATTGGCCTGCGGTCTCTATCTATGCTCCCCCCGAGTCACCAGCTCGGTTAAAGGAACCTAATGCTGATCTATGGGTCCTTGATGGTCATTAGTTGGAATAAATTGCGCTGAGGAGCCGAGACAGCATTATTCAAGTACAGGATACTAAGTGCATTGTAAGGTCAGCAATAAGGGCAAACCTACATATGTAGTCCACTGGCCTTGTAAACCTTCGGTAATATATCAGGTCAGGATGGCGATGGATGCTATCACCTGCCTTTAAATGCTTTCCCAGTGCCGTTCTAAGTACATGCAAAAGCTTCGCCGTTCCCGCAAGCTGTTCGATATTTCAGTCCAGGCTCAACATGGAGTGAGATTCAAATGACAGCATATTATAAAGGTGTTCTTTGATTTTTATCGAGACTGCCGTGTCGGCAATTATTAAAGACCTTCCTGCAACAAGGTTGCAAACAATATGTTGTGATTGCATCACACATGCCACGGCTAATTGCCCTTTCATTAGTTATCTGTTTTCCTTTGCGATCGCCACAAGATTTCTTTTTTATTGGCTCACGCCGCTTTCGGATGCCATATTTAGGGCAGATGCACCCCACGTCTCCAAAACCTTAATAAGAAGGTGGAGAATTATGTAAAATCCTGACTGCTTCTGACAGGGCCAACATAGCTTGGAAGGCCGTCTCTGACCTAAATTCTTGCATTTATCTCCGACGTCAGTGGAGCAACCTTGATGGTTCATTTTTAGCCAGTAAGCCTGGTTATTTATTCCTTGTGTTGCCGCTTTGGGCGGCGGTCTGATCTCTGACGCCTTTTCCAGCTACTTGTTACATTTTCTGCTCTTATTTCAACCATATTAATGTTCGAAATGGTCTCTGAAAGTAATTTGTGTGATGTGACATCCATGTTTCGCCCTGTTATATATCAGTGCAGCTTTACTGGGCTTGTGTTGTGCGCTTTTTTCTCTGCAGGGTAGTTGACCATTACTTTAATAGTTTTTCCCCACACAAGCTTTAATGATTGAGTAGTGTTTGTGCCAGCTTTTTGCCATTCCTCTAACAAATTAGTTTACTGTGGTCATAACCTTCAAAAGGCTCATTACCATAAATTGCATGGCTTTTCATAAAGGCTGAGAGCTGCATTGACGAATCACAAATAGGACCTTTCTCTGGACACTCAGTATTGCTACTAAATTAGAAACAGCACTCCCCCCCCAACATTTCTTAATCAGCTAATGTTTTTTATTTACTTTATTAATCTTCCCATTTTCTGATTCATCTGAATACCTGTACTTTACTTGTTTATATTTGGTTTTACGTGGATTCTTTTTTTTTGTCATTTCTGAAGGAAACAGCCTTTGGTTCAGATGTTGCCTGTTTATGAAATTACATCAATGGTGTGCTTTATATGTCTGGTTGGATAAAGACATGATATTTCCTGTCCTTGGTGCTTGGAGGGATAGGACTTGAGTGGGAAATTGTTGAATGTCTTTTAGTTGATTCACGGTTAAAAGAAGACCTTGCTTGGAATTACGATTTTCTTTCTCTGTATTTGTAGTATTTGTAAAAGGCCGCCAATCTTTTCTTTGGTTTGCCATATTGTTGCATTAAGTTACCAAAGTTTGCTATCGATACGACTTTGTGGATAATAGCCATGGTGCCATACATCCTGTCCAGGGTCAAAGGAAAGTTGATAAACTGAGTCAACCTCTGAATGTGAATGTAAAGGTCCAATGTGTGGTTTTTTTTTTTAGGATCTTTTGACAGCCATACAATATAATATGCATAACTATGTCTTCAGAGGTGTACTTTACATAATGAAGTGTTATGTTTTTATAACCTTAGAATGGGTTTTTTCTATATACATACACTGATACGGGTCCCCTCGCATGGAATTTACCATGTTGTTTCTACAGTCGCCCTAAACGGACAAACTGCTCTACAGAGCACGTTTCATAAATGCGTAACCTCCTTCTGCAAAGAAGTGAAAACGTGACGACTTGTTTGTCTTGTGTCAGCCACGGTAGTGCTTCGAAAAGGGGGTTGCAATTCGAAACCTTTCCGCTAGATGCCGCAAAATGTCACACACTGGCCCTTTAAAATCTGCCCCTTTGCTTTCATTGGCTGAACTGTGACCATTAATGTAATTGTTGAACATGTCTGAAAATTACAAATATGTACAGTAAGAAAAACAATGCCAAAATGTAGGGTTTGTTTGATAAGCACATTCTTAATCAATCGCACTGTTAAATGTAATTAAAAAAGTGCTTTTTAAAGCAACCGATATAGCAGCCATCTCTCCTGGGGCTCAAAGCAAGAGGCTGTATGGAATTTAATTTTATTTATTCATGCAGGCCAGTGAGATTTTTCAGTTTGAGATAGCGCACATAATAGGGGGCTCTTGAGCTTCCTGATCAGCCTTCCGTTGAGTCGTTTAAGCAAGTGCTCCATGCGACGCTTCTCCAGCTCGCTTTTATTGTTTTTCTCTTGCAGTTTAATTCCCCTCAATGCATGCCGGTGTGGCCACCCCATCCTGCTTTACTCAACAATAATATCAAGCGTGCACCTTCAATGAGCGAGCTGTCCCGGGGCTCAGACTCTCTGCTTAATTAGCCTCACGCGCAGCCGCACGCAAGCTCACAACGGCGATACACAAATATGATGACACACACACACACACAAGCTCACCTCATTTTCCCCTCAGTTTCCATTTTGTTGTTAGCATTAATCTACTTAAGGGGAATTGCAAAGTGCACCGAGCAAAGCTAGTTTTACTTTAATCTTTTTCCCTTATGAAATTGAATAGTGGAGAAATCCTTAACATGGTTGTTTGTGGAGGTAAATTTGTGCCTTTGTAGCCACGCCGTATAATTGGTAATTCCTCCTGTGTTTTTTCTAAAGTGCACAAGATCCATCAGTGTTCCTTCTCGTTTGTTGACTTGTGCATTAGGGGAATCTTGGCTGACCTGAAAAGCCAAGCATTAGAGCAAAATAATAGCAAAGAGTTTTATCTCTGGATCATGCATAAAATATTACCCTGCCTTTAATGGCTGTATCTTGACCCCTGTTGTTGAGCGTCCCCCCCCTCATCCCAAATAAAAACAACTGCGTCCATGTTGGCTCCCCTAATGCACTTGATGGAAAGAGTGCTCTAGTCATCTGGAATTCGCTGAAAGGCGCCGGCTGCTGTGGCCGTAGGGAGAGTTGGGGTAATCTGTGACACTTTTTACTTAAGATGTCCTCTAAGCAAGGAGAAATACAAAAAAATGTATGATATTTTTTGTTTATAATGTTTTCTATCAAATGACATTCATGTGTAGGGATGCGTAAAGCCTTGTAACAAAGGACCATACCATATCAACTAAGCATGTTAAAGGGACAGTTCACCCCAAAATGAAAATTCTTTAATCATTTATTCAGCCTCTTTTCATTTCAAACCTGTATGGCTTTCTTTCTTCGGCAAAACGATATTTAAAAAAAATGTTGGTAACCCTATTGACTTGCATTGGTTTTGTATCCATACAATACAACGGGGACAAATGTTTTTTTGATTTTGACTTTCATCAAAGATATCTTCTGTTGATATTTCTTACAGATTTGAAATGTCAGAAGGGTGAATACATGATTCGTCTTTATAAAAGTAAGCTTTGGCCATGAAATAGAGGAATTATTATCCTCATAATCTGCTGGCGTTAGAGCTCTCCATTAAACCAGGTCAGGGAGAGAAATGGCCATGTGGTTTGGGGACTTGACCTGTGAGTAATTAACATCAACATTGATTTCCTTTTTCCCAAGAGTGAGGCCTGTCGTTGCACCCTTCAACCCCCTACACACAAATACACACTACATTTCACCTACATGGCCAATGTCAAACCTTAGCTTTCCAAAAAAACATTGAGGGTGGTGAAGGGAGACTAATTGGGTGGAGTGTTTGTCTGCTGTGGTCGGTTTGTCCGTCTGTTATGAAGTTTTAAGGCGTGTTGGTCTTCTTCACTGTTGGCCAGAATTCACAATATTTCCCTGTACAGAATTGTGTGTACTATAGGGGGCTGTTATACTGTATATACGGAGCAGTAATGGTACAATATGCCCACTGTAGACTCTTGATTTTTGCGTTTCGTAAGTGTAGTATTTAACTTTCTGACACTGTTGTCTTGTGTCTGTGACCACATGGCTGTTTAAACCATTGATCTGTTGAATTCGCAGCGAAACTAACTATACTGTTACCCTATATAATGTTGTGGTCAGTCCACTCGCTCCTATACAATATTTGCTTTTAAGGGTTTGTTGCATTTGCTCATAAGTGACAGTACCCATGGTTTTATGTTCATTTTTCCAATTAGAGTAGAGATTACGCTGGGTACATGTAGGGTGAATGGTGGATATCATCGAGTGATTCTTCAGTAATCCACGAATCAAAGGCTGATGTTCTCTAGGTTTAGAGAAAGACACACAGATTTAGGTGTTTGAATAAAAAAGACGCTATTCAGAGCTGCACGTCTTAAAGGGGTCATATGGCGTGAATACGTGTTTTCAGTGTCTTTGGTGTGTTGTAAGTTGCCCATGCATGTATAAGACCGGTTAAATTGCTAAGTATAAATTAATAGGTTACTGCAATGTAAGTCGCTTTGGATAAAAGCATCTGCCAAATGCATAAATGTAAATTGGAAGTGTGGGTTCAAAAGATGCATTCTATCTAAAAGTGAATACTCACACAAACCTGTCGGTACAATTTACCGTATTTGGAACATCAAGTTCCAAAGCAGAGGAGTTAGATTTCCGTAACACGCTTGCAGTATTCGACCAATCACTACGCACTGGTTAACTGGCCAATCTTAGCACACCGCGTGTTTCCGAGTGGCTGGACAAAGAGATACAAATATGCACAGTATGCAGAAAATACAGCGTTTTTGAGCCTTAAATCGTGTATACGCATTACATCTAAAACAAACCATAATATTCAATTCAGCCGTGTCATATGACCCCTTTTAAAATTCATGAAATGTTTATCACCGTGATTATATTGTTTTTTGTAATAATTTAATCATTTTTAGAGAAGGATGTTAGTTTCCTTTGTGCAGTGGGTCACAAAGGTCACGTTTGGATGTAGAAAGCAAAAAGCACTTGAATACTCCTTTGCTTCATGTGTTTATACCTTCAGTTAAAGGCAGGATGTCCGATTTCTCATAGCAGTTGTTTATGTTCAAATAACCAAAAAAGACACCCCTACCACCACCTTTTGCTTTCGTCAGCGCTCCGCTCAACTAATGTCCATCCTGTGCACTGTGCACCTTAATGCTGATTGGCTAACAAGGTTGTATTGGTACTCGGCCCGACTTTGTCTAAACAAGTGTAATTTGGAGATCAGACACCCTGCCTTTAAAGTGTTTAGCTATTGTTTTATTGGTTGCATCACATGTGTTTGTGGGTTAATAAGTGGTTTCAGAAAGGATGGTGGTGCTGGATGTTGAACATGTAATGTGAATCATACACATACACATACATAGTAATATAGATGTTGAATGCTACAGCTCTCGCTTCAGCTCATGCAAATATGAAACTGAGGCAGATCCTGCCACCATCATCAACATTAAAGGCAGAAGACCGAAATGATCCTTGGGGGCAGTATCACTGTTGGTGGGTGATGGAATTAATCTGGGTTTCTTTTTTCCTATTTGCTTTATATGCAAATGTATTTATATATTTACATGTCATGAGCGTAACTCAGAATGGGGAAAAAGTGATTTTATTCTGTCTCTCATTCTCCTTCTCTCATTCTCCTTCTCTCTAGTCTGGCTTTTGATAAGTTTTTGCATTTTAGAAAAATAATTCTAGTTACATACAGAAAGTAGCACTTGACTCATGTTAAATAATAGTCTTTTCAGATACCTCAGGATTTCTGTGTACTGTATACAGCATCTGACTTTCTCCTGGTGATAACCAACCTGTAGAATTAATTGTCCAAAGAAAAGTAAATATTGTCTTTACATAATAGTTAACGTAACACCTTTATCCACTTTTCTTCACCCCGTCTTTCTTATTTTTCTGTCTTTTTCCCTACTCTTTTGGCGAGAAGCAGCAATGCCTTTGAAAGAGTGAAATTTCACTTTTCAGAAAGCTTTGCTTTGGGGGCGGACACGATTTTTTTCTTTTATTGACTTTTCCAGGTTCTCCTCTTCTCCGCTTATTAGGGAAGCAAACAAATCAATATACTACACTGTGGCTGGAGTGCAGACATGAGATCTCCGGCCCGCTGTCACTTACAATCCGGCCAATCATTTGCTTCGCTTTATAGACTTCCTGTTCGGCCATATTTGCATTTCAGAAGTTCCTCTGCAGCAATTCTGCTTATTATCTGAACTGAGAATAACAGAAAGACAATATTTACGTGCGTGAGAATAGTATGACATTCAGCATTTTAGAACATCCGTTGCATTAATAATGGATGTAAAAAAGGTCTTGGTTTCTTTAGCTCCACATGACTCATGTTTACAGCCATTTCATTGGTTGCCTGTCAGATGTTGTTCATGTTAAATCCAAAGCAACAGATCCTATAGCTGTTAAGTGCTGTCACTCATAGGGAGTAGAACACCCCCCTCCCATCCTCGACCGCCCCATCAGTCCTCCCCAGCTGGAGGGTTTTGACATCTGCTGGTTTGGGATGCGAGCAAGCAGCTGTCAGCAGCAGGGGAGCCTCTTTCAGCGTCAGTTGGCGGGATGGCCGGATGCCAGCTTGTGCCATCTGTGCGCCTGACATTTCCTTCTAATTAACAGAAGGGTTAATTGTTGTGGCAGGCTCAAATGCAGTGTCTAACATTACCCGGGGGAGATGTGTACAAGTGACGGAGTGGAAAGGTGGCGTGGAGAGCTTGGTTAACGCCGCCCGCTGCCACCGTGACACTCCGTGTAACAGTCACCAATTGGTTACCCTGGTCGGGAACGAGCAATTGGGCCAAGGTGTTTTTCCCTGGCTGTTTCTGATGAATTATGCCATGCCTCTGTAATGATGTAGAAAGAATTGAGTTTAGAGAGGCAAAAGACCACTGCCTAGGGGCAATTGGGAGGGAACAATTTGCATGTTATTACTGCATATTCATAACTAATTGTGTTAGGCTTTGCTAATAGAGCAGAATGACGGATTGAAAAATTGAAAAGTTGTTTTTACAGCTGGCAAAACACACCAGCATTTCTCTCGCCGGTTGGTGCTGAATGATCATTAAGATACTTTGCTGCTAAATTTAACACCTTGTTCCATTTGTCAGCCTGACGTGATGTAATCTGTTTAGCGCTCTAATTTTATCTTAGTACACGGAAGCCATTTTTTACCGCGCTTTACAACGGCACGTTCGTGTTTGGAAATTGCGTTTCGTCGCCGTATATTAAACATTAACATATGTGAAGTTTCAGAGCGCAATTACGACACGGCTGTTCCATGAAGGCGACAATTCTTGCTGATACAGAAACTCCAGGAATGGCTCTGTGATCTCCAAGTTTTTGTTCGCATGCGATGTTGCGATTTTGTGTATCTGTGCATTCTGTATTTTTGATGCAGTAAACGTAACCATATGCATGTCACGATGAATGATTAATCGCATATCGTTTTGGCATCAAAGGCTGCGCGAGCGCTGATGCACTGACACGTAAAGGGGGTGCGGTACACTGTGCCTGCACACACACGCGCCCCTGCACACACACACGGCTGTAGTGAAGGGCTAAATGGATGCCCTCTGGGTTTTGGAGTCTGAGAGTGGCAATTTGCACGCCTCCCTTGGCCCCTGTGCATTGACTGGTTGTCAGGGGTGTGCGCCGAGAGAAATCCGGGCCCCAAAGAAAAGAGACAGGAGCCTTTTACCCAGCATGGGAGAAGCCTGAACAATCCGGCAGTGGAACAAGCTGCTTTTTGAAAATGTCTCTGAGAGGAACCGGGACTCAAATTGACTGCAGTTAGTTACCTTTCAAAAACCTTGCCTCTATTCACCGAGCTTTCATTTTCATCTCGCTGCTCAAAAGTTTTTCCATGAATGCCGGATGATTGATATTTGGCAACCAGCGCTAGATAAAGTGCTAGATTCTGTGACGTAATTTCGAGTAATTGAAACAAATCAGACCTGTGCTGGAAATTGGTAAAAAAATGAGCCAGTCGCTCTGTCAGCTGACTGAGAATCATTTTCAAAATTCTTATCTAGGACGCACAGTGAAAATGGACAGTTTTTTATATTTAAATATAATGCGTGTTTGATGCGTTTTATATATATATATACACTATGGGATCTGAAAGTCTAAAATTCTATTTTGTGTTTAACTGATTTAATAAATAGTGAATTAATACATTAATTCATTACAAATTGTCAGTCTAATAATTGAAATGTTATTTAAAATGGAAAGTTTTGAATTTCATTATTCATTATTTACAACATCCCTCTTTTGGTTTAATGATCGCATGCATTTGAGCAAAGCCTGTTTATTTAATATTTGTATAAAACTAGTGTCCATATTTCATATACACGTCCTTCTCATCTATACTTTGTATTATCTTATTGAAAAAGTTTGATCCATGTTTTATTTCTGCTGTTCTGTACTCAATTCCTGACTCCCTTCTCTGTGGTTTCAACATGATGTAGTGAACACACACTCCCCCTCTTAAGCACCTGATCCACCATCATTTCACACATCTCCTCACGCGTTTGATGACACAGGACAGCATTCATGGGAAAAGAACATTTGCGCTCACATCCCTGTGTTAGTTTTCTATAAAGCCGGCATTAACATATCCAAATAAAAGCGTGGGGCGGATGATGTTTTGCTGTGGAAACATTAAGAAGCAATATTTATAGGATGTGGCTAGGTTATCAGTTGAGAGGTGGTTGATAGCATGGCGCTTGACAGCTGTCGCTAGCAGCTTCGCAGAGCCCGTCAGGAAGCCTGCACTGTCTGCCCGCTATGTCAGAGAAGTTTACAGTGTCGTGCTGAGCTGGAGAGGTTCAGGGAGCCGAGCTCAGTGTGAAGGAAGTGCACAGACTTCTCACTCCTCCAAACCTCCATCTCATGCTCTGTCACATCAAGAACCTTCCCTGCCTCCCGGCCCCTCCGGATCGCCTGTCCAAAATCTGCCAAACCTCAGCCTCTGCCTTTCCATTTCTCATCGCTGTTGATAAGTGTCATTCTGGTCAGGGCCTAACTGCTTCCTGTTGAGCGCAGCGTGTCTTTTGTGTATGCGGATGCTGCTGTGCCACCTGAGTTATTGTTTCTCATAGCATTTTGGATAGAGGCCTCGCTGCGGTTGCTTTTCATTTAGATTTGTTCAGCCGGCAAATGCTTTTTTCAAAGCGACTTGCAGCGCATTTATAGACCACTTTGCAAGATGGAAACACTGGTGTAGCAGCACTTCCTGTGCTCCGTTTTTTTTACACATACAATACATTTTTGAGTCAGTTTTAAATGTTCTCTTGGTTGTGTTCTGTTCAAATGTTTGTGCAGTGATAAAAGGGGTCTGCGTCTTCCGAAGTGGTCTGTATTATCAATATTCACTGTAAATTTTTGGTTTATACTTGGTCATTTCCCAACTCTTGGAAATGTTTTGAAGAACAGCGACAGAATATGACCAGTGGCTTTTCCTGGAACTAATCGTTCTTCTTCTGTTTCCAATATACGGATTTTCCGCGCAAGAGCGCCCTCTGGCTTTAGGATTTGGTGGGATTTAACCGTAATTCATTGGAAAACTGGGAGCATAAGAATCGCACCGCCCAGCCCTAGTGACATGGAGAATAAGCTGCAGGTTACACCAAAATACTTGTTTAGTGCATCCGTCCCATGTGAGTTCAGCCATTGTCTGCCAAAATAATGACTATAGAGCGAGCGGACATATATGCTGTTTTCACAGAGAATTGGTGCTCCGTATGCGGTCGAACCTCGATTCCGCTGCACTCCAGGTGTGCGGTTGAACGCCCGCCCCCCGGTGAGTGACAGTTTGACAATAATGATGCAGAAAGGGAGGGGAGTGGGACCCACAGGCCACACAGAATTAAGGGAGTAAAGAATGCGCTACTCACTACATAGTAATTATGGAGCTCACCGGGGGTTCCGAGGAGAAAGGATGGCGAAAGAAAAGAGGAAAAACTATACAAACTATACAATGCAGATTGGGAGATTCATTAAGACTTTCTCATTAGAGCCCCATTACCTTTGAAACTCTAACAAAGCCACAGAGGTGCCATTAGGAGGAGAATAGTGTCTGGAAAAATTTTAGTCAGCTTTTTACAAGAACAACTAATGGCTCCTTATAAACGTCTCACAAATTGAGGGCATCTTTAGAAAGAGTGCGTGTTGTTTTTAAAGCTCGAATGCAAGTATATTTTAAGCATTTGTGCTCATTTTAGTCGGCAAAATACGCACGTAAGAGGTTCGCAGTGTAGATGTTTGCATAAGCGAAATCAAGGTTGTTTATGTCTCGCATTGTATGACGGGGCTGAAAGTTCCACTTAATATTCCTCCTGGTCTCTCATTCACAGTCCAAAGCTAGAGGACCTTCTGAAGGCTCAGGTGGATGATCTGAAGAAACAGCTCAAGGCCAAGAGCAGGATTAGTCAAAGTCTGAAAGAGGAAATTAAGGTCCTTTGTTCCACCGAGCACAAAAGAGGAATTGAGGTATGGAGATGGCAAAATCTCTTTTCCGTTCTACTTCAAATAAGTAGAAACAAGTTTGGGATGCTTTTGAATGAATAATATTGCTTTGTGATCGTGCTGTAAGCCTACCATGTGTTGTGTATTATAGATGGCGCTTTTGTTCTGTGACAAACCCAGAAGGCTCGGTATGGCATCTCAGCTGAGGCTGGCTTTTACTGCCTCCCCTACCCCTCCATATGAGGTGTCACCAAATTAAAACCACTGCTGTTTTATTGTCTGTGGGTTTGGCTTGACAAATTGGATGGCTGTGGTGAGCCAAATATAAACAATGTGTTTTTTGTCACACATGGTACAGCCATGTGCAAAGAGCCTAAACACATCATTATATCCTAAGATGATAGAACATTTTGAATATAATTTAGAAATGTGTTAATAAATGCCAAAATATATTTTATGAATGAACAGAATTCTTATTATACACAGTTCTTATTATAGTTTTGGGTTATTTCTAGTTTGTAGTACCTTTTTATGACCCCATGGCTTTAATGTAAAACACTGGATTTCACATTTTAAAAGACGGAAATGATGTTAGCTTTCTTTGACCAAAACAATACAATCAGATGAACGTAGTTGATTTTGTACTTTGTTGTGATGAGGTTTTTAAAACATGAAAATGTAATATTTTTAGAAGTCTTTCAGATATTTAGTCTTCAACTCTTTCTTATTCACTGAAATAAAAACCTTGTCGAATTTACTCAATAAATCCTTGTAACAATTTGCACAAATTTTTTAAAGTAAATTTTGCTGCTATAATTTTAGTAAAAACTTACTAAGCAGAATAAAGTAAATTCTACTTATGAACTTACATTTAGTTTTTGTTAAAATATGAAATATTTTAACAAATCGTAATCGTAACTAAATCATGTGTCTAACTAAAACTTCACGATTCACTTATTTCAGATTGAAATACACAATTTTTTTAAAACATAGATGGTCACGTGAGAAGAGACTGGTGGTCTCTGTACTGGCATTAGCACAGTTACTGCTCAATAAGTGTCATAACATAATATCATGCCTCCCTCAGGTACTCTTGAAAATGAATCTCCTAATGCAGTCAAAGCATGCTGGTAACTACAGATCAACTGCCAAAGTAGTTATATCTACAAAAAATGTTTATGTAGTCTCAACACAAAATAAATAAGTAAACTTATTTTGAACGATTTAAATGGGTTTAACATAATAAAATTGGATTTACTTAATAATTTGTTCAAATGTAATTACTTAAACAAAATAATTTAAATCTTAACAACCCAATAAGTAGATTCATCATTTTTTTACAATATTTTTACTCAATTATTTTGCTAAAAAGAGGAACATAATTATATGAAATATATTTTTTGATCATTACTTTTTGACAAATCCACTAAAGCACAAATCATTTTTTTCAGTGTTGTTGTGTTACAAAGTGACTTATTCTTGTGAATCAGTTCCCTCTGACAATATATGCAATGAACAGAAAAAAACAAAATGAATTATGTTTCAGGTGTATTTATTTATTTACATTTGAAGCTGTCAGTCCAAGTGAGGCTGTTCATTCATTCAAAAGTCCTCATTGCTTTATTGTGTGATTCAATTGCATTTCATATTTATCTCTGTTAACTTACATTTAAAGGTATTGTCCATGTGACCCTGTCTGTGAAAACAAAGTCATTTTTTATGTTTTCTACCTAAAATCATCCTACCTTAATGTATAGAACATTCTGTAATATCTGCATATAACCTTGATACCTTTAATAATAACAGAGTAATTACATGTCAAAGTTTGAAGTCATAGTAAAATTAATGGTTAAAATTTGATGCTCGTTTTCTCAAAATGAGATTGAGACATTAGCCTGGTTTTACAGGGCAGGGTTACAAATGTTGTTATAATTTTCTACTGTAGTTAAAATGAGCTTTACCAGTATAGCTTCTCCATCAAAGCAGTTTTATGATAGTGATTGCTATTCCAGCCTGTTTGATAAAGCTATTGTAAATCCCTTACAGAGAGCGTTGGTTAACATTTATTTCTCTTCATTCAAGTATTTTGCCCTGCTGTAATGATGTACAGTGGAAATACACACTTTCTGAATGTATTTAAAGCAAATATAACCATCATTCTCCTAACCTTTCAATGTATCGCACAGTGACATTAATTTGCTGCCTATCCAAAAATTGAGGTTTTTAATGAGAAACTCACAGCAGGGTCACTGATTGGCTTCTGTACCTGAACAATGAATAGACCCTCATACAATGAACGGTTGTAGCCAGTACTTAAAAATAAAAATCCTTCATTTCTGACACAGAGTCTGAAATTTAAAAGGTGTTATACGCAAAAAACCAGTATGATGAGAAGTGAATTAGCTTATCAGGACAATGATATTGTCAGTTTGTTCGTGAACGTGTTTCTAAACCCTGAACCTTTTACAGATGAATCTTTGTCTGCAGTCGTCTCCTAAGCAGGAGGAAAAGGTTTTATGATACAGGCATCACCTGCAGGGATATATCAACGGGATATTAAGAAGCCCTTTTCCCTTCCTAATTCTATTTCGGCGCAGCACCTCTGTCATATAGTCTTTAATCGAGGATGGATTTATCGTTGTGTTTGCAAAAGCAGAGAGATAAACATGCTGATATGACATCAGGCCAGTTAATGGGGGCATCACAAGTGGGCATGAAGGGAATTATATTATGCAACTTCCTGTGACCTCTTTGGTTAGAACCATTTTGTGATAACATACTGTAGATGGAAATTATGAATGATCCTCACGTTTTTTAACGAATATAGTGAGCTGTTGACTCGGACAGCATTAAGAAAATAACATTTTTGTGGATTTAGGAAAAATATGTGCTGTTGGGTTACACATTGTTTCCAAACATGGTTTTCAAAGCATCTTACTTTGTTATATAGTGTTGGTTTGATATGAGGTTTTTAAGGTGCTATCTAGATGTATCGTGTACCCCACAAATTTAAATGCATCCTTACTGGATTTGACACACTTTTGCAACCACACTGCACAAAAATAATAATAATAAATAAATAAGAAGGTAAATGTACATATGTCAAAGAAAAGTACAGGATTATTTTTTCAAACAAGTCGTGTTATCTTTACTTCTGTCTTATTTAAGGTTGTATAAAAGTTTGAACTATGCTGTCATTATTCAAGGGTCAGTCACTTTCTTCTGCAGAACACAAAAGAATCACAATCAGAAGGAGCGTTATTGCCAAGTATGTTTACACACACAAGGAATTTGACTTGGCGACAGGAGCTTAGTGCAGAAGAAAGTGTTCACATGGCGCAAATATACATTAAGATAAAAAAAATCAATAATGCACTATATAGAAAAAGTGAAAAACATAATTAAAAGATATTTTAAAGAATGCTGGTAACCAAACAACATCTGAGTCTATTGATTTTCATTGTATGGACACTAAACCACTGAGACATTTCTCAAAATATCTTTTTTTGTGTTTCTGGTCTTGTATATGTTTGCACAACATGAGTGTGAATAAATGATGACAACATTTTAATTTTCAGCCATCCTATTTTATTAAGGATGGCTTAATAAGTTGGTATTCAAACATACTGCAAGAGTCATTTGGTCAGTACACCGCAAATGATTTGTTGAACAGACAGAGTATGTGAATCTTACCACGCCTGCCCTTTCACAGAAGACAGGGTCGTGTCTCTTAGCTTAGGGAGTGCTGATAGAGCTGAGCAGATTTGTTTCAACTGTTAATACCAATCAGGTCAACACTTTGAATGGATGAGTTTTATTCCCAGAGAGTCCTTGAATGGCAGTAAAACTTAAAAAATGCATTCAAGACAAATTTGTGCGCCACAGGGTTCAAACCAATTGCACGGCTTGTTCCGCTACAGTCCCCGGTGGCGCGTCTGCGCTTCGCAATAACAAAAATTCACTCGCAATGTGTCTCACTTTTTTCCTTTCCAAGGTGATTTTATTTGTTTATCTCATATATTTACTTGGAAAGCTAATTCTTGGCAGACGCTCTTTGTAGAAAGCTATGAAAGCCCTATTCTGGATCCTGAGCTGAGATCCGCTTACACATTCATATTGAAGCTGAACCTCGCAGATTACTCACAGAAGTATTGATTTTCAAGCGGTAGCCTATCTGTCTGCATATTAATATGAAAGTCTTGTCTTTCTCCCCGTGTTTAATTTCTTTATATCTTCATAATTGATTAATGTTCTTTTGTGAGGAACCGAATGAATTATTTATAAACTGCTTAATTTCGCTAAACGTGTCTGTGTTGTAGAGCCCTGCTGCTGTTGATACTTCAAAAGAACACTCTAGCAACCTCCTGGAATGAGAAGCGAGCTGGCAACGGGATAATTTCGTCTAACTGGCATAATGCTAATGAAAGATTTAAGAGATCTTGTTGAGAAAAAGCACCTGATTGTTAGCATCTGTTTTACAGATTTGATGAATGCATTTTTAATCGTCTCTACTCCCCGACAGCTTGTCTGCCGGATTCCCATTGAAAATGTGCCAGCTACAGAATGAGGCTAATTAAATGAGCAGCACTTATCGTTAACAAGGAGTGTAATTAAATATGCAGATAGGTGCAATAATATCATTAACCTCGGCGGACGGCACCGCGCTTTCGTGTTTGCCTTGATTCTGCACGTGTGCTGATCAAAGCGGCTCTCTGTTACGAGTGCCTGCTGGAGATTTGCCAACAAGACGTCTCATGTTTGTCGCCGCGTTATTGTCTGCATGTTAATGAACTCGTGGTTTTGCTAATGAGTGCATTATGCACCAAGCTGATATCCGTAGCTCACCGTCATGGATTATCAAAACAACAGGCGCTAGATACTTCATTTCACTCTGGTGTCTATGAAGTGTCAAGCTGTCAAAACAAATATTTGTTTTGCGAAACGTTTTTGTTTGAGCATCTGCTCGCCTGGCACGTGTTGATCGTGTGCCAGGGTAGAGGTGGAGGGGTGCCGCCTCTCCTAATTACCTCATAATGTGGGATATTGTGATAAGCAAATGTGCATCGGAGGCGTTTACCCAACCGCAGCTTGACACTGTGCCAAACGTGGCTGGCATCGCCGCGGTCCGCTCGTACCACCTGCTCTGTGCGGGGACACAGATGTCCTCTTAAGAGCCGGAGAGAAACCCTCACTCGTGTTTGCTAACTGACTCTAATGTGCGCGGCAGGGAGAGCTAATTGTATTTGCATCTAAATGGGAGTTGTAATTCTCATCAAGCACAGGAGCAGCGGAATAAGAGGCCAAAGTACCGTGTGTCTTTATAAGGCCAAGACACTGTGACAAAGCCCTGTCTGCCACCAGATTTAAGTGGCACCATGACCATATTTATTCTATTAACCGGCAGCCGGCTTACATTTCTATTTCTGTTCTCTCGAGCAAGGCTGGGGTTTTGGATCGTGCTCGCCGCAGCTTTAAACATCCTCGTTCTGTTTCGCCGTCCACGCAAACGTTTATATCGCTTAGTGTTTTTCTTTCAGCCAGGTCTGCTTTCGCAACTTTCTGGAATTGTCGAGTAAGGTGTATACGGACGGGACGAGCAGTCTGTGGTGCGTGGACGAGGTTATTTAACACGGCTGAAGTGGCTGCTGTTTATTTAAAGATTAAGGGCAAATGGGGCCTAATTGCGCGACGTATTTCCTTTAGTTTCGCGGAGTGATTATTTTCGCATCTGAATATATGAAAGAGACACTGTTCCTGGTAAGAAAGAGCGGTCGGAAAAGATCCAGACCGCAGCATTTGTCATGTATTATGAATGTGGAATGAAGAAAAAAAAACAGCTGAGACAAGATGGCTTTGTTGCTTGTAGGTGGAGAAACCCCATCCTTCTTCAGATAGGAGAGAAGACGAGTTTCCACTCCTGGTTCTCTATTGTGTGGTGGGTGAACCACAGGCATCTACTTAAAGAGACAGTGGTATTGAGGGGAACCCCGGCGAAGATTTATGCTTCACAGGAACTGGTCACGCCACATGCCAAATGTTTCATTTGCAGCGACACTAAAAGCGCAGAGGATAAACGCATGACTTGTTTACAGCTTTTCCAATTAAAGACATTTGGAAATTGGTTTTGTTTTTTACTTTTTGCATAGTGTTTTTCTTGAGTCTTTTTTTTCTTTTGGTATATAGTTTCTGCGGCCTTGTGTTTGGACCACAGGCTGCATGAAGAGGTCAGGGAAGTTTTATTTGTGGTGCGAGCTTGCCAGTGTTCTATGTTTTATGTGGACGGTTTAGTGTTTGTCTAGCATAGTTGAGTCATTTTTAAACAAATATTAGGAGGTCTGATTTGACGGTTCTTCAAGTGCTAAAATAAAAAGTAAAGGGGGTATTTCACCCAAAAAGGAAAATTCTGCCATCATTTATTTACCCTTTTGTTATTTCAATGACCTCTTTTCTAACGCCAAACACAAAATCAGTGTTGTTGGTAACCGAGCAACGCTGTTACTCATTTACTTCTATTGTATGGACACAATAGAGATGAGATTGGGTTTTTTCATTTTGGGGTGAACTATACCCTTAAAAAGTAAAAAGTTTGAATTTTTTTTTTGTTTGTTTGTTTATTATTTGCTCTTAACATATTTGACATCAAATTGTGCCTGGTAATCAAACTCACTTTATCAAATGTATTAATCCTGACTGTTTTTAATGAACCCAACGTGAACATTGCATTAAAGGGTTAACTCAAATAATGCTCCCAACAAATAAGTCCCACATCTCTGAGAACCTGTGATGGCTGTGCTGTCGTTCTCTCCATCATCATAATCCTCGCTCTAAAATCCCCAGGACACTAAAATGCAAAGCAGCAAAAATGAAACTTAGTTCAAAGTCATTAGAGCATATTAGTCGAGGTAAGCGCGTTCCCAGAGGGCCTCTAAAACACAGCGTGATTAGGCGACGGCTTTCAAAACATCGTTGTTCTCTTGGAAGAGCGATGCGAGAGAGAGAAAGTGAAAGTTATGCCGCCCGTCCCGCTGGGTTTCCGCCGCTAAATCTTGAGGAGTTAGCAAGATTTAATCCCATTTTTGCCACAGCGTCCTCACTCGCGGCCACTTTGCATAAGAAGTGTCCATTACGCACGCTAATGGGAAAATGTGCATTGAATTGAGCTTGGGGTCTTTGCATCAAACTTTAAAAAGCACACTAACACACGGCCCTAATGGGAGTACACTGCCATGAAAAGATAATTTATCAGATTCGCTGATTCACCAGTCCTGTGCCCTTGTCTGATTGTGTAAAATGATTTGGCCTCTAATTACAATCCATCCCATCAGAATTGCAAATAGCGGTGTCCATTTGGTATGGGGGGCGGTTTTAGGGTAGCAGAGGAAGAGATAATAGATTAACTTTAAATGTCGTCATATATCGGTAGAAGATGAAGTAGCATTCAGGAGACACGCATTAGTCTAAATGATTTACTCGCCAAACGAACCTAATGTCTTCCTTTGATCAGAAGTCGTACTTTGATTTATTTTACGCTGGCCTGCTGGTACATTTCAATGCTTTCAGACTGGTTGACACCCTCTTTCTGATTAAAAGTGAGATATTGTTTCGTACATGCTTGTTGATAAAAGACATTGACATTTGGGTTTGCACCCGGTGTCAGTTTGATGGCCAGTATTTAGGGATTCAGAATGATGGTGTCAAGATGTGAGAATGTAACAGCTTTGTACATGTTTTGCTGCATATGAGGTGAGCAAAACCTTCATTAAACATATACACTGCATACAATTACACATTTTTGTCTTGTTTTCCAGTACAAATGTTAAAAAAGGGTGAATCAAGATGCTTTTTCTTGATGAGAAAAAATACCTTGTTTTTTAAGTCTTGTTTTTAAACAAACAATATGACATTTGTTCTGGAAAACAAGACAAAAATACGAAGTAAAAAAGTCATTTTTGCAGTGTAAACAGCCTATTTAAAAATATTACAGCTCATTATGCGACTTCCCACATCCGTGGAAAAGATAATACATTCTGGTCAACCACGACCGAATCCTTTGACCGCACTCAATAATCAACAACACAATTTGAGACCCCAATTAAATGTAATCTTGCATTTTGCACGGCCGGGCTCACATATCATAGCTTGTGTCCTGTCTAGATCTTAGCTTTCAGTGTTAGCTTGGTTGATATAAGTAGCAGTACAAGATGTCCTGGTCCCTTGGACCTTACACATCTTTTATATACTATACTCTGCACATAAATGTTTGAAATGTCTTGTCATAACATCCACTAGCTTACACATGACAGCTGTTATCTGTTGCTGCATATCTATCCTGAATATTTTATGACCACATCTCCAAACCAAGAGAAATCAAACCCAGAAAGGCATTTTTTTTCTTATGGAGTGTCAAAACACACTTTGTAAACTAAAATCAAATGACTGATTTCTACATGCGTAGATTCTGAGGTTGTGGATCTTGTGTCCTGAAGATGAATGATGTTTGCAAATTTGATGGTCAGGTTTTGAGATCAGTGATTATGTTTAAAAGCAAGAAACTTTTCTTGATGTAAAATGAGTAAGGAATATTCGGTTTGCTCTTTCAGACGATAACATGGATCAACAGATTTTGTGCAAGTTTGTATGTACTTCATCATTTACTCTTGTCATTTTTTTGTTTTTGGGGGGGGGGGCCAAGATGGATCCGAGGGCACAAAGTTTGTGGCTTTTATGAAATATTATTTATGTAAAATATTAACAGATGTGTAGTATTTAAGTTTTTTCATATCACAGTGGTTGTCAATACCAGTATATTGTGACATTCCTAATATACTGTGTACACACACACAACAAAAGGAATAGTCATTCATCCATTATTTTGTGTCTCTGCATCAGGCGTCTCACTCTTGACCTTGCATGCATGGAAAAGACAGCTCACCATGGTAACCTGGATCTCCCGTCTTGGCGTTTAGTCCATCATCTCAGCCCTCTCCAAGTAGTACTTTTATTGGCTGCACAATTGAAATGTCATGCTCGGCCAACAGAGGAGGCTGTAATTTTTAACGCGTGATTAAACCATCCCAGCCAAATGGAAAACACTGCTGGACCAGACAACAAAATTGGGAGATGAGAACACGGAGGTACAGGCAAATGGAGCAAATGTGCTGCCATCTTTATAGACGTATAAAACATCTCTTTTGCATATTCGGGCACAGGAAAAGTGGCACCAGGGCGCACGATGTGTCGCATCAAAGCCTGAATGTGTCACTGATGTAAGGAGACCTGGTTCAAATGAATATTAATGAGAAGAAGAATTACCTCTGGGAAATGTTGTCTGCAGCTTAGCTTTACTAACATACAGCTCACCTTTGGCTGGCTGGCTTCAGAGATGGAATCCCCAGCAGGCATCACTGCTCCTGCTGCAGCTATATTTGGATGTCATTTCTGCCCTTTCTCTTCGTCTCTCTGTCTCTCTCTCTCTCACGTTCTCTTTTTCATATTATAAAGGAATGTGTAAAAGGACGTCTCATCTTTGACGTATGGTAGGATTCCAGAGCAATGTCCTGCATCAGGTGGGATATTTTGTAAAACAAACGGCAATATTAACACAACAAAGGGGGTTAGTAGGAAACGCATTTGTAAAATATCATCAAAACTGATTGTTTGTATTAAAGGGAAAAGTAAAAGCCAGGAATTCAAATTCTCTCATTGTTTCCTACTCATTGTTTTCAACTTGTTTGATTTACAACTGTTTTTTGATAAACCGTACGTATGTTATAATCTTTACTCAGGTTTTTTTCTACGCACATATTTCGTCATCTTGGAATTATAAGGTTCTTTCTGACATTAAAAAAATATTCACATAATAATTTATTCGCATATTCATTTTGTGACAACTTATTTACATTCTGATGGTTTCCTTTTTTGAGACTATTTTAGAAAACAAAGAGGGTTTATTTACAAGTCAACTAGAGTGCAAAAACTTAATATCTCAAAACTGCTCAGAATGCATTTTATTCCTAACCAACAATTAAATATCTTACCATTTTGGGGATTTTTACAGCATGTTCTTCCAAACTGTAAAGCTTTTTCTCATTCACTTAAAGGGAAAGTACCTCAAAAAAAAATTTGGTCATGATTTACTCGCCCTCGGGTTGATTCAAACCTGTATTTATTTGTTCTGATAAGCACAGGTAAATATATTTAAAAGAACGTTAGCCAGTTTCAGTTCTGGGACATCATCCGCTACCATAGCGGGATTTTTTTTTTATCTTAATGTTTCTGTTGAACAAAAATGAGATATTTTGAGGAATTTAGGACAACAAACAGTTCACTTGCACCTTTGACTACAATTACATTTTTTTCCTACTATTTTAGTAAATGATGACCGTGATATTCTTTCAAATATCTTTCTCTGTGTTCATCCGTGAAGTAATTTATACAGATATGAAATTACACGTGTGTGATCAAACGATGACGGAATTTCCATTTTTGGGTGAACTATCCCTTTAAGAGCTACACATACAAATATATATTTTTTCTGTTTAAAGAGGAAAAATCACATGAGCTTGAAACTGCAACTATGAAAGTGAGGTTAATAATGATAATTTTAAAACTTTTGTGTTAAAGCCAAACAGCTCTGAGATTTCCCTGCAAACACATTTATTAAAAAAATATGAGTGCACCTTTTTTAATAAAGTACCCTCTTATAAATTGTTGCAAACTTATTCTACTTTCAAGTGCACCGCTGGACCTTTACTTAAGACTGTACGCTATCGAGCGGCAGAGATTAGCTTAGATCCATTGATTGAACTTTAAAAGAACTCTCTGCACACAGAAGAACTGGAGAGGTGACTGGAGTTTAATACACAGCCCTCTCGCTCTGAGCTTATACCTACACGTTTCTACACATTTCTCCACCTTCAGCTTTAGCCAGATTCCCACTTTAATGCTAATGCCAGTATGGGCTTTATATCAGGATTAGAGACTGGTTTCACCTTGAACATTTGACTTGTTTTAAAAACTTCTGACTTACATTAAAAGTAGTACAAATGTTAGTTGCGTGTCATGCTTCCTTTTACAAAATAGATTTATATTGTAAACATTGAGTGTAAATTATGGAACCAGCATATTAATAATAATATCATTAGTCTTTGTGTGTTTACAGCTCATATCAAGTGATTAAAACCGCCGTAAGTTGGCTGTGTGTAAATCGAAAGGCCTTATTGATTTATCCAATTTCAGATTTGCCTTGTGTTTTGCACATAAACTTCTACACTGTTCATATGGGAATGGCGGCATTGATTTTTTTTTACTTGAGACCGAATGCTAAAGATTTTTGGATAAGCTTCCTCATTACTTAAGCTAAAATCAATAAGGAAGAGCATCTTTTAATGAACGCGCAGTTTGTACAGCAAACTGCTGAAATGGGCCACCGTTCATCTGCTGCCTGGTCAATCGATCGTGAGCGTCTTTAAGTGAGGTCCGATTGGTTGACATTGTGGTTTATACTTTGTCAAAACACGCAGGTTTCGGAAGGTGAAGCTCAACAGGAGCTTCTTCTTTCCAGCTGGTTTCCGACGCCGAAGACACATGAGGTATGAAAACCCAGTCAGAGGGGACTGTTTGCTCGTGCATATGCTGTGAAATAATTGTTCTTTAGATTAAACATCCTTGTCAGTTTAACATTCTGTGTTTTGGATTGGTTGCCTGAATAAAGTGTGTGGTTTTGTGTGTGTGTTTATGTTTGGGGGTGAAGTATCTGATGGTTCAGATCAATGAGGAGACGAGAGGATAGGAGGCATTGACCTCCCAGATGTAAAGTGTCTGCCAGAACAGACTAGACATCCAGCTGTGTGCTTGAGCTATCAGGTACTCTAAATTCACACAAATATTATAATTGTTTATGACGGTTTGGGTACAAATACACTATATTTAAATCAGTTAAAACAGTCGGTTTGCACACATTGTGTTTCTCTCATGCATGTTTTCTCTTCTCCTGTCCTCTATAATCTGTTAATGTCAACAAACACCTGTTAGTTTCTTGGCACACGATCATAAAAATGAGATTAAATTCTAATATTATATTTAAATTTTCACTGTCAAAATTACTGGTAACTGTATTATCACAGTATCTAGTTAGGCTGTGTGTTTTTTTATGGACAAATGATGCTATCGGTCAAATTCATCTCAATTTATTTTCTCCTTTTTGGGCCAACTTATCATGCTTAAAATTTGAGTTAAGAGACTAAAAAGACAGTTTTCTAACCATTGTCGCTCTTAAGACAAAACTTTAAACAGGTGCTGAATTATGTTATCATGTGTGTTGAATTAAACCGTATTGAAAACCGCGGTTTATAATATCATGGTTATTGTCAATACCAGTATATTGTGACACCTCTTAACAAATTTGAGGATTTTAAACATTTTTACTGCAGGAGAATAAAGCATAAAATACCTCTGCAAGCTTTTACTCCAAAGGTGTCACAGTTTTAAGGTCATAAATATGGAAACGGCATAAGTTCACAGCACGGAAAAGAATCAAAGCCTATTGTTGTATGTCCTTTTCTCGTGTAAAGTTTGCTTTAAATGTCACACATTAGCATATGAACTTTTAAATGAGCTTGTTTGCTCAGTAATGCTGGCATGTAAATACCGATATTGAATGCATAGGTTGAATAAGCAAGGTCTGGGTGAGACTTTGGTCCTCCTGATGTTAATTAAGGCACGGCGAGGGATCGCTTCCCCGCGCGATGCTGGGATTGGCTGGCTTTGTGGGGTGCCGCAAAAGTGCTTTCAACTTGAACATCCAATAGTTGAAATGGAAATGATCTGTGCTGTCTTGATTTAGGCAGACATGATTGACAACCATCAATCCCAATATAAAATACTTCATGCATTATTCAGACTCCCAACCATCCCTTGTTGTGGAGTGTTTTGTGCGTGTGTGTGTGTTTGAGGTAGACAGAGCAGACACACAGCATCTGGGGACCAACAATGGTAATGGATAGACAGATGGTGAGAGATCGAGAGAGAGAGAGACAGCTGTGCACTGGTGGATATGAAAGAAATATGAGTTGATGAGAGATATCTGTGTGTTAGACACAGTGTGTACAAATGCAAGTTGCACTTCAAAACAACTACTGTTACGGTTGCTGTTAATATAATTGTTATCAATTATTGTTGTTATTATAACTATTAAAAGGAGTAGTGTTTTTAATAAAAATTTGTTTTTGTGTTTCCTGTCTAATATAAAGCTCTTTGGAGTCTATTAGCGGCATATGTTGTCGATTTCGATTTGTAATTTCAATGACTTTTTTATTATGAAAACACTAAAATACATATTATATTTTCCAATTATTTAAGTTTTGAACATTTGTATGCTGTAAAAACGTATAGCTACCAAGATGTTAAGAAATGTCATGTATTTGTCCTCCCCAACTATGATAAATGAATGAAAATACCGTATTTAATTTAAAATTAATTATATATTTACAATCATTCAAGAATGATAATTTTATTAAATAATATCATTTTTATATTATATTAAAATGATAAAATATATATTTTTAAATGTTTAAAAATGGTCAAAGCTTCTTTATGTTGGCTACAAAAAGCTTTTTTTTTAAATGAGCTGTTCTGTATCAAAATTATATTTTATTGCTCCGATCATGTGCTGGAAAGCATTTCGTCCACATCATGCAAGACAGACATACTGTTTTTTTAAAGAAGCACTCCTCTTATTGTTATTTTTGCTATACGCATTTTTTCACAAAACATTCTGTATGACTTCTAATAATTGTGGCACAGTAAAACTTTATAACAATACAACTTATAACATGATGTCTAAATGGAAGAGAGGATGGAAAGCAAATGGACGCATTATTCCAGACAGATCAAATTTTCTATCTAATTATTTCTTTTCTGCTGTGATTCTCTCTCTTTCTCCATCTCTGTATATCTTTCAGAGTCATGTCGTGAGGGGAAATGACATTATGTTGCCCATACCTTCAGTACATAAAAATGATTTAATATGTACTCTGCTTTCAGCATCGAGCAGCAGCGATGTCACTCCTGTGGCGACTCTCCGTTTTTTTTCCTTTCCCCGAAGTGTTTAAACGTAAAACTGTGGTTATAAAGCAATTTAGGATGTAAAATACCCCAGTCGTTCGTTACCTGGAGCAAAGCTTCCTGCTGTCATTACTGTCAGACTTGAAAGACCCAGTAGGCCTGCATGATAAACAGAAGTCTTGATCAGATGCCGCGTGGCCTAATCATGTTTGTAGCGCTGAATTCCTTAACCTTTCAATGACCTGACAGAATGCCAGTGACCCAATCACAAAAACCTAATTGAATCATACCTTGTGGTTGTACAATTTATGAAAAAAAGAAATTGAAGCTGAAATATGTATGCGCCCGAGCCAAAAACCTTATGAATTGCTCTGTACTGTCTACCTATTACAAATATTTATGAAAAAAAGCACGGCTGGCTTTCTCATTACCCTTCAGATCCTTTGTAAGGATATTCCGATTGAATAATCTGATTTATTTGCAATTTCCTCTAAGCCGCTTAGCGTTTACTTCGAAGATTAATATTCACAGTGTTATTAATACCCAGTTGTAATTATGACAGATAGAGAATTTTGTTGTTGTCGTTTAATCTAGAATTCCCCTGCCTGGTGCTTTTAAAATGGCCGACCGTGTCATTATGTCTCGGGAGACTGAGAAAAATGGAGATAAAGAATGTGTTACAGATGGGGTGATGGAATGAGTGAGAGGAAGAGAAAAGCGTTCTGACTGATGAGGTGGACTGTCACGCTTTAGATGTGCGGCTGTGATTGGATTTGAGGAATGTCGTCATTCATAAACAACACAAAAGCTCCTGCGAGCTCTTTACTTCACACCACATCAACATGCACATTTACTCAAGCTTTTTCAAATGCTTCATTAATATTGCAATGTGTTTATTTTTAAAATGACCACAAAGTAAAAATGTCACGTATGAAAAACATGCACAGAACGTTTTAATTCGCATGTGGCCTACATGATAATTAAAACATTCTGTGCATGTTCTTCATAAGTGACATTTTTACCATTTTTTTGGAGGGGTTGTTCGGTTTTTCTAAACTGCCAAACAATCCAATGCAGTATCAGATTTGTTGGAGAATCAGTTAATGTGCAAATCGTTTATTTGCTCATATTTCCTTTTTTTTTAATAAAAATAGGTTTGTTGCTTCATTTGTTTATCTAAACTGCCAAACAATTCATTCTAGTATCAACACCTTTTTCTGAGAATGGAAAAAGTCAGTTGAGGTGCAAATAGTTATTTTGCTTAAATGTCCTATTTTAAATAATTGTAAAAAAAAAATTATTTGGTTGGTTGTTTTTGTTTTTGTTTGTCTAAACTACCAAACAATTCATTTAAGTATCAAAACCTTTTTTTCTAAGGATGGCAAACATTTTGAATCGCTTGAGGTGTGAATAGTTTTTGTTCAAAAATAAATCTACTTTTAATCATTTTGTATACTACTATTTAAAAAATTTTTAAAGGTCCGTCAGACTGCCATTGTAATGGATTGATGTTTTATGTGTTCATTTTAAAAATGTATGTGCTTCAGTACGTCATACTGTTGGACATGCTTTGAACAAGGATTCTTTTATAAATGCTATAGACTAAAATGTCTTTTTCTCAAACACATTTTAACTTCAGTCTATTGTATTATCTATCGTGAATGCTGTTTTTTCTCACCTATGTTACTTTATTGAACCACAACTGTCTTGAAGGTCTTGATGGCATAACTGTCCTTTCATCAGCCTGGTTTCAAGCCCTCATCTGTCTTTAAACACAGAACACTGCTTGGCAGGTGGAATATCAATGGCAGGAGTAGACTCCTTCTCTCAGTGTTTTGTTGTTAAGTAAAGGGCCTGCAGGAGCGCTCTAGGTCAGAGAATTTTATCTCCGGCGGTGGATCCCAGACCTGCCACTTGCTTCGTAAATCGAAACGTTCTCTTCTGGAACAGAGGTTCCTTAGAACCCGGAGCACTGGTAATGAGGAAGAGGCGAACGCCAAGTCTACGATGCTAGCAGACTCACCTTATTGAAATATTATTGATGTCCTGCCACAATTTTTTTTTGCAAATGAGGTGAAATATTCAAGGAATAAAAGCAGCATTTCATGATTTAAAATATTGATGTGGCTCGCACCAAATTAAACCGCTTTCCTAACCGATCCCAAGTTTGCTCTGTCAACCTTGAAATATGATGTTTTCCTTTTCTTACATCCACCTTGGTCTCTGCCATCCTTTCATAATGCATAACGAATCTATATGCTGTTAGCTCATTAAGCCCGGCTCTGTTTTCCCACACGCCAGCCAAGGACAAGCAGCCTGTTGTTTGGCTCAAGTCTAAAAACAATAATCATCTCTGTAATAACACGGCTAATGACCTTTAATTGGAATTGAGCTCAGACTTAATGACTATTAGCATCATCTGACATTACGCCTACTCCCCTGGGCAAGCATGCGTGTGCGGGCGTGCACGTGTGTGTGCGGGCAAGGCAGTGAGGAGCAAGACAATACAGTAAATAGTGAATTGTGAGATGCAGCCAAGCTTGTAGAAAATAACTATTTGAGGGATGGCGCATGAACTGAACGCTGTAATTTTGACAGCTGGCAAGGTGTGGTGAGGCGGGAGCCAAGGGTGAGACCCCGTATCTCAAAACCGTTGATGAATGACTCTAATTAACGGATGAAATCAACCATGTGAAGACAGGGTATCGCTTTAGGTCGCTGTTTGGTAGTTTTCTGCTCCTGGTGCTGGACTCATCCATCTAAATATCACTGTTCTTTGCTTTTTCGGAGGGCGGGAGGAGGGGAAGAGAAGCTGTGATGGGTCAGAAGAGTCAGGGATGGACGTGAGGTCACGTTTCAGAGTTTTCTGTGGCGTCCCTTAGCTGAATGCCTCCTGTTTCTCTTCATTTTATCCGTCATCAATTCCATTTGATGTATGTTCACTTAATCTTTGTTTTGCAGTGTGTTTTTTCCGTTTGCTTTTCTCCCTCTGTTTTTGTTTACTTGCTATTTTGTAGTCTCTCTCTCTCTCTCTCTCTCTCTCCTTAGATAGCTCAATATTTTGTTATACTCTTTCATTTGAGTCCTGTTTACACAGATATCCTTTTTAGTGGACACAATTTTTATTTATAATAGTGCAGAATGATCAATAGGCCAAACTTTATACAAATAAACTTTTAACATTAATTTATTGAATAATATATCCGTAACCCTTTTCAATATTGTTGTTTTTTGTAATCATTAGTAAATGCATTAGCTGAAATGCACTAACAATAAAACAAATCCTTCTAGAGTTTTTATAATTCTTATTTCATGTAAATTTTATCATTTATTAAAACATTTTTTTATCAAACATCGTAACTGTTAACAATGGGTAATGCACCATGAACCGTACAGTATAAATAATATTAACATTAACAAAGAGTAATGCATGCTGAAAATATTGCACATTGATAGTTAATGCATTTACTAATGTTAACAAATGCAACCTTGTTGTAAAGTATTACATATTAATATTAATGTATCTATATTATCGTTAATGTAAAAATCAATCGGTGCACATTTTTGTAATTTGATTGACAGATATAACACTTTGCAAAACATACTGTAGCTGCCTACCTAGACAGCGATTGAAGGCTTTTCAAGGCCACAGAGGTATGCAGCATAAATAAGCAGCCTGCTGCCCTACTTTCCCCTGCTAAAATTTAAGCAGCAGCCTACAGTATGTATCCTTTGCAGAAATCCCACAATGCATTGTGCCAGAATGGCTTGCGATCAGTTAGGATGGTGCTTCGTAAGGCAGCTTTTCAGGTTTCGCAACATTTTTGTTAAAGAAGAAGCGTCTGATAATTAGACTTGTGCCGGGTGGCGGCCCTCAGAAAGAACTCCAAACCTTCATCAACAGCCTGCAGTGGCCAAATTAACCGTTGCCCTGCAAACAAAGCTGCACACACAAACAAAAGACTGATGAATAAAACAGGTGACACATAGAGGGTTTAGAGGGGGTTGAGCCGAGCTTTGGGACCTTTCATCCACCAGCAAATGGCGGCCTTTGTTAATGAATTCAATTTATTGTTTACTATTCTTGAACTTCTACCTCATATCCTGGCAGACTGCTTACTAACAAGACTGAAAGTCTGGCATTATGGCAAACGGGTCCCCCAGGGAGTGCAGTTTTTTTCTGTCCTTCTCTACAGTTTTTAAAAAGACTTAAAATATACGTGCGCCATTTTTGGATCATGGTTTATAAGTTAATTCAACTTAAGGAGATTTTAAGTCAAAATAACAAGAAAATCTTTGTTGTGTTTACTTAAATATATGACTTCACCTGACCTATACTTAAAAAAACGATGTAGCAAGAGTTCAATCAACTTACAGTGCTTATGTACGCTGTACTTAAATATTTAATACATTTATCTTAATGTTCATATAGCATAGTATACTAATATACCAAATAATATTGAAATGGATTATGACTGTTTTGGTGTCTTAATTGAATTATACTCCATAGAAGCACACAGAAGCAATGGGTTGATCTTAGACCCTACCAAAGCAAACACCAATCACCTGAATAAGTAATTCATTCATTCCTCTAAAGAGAGGTAATTTCACAGAAAACAATTATTCACAACAAAAAAACATCAATAATACTAAATACATCCTACATTTTTCGTTATGCATCTTATTAAAATCTATATAAAGGCCCCAAAGGTGCTTATAGGTTAGAAAAAAGCATGAATGATAAAACTTTCCAGGCGCAAAGGCTTATGGGTATTCCTCACAGCATTTCATTGCACTGGAAATGTAACTATGCATTCACTTTATGCATGCTTTTCTTGTAATTTATATTTTCGTGTTGCATGAACAAATGATTTTAAGTTAAGTGTTAAGTCCCTCTCTCTCTCTCTCTCTCTCTCTCTCTCAACACAGGGGTGCACATGGGCAGAGAGAGCCACCAGCTGGAGTTTCCTGTGTTTAGTGACTCACTGTCAGGTCCATCTCCTCCTACTAACTGCGTTTGCATGTCTAGAATGAATAATTGACCGGGTTGAACAAGCCCAGGACACAATTTAAAGCGCGTCGAGAGGGGATATAAAAAAGTAATGACTTCTATGAACTTACCGGCGGCGTCTAATTTCTGTAATTGCGCTCGATTCAGTCTCCGAGCGCACGCGTGAAATAAATAGAAATAAGTTATCCTTTCAACGCGAGTTTATATGTTGTTTTCACAGGAAAAGTGTTATCGCGAGGGCATTACGGTTCGTCGTATAAGCACGGCGCTGCCCTGATTTATGTCCCTTTGCCCGTTTATTTTGCAATACTAATATTTATAGCCGCATATATGCGTGTATCATTATAGATACAGGGGCTGATAAATTAGTTTGCTGATGACTGTTTTATATCACAAATCTTCTGAACATTATAGCCTGCTAATGCAAATCCTCTCTCTCCCGCTCGCACCCCCCCCCCCCAGCGAGTCAGGCCGCGTCATTTTAATAACGGTCATTTGTGCGATTATTTCAAAGCATCCGCAGCGCTGAGGAAACGGGGATTTCTCATCGCCTCCTGCCCGTGCGTTTGCGGCATTACTCAGTGTGAGCTATTGCAGGAGAGCTCATTGCTCTCAAAAATCAAAGTTAAATGGGTCATCTATCATCTGAATTTGTGTCTGGCAGACTTGTCTGAACATCACAATGATTTATGACTCGAATTGGAGAAGTCAACCATGCATGTTTCTTAGTTTATCGTTTTATGCTGCCTTCAATTAAACCTCTATAAACAAGATGATGGCTTTACAACGTTGTCCGGCAATAAGTGCGATGGAGGTTTGCATAGTGAGGGGCGCAACCTTCTGATGTGTCCGTGACTTCCTGTTTGAACATGGGCGCATGTTTGCCCTCCTCTTAGTCTGACCGTTTGTCATTAACTAAATCCTGTAATTTGATCTTTCTGTGATTCGTATGACACCGTAATATCATTAAAGCCTGATTTTGATGATTTCTTGCTTGCATCAACAAGCAAATGCCACCTTAATAATGTGCCGTTTGCTTATTGTATTTTCCCTTATTATTTCCCATTTCTCATTATTGCCGTCATTTTTCTAGATAAAAGTGCATACAAAAATTCAATTTTCCCAATATGGGATCCAGGGGCGATAACACGCTTGCAGATTAGAACCTGAATATGGGCAATTTAGCATGGAAGTTGAAGAGTAAGTGATTTTTGTGTATCTGTGTCTCTGTGCTGCACAGGCAAGACGTCGGTCTGCAAACACAGCTTATGCTACACTAGAGAATCACGCTTATTTTACTCGCTGTGCTGCCTATAGATGGTTTCTTCTGACACAACCGCCTGCCTGAAGTTAACTTCTAGTCTGTGTTTGTTGATCGGTCTGGCTAGTGGCTAATATTATAACTATATATATTTTACTTTATTTATATGTTCAAATTTACTAGTATAATGATTGAATGAAACAAACAATTTGTTGAATTTTATTGTATATTAGTTTTATTAAATAAACAAATTGTAGTGTTACTTTGTCGCATTTAAGTTTAGCCAAACCAGTTATGAAATAGTGGCTAGACATAGGCCGCGTCCCAATTTGCATAATATCCGTCCTAAATAGTATTCGACAATAGAATTAGTATTACCCAAATCGTAGAAGCCTTTGTTGAAAAGAGTATTCCAAAGATTCCCGGATTGTCTACTACTTCGGGTAGAAATTCAATGCAGAATGATGCGCAATCTAACGGCTAATATTACCCGCAACTCACCGAGAGTAGGCGAAAATGTTAAAAGGCGCTCCACTGCATTAATAAAATTAAACAACTGATGGGTCACTAAATAAATAAATATCAGCACAGTTAACATTACATGTGAAACAATTTATGAATAAATACTTAAATGGAAAGAATAGCTATATTTTGATCTGTGTGACAATTAATGGCCACAATGTTGTCAAGGGAACTACGGCCATTTCCGTTTCCTGTTAGTATGTCCAAGTGTGTGCATATTGTTTTGCTACACACTAAACTGTATGTACTTTTCCATAACATAAACAGTACATACTTTTAATGCATAGTATATAGGCGAATTGGGACGCAGCAATACTTTTATCATGCTAGCTAGCTAACTAATGTTTGTTTTCAGAAATAATACACAGGGACTCTATTCTTTGCGGATGCGTACAGGAAGTTAAGTTTAGGCCACAAAACATGCATGCGCAGTAACGTTTGTTCATGTTGTTGCTTTGAAACCATGCATAGACCACTTCGTAAGATGTAAACACTGGTCCAGAAGCACTTCCGGTTTGATTTGAGGCAGTCCAGGATTTGAGATAAAAAAAATTTTTTTGGGTATGCTCAGCTTTACTTTGCGTGTTATCTTAAAAAACAAGTGCGCTAACTAGCACAGGCAGCGTAAAAACATTTTGTGTACTTTTGCTTCCTTTTATCTAAAGCTGTGTAAGCCTCCGACTCTTCTGGAAAACACATGGGATGAAAAAAGGTTGTTCAGAAATTTAAAAGAGCAACTGATTTAATTTTCACCCGTAGCCACGCCAGGGAAGGCGTAGGACATTGGCATTGGCTGAAGAGGGTGAAATTAATCAGCATACCATCTCTAGTGAGCGCCAGTTAATCACGGGCCTTAGCGTTTTATTAATAAAATGATATATCTGCTTCAAATTACCATATTAGGAAAACTTCCTCCCCACACTTCTCACATTTTGTCGTTTTAAAACGGGACCTTGATTAACAACATTTTTAGTCAAGGCTGTGGGGAGAGAAACTGTGACACTAATTGGGAAAAAACATAAATATTACATGTATTTTTATCAAGGTCTCACAGTTGACTGCCAATTTGATAAATTTGCACAATGTTTTGATTGTTCAATGCACGTCTGTGAGAGAAGCTAAGTGTTTATATTGTGTATACGCTCATGCATTATCACTTTTTTTTACTTTCTGCCGGTTCGAAAGACATTCCGTTCACATACGACCACATGAAAGATGAGACCGTCTCCATCTGCGAATCTGATGAAAAATACCGCTTATTCTTAACTTTGATTTACTAGCTGCATCACTGCCAAGAGACGGACCCCCACCTTCTGCCCCATTGCACTGTTCCTCCTCATTTTCACCATATTTGGCCCAATTGTTCCTGCACTCGGAACCCTGCCGGGCCCCGGTGCATGCTGGGATTAAGGTGATGGAGAAGAGAGGGTGGTGGGGGCACCTTGAAATTGATAGAGTGCTCGGAGCCCCTCCCTTTTTAATAATACAGTGTTTGAACACCCTTGCGCTGGATTTCTGTCTGCGCAGACCGGAAAAGTCGGATTCTAGTCTTTGTGTTTGTAGTTGGAAGCAGTGAGCTATGGCCACAAGTCCAGATGTGCGTTCGTTCCCTAGGGTACGCAACAGGAAAGAGAATCCAAAGAATCATCGGCCCCTAAATTTCATGCATCACCATTCATACGTCTGTAAACGTTGTATATGATATAGAGTCGCCCCATGTTGGATAAATAAACCGCAGATGGCGTTCAGATCACAGCGAACGGTTTGCGTGGCTAATATGTTTTCTTGTATAATCGTTCCGTATCAGTGTTTTCTCTCTCATCCTGTCTTGTTATATTTGATGTTGACATTATGACCGCAAGTTAACGCAAGCTCTTCATTTCATATTAATATATGCTGGCCAGTGTTGCCAGGTTTGTTTAAAACGTCTGTTTTATGGTGTTGTTTTTCCACCAAATGGAAGTGAATAAAGACGGAGGTTGAATGTCAACATAATTAAAATATTTTAATTTCTAAACACAGGACTTGAAACTTTCTTTTTATTTCTTTATCTTTTCGTTATCAAGACCTGGCAACACTGATCACACATATAAATGTCTTAGGTAGTTTTTTTTATTTTGTTCTTTATAATTAATATAAACTGGGATATTTTGTATTAACGTAATAGTTAGGCCAAAACCCTGTGATTGTTACTCACCCTCTTGTCATTTCAGAACCCAAAAGAAGATATTTTGAAGAATGTTGGTAACTGAACACCGGTGGTACCCATTAACTTCTATTGTATGGACACAAAACCAACACGTCAGTGGGTACCGCCGTTGCTCGGTTACCAACATTCTTCAAAATATCTTCTCTTGTCTTCTGAAGAAGAAACTCATACAGATGGGTGAGTAAATGATGACAGAATTTTCATTTTGGGGTTAACATGATATAAAATGGCACAAGATTTTGATGATTCCATCATCCATGTCAAATCTTTCTCTCATTACTTGTCGTTTAACTACTAATAAGACAATACGGACATCCCTGTGCTTCATTTCAGGCCGGTGTGAAGGAGCAGAATCAGAGCGAAAGAAGGCCGAGCCAGATGAATGAGGGTCTGGCCGTATTAATGGAGCGACAGACGACAGACGCACATGCGGTAGAGTCGTCCTGCAGCCTCTCTGAAGGAGGCAAATGCCTCTCCTCCCCGCACGCAGGGCCTTTGATCACTGCCTGGTGTTAGATTTTGCCAGTGTCAGAGTAAAACCAAGAACACAGGAACGAGTGTAGCTGTAGTTCATTATAAAAGGCTCATCGTTGGCGCGCTTGCATCAAGCCCTTTATTGGCATCATTCTGTAATGTGTGATTTATTTTATCTGCTCATTTTCTGCGGTTGCGTGTGAAGCCCGGGCCTTTGAGGAAACCTCTCATCTCGAAATGTCAGAGCGCTCGCACACACACACGTACACTTGATCTGCATATGAGTGGGATTTTTGGGGGCTTGCCAGGGTCTCGCTGAAGAAGACATCAGAGATGAAACGGAGTGGTTTTTCCCACCTGGAGCTAGCACTTATTAGCCCCAGAGCAGCGAGGGGAGGAGGTCTACACGAACAGCTGTGAAATTACAACCTGCTTAATTTAATTACCAGCGCTAATTAATTCATATCTACAGCCAAAGGAAAAGGACTTGAGTAAAGAAGTCATTAGCCTAATTACTTAATGAATCGTCTATGGCACCCGTCTGAGCTGCGTCTTCATTATCTGATGTTTGGCCTTGGCACCAGTTTAGCGTGTTTGATGAAATCCGGTCTCTGCGATAATTTCTCCCCGTCACGGTCTCTTAATGAGAGGTGTTGAAGCTCCATATGGCAGCGTTTGTGCTCGAGTACCCGTTGAGAATGTCGCTTCCCGATGCTAAATCACCAGGTCTTGTGATGCGTTCGTGTTCGCGTGCGTTGCATAAGGAGTCCTGAGGTAGCTGTATAATTCAGACTGGTGTTGTGTGTGCATATATATGTTTTTCCCTAGATCTGCTTCAAAGATATAGGATGTTTATTTTCAGCGTGACGGAGTGTGTATGTGATCCTGAGAGGGTGCGTGTGTGTCACCATCCATCAGTGTGCTACGACTGCTGCCAGCCTTCTGAGCTATTCTATCTTTCCACTCGCTTTCTAAATGTCTCTCTCTCTCTCTCTCTCTCTCCGTCTCCTCTAAATCTATCACTCCACTTCAGTCACACAGATCTGCCCTTTGCCCCCCCACCACCACACGCATTGTCATCTTTATATTGGCATGTGCACACATGGCAATTAACCAAGTCTTGAATGTGTCTGCAATACTTTAGTAAAGCTAATTAAGAACTTATTATAAATATGTAAATCATAAGTGTTTCTGTGTATTATACTGTACTGTCAAATATTTTGACCGTGACGGAAACAACTCAATGACCTTGAAACAACAAGATCATATTTGGGCTTTGCCATCAGCCAATCAGAATAACCAGGTAAAAAAAAAAAATCAAACTCGAATTTAATCTCAAAATGTATTCAAACTCAAATTACAGACTGTATATACATTTTGATACATTTTCTTTTCATGAAATAATAGGTACTTTTTTTATTATGTTGTCTTTCTACTTAACAAGTGTTTGCAATCTTATAGACGATGCTTTTTATTCAGTTAATTACACTACTTCACATCGCATTGAAAATTCGACACGCACTTTTCAATTACAAACTTTCAACTTGCAAACTTGAAATCATACCATGTATTTTGATTTATTTTATATTTTTTATCTTTATATTTATGTTTCTAATATCTGTATGGACGAAAACTGGAAATTGTGACAAGCACCATAAAAATTTGAAAAGATTTTGACTTCAATGAAAACGAAAAGTGAAAATTTAAATCATGTACCTCTGCCATTGAGATGAATGGGGATGATATCAAATTGAGGTTTTATAGACAGGGAATTGTTTTGATCGCACTTCAGAGCCAGTGTTTACATTTATTAATGAAATCTACAAATGTCTTCCTTATGGTTGCTTTCTTATTAGGGTTAGATAACAGTTTAACATAAAAATATACATCATCTTCAAACTCACCCTCTTTGACTAAATAATAAAACTGACAAAGCAATGATCTCCTTTTAGCTTTTTCCAACACGCCATAATGTTATTTTATATACTGCGACTATATGCATATTACATATGTTTAATCTGTTCACCACGTGCTGTCGCATAAAGATCATTTTTCATCGCGCTTCTGCCAAGACTAACCCCCCCGCACTGTCATTTAGGACGTTAGCATACTTGATCGAATTGGGTGTATTATTATCCAGAGAACATTTGGCTAACTGCACTTTTATGACCCATATGTTGGGTTCTCGGGCAAACAGGGGTGGCGAGGGATGTTTTACGCTGCTGCGGTGACTTAAGCAATTGGATAGAAATTGATTGAGAGCGTTTGTCCAAAGAAGGCCTGGTTCGGGAAAAGCTAGATATAGGGCTTAATAACCAAGGCTCTGGTTCCAGTGTCAGCTCAGATTATATTATATATTTAAGTGATACCTAGTGTTTGTGCTGAAAGCTAAGAAGCTTTTTCTCCCTGTTCTAACACTATTGGCTGTGGTTTCTGGGAAAGCATTACCTTCATCATTTATAGACTCTAAATATTCGCCCTGAATAATCCACATTTTATCCTTCAGTGCACGCCTAGCTAATGGATCGCAAAGCAGTCAATGTGATCATGTGCTTTTCAGGATACTAAATCAGTTATTGTTTACATATATAAATATATGTGAAACGTTGCACTGCATGCTTCTGTTAAATTTCAACAAAACTCACGAGTGACACAAAGTCATCCAACGGCAATGTGATAGCATGACAAGACACAAAACTCTTTTAAAAATTCAGGTTATCACCAAATCGGCCCTGGCTTCTTTGGCCCACATTGGCCTTCCACCTTTTCAGTTGACCCGGTGGGGGAATTTGGAGGGGTGCATGGTCGGGTCTTCCGACCAGGGGGGGGGGGGAGGGTAACTGGCATGCATACGTGTCTTCCACATTCGTGTTGCGTGCATTTGCATTTACAATAAGTCTGTTCTGACTCTATACATTGGTGGCCCAACCATGAAAACCCCTGGAACGGCAAATGGCCAGTCCGCCCCTGGTTATCACAAAGAAACATATGCATACGTTTGAACTTTCCTGAAGTACATTTACAAATATTAATGGTTTATTGCTTGACAGTTAATATGAACTTTCTTTTGTCTTTGCAGTATTTGAGGTGTGGACACATACAGACCACCTCTTCTGTTATTTCCATTTTATGCAAATAAATGCAAATATTTGCAATGTTTTTATTAGAAATTTGGAATAAATTGTAAGTAATTCACAGAATGAAACGAGAATGATAATCTTACTTTAACACAAACACAAATAGTAATTTCAGAAAAATCTATTTTTTTACCGTGGCTATATACACATATATATATAAGTATATTGTACAAGCAGGTAGGCTATAAAATATACATTTTATATTAGTATTTTTGCAATGGTTTCTTTTAAAGCATTACCTTCATCATTTACAGGCTCCAAATATACAGTAGTTATATAGTACCATATATACATATTGGTCTGTACATGTGCATGCATGCTTCTGTATATATTTGAAGTGAATGCTTGTTGTGAATGAAACATGGTTTTTCCTCCTTTACTTCATCAAGCAAAATATGTCATGAGCGTGCATCCATGGAGTCCACTTTGTAATACATGACAAATCACCCTCTCTCATGTATACACGGCTCACCTGAACTGGCTTGTGAATGGGAGATTGATTACTCTCTCTTGACGCAATCACATAATACACTCCACTCACCTCAACGAAACTTTTCTACAAATGTCATGAGTGAGGCTTTATCTTAGTTATAATGGGGTTGTTGATCATCTTAAGCAGGGTCACAAAGCATGTGGATGCAAAAGTTTTGACCTTGACGACCTCTTGGCCCGTGAAAGCCCAGGAGCATGATGGGCTACATTGACGCCGCCATTGAGACCCGAGTATTCTTTAAAGTGGAAAAACATGAGACATTTCAATGGTGTAATTACTTCGAAGGATAAAGCTTTATGCTCTGCCAGGGTAGGAAGGTTATTAATGATGAGCTGTGTCAAAGATGAATTGTATTTACTTCTGTGCATTGTGTAGAGATACTGTACTGCGACATAGCCCATGGACACTTTAGTGTGGAAAAGTTGCTCCTCTTAAAGTTTTTAATCTCCGTCACCGAGATTCAAAATCACCCACCGTCCTCTGTCACTTTATACTTTCGCTGTCTTTGAGGAACGTCCTTGATAAATCATTTTATTTCATAACATGCAGATGGATCTAAATCCAGTCTAACTAGCACATTGTCCCGTTTTCTATCTCAACGATATCTGGAGTGTAGAAAGAGCTTTGGCCAATCAGGGATTAATGCAGGCGGGTTTCTCAGCCAGAGGACTCTGTATTGGACTGAATAGGACAGAAATCTCCAGGGGGACTTTGATTGGCAAAATAATTAGCTTATTACGTCCTTTCCAGATAGGTCCTTTTCTCTATCCAAAGCCCTTCTGAAATCATATTTAGGTATAAGCCCTCATTTCACATTGAGCAATTTGATATTCTATTTGGAGCTCTTTCATTCAGCGGGGGTCAATTGAGACCTCAGAAATTATAAAATGAAGTTTTCATCATCTGATTTCCCGGTTCGAAGACTATGGCCTTGCGCGGCCGTGCCTTACGCAGAAGTGAGATCCTAAACGGTTATCAATTTCCTCCATTGAGTCGGAAAAGGCGTGAAATTTACTGTTCTTTTCGCAAGACAATTTTCACACAGCCTTCTTCTTTCCTGGAGATCTTTTGGAAATTGAGACTGAATGGAACAATGGAAACTATTTTAACGTGCTGCACTGTAGAAAAAGTGTTGTTAGTTAACATAAAAACGTGCTTTTTGTGGTGATGTCTATATGATCTGCTTTTATTAAAGTCAAATTATTATTTAATGTTACTGTATTAACCTGACAGCACCAGGTTATGCCAATAATCGGAATTATAGGAAATATTTATTTTGAATCTTCGCAGTCAAAATATTACTTGCTCTATTTTCTCCAATTTGCTTTTGACATGACTATAAGGCGGACAAATGAAGCAGATGGGGAAGATTTTGGATTTCTGAGGGCCACAGAGAAGAACAGATGCTTCTCCTTACAAATCAACAAACCGCTTTAACCACTGAAGTTCTCTACCTGTTCAACGTGTCTCCTCCCCGGCAACAGTCCCACACTCTTTTTATTGCAACTCTTTCACAGATGCTTTCAACGTAGCACAAAACACAATGACCTTCCACAGAGAACAAACTCCACAGCCTCAGAGTTCAACTGCAAGAAAATGAATCAGAGAGCAGAACAGGACATGGCAAAGGTAGAGTCGAGATCTTCATCTCGGTCATTGACACACACTTTTATTTCTCTAAGATTATGAAAGAAATTCAGAACATCTGAGAGATTCAGAAAAAGGCAGAGCCTCCGCTGGCATATAAATTGAGAGTGACATTAACACTTTTTATCCGTCCTGTCACAAGACGCGTGTTGATGAAACCCTGGGTAAAAATTACAAGGTTCAGGGGGTTTTAGTTTAAAGCTCTTTCACGAATGGCTCTAATTGGCTTGCGATAGATTGAGAATGCGAAGTAACTCATGGCAGTGTTTCATCTTGCTGGACCGTGTGCTGAGCGGGTGAATTCATGAGGCCATCTGGATTGTGGTGTATGTATTGTACATATGTGTTTACATACGTATACATATGTACACTCAAAAAGAAGTTGTTGAACGAACTTAATTAAATTAAGGAAAACTTTTCCACGAAATCAAATTACATTTCTACAACAAAATCTAATTCGTTTGAAAATTATTAGTAGTCTTGAGTAAATTAATTTGTGCCATATACATGCATATTTAACATTAAACCAATATGAAAAACCCAATTTTATCGATTAGATTATTTGAGAAAAAGCACTCAAGAATTTTTTTTACATCATACATTTTTAACATTAATTACACATTATTTTATTTAACTTCAGTATGAAGAACAGAAATGCAAATAAAGGATCATGACCTCCCATGACCTAACCAAAGGCAACGCTTTTCTGAAACTCAAAAATATAACAAACTCTTCAAAACCTTAAGATAAATGAACACCAAACACTAAAGTGTTTATTTTTAATGAAAAAAATGCACGAAATAACACTTATTTAAGAAAATAACTCTCAAAATGCAGTTTATGACTAAGCATAAAAAAATCATGTTGTGACCAAATTCTTCAAAAGTTGTGTTGATTAAACTTAAACAAGTTAAGTAAATGAACAAGCAGCAAAAATCATTTTCTTGACTGTATATAAAACTGTATATCTGTCCTTAATTTGGAAAATACAGTTTCTCGTTTTTTAGAAAGGCTAAAATAATAAGCGTGAATGATTGGTCGCCAAGCCTGTGCTGTGTACTGTCTGTAAGACTGGGGTTTTCCTTCCTTAGCTGGTATATTCTCGGCATGCTTGTGAACCCCAGATAAACCCATTTAGCATACGTGTCTGTCTGTGTGAGGGAACATTAAAAAGTCCCTTACACATCCCACGGTGCCTCAGAACGCTGTGAACCTCTGGAGTCCTCGCTGTCGTCTGCTGTGGAACCTCCTGAGGCCACAAGCGCTCCAGACACTGCGCGGATCTGCTTTGTCTGCCAGAACCGTCTCTCTGTTGTGGGAGCTCGTTCAGCAATATGACAGGGCATAATGACACGCTTTATGGTGAAACACAGAGATGTAAGAAAGATCAGCAAGCAGACATTTTAAGGATCGCATTTTACACGACTCTTTGAATTTTTTGATTACGCGAAACTGGGTCAACTTTACTAAAAAATTTGGAAACAAACCACAATGAAAGTAAATCTCCATTATGCGATTGTATACGATAAATATCAATAATATAGAACATGTCATATTAACCGTTTGTTTTAAAATTTTTGCTGTCACACCATAGGACACATGTACGATTACTACACATATACAGATATTGATATAATAATCAATCAATAATAAAAAAATGATTAAAAACACTTTCAAATTTCTTTTAAAAAAAATCTGTTTTTTTAGATCCCTAAATTTCATTCGTAGGACGAAATCTAGAACCTTTTCTACGCACTGTTGATAAATGAGGCCCCAGGTTATCACATTAAAACACTTTTCTTGAATACATATACAAATATTACTGTTTACCCAATTTCTTAAAAGTGAATATGAACTTGTTTTCATATGCAGTATTTGATTGCTGAAAGAAATACAGAACATCTTTTTTATTATTTTAACCTGTTTCAGTTTTCATTTTTTCTGCAAATAAATGCAAACAGAAAGCATCTTTTTATTTGAAATTTGTAAGAACTATTTTAAGGCTAGTTGAACGAAACAAAAATCATAATTTTGCCTAAACACATACCTTAAAATAGTAAATTTAGAAAAACTGAAAATCTTTTTTTCCATGGGTGAATATAAAAGTGTACAAGTTAAAAAAAATAGTATTCACTTAATTTTTTTTCCACAGATTAGAATTTTAGTTAACTCACCAACACCAACATGGAGTAACACAAATGAAAGTATTTGTGCATTTTCAAATAAAGACAATTTACTTGATTTATAATCTCTTTTTCGAAATTACAAGACCAAAAATAAACTGTAGAGTTTACCAGGACCAAACACTTAAATAAACACAATCTTAAGTATGTTACCAGGGTTGGGTTTCTCTTAGCTAACTGTCACATACAATCACAGCTGTTTACAATAATGAAACGGCGGCCATTTTGGCCTCTCTCAGTTGTGACAGAGCGATGGCTGTATGTTTTCTGACAGCGTGTTAAAGACAGCGTTTGTTGCAAATACAAATCCTGAACTTTGTATTAGTAATAGACGACTTCAAACACGTTCCTTTAAGTGTTGTTTTTAATGGACCACGGAGTGATCCGCGCAGCTTTAATCTCTCATTCCACATAGATGTGCTTGTCATTGGAGCAGACTCTCAAGGAAGCTGAAGGAGCTCTCACGAACTTAAAAGAGCCAGGTGTTCAAAATCGTTCATTGTTGTCAAAGACGGTTTGGGGCTTTAGCTATCGGAAGAAGTTTTTCTCCAAGTTGAAGCCATTTGAAAGCTGAAATTTCTCTGTAAACGCGTTTCCTTAGAATTCCCAGTTTGCCTGCTATCTTAAAAAAAACATTCTGCCTTTTGTGTTTTCTCTTTGCGGGCTACAGACCTGACAGTGATGTGGAATTTACTCATGGGTTATTTGTCAACACGCACCGCACGTGTAAACTGGTGTCAGATTTCCTTAATCTGAATCGTAGCGAGGTTTTCAAAAGTTTCTTCAGAAGAGGGTTTGCTACACCACGTCAGATTTTCACATTTTTTATATCGCAAAACGCACTCTTAATTCTGCTCCTATACATTTCATCTCAGACAATACACAAGAACCAAGAGCCTTGGTTGCTTCTGCGGTGGATTGGGTTTGTGCAGAGTAAATGAAGGACTTTTCCTTCATTTGAATGTCATTTTGAGCGGAGATGTGAAATAGTGAATTTAACGTTTTATGACTTCCATTGAATAATAAATGAGAACATTAAGGAAGCATACTAATGATGAATATAATTGGGTTTGGGTTTTTCCTTTAAGCACTTTTTGCTGATTTTCCTCCACCGGTGCATGATGGGATAACTCATTTAGAGTAGCCAAACATTTTGCCCTTGAGAAAACAGAGACGCTTAATTTCAGCGGCTAGTTTCTGATATCATTGTCTGACCTTTAAAGTTCCTGAACACACCTGTTCATATTTAATATTTCGCTAGTTACCTATTCACGTTTTTCGCCAGGGTTTTGTTTTAATATTAATCACTAATGTAAGATCTGAAAGCAATCAGAAATTGGTGGATCCGGTTAATAAATAATGAAGATCTTTAATAGTTAATAGCTGTCAGAATGGATAAATATCAAGATGGACAATGAGTCATTTGCAATGAAGTATTATCAGATCAACAGAAATGGGTTTCAGAAGAATTGTCCCTCTTATTGAATTCTTGTTGTGGTTGCAGAGTCCATGTAAACCTAACAGCGTGTACAAGCCTCCTTATTTACCCAGGCTTTGTGAACATGCTGTTTATTGATAAAGAGATGTTACACAGTCTAAATTGGAAATCTATACATTGCACTGCCGTGTCTTTCTCGCCCGTTTCCTGCTTGCCCATTAGCAAGAAATTCTAATATTTTTTGTAATTTATAATAATTTATCATACTTTAGTACTTTTAGGTGGTATCATATGCAATTACTCTACACAGCATATTAAAATAAATTTAGAGATAACTGTTAAATATCACATTTTATATATAGAAATATTAAACATTTTTATTTTGGGCATTTATTTTATATTACAACAGCTCATTTTAAAGCGATAGTTCACCCAAAACTGAAAATTCTGTCATCATTAACTCACTCCAACCTGTATGACTTTCTTCCCCAGAACACAAAAGAAGATATTTTGAAAAATGTTGGTAACCGAACAATGGCAGTACCCATTCACATCTATTGCGTGGACACAAAACGAATGCAAGACGTTGTTCAGAAGAAACGATGACCGAATTTTCATTTTCGGGCAAACTATCCCTTGAAAGGTCCACTGTATGAAAGCTGCCATTCGTAGGCGGGGGCGCATTGGGTCAGAGCCGGCACGATTTACCCCCGTTACATAATCTGTAACACACTAAAATGATTTTTCACGTTGATATTAAGGGCTTTTAATTTCTCTCCTTTTCTCTGCAGTATCTCTGTTTTAGTAGCAGGCCAGCGTGGAGAAAGTTAATAGCTCTGGCTTAGAAGTCGTACCGCTCGAGTCCAAATTACAGGAAAGACAGAACCATCTCAACAGCTGCAGGATCAAATTCTCAAGCAGCAGGAGACTTTAAGTAGGGCAAGCCAAACTCTCAAAGACACCAAAGCAGCTGGCAATAAGGTAAAGAGAGTTAACTCTCTTTCTCTCTCTTATTCGCTTGCTCACTTTCTCATTGACTCCCCACCCTAAGAAAAGATGTTTCTGATCTCCTCTCCTTCCCTGTGATGCTCTATCCCCAGGACATGTTGTTTGGGAGAATATGGAGTCTATTAGACAGATTTTACAGCATCTTATCTAAATTTCACCAGTCAGAGACAGCTTGTATTTGTGTTGGCATTGGCTGATACACTCATGCTTCAGTATTTTTATAATCACAGAGGACTGGAAAGAAAACAGAGCTGCTCTGTCAAAACCTCTGGCGAAGGACTCTGGATTTTAAGTGTTTTCTCTACAGAGCGAAACTGTCGTCTTGTTTTCGCTCGAAATGAATTTCAGATGAAGATGGGGTGGAAAGTGTGAAGCTCAGAACGGGTTAACCTAATTTTCCCTGAGATGAAGTAGATGTTTGGTGATGTACGTTTAATTCCTCCGCTCCACAAACAAGCGTCTATTTAACCTCCTAACCCTCGCGAATAAGCGTATGTGTAGCCAAACGCAAGTGCATGGGATGGGTTTCAATTAATCTCCTGGACTTTTATCTTCAGATTTGCAAGGCAAACAAAACAGACGTTAAGTTCTGCTCGGGTCCTGTTACTGTTTCACATCTGGTTCTGCTTCGCTGTGAAAACCTTCTCTCTGATCTCATATGTTGAACTACTGTAACTTCGCCACTGTCTGTTTCCTGCTGGAAAAAAATGAGAGGAGGCTGAAAAATGTGGCGAACAATAATAGCTTTTGTTCCAGAAATTTCCTTCGTTAGCGCAGCTGAACAAACAGTCTTAACAGTTTGGTTTGAAGAAAGAAAACCTCCTCACATTGCTGGTGTTTAGCAAACGTTGTGATAATTATGCTTTCTGCGGAGCAGGACTAAACCCTCCATTTGTATTTCTAGACCTGTGTTTTTCTGGTTTTGTTGAATAGATTATACTTGCACAATGGTGTGAGGTACAGGGGGCTTGTGCCTGTGGCTGGATTGTCCAAATGCTACTAAATAAATAAGACGTCAGAGACAGCGAACCCAGTGGCCTCCATTAGAGAGAAGAAATGGGGGAAGATAATTTGTCCCTGTGAAGTTAGTGCACATCAGAGGAGAGAGACAATTACAAAGCCCTCTGCTGTGGGGGCCGTGATACATTCCTGCCCATGCACTACCCATCAGCCCCTGCTCCCGACTGGATGGAGCGACACACATTACTGTATAGGGCTTTGGGAGGACTTCTCATCAAATGTCAGAATCACACCAGCTCATACTCTCTTGCTGTTTGAATGTCCTTCAGAAGGACAGAAGCGATCTAATAAGTTATAAGCTTTCCATTGTGAATGATTTTTGAACACAGATTTCTTTTACTTGCTCAAAAACAGATTTTTGTTTATTTATACCCAAAAAACAGAAGTTAGCTTTAAACAACTTTTTGTAAGTGTTTTTTCTACTTGGCTTCCTATGAAGACACTTTTAAACACAGATGTTGTACCTTTTTTTGAAAATATACTTTTTATTTGAGATTGTGAACGCTAGCGAGTTGGTGCCCTGTGTGAAATGAATAAAGAGGACGGCGGCCCTCGTTCTGTTGACGAAGTCTCAAACTACCTGACTTTTTTTTCATTGGATGCGTGTGTCAGTCACTCAATTTTTTTGTTTGTTGGTTAGATATATCACTCTTATTCCCCGCACTCTCTCTGTTCTCTGTATAGGTTGTCTAAACGTCAGTTGGGATCGTCTTTTTCCATCAGCATTTGAAGCCGGGGAGCGTCTTGAGGGGAGGGGCCATGGAGATGCAAAAGGTAGTGATTGATTTAAAAATACCTTCGCTTTGATTTCAAGGGCTTCTTGTCCATAATGCACAGCTTAAAGTTCTTGTCTAAAACTTGTGAGTGATTGACCCAGTTGGCGGCAGGTTTGAGCTATTTGCAAGCTGGTTGCGACTTGCCTTTCTTTGCTAAATAATCAACAGAGCCCCGCGCCTGTCACAAAACGACAGCGGCACGACTTATCAAGGCTGAAGTTTATAGTACTTCACGTTATTTTCGTAATACTTTTTATGCGTCCCCTCTAATGCACCGTAATGCAATTCCACATATTGTTGACCTTTATATTGGGGTCAGCGTGCCACTGGCTCATATGAGATGTGCTTCGATTTTATTACTCAGATGATCTTCCTTCATCTACTCTCTTGAGTTTTTTTCCACACTGATAGCCCATCAGTCTTTAAGTTATTTATCTGATTGTCCAAAATGAGCCCCTGTAGTTTGACATTTAATTTGATGCTGGAATATCACAAAGGTAAAATGGAAATGAAGTGTATAATAACAACAAGTACAAATGACATTGTTTTGCTACCTCCATTCTTGCATTTCTAATGTGCTATAAAAGCTGATTTGCTATTAATGTTTCATGAGAAGGTTGCATCCCTCTTTTAGGAGAGATGCTCTCACAATGCTTTTTTCGATTCTTTTGTTTTTTTCCTCCTGTTGCTTTCAGATACGGTTAATGTCAGTCGCTGTGCAGTGAAGCACATCAGCTGTCAGGCCTGTGAAATTGTACTGCAATGAGCCTGTTAAATGTGCTTTGGAAGGGTGTAACGCAATATATTATGCATGCATGAAATGTACAAACACAATGAAATTATGCACTACAGATATGATACAGTTTTCTCAAGTCTTGTGTATGCATTCTGTGATACATTTTAAATGCAATTTTTGTTGGCGACCGGCGAAATGGTGCTGCTGTCTAATGGTGCATTCATGGACGTGAGAAACTCACTTAAAACGTTCACCCGTGCATTGAGTCACACGCACCTTCAATTTCGTGTGCAAACTACAGATGTCCTGCAAGTCTTTTGGTTACCTACTGTATATTTCCAATAAAATTGGATATTTTTGCAGTAAAAGATACTTTTATGCCCCAAGTTTTTTTATTATTAAAACTAATAGATTTCAGATTTTATTTGCATATACACAAGGTTTTTTTGCTGCTCTTCAAGTGCCTTTTAAAGATGTCTTAAAATGTAGTGATATTTTTTTAAACAAATAAAAATATTTACTGTCTGTCAAAAAAAAGTTTATTGACGTGTATACTGGTACCTCAAACTAAAGTTTTAAATTAAATGAGACGTGATGAAGACAAAAAAAAATATTTTAAACTTAATTTCCACCACACTGTTTTTTTTTTAAAAATATGTAGGTTAAGATGTGATGGAATTGTTAATAGTGCATTTAAAAAATAATTCACCCCAAAATGAAATATATTTCATAATTCACTTTACGGTCATGTCATTCTAAACCTGGATGACCTTTCCTCTTCTGCAAAACACAGAAGACGACATTTTGAAGAATGTTGGTAAATAAACGACTTTGGCCCCCATTGACTTCCATTGCATGGACACAAAACCGCAGAGACATTTCTCAAATGATCTTCTGTTCAACTAAAGAAAGATTCACACACAGGTTTTCCATGAGGTTGAATAAAAGGTGAGAAAATGTTTATTTTGGGTGAACTGTCCCTTCTAAGGCAGTATTCTTTGTACAATTCCTCTGGTGAAGCATTGTTAAATAAACAACAGTATACATTTGTAGAATTTCATGTTCTGCTGATTCTGTACTTTCTAAAGCCTTTAGTTTAAACTCTAAGTTTCCGTTTCGAATGGATTTTGAGGGTTTGAACTCAGACCAGACATTTTTGTCATGTGAAATATCATCCTGAAGTGGACTGCTTGTCCTTGCTTTAAGTTAAAATGCCTTTGTTGCTTAGTTTCGGAGTTGAAGGCATTAGCCACAGACAGATGGCCAATACAAAATTGTTTAAGCGCTGTTTCGATTGATCCTGACTATGTTTGCATAGGCCACAAAAGCAATTATTCTCTGAATATAGCTTTGAAAGGACAGCCAAAAGCAAACAGAAATGCGGGAATTACTGCAAATTGGAGACATTGGCGAGCTGTGTTGGATGACAGGTTAGCCCTTAATGAAGGGGAAACTGAGGTAATTAAATCTCGGCCTGCATTTGTGTGGCTCTGCGCTGTCCAGCCCATGTGAAAGGCAGCCGGGCGAAAGTGGCGAGAAACATTTCAATGCAACGTTGCCCCATGCTCAGTCATTTGAGACCGTTCTTCGCACGCACAAGGTGAAGGTCAAGGAGGTATCTTAACTCCATCAATCCTGCGGACAGTTACAAACGACCTTTCACGTCCCATAAGATGCTCTATATTCTGAATTGGGGGCGATACATATTTCTGTGTTTAGACGATGAGGACGGGGTCGCGTTTTGCGGGGAGCGCCCGAGCGTGGCGAGACCTCCAGACACGGTTTGTTCACCTCACATGGAGACTGAAGCTAATGCCTCATTTTAAGAAACAGGCCGGTGGTACGACGGCTGAGATTGAAAATGTTGTTGAAAGCAGAGATGAACTCTTTGGAATATAAAGCGACTTATTAGTCCGCAGAGTCGAAATGAAAGACAAAACGATCAGTGAGAATATATTAAAAATGTAGCATAGGCCTTCTGTCTGATTGACTTTCTTAAAGACAACAGCTCGAAAGCTTTAATTATATATGCAGTTTGAGATAATAGCTTTATTAGACAGTGCAATAATATAAAAGCATGAAGCGTGAAGGCAGAACCTTTTTTTAATAATATTCAATTGAAAAAATTAACAAAATTATAATGAGCGTTGCAGACGTCCTTTCTTTGTTAGTTACACATTTCCTAGAGCCAATAAACAAACCAAAGCAAACAAAAAATGCCTCAAAGGAATTACAGAAGACAAAGAAAGCAATTGGATTTATTTTTGTACAATTATATATATATTTATGTTTCTTTATTATATGTGACTTTTGTAAATGTATTTGCCAGAGTCACTTCTATGTTTACATCTTTTGATGGATACCGAAACGTCTTTTTTAAAAGAGAGTTTGTTTAAACATTTTGTTACCTGGATGTTTTATAAGTCTAGATTTACAAACACATAGAAGTATTGACCACTTCGCAAGATGTAAACACTGGTCCAGATGCAATCCGTTTTCATTTAATTCATGTTATTTCGTAAATTTTACGTGTATAAATAAACATAGCAAAGATATTCGTTTGGCATTTTAAATCTCCTATAAATATTATGTTACAAAACTGAAACAGGAAGTTTTTCTTGACCAGCGTTGAACCATTGTTTACGTTATCTGAAGTGGTCTATATATCATTTTCTGTATTATAAAAAATAAAGCGTTTGATCCCATACAGCATCCTTCAATGTTTAAAACCCTTTAATAAAGATGGGTTTAATAATCTTATTTTTAAATACTGCACGTACTTCAGTTTCGTAATATTAAAGCTTGAACAACTTGGGTATTTAAAGCTCTTGTTTTCTTGACAATGTTTCTTGCTTGCCTTCAGGTGAGCAGGAGATGTTCGGCTGAAGCTGGGGATGAGAAATGTAGACAAGACTTCCCAGGATGCACAGAAGGAGGTGAGGAAGTCAACGTTACAGTTATGATCTCAGACAATTTAAATGTTTTACCTTAATGACAGACGTCCAAAAGAAAGACCTGAGACTGGTTTGTAAAGGATCAAACCCCTGATTCACTGTCGTTAGTTCTTATGCATAAATGAGGTGGATTCAGAAAGCACATCATTTAAGCCCTGTAAAAGAAGCACTGTAAGGTCGGGTTTGTATGTGTTTTTAAAGACAAGGCATGTTTTTATTATTCTGCAATGTTTTGGCATGCCACTTATGTCATGATTCTGTTCCACGTGTCATGAGTTTTGTAGTTCTGTGAACAGAGTTGTAACAGCATTTGTCTTTTTTGCTTGTGTGTTGTGTGGAGAGACGTGGCCTTGGTCGCGTCTCTTAGCCCCGCCCACTTGTTTACGTAATCTCTTCCTTATTATTGATTCCCGTCACCTGCCCTATGAATTTTCCCTTTGTCAGTTTTCCCATTTAAGTCCCTCTCGTTTAGCGTCCAGTGCCAGTTCGTGTTCCCGTGTATTCATTTCTTGATGCTCCCTAAGTGATATTTCATGTCCTTGTTTTGCCCAGTCGTGTCGTTTTGGATGGTATTATTTTGTCAGCCGGACTTTCTTGTTTTGCCCCCTCGTGCAAAGTTTTCTGTTTACATTGTTATTTCCTGTTTTTCCCCCTCGTGGGTTTTTTTCAGTTTTATTAATAAAAGCATTTTCTTATCCCTTCCTGCTGTCTGCGTCTGGGTTCTCTGTCCGAGCATAACCGTGACCACTTAAATCAGTTACAAATGTATTCATTTTATACAATGTTGGAAGTGTATGATGAAGAGTGCATTTTGTTTCAGTAGATGTTTAGATAAAAGGCCCTTTATGGGTTTGGTCTGTTTTAACAAAGGTACTCAGAATTGTGTACGTGTTGTGCTTTAGCTCTGGTGTGTGTGTTTGGAGTTGAAGGTGTGTGTCCTTCCTGACCCCTTCCGCGGCTCTATCGCCACCCATATGTTTACTGACTCATGAAAAATTCATGAGTGTGTGTTTGGGAGCAGCAGAATAATTTTCAATATTTAGCCAGGCTATGAATACAGATGATGTTGAACTTTGGTGTGTTGCGCCGGCGAACGCGAAGGTGTTTGGACTCGTATGCGTGTAGCCGGTTTGGCGGCAGGCTGAGGTTAGCGGGCTTAATGAGGGGGTGAGGAGGCTGCCGGGCCACGCGAGCATGTGCTGAGTGAGACGTGTCTCCAAGGAGACGTGCAATTGGACGGGAGGTGTGAAGCAGACGGAGACTCAGCGGCCAATCGCAACTGACGCTGCAGCAGTTTAGCAGCTGCTGTCAGTCAAACGCACCATGCACGAAACACAAAAGGTAACCGTATGTCATTCAATTGAAATGTGTAAGTATAAATGTAGAGTAATTCAAGCAAATGAATAAAGCCAATAAACATTTTGAAGCTTCAGGCTGAAGGTAGGAAACAGCTGTGGAGGGAGAGATATAACGGAAGGACGTGGAGTGCTGACATCAGATGATCCGGCTGTCTGAGCTACGCCTGGCACACACACTTACACGTTTACCTTGGTATCGTACCAGTGAAAAGCACAATAAACGAAACTATCACAGGACCTGATAATACTGTGCAGGTGCGTTTTGAGATTAATTAGGTTTCTTGCAAAATAAAACCAATAGAACATTTATATCCAAATCAAAATGTTCAACAAATGTTTTCATTATATTAGTGAGATGAAACTGAAACAGGAAGTGTTTCTGTTCTGGAACTGTGTCTGAGGTATGTAACTACATTATCCATATCGCGTTATGGAAATAGCAAAATTGTCTCGATGTTATCGTGGTCACATGACTGTATGAAACTATAGGTCTTCCGGGCCTAACATAGAGAATGTTAGAAAAAATTATAGATGTTACTAGATTTTTTTTTTATAAGGGATCTCATACTATAACTCATACCTCAAGGCATTGTAAATATTGCAATAAATATCGCTCCGTGGACTTTATACCGAGGTATTACCGTACAGTGAAATTTTTAATTTGTTTCATCCCTACAGTGTTTACATCTTACAATGTGATCCACTGTATATCTAAAACTTTGCAGCTCTAATAGTTTTTTACAGCTGCCGTCTTTAAGCCTGTTTTTAATAGATCACATGACTGTTTGTCAGGCCTGCCAAACAAGAAAGGAGAGAAGTGTTTAATTGATTTAAAGATTAAAATCTTGTCATCATCACAGATTAGAATCAGTCAGGGCAAGAAAACAACATCGCTTTCGCTCACGTGTGCCGAACACCAGCATGTGATAGATGCTAAAAGATCAAATTGTCTGACCTTTGGAAATTAGCGATATGACCACAAGTTTTAGATTACAGTCATAATAGCAGCGTTGTTTGTGTCATTTATCATGAAAGAAAATCATGTATGAAAGAAAAGCGAAAGAAAGCTCTTCAAGCCGCAAAAGTATTTCTAGAATAATATCATAATCTCATCATATCACAAAACAGTTCTTTTATATAGACAGCTTGGAATGTTCACTCGTCAAAATGAAATTAGTAAACAAATAAAGTTGCGGAGTATTTGATCAGGATTATTGGGTTAGACATAAATAAGCTTTAATTGTGCCTGTGTCTACTAGAGCTTTCAAAATTAATTTGAGGTCACATAGGATACATGATGCCATTTCACATAAACCTTGAATTTAACAACAGCAACGCAGTAAAATGAGTCAGTGAAAAAGTCCCCCCCCCTCCATGTGTCTAAATTCTGTAACTCCATGTGATTTTACATGTATTCTCTCATCCTCAACCCAAAAAGTTCTATGTTCTTCAGCCAGAAGAACGTTCACTATATTTACTACGCTAATGCATTATTTTCAGTCCGTTTACATTCCAGAAAGAAAGTTTTGCTTGTCTGTCCGTTTTCACTCCAGAGAAAAATCTGCGAATGTTCTTTGTTTTCTCGTAATGTGAAACAGCACTCCACATGTTTTCAGTGAAATATTGTTTTGTACCAACTATAATTTCCATTGTTTAATACATTGAGAAGGAATGGATGACGCAGCTGTAAATAAGTAAGATTTGATCACACACTATGTAAAACACAATTTTGATATAAAAAACTTTACAATTAATGAAAAGACTTCTTTAAATTAGTTTGAACAACTTTTACTTTGTGAAATAAAACAAAATCTTGCAAAATAACAAACAAATTATTTTATTCTACACAACTATGAGCTTTTTTTAAGTAAAGCTTATAATACATTTACGTGACTTTTAATATTTCTAAATGAATACAGATATACATTTCTATTTCAAAAAGCTATTTTATTCAAGGATCGGTTATGTTGATGCAACTCAACATTCTAAACATCCAACCGACCCTGTTGTCGATACAGTGAGTTAAACTGTAAATCTGAATCTTTGGTACTGAGTCCCTAATTTCTGGACCAAATTACTTCTTGATCATTCTTTGCATGTCTGTAGGTTCAGTGCAGGATCAAATCTTTGGATGGGAAGGTGCCCCATATGAAAGGAATTCCAAATGATGAATGAAAATTATTATTGCTGCGTTCAAATGGCATGTTGGCCCTTTGAAATGTTATATGCTAACTTCATTACGGGGGTCGATCAAAGTGAATGCTCGTATTTTACAACTTTTAGGGTCCCTGTCTCAGATTAAACCTAACTTTGGACAAATTTACTACGGTTCTTGCATTTTAAAGCACAGTACCCAACATACAGTACCAACGTCCAAACATGTAGTTAGTACGTTTTTTCATACCACAGTAAAATTTCATTAGGGTCCTGGCTAGCTCGCCCCTGCAAACCGCCACTGACATCAGATGGAGGAAATTAAACGAAACGACTTACAGAGAAGAAATCAAAAGCCATTAAAAACTGTTTAAATTAAATTCCTATGACTATGGTTTTAATAAAATATCCTTCGTACAGTAACCATGGCAATTTGGCACAAAATAAAGTCATCACGCATTGGTTTATTGCTTTGTATCGAATTTTCAATCAAATGTTTGTCATGTTTTTTTTTTCAGTAATGTTGTGTCCTAAAGACCCTGGTCGAGGTCTGAAGCGTTTCTAAAAAAAAACAGAAATCTGCAGCTTAGAGTCTGGCTATGAAGGGAAAGTCTGCCGAATGGAACATTCTGAAGAGGCAATGGAGCAGCAAACAGAAAGCTCGGAGCAGCCCTGGACAATCTGAAAAGCCCAACAGGGAAAATACACCAGTGCGGGAAAGAAATTGAGAGATTAGGATAGAAAGTGGACAGTCCCCAAAAAATGGTTTGTAATCCATCACTGCTTCTAAAAATTAAAAAAAGCAACCTCTTGATTCTCAGTATTTTGCAAGCTCTGCAGATCATACGCTAGATACATTTGTACATTTCTGTGCATTATTATTCTTTCAAGGTGACGTGTTTATTTGTTCTCGCAAGTAATATTTCACATTTTAAAGAAGTCTATTTGGGCCATACACAAAATGTACTAATATCTTCCAGCATTATCCTCGCCAAGCAATTTTGTGCCTGCGTCAGGATTCATTAATACTGGTTAGCTGAAGTTGCCCTGTTCGGGGCATCCTGTGGTGACAAATGAATCAGGCACCCCTGATGTCACTTTGCTTTTGCAACGTCTGGCAACAAATGAATCATTTTTATTGCAGAAAGATTTAATTTGTATGAGCTAAACTGCATCCTACAAGGTCAGACTGGCGGAGTATCATTTTAATCAAATCAGATTTCATTTGAGCTTTATAAAAGAGTTACAGATTTGAAGAATGACTGTATTTTATACTTTGTTACATTCAGTAATGTGACTGATATTTTTCTGATATGTTTTTGCAAATACACATTGTTTTTGGCTGTGCACTAAAGTTAATGCCGTGGCTGTGCTATGGAGTGGTCAATGTCACTCCTGGTTTTCATTTATAAGTGATTTTTTTCCCTGCACAATATGGTCTCTGACCATGTTATTTTTTCTTGTGCCTTTATACACAGTGGGGTCCGAAAGACAGAAAGCACTAGGATTTATTGGTGATTTGATCACATTTCTTTTAATTTAGCTTTTTGGAATATCCACAGATCATGCTGGGATGAAAATAAAAGGGGAATACGCCAATACTAAGAAATTCAGAAAAAGAAATGCAATTTTAAATGTACCTTCTTTTACTGATTATGCCACTTTTAATAGAAACAAATATATAAATCAGAATTGTGAAATGGCATTATATGTTCATTCCAGACAACTCAAGAAATCTTTATTATTTTATTTAAATAGTCTCATAGATTCAGCAGTTTTTATTCTTCGGAGGAAAATGCATTTAGCAAAACACAGACATCTCATCTCTGGTCTAGTTCTTCTGTAGGAGGATATGAGGTTCAGTACGATCTGTAGCAGTGAGTTCGCATTAATTCTTGTTCGTTTTCAAGAATATGATTTTTATAACGCGCATCAGCCTGGAGATGAAAAAGATCAGGTAAAAGACTTTAAATATTAAATACAACATGGATGTATACTTTATGGTTTAGTTATCAAAAAATATCTTTGATAATTATAAAATACACTAAGATACTCAAAAAATAAAACGTAGTATGGCACTGTACCTTGGTATAACACACGGCCATTAAAAACAACATGGTGTGACCATTCCAGGGAAAGGTTTTATTGCACAGAGATTGCACTTTTGTATATCAAGAATTCTTGCTTGTTTTGATTTTGGTTTCTCCTGTTTGGTTTTGGGTTCTCCTTAAATTCCTAAAGAGTTAAGAAAAATACAAATGAGACAATAGTTGACAGACAGTAGAATCTCAGATTTCGGCTACATGGCACATTATTGAAATTCTCTGAAACTGTAGACAGGATACACAAGTGATATAACATCTTGAATATCTCATTTCTGTTGTTCACCTATTGCTCCTTTTTTCATTTGTGCATAAATAAGAAATATGCCTGTTTATTATTGCTGGGTTTTATCTGCCGTAATACTTTCAGCTTTTAAGCTTGTTTTAAACACGTGTGCGGAGCCAACGGTGTGCAGGCATTATTTGGATGTGATTTCAGGAAATATTGGTTTCCTCTATCTAAACAGTTTACACAGCGTATACAGCCCACTGCCCGAATTTATCAAAGATTTTATACGCTTTTGAATAGTTCAGATAAGATGTTTAGTATCACTGTGAAAGAATGCATTATGTCAGCTTACCAATAACATAATGTCTCTGTTTGCAGGGAATTTTATGCTTTAGGGAGCCCAAATTCAGGTTCACGTGCAAACTTACAAACTTAACGGGTTAGTTCATCCAAAAATGTCAATTCTGTCATCATTTATTCGCTCTCGTGTTGATCAAAACTCGACTTGGCACACAGAAGAAGATATTTTGAGAAATGTGTCCATACAATGGAAGTCAATGGGGTCCATTGTTGTTCGTTTGCCAACATTCTTCAAAATATTTTCATTTGTGTTCTGCATAAGAAAGTAAGTCATACAGGTTTGGAATGACATGGAAGTGAGTAAATGTATAGTTGGAGTACTTGTGCAATAAAGGTGATGGTCACATGATCAATAATAAAGTTTTATGCAAATAACTGTAACTTCCTCTACGCAACATTCCCCATCTGCTGGTATCAGTCATTCTCTGTCAACAGCATCCATCTGTCTCCTTCAGCGCTCATCTGTTGTGTCTTCTACGAGCGCTCCATTTAAATGTTTGTACGGTTAGCGACAATCGGCGCCAACGCTCCCAGTCAACCCTTTAAACATCATTCATTTGGCCTGCCTTACTCTCACCGCGTTGGCAACGGCGATGCACAAATAATTAAAGGCTTTAGTTAAATACATAGTTGGGGTATGTGGAGACTAGAGGGATCTGTAATAACATTTGCCATTATTCACTCAGGCTTTGATTGCCTGACAGAAACAAATTAGGCCCTAGGATTAATTTCCAGCAAAACGTGCCAAGTGAATGCAATTGACTCCAATTAAAGCTTGAAAGGACACTAAATATTCAAATCAGCCGAGCGGGTGATAGCGGGCCGATAAAGAATGGTGTGGAATTGCGCCAAGGGAGAAAACCAGCCATTTACGGGCACCTGAGGGAAAATAACAGGGTCTCATTCAATAAAGTGTAGCCGGGGCAACAGACATGTGTTTCTGCCATCGAACATGCCCCCGCCGGCGTGTTGTTTTTGTCGGGTCACGTTCTGTGTTTTCAGCTGATTTGACTATCAAGGCCACATTAAGACACCTACAGTAAGTGCTTATGTATAATACATGCTAAGTGCTTGTTCAGGTTTATGCAGAGGCGCGTTTTGTAATAGGCAGGGTTGTCACATACATGAGCGTAATTAAGGCTATTAAATAATAATGTCCTAGAATGCAAATTTTTAGGCTGATGGTGGCATCTGTAATAATAGCATGTGCACCGTGGGGTTGCTTGTAGTGTACGAGAGGGGTCAGAAATGGAGATATGTACTTATATGATATGTACTGATATGTACTGTTTTTAGTCCGAATTGGTTCACACTTTATTTTAAGGTCCAGTTCTTGGTTTTAGTAAAGTATTAACTAGACTTTGCCTTTGTTAACTCTCAATTTGTTGCTTATTTAAAGTAGGTAAAGTAGTTGTTATTAGGGATGTAAAATATGGTCATAAACAGCCAATATGCTAATAATAGGGATGCTAAGAAGCAACCAGTTAATGGTGAGAATTGGTCCTTGTACTAAAGTGTTACCCCGAATTGTGACATTGGTAACCTTCAGTTCTATCTTTATTATTGATTTAAATCAAATATATTTTCACGGCTTAACCATCACTGGTGTATCTCAGCAGGTTCCTGATGCGATGCTGAGGGTCCAAGCTGAGGTTGAGCAGGTGCAGGTTAGGTTGACCCTCAGAAGGTGGCCGTGGATGAAGTGGATACGAACTTTTAAAGGCTGAAAGAGTCATCGAACACAAGAAGTTCAGGCCTTGAGGAGCCCAGCTGAGCCAACAGCTACTTAACAGCCCTGTTGTTAACACAGACACCGGTGAGATTCATGCATGTGAACGTAGCCTTCACGCTTTGCCAAAACTTTCTTCACATGTACATATTGTGTAAGCTGTAATGTAGAGTTCTTGCTGTTGATGAGTGTATGCATAGAACCCGACACACAATCTGTGAATTAATAAAACAACAAAGGTTTTTTTCTGGGGCTTTCAATACTAAAAAAAGTAAAGAATAGATTATAATTAAAAGAGCACAAAAACTGTAGGATTGGTTGTAGGGAAAGGGCTCAGAGCGTAAAAAAAGCACCAAATAAATATTATTTTCCTGTTTTTATTTGTTGTACCCTGACGGGAAAATGTACAAAACTGTACCTTTTCCGTTGGCTGGGGTGGTACTGTTAAAGGTTCCTTTTTGTTTAGCTAGCAAGTTAAAAGTATTTCTAGACAGTGTTATTTTGGGTTACCAACAGAAGAACCGTTACTTAGTGAAACTTAAATGCGTTGCACGACCCATTCAACAAAATGTTTATTAAAATCTACAAATTATTTATTTAATATAATAATTATACAACAACATATTAATATTTATAAATGAACTATAATATAATTCAAATTCAAAATAAATGATTAGGCCAGGAGGTCGTGTCCGATGAAATCTTCTATAAAAACATGTACCTTTTTGTTAAGTGTATTGAACTGATAAAGGCACACAGGGTTGGGTACAACTACTTTTAGGTCACTTTTTTTCCAGGAACGGTAAAGGTACAGTTTTGTACTTTTTTCTGACTGTGTAGACTGGTGCTGCAAATAATTGTATGATATTGTCATCGTTTTTTTTTTAAAACTATATTTCGCAAAAGTCCATCCAACAGCAACAATTTAATACACACTCTTGTTTTTTTAGACAAAAAACTTCACACACGCACACACACACACACACACACACACACACACACATGAAGACAGGAAGTACAGCTCACCTTAATAATAGTCTATGTGATGGTAGCTGTGTGTGTATCTGGTAATGATGCGACGCAAGCTGGGCTGTCTGTAGAGAACTACTCATTTGCAGTCTGGGAGGCCTTTGTTGTTTTGTGCAGACAGTGTTGTTACGCATGCAGGAATGTCTCATTAAGAATTAACGTGGACATCCGCAGTAGCGACCGAAAGCGAGAGAGATGTATCAATCCACTCCCCGAACCCAGTGGACCCTCCAGTCCAAGCTCATTGATTATTAGGAGTCATGTGAAACCACCCTGTTTGCCCACAGCGGGCCGGTTATGATCTCACGCCAAAGCATGAAGCACAGACGTCTCTCACTGTAAACGCCAAACATCTTCACTTATTGTGTTATTGCTCCTGTATGAAATATCGCTTATTGCTCCCTGAACTCTCTGTAAGTCGCTTTGGATAAAAGCGTCTGCTAAATGACTAAATGCAAATGTCCTCCATTAGACATCCTCTGCTAATAGACACCCTTTGCTTATTTTTGCACGGCTTCAATGCATCTTACGTTGATCTGTGTTACCGTTTGGATGCATGTTAACGTGTAACATGATAGTTGTGAATCATGTCTGCATAAGTCATTTTGTGTCAGAGAGTAACGTCTCATTCGAGTGCTTTTGAGGCCGGTCAGGTTGCCGGGGACGACCTGCGCGTAAGACCGGTTCATGGTTTTATCACCTTGCCTGTGCTCATTCCGGGGTGTCACGGCAACAGTTTGAGTTGATGAGATGAGCGAAGATCCTCCGTAACTTCAAAGTCTCCTGAGGAGCAGCGCGCTGTATCGATTTCCCTGGCGTTTAAAATGTAAAACGTGAAGATATTGGTGCGGTTTGATTGGAATTGGTGTCGACCGGCTATAAGTGATGGATTGAGTTTGAAAATCTCTTCCTCGTGGGCCGAACGAGGGTAAAAATTAAAGGGAAAAGAAAGATGCGTCCGTGACCATGAGAGTTCAAGTGGGTGATTGAACCGTATGAAGGGAGTTGGACGGAATCAAACTGGAGAAGAGAGAGACCCGAACAACACAGGTGAAGAGAATGGCGCCGCCCCCTTCCCACTTCACAAGATTGCCACGAGCCCTTGGCACGTATGAATGGCGTTCTTCAGCGAATTTGGGCCGCTTTCTATGGTTGTTTGTCGTATTCATTCCCTTCAGCTCTCGACTGCACCATTGTACCGATGATCGATCGAGGACCTTACCTTTTAAATACCTTACTTAAAAAAAAAACATACAGTAGTTGGCCCATTCTGAGCTTTTGCTGCGACAGTGCTAACGTTAGGCAAGTACTGTACATGTTCCTCAAGCAAATATTGTCGGACAAAGGCATTATCCTTGAGTTTATTGTTCCCCACCGAAATGTAAAGTCTGCCAAGATATGTCATAGTGAAGCGTTTTCTGACCTCAGAGGTTTGACGCTGTTAGCTGAAGGTGTTTATTCTGTTGCATTAAGGTCGTCCGGGCCTTAAAATAAGCTGAGGAATAATACATTACATGCAGGAATATAACGTTATGCTGCAGACTGCGCCTATCCAGCAGAAACGGCAGCCTCTGATTGGCTGGCAGTGACATGATTTATGATCCTGTTTTGCGCATCAGCGGCGCAGGGGTTGCCGTGGCGAGGGCCTGCTGGAAATGATACATGGCATTCTAACTGAAGAATCCTGGCCGCATCCTTCCTACAGTGGGAATGTTTACATGCGAACGCTGTTAATTCAGAAAAGGTGAAAAATCGCCGCTTAATGGGGTGAATGATGGAGTTTGCCAAGCCTGCTGTAGGCAGCGCTCATGATGCATATAAAAATATTACTATAGAGGAGAGCGGGCGCCTGAGCTGCATCAGTGCATTTGAATGGTAGGATTTAGAAAGTTACATTTAGCTGTGAGGCATGTAAAAAAGATCGATGATTTTAAAATACGAGTTTTGCTAAATGCAGAATGCACGTTGCCATTCCTGTAAGGTACATTTACATTGTTTTCGCTTTGCAAGAAGTGTGATCCTGTCCATTTCACCACGAGTTATACATTTTAAATATGATGGAATTGTCAGTTAGCTCCTCAGACGGGATCCCGGGAGTGGGCCGGTGCAAAACTCTTTTCCAATACAACCAGATTACAGCAGATAATTGTGTTACACAGAGTATTGATTGAAAAATGGTTGTACTCCGGAAACATCTAAACACACAATTTCTTCGCTCTCTTTATTGCTCCGTCCTACAATGGCGTCTGTTCTCTGAGACGCACCTCGCAGTGATCAGAAGAAATATGAATTATATGTGTATTGCAATAAAAGAAAATGGCGAGTTGAAACATAAGAGAAATACTTCTTCACAAGAATCTATTGATCACTTTATATCAAAGGGGAATGTTTGACACAAGATTACCTGCCAGTTTTAACATTAGGTACACAGTGTTATAGCCTTGGGCCGTTGTACATCTGCCAAGGGGACTGTAAATAAGGTAGAAGCTGTAAGTGCCTTTGGTTTGGGCTACAGTTGATTCCGAGCCAAAGGTAAAGAGAAATTTTGATTCCATGGAATTTTTAACCCCACGCCCATTGGCCCCATACATCCGGATGTATGTCCGAGATTGAATTTGAAAACCCCCAAGATAACAGAGGAGGTTAGAATGGTGACACTTGTAGGGGCGACCCTACGGACCCCCATTGCAGCCCCCTAGGATCAAAACCACAGCCGATATGAGTATCAGGTCTTAAAACATTGGAATGGGTGAAAGCATATTATGTTCGTTTTTACGGTTTTGTGTTTTGTCAGAATTAAATCTAGATCAATGATTTATCTTTGCAGTTGGAAGACCCTGATGCTCTTATATCAAAATAAACAAACATCAAAAATGGAGCTCGGTGAAAGCGGCATCCCGAATCTATACTTCGAGCACTCTTGACCCTTGCCTGTTTTGGTTGGTGAGATGAACAGACTTTACGCAATTCTCTCACTTGCTAACTTTTAGGACTGGGTGTACTTAAAGCTTAAAGTAGAACTCATGTTTTTAATATTATTATTTTAATTACTTTTTCCACCATCTCTCTCTCTAGCACTGTTTATTGATTAATCAGATTTTAACAACGTTTTACCTTGAGGTTCTGAAGTCTAGTTGATGCGGACAGAACGCGGACTCTTGTGTTTGTGCTACATTAAATATTTAGGGATTTTATTTGGCTTTTCAATTTCCTATGGCTCGTGTTTAAACAGTTTGGACCCTGCGAAGCTATAAATGAATAATATGTGGCCATGGATTTTAGTATTCAGTTTTTAGTTGCCCCTCTTTGAAATGTTCCCCACCCGCCACATCTGAACACCCAGGCGTGCTCAGTAATGCACTATATATATTTATATATATAAATATACTAGAGCATTATATATTATCGCTCTGAAATAAACCTGTAACGTTTTTGACAAGAGCATTACTAGCTAGACGCGGTGTTTATAATGCATCTTATCTGCTGTTAAAGGAATAAAAAATCATCACCATTTAAAAATATGTCTAGAATTATATTTGCTGTTGGCATGCTTGCTAGTGCTACATTAGATTCACAAAATGCAGAACAGTGTTTTGTTTCCTGTCTTGCTGGGGCATAAATGTCAGGTACAAAGCATAGAGTGCCATCTATTGATAGAGATAGGGATTTTTTATGTGAACAAAAGATTTGTGGTCTGCACTGTCTACAGCGTTTTGCAAAATAATCGTTGATGTGAGACTAGAGAAATTATTTAAGAAACTTGTAAACAATGCTACATGATAACACTTTGTCAAATTTAATGTTTGTATAATTTCCTTGAAGACGTTTTTTAACACATTTTGGATATTGATTTGTCAATAATTAAATGAAATAGTGGAAAGCAAGCATCTCTCTCTCTCTCTCTCTCTCTCTCTCTCTATGTGTACAGGCGTGGCTTGCATTGTCGGCACCAAATGTCCAAATACAAATTATACAAAATTTTGCTCTTTCGAAAATGTAAAAAGCAAACATGTTTCTTTGAGGGTTAGGTTTAGTGGTGTGGTTAGCTCAATACCCTTAGGTCAGTTTAAATCAATAGAAGTTTATGACAAGTGTATGTGCATGTGTGTGTCAGTGTATGAAAACATTACAAAAGATCAGATCAGAGCCTCGAGCTGTTTTGCACCACCCATCTTAGACTCACCCTTACAGTAAGATTTATGCCCTTTAACTGTTGCTTTTGTGAATTGTTATTTTTTCTGTGCAATTTGCATTACCAAAATAATTGCAAAAAATAGCATTTCTAAACAGGTTTTCCCAACACCCCTTCGTCCGCCATTGCTCGACAAACAGATATCCCTGCTTCAAATTCACAAAAAACCCTCTCTTTTTCTCTCAACAGGCAGTGGTCTGGCTTTTGTTGAAACTAGTAACTTTGTATTAGCACCTATTGTATTATTGCTCCCGTTTGACATATTGCTTATTGCTCCCTGAATAAAAGCGTCTGCTAAATGACTACATGTGAATGTAAATACTGCAGTGTCAGAGTCAGTGGAATGCTCTCAATTCAATTTCAATAGCAACACTATGTTTAAACTTCTTAGATAAATCAATGTTCAGCCACCGACGGCATACTTATAGCTCTATGTGCTATTACGAAAAAAGTATATTAACATAAGTCCGCTAATTGCACGGAATGCATTATACTGTATGCTCACATCACCACAGTAAAATACACACAGGCGTATGTAACCATCATTTTTGTGCATTGAAAATGTCCCTTTACTCTTCTGTAAATACAGTGTGATTGCAGCTGCCTCGTTTTACCACACCTACAGCTACTGTTACATCCCACTTCTTTACCCCTCACAGCCCCGCCCCTTTCCTGTTGCCCTGTCTGTGTTTTGTGTGTGTTGAGACAGTTGTATGTACACAGCATCTGGGTGTAATCTGCGTGTGTTGCATCAGTTTCAAATCAGCATGCCTTCCTGTAACAAACGCTTTGCCCTTTGCAGTATTTAGTTCGATCTGTGTTTGCCAGATGACTTAATCAGTCTAATTTCGGGTTTCATAGCTTTTTTTGCAAGCTGTTAACATGCCCAACCATTGCTTACAGACCGTAACCCTATGTTTTGGCACAGAAATGGTCATTATTATCCCAAAGCTTGATGCCAAATGTAGTTTCTGGGAACTCCCTTGTTCTTCGTAGTTGTTCTCATCGCCCACCTTAGAAAATTAAATCTTTATAATTTTATAATAACAACAGCATGGGTAGCATGTTGAATATCGCCGGTGTCCTTCTGAAACCTTGGATGTCCAAATTCGCTGTTTTTGAGGAAATGGAGAAAACGCTGCTTTTTAAATGATCTTTTTCTTTTTTGGATGAACTTGAAACAGTATTTAAAAGAATATTTATTATATTAAATATAATATTTATATTTCAACATTAAAATTTGATAATAATATTTTAATACAAAAACAACAGTAATATTATTTATCATAATATTTATAAAAATAATATATATATATATTTAATGTTTAAATATTTTTCTATCCTTGATCATTTTTTCTATCCTAATATTCTATCTATCCTAGTTCCCACTAGCTCATGACTTTAAGCTGTTGTATAACTGTGTTGTGTTACAAGTTGTGTTGTAACACAAGTACCTATGCAACAATCGTGTTTGATGTCATGTGCCACTCTATCTCTTGGCCAAACTCAAATCCATTCCGGCATACTGTTTGTGTCATTACTTTCCTCTCCACGTCCTGTGCAGCGAGTGGACTTATCTTTCCAACCCTTTATTACAGCCATTTCTGCACAACAACCTACATGCACTGCAATTATTCATAAACCATCATTCAAACCGCTGGCAGTCTTCTGAGCTCCATCATATCAGCTGACTGATTGTGTCTGAATAGGCATTTGTGAGATGTGTGTTTAAGTCTACTTTATTTTTTACCCCCTGCAATTTGACTGCACTAATGTTGAGGAGGGGGCGACCGCACACGTGTTCGCACCCCACGGAATGTCCAGTGGAGGTTTTGGAAATTGTAATAATTTGTTGTATTGATCCCGTTTTGCCACGGCAGCCAGTTCCCATTGTGGCCAAGCAGAAATGGACACTTCATCGATTTCCTCTTTATAGCCAGACTTCCAGGCTTGGGAACGGAGTTCCCGCTGCTGTCGGTCCTATTGTCTCCCATGCAGAGAAATTTGAATGACCTCTGATAAAACCATCTTAACGCCGGCCCCCTCGGTGCGAGAGGAACGCTCTGCCTTAATCCAACTTCTCAGGACCGCTGCCGCATGCTCCGATGTAAGATTAGCGCCTGCTACCTGGCGTGCTTGCGAGGGGTGTCATTATGGCTGATTTAAGATGCCACGGTTACAGTAAGATTGGAGATGGATGTCAGAAAGCTTTCTGTGAATGACAGTGTTTGAAACCGCTCTCAAGTTTCATGCTAATGTTGCTGAATGAGAGTCATTATGGGGCACTGTGAGAAGGCAGAGATCTGATCGGGATCAGAATAACAGACCTTAACGTTTCTGGGAAAGGATTTCTGAGTCATTTTGCACATGATGGTGGGCTAAATGCTCGCCTTTGTGTTTGACTGTGAGTTTCATTATTTTTTCAAAAAGAAAGGTTTTGTTTGTCTGAGAGGTGGTGTGGTGGTTGTTGCGTGTGTTGGTGACATGCTAAACCTTGGTGCTTTCTCTCACAAGCACGCAGAATCAGTATTCACATAACCAAACTATGAAGTTATTTAAATGTTGTGGTGTCATTTGTAAAAATGTTTTTGCTTGTTATGTGGAATAAACACTATTGAAATTGGAATTGGTACAATGCGAATCATACAAAAATGTACAAAAACTAGAATAAAGCACCCATTCCTTAATATTTCTAGGGTGGGAAGAAGATTGTATAGAAACGTTCAAATTAGATGATTTTAAAGGTTACCCACCCTTTAAAATATTGCTGCTGTCCTTCAGAAACCTTGTATCTACATTTTTTTGGCAACAAATCATTATTTTTAGTCGCTCTATATGTTCGTCACTTGGTTTTGCAAATATCTAACCAAATAACAGGAGTAAATAGTGCCAGTCAACTTGACCACACAGTATTTATCCATCTAAAAAGCTGTGGCGGTAATAGACTACTGTAACTGGGGGGACCAGGTAGGGGGCACTTATGCTTTGGGGGACCCTCTAACATTTGTTGTCTTGATTATTTTTCAGTAATTTTTCATTTGAAAACAAGTTCAGCTCAAAGTTCCTCTATTTTGGTGAAATATCATTCCAGATTTAAGGTAGCCAGTGGGGAGGCCAAGTGTGCTGACACAGGGGCACTGGCCCCCTCTGACCCCCCCTAGAACAGTCCCTGCTAAAAAGCGAATTGTTTTTTCAGTTTCCTGAAGCGCAATGAATTTGGACATCCGAGGTTTTGGAAAGTACGACGATGATAGTATAGTCAAAAATATCGCTTTCACAAGCTCACGCACATGAACGCTTAAATAAAGTCGCATTCGTCTGTGAAAAAACTCAGGATTTTAGATGATACATGAATTGTGGCGATAATCAAAACGATGGAAAGCATTTGTCGATGGTAATTAATGATTTTGCAAAGTTATTTCAATTCAACATGCATTATGTATCAGCTTATGATTTTTTTCCTTGTCTTTTGGAAAGGGTTACATGTCTTGGCACCTTATAGTTGTATAAAATGAGTGTAGCATAAATTAACTATTCATAAATGTCTAAAATTATATTATTATTACAAAAAATGACTTTTTGTTACCTTTACGCTACTTCCACTTGAACATGTTACATGTCGTAATAATGCTCCCGGTTCACATGCACATTAGTTACGAATTTGAATGCGATTGTGTTGGCCGGTCAGAGATTTCCCCTGAAAGAAACGCTGCTAACGACCGGTTTATATACAAACACTCTCACAGTCATCCGAGTATGACTCCCCAACATCCATAAAGGCCAGAAAAGTCTGTTCCTACACTTCTCACTCACAACCTTAAAGGTCAGCTGAGTCGAAACATTTACACATGCTCGCACCTGCCCACCGACACTCGCACGCAACCGCAGTAGCTGTAGGGGCCGTGACCGCGAGTGGTTTATTTTTTTGTTTATGCACTTGAAGCTCCTGTCAGCAGGTCGGTTCTCCTCAGCAGGAGGTGAACCGGAGGATTTGGGATGTTCACGGCTCTGATTAGCAGGGAATGTCATGTGACAGCACGAGGATTATCTTGTTCCAGTATGAGAGGACTAAGTGTGGAAAGGTTCTTGAGTCTTAATTCCAACATGTAATATTTCATAATGTCGTACATGCGTGTCTCAGATTGGATAACTGTTGTCAGGTAGGAGATTCACAAAGCCAGAGAGTTCATTAATCCAAGGGCTCTGCGAGTTCCTTTGAAATCATTGAAATTCCCTTCAACCCTTCCTGTCTTTTCTGTGGTTAGAAACTTCCAGTGATAAATAATTAATGCTTTTTCTTCTCATTCGCTCTCTGTCTTTGAGGTGTGAGGTACGTTAACTACACCGATGGGTTCACAAAGGTACAGCTTGAGGTAGCTTAACCATGACTGGAGGAGATCGGGATCATTTTTATGTGCCGTTTGCTCTGTGATGGACCCCGCGAACGCTCGCTAATTACAGCGGACTGAGACAGTGTCATATCGACCGCACAGCGCTCTCATCACCTCTGTGAGAGAGACGGAGGGCGAGCCAGAAATGAGAGATTTTTAATCAGCTACCTCACACATTCAATTCGCACTTCTCACACAGTAACACTCTTCCATTTGAGAAAAAAACAGGTATTTATTTACCTCATTGGTTTTGTTTATTAGGAAATCGTTCCCTGGCTCCTAATTCAAGAGTTGTAAGTGGTGCATATTTATTTTGGGCCCCGTGTTAAAAGGGTGCAGTACTCATAGTGTCCACATTAGCAGAGTGGCGCTGTGTGGGATCAGCGTAGCTTAAATTTTTGTTTTAGTTGCCATAGAGCATCACAGAGATTTTGTGTGCAAAGCCCCAAAGCGAGTTAGCATTTTAGCACTTCCGGTTCCATCACCCAAGCGTCTTGGGTTGAGTGGTGGAAACAGCTCTAATGGCCTGTTCACACCAAAAGGGATAACTAACATATAAATATCCTTGCAAAAAAATCTGAACAGAAATATCCTGGAAATTATAATGCAATATATTAAAGAATAGCTTTCTATATATAATGCTTAATTTTGTAAATATATTTAAAAAGCAGCAATTATTTGTATTATATTAACAATATATATATTTTCAAAAATATACAAAATGATTAATCATCTGTTAATATCTAGGGAAAAGTTTTCATTTCGGAAGGAGATAATGTCTAAAAAAAGGAGTCCACATCACAACTGAAGCAATAAAGAAACAATACTGAAATAACTTTCTTCTATCTGATAAATGCCAAAACATTGTCAGCAAATCTAATTGAAAAGCTTAGAACTATTCTGCTGGTGTGTGCACTATACAGTAGATATCATTATAGTTACATATTTAACCTTATAGGTATCATTCTTGGTGTGAATGATCCTTTAATATTCTGAACTTTGGGTTGCTAAAGAGGGTACTCAATGAAGTAACCTAGAAATCACTTCATTTTTTGTATAGATCCAAAGAAACGCTGTCAGTGGAAACCACAGTTTTCCGGTTTACACGCTGCGCTGTCACGTTTCAAATATTCATCTTTAAAAGCAAAGCAGCTCTGGATTAAGCTCTTGTAGATTTGACACCGCTGGAGGTGTCCACCACAGACAATTTATTCAATCCATTTGCTTCCTCTTTTATTTCTAGCGATCCATAACTGTGTTTATTTGAGCTAAAATTGCCACCTACATTGCAAATGAATCACGGCCCCGGACCCTTAAAAAAGATGAAGCATCTCCGGTTATCCGATCAAAGCTTTTAAATAGTAAAAACAGCAGCTGGCTTTGTCGGCAGCCGGGATAAATCCATATTACAAATTGCTTTTGTGAGAACTGGATGAGCAGCCGATTTTTTTGTATTGAACTTTTGTCCTATTCAGTGACCACAGTGGGAAAAGGATACTGATCCGCCTGCGGATCAATACGGACCCGGAACGCTCTCAGCTCTGTGTCTCTCTCATTCTTTAACACACACACAATGTGTGGGAATACCTTAAACGCTCAGACGGGTGAGACGGGCAGGTGGTTTACAACCACAGTGCACTTTTTCAGTCTTGAGTGTGTATTGTATTGTTGTGTAACTGTCATGCTAGTAGACGTGGGATAATGCACGTCATTTTAAACATAATCATTTCTATTCATGTACAACGAAGTATGCACTTCACGTGTGTCGCCTTATTCCGTGTAATGGCTCGATGAGATGTGTGTACGGATTCGTAATATTTAAATGTCAAAGAATCTAAAAGAGCTTCTCCCTTCCTGTGTGAAATGAAGCAGTTTTTGTGTCCGTCTATTTTCTCTCTTTCTGTTGCTCTGATGGCATCATTACTCCTAAGTGCCCACCCTGGCGCATCAGATGTCAAATTAGCAAGCTGCGTTTTAATGATTCACCTCATCTACCAAATAAAGCGTACCCATTGGCTCATTATTGATCTTCATTTACTCTGATTGGTCCCACTCGCCGAAATGGTGGCGATTAAAAATCCTTTGGAAACGCACAGACGGCGGAGAGGCAGAGAGGGAGGGGCAACGACAGGAGCCGGCTCAATGCAAACATGATTGGCATGTGCCTGGTTGGCGTTTTGGTGTCACGGATACTTTGCTGTGTTTCTGTGTCCTTCAGGTCTCTATTAGCGCGCTGGATACAGTGGGCTTATGGCCATCATAAAACCACAGTCCCTCACCATAATGGCCATTGACATTATCAACACGGCCATCATATGCACCGCACCACAAAAACAGCCAAAAAATCGCGACTGCAGCACTGATCGGAAAAGGCGTTTTGGTTACTTTGACTAATTTAAAAGCTTTTAAATGAATGTATTGTTCGATTTCAGTTTTAAGATTGTTTGTCTTAATTATTCAAATGAATATACTTCTGAAGTACAGTAAGTGCACCTCTGCATCAGGAGATAAATGCAAATGCACCTGCTTTGCAACAATGCTGATTTAATGCGACGCAACCACCGCACGCGCTAAATGCAGCCTCAGCAGACTGATGCGTTTTAATTTGCGCTTGCATTTTCCGCAATATTGCTCGTCTAATGGCAGTAGGAATGGGCCACACTTCTTTGCTTCCTCAGACACTTTAATTAGTGGCTTCCATTAAAGGTAATACACATTTGCCGTCCGCGCAAGCGAGCTCGCTCCTCGCCATCACATGCTTTCCAAATGAGGTTCTGAAATGGAAAAAAGACAGGGAAAGAGGTGAAGGTGGTTCAGCGATAGCCAGACCCATAATCGTGAGCATGAAAATAAAGTTCAAGTGTGTTTTCCAAATTCATTTATATTAATGTCACAAATCTCTCAAGCCGAGAGCAGATGTTCCCCTACTTGAGATTCACCTCTGGGACTAGTGTTTTAATTTAGTCTGACTTTACTGTAATACACTTATATCAGTCTTTTATGAAGTATCAGTATTAGACTACCTGTCACCTTAGTGTAGGATATTGAATGATTTTAATAAGCACTCTTTTTTTGGGATGGCAAAGAGAAACAGTTTCAGTTTCCTGATAAGCGGATTCTACATGTATTCCAACTTCCTCCCTGGTATTTTGCTTACTGCTGGGTTAAATATTTTTTCCATGATTCGCACTTGTTTTTCCAATGCATTACTGTGTAAAATCAATTATATGTATTTTGTAATTTGATGGGAATGTCGCAATTGAAATGAATTGGCTTTTCCTTATTTTTATGTTAATATGTTGAAATATTTATTTTTCATTTTTTTCATCCTCAGTCTGTAATACACAATGTCCTGTCAGTGCAGGAATAGGTTTTAGATAATTGGCGGTCAGTGTGAGTAGAGATGGGGTCCATCTGGAAAAAAAGCTCCCTTTGTTCGTGTGTGTGTGTGTGTGTGTTTTTCAACGGAACATTAAACGTTCCTCCTCTAGCCTGCATTGGAATATGGAGTCAACATGCCGGAGGAATATTATTGCTGGAGAAATGGTCAAGCTTGATGAATCTGAAGGAAATTGGCTTTGAAACAGCCTCATCTGCTTGGGTCAAAGCTATTACTTGCTATATCTCTTAAGTGGATTTTGAGTGTTGCAGAATTAGTTCAGAATTACCTTCGCCGGACAGACATTTTGCTGCCTGCTTTTGTGAAACCGCAGCAGAATGAAGGCCATTTGTCAGTAATTGCAGAAGTGATATTTTAATTATCCGGACACTCTTCCGTGTGTATTTTCGGCAGGCTTCTCTGTGTCAATGTGGTGGACTGTGAGGACATTATCTGAAAAGAGATTAATTATCCTCTCTGTGGGGCTCGCGCTAATACAGACAGCCATAAAATTTAAATTAAAAGCATGTTTATGACAGGACACGTTCACACAGAAGACAACAAATAATGTATGTACTTTATGCAGTATGCGTGCGCTTCTATGTCAATGTCTGCTTTTATTCACTCATTTTACATAAAGGGATCGTTCACCCCAAAATTACATTTTTGTCACCATTTACCATCTTGCCATTTCAAACTTGTATGACTATTTCTATCGCAGAACCCAAAAGAAGATATTTTGAAAAATATTTGTAGGCGAACAGCTGTGGTACCCAATCACTTACTTTGGTTTTGTGTCCATACAATAGAAGTCAACGTGTACCATCCTTGTTCGGTTAACAAAACTCTTCAAAATATCATTTCCATCCCCTCAATGCTCAAAAATGTGCTTCTACAAAAGGTATTTGAATCACTCTTGAGACTTTCAAACTTTGTATTAGGGCACAGTTTTCAATAAAAAAGGAATTAAGGCCCAAGAATAATAATTTTAATAAATGCAGTGACTTTAACTATATTAGCATCCACACCAACGGATGATAACGCAACGGTTGTTATTATAGTTTAATTAAACTAAAAGTAAAACTGCTAAAACATTTCTGTTTGTGGAATCAAATACGTCATTTGACCTAAATATTATTTTGTAAGCTTAGAGGAGATGTGCAACAGTGTTTCATGCATTCTGACTTCTTTACATTGTAAAACGAGCTTTTGCTTACACTTAAGAGAGAGCACTATGTACGCAAAGTTCAGCTGTGTTTAAACTGTATGTTCACTGCAATTGGGTGATGAATGTTTTATAAACGGTTTGGGGGTCGTTTGAATCTGATAGATGGAGCTTAAAGATGCCGGACATGAACCGCATGGGGTAAGTGAAACTGAGTCACATGTCTGTGTTTTGTTGGCAATGCCCCCGTATGTTTTCAAAAATAATCTTACAACTGTCTCTGTCTTTTATAATATATTATCACACCAAAGGCTCTACGGAAGTGTATTTGAAGGCTATGATACAATTCTGTAAATACTCAAGAATAACATGAGACATGCAGAAACTGTCTGAGTAATGGCCCCTTTAAAATAAACCAAATTAAGAAGATTTACTGAAACTCAAATTATTAACTAAAATAAATAAAAGCAAAAATAAAACTAAAGGTGAATTAATATTATATGGCAAACGTAAAATAACAAAAGCACATATCAAAACTTCAAAAAAAATGAAACTAAAATGAATATAAAAATAAAGCAATATTTAAAACACAACACCATAAGCTAATTCAAAGTATTACAAAAACTACAAGAAAACTAAATAATAACTCTTTTCTAAAGTCGTGTGCTGCATTTTTACATTTTAAATATGTAGCTCTTCAAATTCGATGATTTTTGATTGCCTTTCAATGTTTTATCCTTCATCTGCTGGAAAAGAATTGGCTCTGAATGTGATCCCATTGATATCAGTCTTCTGAAAGATTTATGGTTTATGTGCGATTTGAAACTTTATTGCAATTGTCATTGTGTGAACGGGTCTTTATACTTAAGTCTGTTTCTAACACAAAGATATCATGTCGCTTTAAAGCTTGGAATAGTGCATAAGTCGTTCAGACTACTTTTACGATACCAGGAGCTTGACATCTCTTGTTCCCCAACCACTTTCATGGTGAAGAGAGGGTAGAATGAACATTCTTCAGAACATCAGATTTTGTGTTCCATTGAAGAACGGAACTCATACTGCAATGGAAATATGATTTCTCTTTTTAAGGACCTATCCCTTTAAGAGATGAAACCTTGACTTTCTTAGCTCATTGTCTCAATATGGCAGCAAAATGGCTTTTTTATATGAGAGACTTTAATGACGATGTGTACTTGCAGGATATCACGGTAGGCCCTGTCCCCTTTACCTTGCTACATCCAGCTGTGGCTCCCTGCTGTTTTGACAACTGCATCCAATGCATACCCACATTCACATTATCTCCTCCCTCATAGCTCTGCTTAAGGTCCGAGTCAGACAGGAAGAACTCTTGCATTTGTTGTTTTGTTTGACACTTTGGCTAAAAGTGCAAGCTACAGATGATGGAAAGGGGTCTGTGACATGAACTGGTTGAATCTTGGATCACAAATTTAGCACAAACCACAAAGAACTTTATTTAGCTATGTTCTGATTATTTTGAACGTTTGCGTTGATGTTTTTGGCATCCACCGTAACGGTACATGCACTTTAACTTAACGAGGAGCCAGGAGTAACCTAACATTTAAGAATCTAACAAACATGGAAGGCGACTGCAACATCTGTATACATAAGACAATAACCGACAAAATAACTCACAGGGCTTAGATACAGAGGGGAACAGAATTAGGGTGAACAGAAACAGGTGCTGGACTAATAAACTAATAATGAACACAGAAGACAAACCAAACCAAACCACAACATGAAACCAAAACTGACTTAAACTGTGACGATCACTTACAGCAACTGACAAAAGCATCTATTGGCTTAGCCCTACACAAATGTCGAAAAAAAAAAAAAATGGAAGTAACTTGTGAAAGTTCAAATAAGAAGAGAGAGGCTAATGGGTTCAAGTAGAAAAGCATTACTAACAATTGCCTCTGCACATTTGACCAGGAAAGGATTGGAATAGATACAAGTACAAGTCATGCAAGAAGACTAAATGTGACAGTGAACAACAAAACCAGTCTTATTGGTCAATCTTTCGAAATAGAGATTTTTACATAATCTGAAAGCTGCATAAATACGATTTATATCGATGTATAAATTGTTAGAACAGGACAATATCTGGCTGAGATACAACTGTTTAACACTCAGGAATCAGAGAGTGCAAAAAATCCAAATATTGAGAATATTAATCGGGGTTGTTAATGGGGGGCACTGTAGTAGGACATTCTCTCACAAAACTAAAGTTTTTCAATATTTAAGGTAGTAAATTTACAAAATATCTTCATGGAACTTGATCTTTAATACCCTAATGATCTTTGGCATAAAAGAAAAATCGATCATTTTGACCCATACAATGTATTTTTGTCTTTAACTAAAATGTTCCTGTGCCACTTCAGACTGGAATTGTGATCCAGGGTCACATATACTATGTTCCAATTGGAACATTAACGCAAGTAAAAAACTGTGTCACCCTATTGAGTTCAATATGATGTGTTAGTATTGAGAGAGCGATCATTGTTTTGATTTGTTCTTTATTTCCCAGCATTTGTCTGTGCTTTGCGGCCGTCCGCTACATTTACCTGATTAGGCACTGCATTACAGTGATGGATAGGAGACGTCATCGGCAAAGAAGCGGAAGAAATCGGTGATGAATCCTGCTAAGCAACTGGAGAACTCCGCGCAAATCTATATTGACCTTCAGTGGCAGCTCTACTCCTCACAGATGCTGCAACACTTAGTTACGGATGTACGAGTGCCTTTCATCTGTTCTTATCGTCCTCCTCCTCACCTCTCACATGTTTCCACCTCTCCAACACACACATTCATGTTCGTCATCTTCATTCAGAGGTGTCATGGTCATCTAGTCTTATCTTTGGCGCATGTTTCTGAGCGGCACGTTCTGCATGAATATGAAAATGGGGTCTTGTCTACATTTAACAATGTCAATCTGGAGAAAAAAGTACGGAAGTCCAGTCGCTTCAGTAAAGGCAACAAAATAGGAGTTCCAATGAGAATGACTACACCCCAAGATGTCGTCACAACAGCCGTGTCATTCTTCAGCGCCCCCACAGCTGAGAAGGCCAAGCACACGCTTTCGCCCCATTGTGGCACAGGGTCACGTGCTCGCCCCCCTCCTTGCAATCGCACATCAGCTTTTACTGAAATCTATTTACCATCTGCCCCTGATTGAAAACACTCATCCGCTCAGATTTAAAAAGGCCACACATTTCAAGATGGAAAGACATGCCATTCACGGAAGCTGATTGGCTGAGAGGAAGAGTGCCCTACAGCACGCTTTTGTGAAGGGCATATTGGATCTTGCTTAATTACATCCCCCAGTCCTGTTTTAAAGCATGTCTTGTCCTGTTTCTCCATCCCACCAATTATTCATTACTGGAGTGCCGTTACTAAAGCATTAGGTGGTCGCCATGAAAATCGTCGCTGGTACCGGAGCAATTAACGAATCCATTAGCGTTATCTGCAAGGAATGGCGTGCACTCCGTCCACTTCTGGTTTTTAAAACGTAACTATGCCAGTGGCTCGAGGGCAATCACATAGGTTCACAGAACGAGCTTGTTTCTTGCTTGTCAAGCGTAGATGTTTAATTCAGAGGCTTGTCATTATAAATGTAACTATTTAACTAATTCATCATCTGCGGAGAGTTTTAATTAGTGGGGGAGCTCAATGTTTAATGTTGTCTTTAACAATACATGTGTGCAATATTTTAATACGTGCCATTAAGTCATGTTGATTATGCCTTCCCGGTGCACGATGGGACCCGGGGCCTCTTATTTCAACTTGATTAAATATTTTAATGATGAACATGATGACGTGTCACGGCGTGTGTTAACCTGTGGTTTCATTTATATGCACTAATTTATACCACCATCATCATGTCAACTACATTGACGCAAGAAACAACATTTAAATGACTCGTTCTGTTAGGGTAAATTAAAGAAAAAATTGTAATACAAATTCTGTCATCATTTATTCATCCTCATGTCAATTAAAACTGTATTTGTGACCCTGGATCATCTGGAGTAGCACGGGAACATTTTTTTGAAAAAGACAAAAAAACATTATATTGGACAAAATTATCGATTCTTTTATGCCAAAAATCATTAGGATATTAAGTTAAGATCGTGTTCCATGAAGATATTTTGTAAATTTCCAACCTTAAATACTTAAAACCTTTATTTTTGTGAGTGGATGTCCTGCCACAGTGCCTCAGATTAGGCAATTTTCTCAATATTTGGAATTTTTGCACTCTCAGATTCCAGAGTTTTAAAAGGTTGTATCTCAGCCTGATATTGCCATATTCTAACACCTCATACATCAATAGAACGCTTATTTATTCAGCTTTCAGATTATCAAAAAATCTCAATTTTGAAAAATTGACCCATAAGACTGGTCTTGTTGTTCCTGGGTCACATATGACTGTTGAACACAAAAGATATTTTGAGAAATGTGGTTTTGTATCTATACAATCGACGTCAATGGGGCCCCAATGTTGTTTGGTTAACAACATTCTTCAAAATATATCATTTTGCGTTCTGCAGAAGAAAGTAACTCCTATCGAGAGAGTAGATGTAGAAATATTTTTTTGGTGGTGAACTGTCTCTTTAAATGTCCACATGCTCTCTTTTCTGTCTTGTTGTCACTGTTAAGATTTTAGGAAGGGATCTGAAACTAGAGACCCCTTCATGCATGCATTCATCCATCTCCAGTCTAAATCTTTTTTTTTCTTTCTCCACTCTTTCCTCATCTACTGTATCTGCAGGCCGGGATTAGAATAATTCTGAAACTCGTATCTCTAGTGAACACGGAAGCCTTCCCGTTTTCGGGCACGCGGTGTCGATAGCTGCTGTTTAATCCCTGATCCCCTGAGCACCGGCGCTTGACACATCATACAACAGATGTGTCTTTATTTTAGCACTGGAGTGACATCCCTTCCATTCTGCGTATGTCTGTCTCTAATCCATGCAGATGTGAGACCATTGAATCCGAGGTAAAAGAAATTGACACAAATCACTTCTGGATCTGCGTGTGTGTGTGTCGCGGGGGAAAAGCAAAGAGACTGATTTACAAGACAGCTGGAATCTGCATTGTTGACATCTTCCACGTAAAAGAGGTTTAATATGCATAAAGGCGGCGGTGGGTGAATGTGAGAGAGACAGAGAGGGATTGAGTGGTTTAAGGAGCAAACAGCCATCTAAAAGTGCTTAACACCTATTCAGTGCCACTACCGAGATTAAAAAGCGCCGCGTTCAGATTCCCATTATCCCATAGATCTTCATCTTCTTTCTAAGTCAAGCGTAAACTTCCATTTAAATGTTTACTGGAGACCTCTTTGATGTTCACTTGCATTTACTTGACAATAATGGACCTCGCTTTTTGAGTCTTCAGATGTCTCTCACGTTTAGTTTAGTTGCATGTGAAATATTTATTGTTGGACTAATAAAATGAGTGAAAAAGATTTTTAGATGTTACAATGTCTAACGCATATTTGTGTATTTATGCAGATTTTGCAGGTTTACGTTTACATTTTGAGGCACTTTTATCCGAGCCAATTTATGACATAAGGTGCACATTTTATTTGCGTGTTTGTTTTGTCGTGAACTCACAATTTTGTTTTTTGAGGTGCGATGTTACAGCAATCATTTTGCACTTGTGCATGCTCATTAGATTGTCACAATATCAATTATCGTAACCAAAAGAATTCACAATTTTAATATTATTGTGATATTTAGATGAATAACTATTGCAAGATTGGACTAGAAACGACTCTTGGCTTCTGTGAGGATGATCGATTGATCTTTATTCGACTAACTTTGCCTTGCGGTGCCATTTAGATTGATATACAGTATCTAAAGATAACATTTATTTCACACCGTTGAAATCTCATTAGACTGATGCCATGTGTGTGGCTTCCTGCCTCTAAAGTAACGCCTTCTATCTTATAAGCGCTTGTGTGGCACAGTTTTGCAAAATACGGGATATATTAACAAAAGAGATTACCCGCCTTTGACATACATTAGACGAGCTCCTCTGAGGCACTCGGTAGTGTGCTTCATACAGCCCTAATTCACACACTATGGTGAACACTGTGTGTGTTTCCTGTCCTCTCAATCGTCTTTCTTTAATCTCTCTATTTTATTCTTGATGTCTCTCTCTCTGTCTCTCTCTTACTGAGCCACTTATTGGTGGATACACAGGAGTGGATTTGGTTGAGTGATTTGGGTGTTTTGACTTTGATGAAGCAGAATAAACTGACATCATGCTAAATGCTAGATCGTGCTGAATAAATAAAACCGCACATGTCTCACCTAAAGATGTGGGATGAACGTCATCCACTGCAATGCAATGTCAGATGTGTCCCGTAGAATCTGCGCTGATCTGTCTTTGGTGGACTGCATTGTCTTCTATTTTATTTTATTATACACGCTACACCTATACAGAACTCCACTACACTTAAATACACAGCGGTACGCACATATCCAGCCCCCCTCCCATTAGAAGAAACAATCTAAATGTTAAACAGGTTTCTCCTGAAGTGGTCCGCATTCCCCTTGCTTTGAGAAATTTGGCCTGTGGTGCTTTTGTCAAGACGCCATTGTTCTGTCCGACACAGACGGAAACAAAAGAACGATGTGCAATTTGGACCTAATCATAACATCTGTACTTCACTGCTATTTACATTTTCTCTATCGGGGCGGAGTAGAAATGTTAATTTTAGATGGGTCTTTTTATGAGTGGTAATTACTGTCATTAAGAACGCTCGAGAGACTCCGGGGGAGCCGGCACTGAGATGTAGTTTGACGTGTTGTATAATTAATACTGAATTAATGTCTTACTTTATGAGGTGGGGAAGAAAGGCCCCTAACAGCTTTGAGAGGTGGCTTGTGCCTTTTGTAGGCGCAGTATACTTCTAAGAGACCGCAACAACACGCATGTTGATAAGCACACACACATTCCCACAGGTTCTGTGTTGTAAGTCGTGGTGGTGTTTTTTTTCGGTCTTTTGATGAGTTTGTCAGGATGAGACCTCTATTGTCGTGTATGCCGTTCCACATTTACATCTAATGCTGCTGTACGAAGAGCGTCTGTCTGACGCATTCACATCTGGATACTTTGAACAACTGTTTTGCTTGCGCTTACAAAAGTGTGCTATTATTTTAATATAGTAGGAGTGTAACACTAACTGTTGTCTGACTGTGGTGTTTTGGCCAAGATGCTGATTTAAGGGGAACTTTATGGGAATCTGTTTATTATAACTGTGACGTCTATATTTTCTAAGTGTATATAATAGTATGGCCTTGGACACTAACGGTTCTGTTTAGCGTGTTGACAAAATGTTTATATGGCGTCCTACTTGTAAGTCACTTTGGATAAGAACGTCTGCCAAATTAATAAATGTGATGTAAATGTATGTGAAATGTTAATTGATCTTATCTGCAGCCATTGTTTTTCTTGTGTACAATTACCGGAATTAAAGGGACCGTTCATCCAATTATAAAAATTCTGCCATCATTTACTCAACCTCAAGTTGTTCAAAATCTGTATACATTTCTTTATGATTAACACGGAGAAAGATATTTGGAAGAATGAAAAATACTTGGTCACTATTGACTAACAGCAAGTACAATTGCTTTATAATATTTTTGTTCTTTTGAACACAAAAAAGGCAATTTTGTCATTTTGTTTGCTTTGGATCAAATATTTGCTATGGTTGAAATCGTCTGCCAAATGCAAAAATGATAAATGTAGGAACGCTTACTTTTCTTGGGTACTTTTGACCACCATCGTTACTTTCCTACTAGTCACTCGATTGTGAGAAAATAGTGACAGAGTTTTTATTTTTGGGTGAACCGTCCCTTTAAGCTATGATAATTTTGCAAGAAGTATTGTTAATCTTACCAAAGGGTTATGAAAGACAGGTTTTATGAAGTTCTGGTTGTGGGAAAAGTGTTGTTCAAACTGAAGATTTTAACTAAAAGTATTCTGGGGATATTGTCCCCAATGAAACGTATTGGACAACACACTGTTAAATTATTTTAAAAAAATCAACATTTTAATTTATTTACAAATCATTATGTTTTGAGGATACATGTTTTCCGCCCGACAACGACAATGTGTAAAATCTCACCCAACTAGTTTATGTTGGCAGAAATTATGATTCTATAATCATTTATTCTCTCTCTTTCTTCAAAGATACTTGTTAAAATGGTTATACTGCTATTCAGATATACCCGTATGTCAGCGTGAAACAGAAGTTGCGATAGTTTCTTTCCAAATTGTGACGTATATTTGAGTGTAACACTTTCTTAAATTAGAAAAATGTTGGGCGGGGTTCGACCTGGTCCTTTTGGAGCAGGTTGGATTTTTGTAAAGTGGAAGCCTGGCCTTTGCCTTGCAGAGAAAAGGTTTGGTAAGAAGTTTCTGATTTTGATAAAAGATTATAAGGGCATTTGAATTATTAAAAAAATAATGACAATTTATCATGAACACTGCAATATTACATGACAAATAAGCTTCACCGTTAATACAGCTAAATTCTGAACGCTATGAATTCCTGAAAACCTGCTTAGCAGCTTTTTCATGACAGTCGTCGCATGTTAGAATACAAGATCAGATGTCTGTGTGCTGTCAGGACCCGAGCTCTGAACCAACGTTTCTTTGGTGATGACGGAGACGCGCCTACAGCGGGCGAGATAACTACCAAACCAAATGCACATGCTGATAACCGAAATTACTTAATCTCCATTTTAATCATCTCGAGCTGCCACCCCAACCCCACCCCCTCCCATCTCTGCCTGTTTTCTTTTTTTATCTATTTCTCCTTATCATTTCTTCTTTTCTCCATCTTTCTCATTTTCTCTCTCTCCGTCTGTTTATATAATCAAGGCACACAGTGCCGTATGTAGCATGTATTCACATAGTGCAGCCATACATAGAACTGACCCGGTTAACTTCATCTGCAGAAGGTCCAAAGCGTCCATACAGCCTTCGGCTATTAGGCTGAAGACCATGGAGCTTGAGAATAGCCACATTATGGGAACAAAATGGAAGGAAGACAATGTATGGGCGATGGAATTGAGTCATCATTTAAAGCTCTCTGCTCTCCTCGCGAGGGTTTCGAACTTCGTTATTCCGACAAGTGTTGTCTAGACAGAGTATGTAGTGACTGTCTTGGCTTCGGGAGAAAGAATTTTCTGTCGGAGTCATGAATCACTTTGGCACACGGCGGTGCTTTATATGCATACCATATGGCTTACAGAACATTCAAAGGGGATTCTCTCTATCCGTTTCACCCTTTAACTTCCTCTGTATCCCTCAATTCATTTTTCATTGTCTGTGTGTCTCTCGCTCTTTCTCTCTATTTTACCCACTTTAGATTTCGAACACGCTTTACTGATCCACATTACATCATAGTTTTCGCACAGGCTTTCAGAACATGACTCCGGTCTTCCATTGTTTGGCCAAACAATGATCCAGACCCAAACTTCATCGGTTGAGCAGCTGTTGATATGCCGGGATGGTCGGGATACAGAGCAATGTTTCGTAAGCACCGCAACACTTTTGGGGAGAGTCTTTCATTTGATGACTTGCTTATCATCGCGATAGGCAAGACCTTTTTTCCCTACAAATGTCACCCTCTTCACCTCTAGTGTTTGCTTTCAGTTCTTTCTAGCATACTAAATGTTATACATGTATATATTTCTGCTTGGCTGCTAAAAAACAACATGGAGCTAAAGCTGGATACATTTGTTACGCATTATCCTATAATACATACCGTCTGCTTTTGTTTTAGGTGGGGTCCCACCGTTTTGATTAAATCCAGTTATGAACTTCAACCATCGGGGCAAAATGTTTAATGCATGCATGCATGCCGTCTTATAAAAAGAGTTGGGTGGAATTAAACATACCACTCCAAGAGACAGAAGTTTTAAACGTGTTCTCAACGGGACCTGTCGTGTACTCGCAACCCAGTAGAGAATGTGAATCAGAAGCTCCGTAATTGAATTCACCTGATTAGAATTCCACCCTCTTGAGAGTGCAGGAGTCTCGAGTACGGTTAGCATAATAAACAAGAAAATCTGAGACATGGGAATGCGGGAACACTTCTTCCAAGCATACTGAATCAATTAATAGCATGTAGAAGGAAACCCTGATTATGTGAGCTGAGAGGCAGGCCAGCGAGAGTAGAGACTGGATTCCGAGCCGAGGTGGTTATTATTAGTGATGGAGAGAGTGTGTGTTCATATAGTGTGTGTCCGTGTGTTTTTTGGGTGTGCTTTGATCCCGTCTCTCCCTCGCACAGCTGCGGCGGTTAAGCTGGCCCCGGAGGAGTTCCACATAGGCGGCGTTCACCTCTGCCAGGAGTGCACAGTGCTGGTCAGTAACCTCAGACGCTGGATCAAAGACCAAGAATGCGTCGAGCTACCTCAACTTGGGCGCGCTTAATGCACACACACACCGATCAGAAGTTTCTCACAGAAATATAGAAGTTTCCAGAATGCTCCAGAAGCCTGGTTCATATACATATACATCAGTGATGGGAACCGAAAGGAGAGACGAGACGTTTATACATCAACAAGCTACTTTTAACAACAACTTGAAATGTTCGCTCTTTAATGTGTCATTTGTTTTACTAACAATATTCCTCCCAAATTTAAAGATTGTTTCTTTTTGCATCTATTTGAAGGAAATGAAAACTGGAGGAACAGGTCAAAATAACAGTAAAGATGCTCTGCATTTTTTAGACCTCAAATATTGCATAGAAAATAAGTGCAATTTCACTTTTAAGAAATATTTGTCTATTTTATTCAGGAAAAGTTCAATTTGGAATGGTCTTTTAATTTTCCAAGGCTGTATGTAAAAAGAACTAGGCTACATACTGTTCAAGTCAGTCTACAAAATAGCATAGCTTGCTTTCACTTTTCCTGCATTTCTCATCCAGGGCTTTAACAAACTTCAAGAAACTATTCTCAATTTTTTTTTCAATAAGACCAAAAAGCCCCAAATAACCTTAAACTACTCAAAATCAAGATGTTTCCTTTCTGACTTGTTGCACACTGCCTTTGAAGACCAGACAAGAGTCCCATAATCTAATTATAAGAAAACAAGCATCACAATTTTATTTGAGTTATTCATTTCACTTTGATGTGGTCTTACTCAATTAGGCTCCATTAAATATGTCAACATTATAATTTCACTGACTGTTCCTTATATTATGTAGAATGGTGTTTATGCAAAAAACTAGAAATCAAAAACTATGACTTGCATTTACATTTATGCGTTTGGCAGATGCTTTTATCCAAAGCGACTTACATTGCATTGTATTATACATTTGTTTCTTAATGTGTCCTCTCCACTGGGATCGAACCCATGCTTGACTTCAGCTTGGTTTTGACAAACAGGGTCACAAATTTTTCACTTGCCTCAAATCTTGTAAATTTCACGCCTGTTGAAAAATTGTTGCCAAAAGCGATACATTCATGAAACCTCAACAGAACGTTGGAAAATTTTGATGTTACCAGTCACAAGAAAATTTGTATTTATTGTTTTATGTAGTTAATTGTTACTTTTATGATGAATACAGAGTAAACATCTTCATAGTAGCATAAAGCTCTAGAATATTTAATTAGTCGATTAAGCCAAGAAGGATGTGATCCATGGTACTAAAGTCTATCCGGCACAACTTACCACCTTCACCCCTTTTTCTTTAAATTTCTTTTCCCCTCTTTTCCTCCCTTGCTCTCCTCCTCTCCCCTGGTTACTATTAGCATTCATATTAAACAAGTTTGCCTTCCAAGCACATCCACAAAGACCCCGCTGCAAACGAGCTTCATAAAAACTCGGCCCATATTTCATATCACTTTGGAATGCTGAACAATGGCTTTTTATGGCGATGTCTGAGGTAATGCTCGTAGAGGGGTTATTGCCTAATGATGTGCGGCCCGGTGGCACGGCAGTGCTCCTGGACCACCCACATCTTGTGGTTTGGTTGAATAATAAAGTATTACATTAATTTGGCTAGTTAATTAAGAAATGTCAAAGAAAATATCAAAGCCCCCATGAATCCCCATGCTGGCTTTTTGAAGAGCAGGGCAGGTTATCTTTGGAGGTCAACCTCACTTTTGTTCTTTATTTCAAGTCTGCACTGGTAGAGGGCACATTTGCTTTGCTTTGCTTTGTATCTCTCTCGCTCTGATTACAACTACTGTGTTTGATTTGCAATTTAAGCCCAATCATGATACAATCAGCTCTGATGAAAGCCATCGAGTCTCGATCATTGTTGTTACATGCTGTTTAGTAATGCTTTATCGCCCACAATTACCTTCCCGGGGACTAAACTCCACAACATTTACGCATGCTTATTGTGTTCTATTTGCGTTGCATTGTTAAAAAATCGAATGACGTTGGGAGTCCTGATGTTTAAAGTTATACAATTCACAGTTATAGGATTTAAATCCAACGTAATCTTAGACCTGGGGTGCTTCAGGCCTCGGTCCATGTTTGTCTCAGCAATAATGTAATTTAGAGCAAAGGAACATGAATGCGGTTAAGTTCCCCGATAAGGTCCCTGTTGACACCTCAAGCTGAACTCTAGCACCCAGGGAGTCAAAGTTGGGTCAAGTTGAGCTTTTAACACATGGAACGTGTTTCTGCTTCTGTCTTTCATTTAACTACAAAGCGCTTTGCTTATGCTTGAGGGTTGTCAGAATTTGTGTTTTGGAGCTTTTTGGGACTTCTTGCGCCAAAGTTTCTAAACGCTAGTCGAGAAAATACATAATGTTTGTCTTCCATGGGAAGAACAGGCTACAAACGGTGCATAGAACTGTTAGAAGACAGCATGACATAAATATAGAAAAAGACTATAGTTGTGTTGTATAAAGTTTTTAACATCATTATTTTTTTTTACATACACCCTCATTAACCTCCTCCCCCCTCAAAACCACCTCTCTTACCTCCTGGTTACTAGTAACTCCAGTGACTGACTAACTGACTGCAAAATGGCATTCAAAGATGACTTGTTAGCAACGTCCCACTTCCAACGCTCATTTCTCGGTGGACAAAATCAAGTCCCGCCCTACATGTTTTCTATTTCAGAAGCTGTTTCACTCAGATATACGTCATGATACAGAAAAGAAGAATCAGTATATTGCTGTTTCATGGTGACTTTAAGGCCTGGGTATTCAAATATGTGCATGCCTTTTTTGGGGGAATATTCTTTGACTATTTTCTTATTTAAGGTTCTGATAACTGAATTATGTAACACAAATAACAGAACAGTTCATATACATTATAGTTTGTTTTGTCTACACTGTAAAACTTTGCTGTAGTTTTGAGCAGGTTTGCCAGTGACTCACTGTAGATTTAACTTAAAATTTTGTTTTAAACATATTCTTACGTTGTTTTTTAATAAAACAAGACTGAAGTAACTTTTCTTATTTAAATGTATTAAAAAAATTGAAATACTTCTATAGAAAACAAGACAAAAATGCTTAGGAAGAATGACATTTTTGCTGTGTTGCTTTGCTAATGTATGTCATTTCTAGCTCATTTTGAATATCAAAAGTCAAAGTGAGTTTTTGTTTAAAGTAAAGTTGAACTCAAATTGAAAACAATACTAATAGGAATGTAATTTGATATACATTAAATTACTGGCAAACCTGCTGCAAAGTTTTACAGTGTAGCTTTAACTTTGCTACTTGTAGACATTGACTTCATAGACTGTTCTTATTGTTAGCTCATTGACAAAATGTTAACCACTCTCTCATTTGTAAATCGAAAAATGAATTCTTTGGACTACAGACTTATGGTTGGTCACGTTTGAAAAAAGAAAAGTAGCTGATTGTTGCAACAATTTTTTTTTAAAGGCATGTTGTTAGGTTTATTGTAAAACATAAATAAATAAAGTTTGTTTTTCTTTGATAAAAAATACATCAAAAAATACAGGCGTAAAAGGATAACAAAAAATCTAAGCACTCCGCAGTCAATTACTCTTCCTACATAAATTATTTAAAGAAACACCAAAGAAATCTGTATTCTAGAGTCTTAGACCTTTCCAATGATATATAGTTTGTCATGATTTGATTAGAAATCACATGCACAAAATTTACGCAAACTTAGGTGTCCCGTATACGGAACGGGTGACAGTTAACAGGCTACACAGCTCTCATACTTCTCACCTTCTCACCACATACAAAACAATCAAATCGTACAAAAAGTCCTTCCATTCAATTTACAGCTTTCTGTTAATGAACCAAAGCGGCCGCTAGCATGACAAGTTTGAAGACTCTATGGAAGTTTGAATTGTTCTCTGATAGCTAATGGCGGACGTAAAGGGCCGTTCCTTCTTTGCTTCACGCCATCGTGCCAATTTGTCTGAAGATTGTCTGCTTCTTTGGAACAGAATCAAAAGGCCCGAAAGCCAAGTGGTTTGTTAGCTGTATGTTGGAGTGATACTACTCTTCACCCCTCATTTAGATGGTCAAGGAATCTGACACAAAACTGAGCCTTGTGTTGACTATAGCGCTTACTGGTCAGGCTCGCTCTGAGCACCCTTAGCTCTTCTCACGCTGCACTAAATGAATGACTGGCTGTCATGTGATCTATGCGGTTAGCTTGCAAAAGGGGAATTGGAATGGCCATTATTGGAGCGAAGACTGGAGGGAAGGAAAGAGAGGGATCTGCTTGCATTTGAAGATGAACGTATCATGAATAATGCCTCTATTTTCTATTCAATTCCCAATTCCATCTCTCAGCCCATTGTCACGGTCGCTTCCATTACCGCCTCATTTTTCGGCCCTGAATTCGATATAGGAGAATTTACCTTGTGTGTATTTAAAATAAGATTGTCTTTATTAAAAGCGATTTCTTCTATTGAGATAGTGAGTCTCATCTTTGGAAAACATTAGCCTTTGTTGAATGAAGTGGTTGGGTTAAATCAGAGCAGAACTGCTGAATTGCCTGATGACTTGATTAATCAGACTTCTTTTAAAGGAAGAGAATATTGATGTCTGGTACGAACTGATTTTTCTCGCTCTGATTTTATCTCTTGCTTATGTTTCATTCTTATTTTTTTCCCTCTGCTTCTTTGCATGATGAAGAAATCGCAGCGTGGCATAATGTAAGACATTATCGCTTTATCTGGTGCTAGTTTCAGACAAGAACATGTCGGCTTTACTCGATCATTTTAACAAGCCCATCTGGCACAACTCTAATTTTTTTTTTCTCAGACCATAGGGGTGGATAGAATATATGTATAAACAGTGTCTTGGTGGTCAGGTGATCACCGATTTCTGCATCCCTGGCCCAAAAGGATGCAAAAATGAATAGCTGTTTCTTTCCATTGGGTCTATTGAGGAAATTAGATGATTGAGAGTCACAGCAGACCGTGTTATATAAACGTTCCGTCTCTAATGCATTTCACTTTTTCCCTCTCCTCACCATCGGATGGGAATAATTTGTAACACATGAGGTCTGAACGTTGGAGAGAAGCAGATGTCATGATATCTGTTGTTTACATTCTCTATTTCTAGTTGGAACGTTCTACTGTCTGAAACGGGAGATGACAGACAACTAAATCAGTTTGTCTTCTTTACAAGCGTTTTGTTAGTCGTAACAATAATCAGATTTTTGTCCTTCAGATAGTCGATAGATTTTGTTGGATTGAGCTGCTGCTAACTTTATCCGTCAGCCTGTTAAATTATACACTCTCCTAAAGGATTATTAGGAACACCATACTAATACTGTGTTTGACCCCTTTCGCCTTCAGAACTGCCTTAATTCTACGTGGCATTGATTCAACCAGGTGCTGAAAGCATTCTTTAGAAATGTTGGCCCATATTGATAGGATAACATCTTGCAGTTGATGGAGATTTGTGGGATGCACGAAGCTCCCGTTCCACCACATCTCAAAGATGCTCTATTGGGTTGAGATCTGGTGACTGTGGGGGCCATTTTAGTACAGTGAACTCATTGTCATGTTCAAGAAACCAATTTGTAATGATTCGAGCTTTGTGACATGGTGCATTATCCTGCTGGAAGTTGCCATCAGAGGATGGGTACATGGTGGTCATAAAGGGATGGACATGGTCAGAAACAATGCTCAGGTAGGCCGTGGCATTTAAACGATGCCCAGTTGGCACTAAGGGGCCTAAAGTGTGCCAAAAAAACATCCCCCACACCATTACACCACCATCATAATTACATTAATATGAAATTGAACAGGTGTTCCTAATAATCCTTTAGGTGAGTGTAGTTTAGATGTTATTGTTCTGTCTGTGACTCATTTCTGGTGTCCTGTTTGGTTTACTCTGATGCTGTCATCGCTGAATAACTTACAAACACATATTGTGACCCTGGATCACAAAACCAGTCTTAAGTAGAACAGGAACATTTTTAGTAAAAGACAAAAATACATTGTATGGGTCAAAATTATAGATTTTTATCCAAAAAATCATTAATATAATACGTGAAGATCATGTTTCATGAAGATATTTTGTAAGTTTCAACCTTATATATATAAAATCTTTATATTTGTGAGTGGATGTCCTACTACAGTGCCCCCGATTACAACTTCAAAGGCAATTTTTGCAATATTTAGATTTTTTTGCACTCTAAGATTCCAGAGCTTTAAACGGTTGTATCTCCTCCAGATATTGTCCTATTCTAACACCTCATTCATTAGTTTATTTATTTAGCTTTCAGATGATGAAATTGAGAAAATCTCAATTTCAAAAAATGTACCCATAAGACTGGTTTTGTTGTCCAGGGTTATATACATACATACATATATATATATGTACTAACACAGTCATCACTACACGGAGAATTTTTTTTTTTTTACAGAAACTATTTAACCAAACATAACATTTTGTCATCATTAAACCATCTTCATGTTTTGTGTTAATTACTTTTCTTTTATCTCAACTGAATCTGTCTTTCCTGCTGTGGCAAAAAAACAATAGAACCCCAATAGAAACCAATAAAATACCATGAAGTACTATGTTTTTACATTTTTACAACAAAATTCCTTTTGTGGTGTGTTTTGGGCTTTACTCCAAAACAATTAATCTTACAGAACACCCCACCAATAGAATCCATCACGCACTGCAAAAAATGACTTTCTTATTTAGTCTTTTTTCTTGTTTTCCAGTAAAAATGTCTAAACATTCTTGAATCAAGATGCATTTTCTTGATGTGCAAACTGACCTAAGAAAAGAAGTCTGGTTTGAAGAAAAAAATATGAAATTTCAGTGAGCAAAAAATCTGGCAATGGGGTAAGAAAAATAATCTTGAATTGAGAAAGTAAATTAAAGGTCAACCTTAATTCTAGATTATTTTTCTTACCCCATTGGCAGATTTTTTCCTTGTTTTAAGCACGAATTCACTGAAAGTTCTTAATTTTTTACTAAAATCAAGACTATTTTTTTAAAATCAAATTATTTTCTTTGGTCATTTTGCTCATCAAGAAAATGCATCTTGATTCAGGAACTTTAAAACATTTTTACTGGAAAACAAGAAATAAAAAGTCATTTTTGCAGTACACCATCAGTTTCCATTAAAAAAACAATTCAATTCCCTTTACAACTATTGAATCCTTTAACGTTTCTATTCAGGGTTCTGTGGTCTTTTTGCAGGGATGTAATAAATATTGCATTGTGTGATTGGTCCTTTACTGTATGTGGGTAGTTGACAAGTAAACCGTGGTTATCTAAAATTTAGAGTAAAAAACTAACAATGAACATAAATCTCTCGTGAGCTATTTTATATTATAAATATTATCAAGATAAAATAATATATATTATTATATATTAACAGTATTTCGCACCATAGGACACATTTACGGTATATTTGTCAACTACCCATGTGGTGTTCTCCATTGCTAACTGACATGGGCTAATAAGTTGGGCTAATGTTGACTTTCTACTGTATGAAGAGAAACTAATCTTAGAGATTCTGTAAAAAAAAAATGTGAAAGCTTTAGTAGCACATGTAGGCTCACATATGACAAACAAATCACTAATAGGAAGGTTCAGACGCTATTCTCAATTCTCCATTTGCTTATCAAAAGTTACATTGTTCTCTTCCAGTGCTACAAAAACTATGCTTATAGTTCTGGTTATAAACTGGGTCACATTTATCCATCAGTTAGCGTACCTCTCAGTCACTACTAACAGAGATCAGTATCTCTCCTCACTGAGTGTGCAGGACGGGAACTGTCACCTACATCTGACACGTGCGTCGTTTCGTCGAACAGCTGCGACACGTTGCGCCGTTCCCTCATCGTGATGAAAGCTACGTGCCGAGCGCTGGTGTCAGGCCGCAACGTCCCGTGGTCTCCGCGGTGAGACGCAGGGAGCACTGGGAGTTTTTTGTGCCGTCACATCTCGCCTGTCAGTCTGCACCCCAACTGAAGACTCGGATTGGTTCGCCGTACAACCATTGATGTTTTATTAAGCTTGTAGGGGTTTCTAGGAGGATGTGTTTGAAGGTGGGTTGAGATCTTCGATCAGATGCCGAGGCATGTTGACTCCCATAAGTGACTGAGACCGTCGTGAGGCTGTCAGGTCAGATCATCAGATCAGATCAGATCAGATCGTGAGCTGAAACAGCTGAGACAGGTCCCACCTCAGTGCAGTCGAGAGCGATAGCATCTGGATAATGTTTGTAAGCATCAGACAGATGATATCTAGTTTACTTGTAGAACGTGTCGAGTTTTTATCGTGTGTGCCTTGCCAATGGCCGTGTCGTCGGCTGTATGAACACATCTGGAAGGTTTTTCATCGTCAATATACATAAAGATTAATATGTCCAAAATAAATCTACATTTAAACTTAAAACACATTTAAGCTAGGATTTAAAATGCATGTTTTATCCATGAATTCCCTGTGATTCAAACCCACGACATTTGTGTTTTTGCCCCAAAGTATACTTCAAAGTTAACGTTCAAGCAAAATGTATTTGTATCGAAAGTGTATTAAATGTATTTTTTAATTCGAAAAGTACCATGTACTGTGTAACGGTGCTGTTTACAATTTGCAATATTTTGGCCATAAATAAACGTTGCCATATGGGATCTATGATGTTACGAGCCCCAGATTTCTTTTTGTAAATGTCTCTTCAGAATAGTATTTAATGCGATGCGTCAAGCTTACAAATATTGTTAATTCATGCCAAAACTTGTATTATACATATCCAGACATATATTTATACTCTTTGAATGTGTCCTCTATATTTAATGCATGTAAAGTTTGCTTTACTTTTGATGCTGTGTGTGTGTGTGTGTGTGTGTTTTTTCTGCGACAGTCATCTGGAAGAAAGCCGAGATGCCTCGGAGGTGGCGCTGAGGACCCTAACAGCTCCGGCAGATGAGAAGCAGGCTGAAGCGCCACGGTTCAAGGTAGTAATAGAGATCTTTCACCATCTCCATCAGCACTGATTTCACTTCTAACAACTTTATATGTGGGATCTGTGTATGATCTCTTAACCGTGCCTGTAACTGATTTTTTTTCATAAATCCTAAGCAGTATATGTTTGCTTTGAGATACGCCGGCGAACTTGATATTTTTCCCGTTATGTTTATCGCTGCCACGCACCCAGATGATATCAGTGCATTGTGCTGTACTAAAAGCAGACGTCTGCATCAAACGACAGCACCTAATGAGAAATGTCACAGGTGTCACAGCTTCGTGTCTTCATAGGATCCTTGATTCATTACTCTTCACTGTGTATGCTGTATGGATTATTTGTATGTATATGCTAAAGAGTTAACGAGATGTGTGAGGTCACAATGCTGCCCTCTACAGGACCACCGTACACACAGTCTAGACTGATCCTCTTCTGTGATTGGCAGGGATCTATGAGACTTGTATTGCGTTTCATCTGTCAATGCACCGAGGGTTAATAAACTTCCCTTCCTCTCTTTTCTTTACGCTCTCTCTCAGGCCACCTCCAGTCACTCCGCTAATCAGCAAGCACTTCTTAATCAGCCGCAAGGTCTTTCGGAGGTGAGTATCACACGTATGTATATGCGAAAGATGAAAGTCACTTAAGAACTTCGCAATACATGCTTGCATAACGCTTTACTCACGGGTTCAAATATTACAACCTTCAATCCCTCGGTTTTGCAATTATTCTGTCTGGCCGGTCCTCTTCTTCACATCAACGACATCACAGGCTTTACTAAAGACACACCTCACAACCTCATACCTCTGTCCATCAAAAATGAAGCCGTCACATTTATAAATAATGCACGGCCCGGCTCCGGAGGAAATAAAGAGAGATAAAACTCCGAACTAATACTTCCCCGACTCTGACATCGTAAATCAACCGCAGCTCATCTATTAGGTTCATTAAGTGAATTGGAGATTAAAAGGAGTGATTTGATGAGATGGAGAACCTGCCTCCAGCCGTGATCCACCTAAGCCTGACCCCCCATTAGGGCTCGTGAACTGCCCTTATAATGCATCCTTAATGACCCACCTGGGTTTGTGTGTTCTTACCCTGCCCGTTTGTTTTCCTGCGCTCGGCTGTCAGTCTGTCTAATGATGGAGTTTTGGAGGCTGACGGTGAGATGAATAGTTTCCTTGTCTGGTTTAATAATTGCCAAAACGGTATTCATATAAATCTGTCGATCAGAGTTTTAGATAAAAGCGAATCAAATCTAAATCGGGTCTATAGGGCGCTTGAGGGAAAGTGGTTGTGGTTAGTCTCAACCTTTTTGATTTTGAATTTATGATCCGGTGCGTATTATACCCACATCTCACGTTTCTTGCTTTTTAAGTCATGCTTGATGTTCTTTTGTCCAGCGCATGTGCGCATACGCATGCCGAGATCACATTATTTGAATGGGTGTCAGACTCAAACATTTGTTAATGTTATTGTGCACTTTTTAAATATTAATCCCGTCACATTCATAAGAGCACTAGGAAGGCATCAAGAGCGATTCGAGGGTTGTTACGAGATATCTCTCAGGCTTGTCCTTTTGTCCGCCTACATATCCAGATGTTCATTCATTTTTTATATCTATGCAAATGAAAGCGCCTATATTTGAGCACAGCCTAGAATTAGCTGCTAAAATTAGCTACTAATCGGCACCTTTATTGGAGCGAATGCATTATGGATGAGGCACTCGGGGGCGTCCAGACCTGGCCGTACATCGGTGGTCATCTGTGTGGGGCCTCAGCTGCCTCATTCAAAAGGGCAGCTGGCAAACTCAGAAATTAAACTCGCTAGAGCGGATTGTTGGACGTTGCCGCCATTATTGTGGTTTTATATTGTTATGTAGAAAGGCTCGGAAAACAAAACAATTACATTGCACGCACGAACGTGAAAATAATAGAATCATGCAAAATACGTCACATAATGTCAGGGCGACATACGGTAAAACCTTGTAGAAAAATATTCCCGGTAAATATGTTGAAATAGGCAAATTGCTACGTCCTGCAACATTATTTGGAATTTGTGAAACATAGCTGCGGTTTAATAGTTGCTGATTAGAATGACAACATGTGTTAGGAAAGCATTCCCACACAGATTGGTGTTTATATACAAACTCATCTCATCTCCCACCCGAACCTACCAGATGCCTTCACCGCCACACGACTGCAACAATCTGTCAGCAGCCGGCAAAGCGCTGTTAAATCAAGCCACAATTATCTGCTCTTAATTAGCAAACGGAAAACGATTACGAGCGTGGATTACTTTAAACACAACTCCAGCGTAAGACACCAAAGAAACCATCGGCCGCACTGTAATCCAGTCAAGTTGTCAACAGATCGCAGGCTAATTAGTAAAATTACAGGAACACAGATTGGGATTTGGAAGTGGAGAGGCGTGTGGGGAGGTTTAGTAACTTTGGTAAGTATGAGTGATTGTGTTGGGTGAGAGGTGTCAAATTTGGTATTTTTATCTTGAACATGAGCTGCCTCCAAACTCTGTGAATTTCCAGTGAATAATAATAATATTTAAATGCTTGTTCGGAGTCTAGGCCCTGTGCGTCAAACATGTGATGAAGACTTGAGCTAGATGTCACAGCCATCTCCACAGTAAAGTGACTTTAAATTCAAAAGTCTTGCCTACAAAAAATGGAATATTTATAACCCAGAGGAACGCTTCATTAAACACACAATAACCTTTTTGTGGAAACTTTCTGTAATATCATGGTATGTTATCACCCTATAGGGCAGGTGGTCACATTGCGAACCTGCCATTAAACAACCTTTATTACACGGCTCGTTGGAATGCTTGTTTCTGATTGGCCAGTCGCAACATTTTTAGGTTCGTTATTCCCAAATAACAACATCTCGAAACTAACAACACATGGTAACCCGGATGAAGCAAATCATTTTGATTGTTTTTTTGACAAATTAAATGCAAATATATCTTTTAATAACACATGACATTATATTTACGAATGATTAAATTGCCTGTTCGAAACATTTAAACGTTGTTTTTACCTTAAAACTGAAACAAAACGTTTTTTCCTCGCGAAAGGTCTGCATTTGATAAAAATAAGCTAATAAAATATTTCAAATTCACCTTTTATGTCAAGTTTTTTTCTCATGTGGCAAATACGGTGTTATAAGCGAGATAATGTACAAGCAGCCGGTTGTTATCACAAAATTAGCCCCTTCGGTGTGATACAAGACCCCCGCTTCCCGTCGGGTCCTGATCACACTGTCGGGGCTTATTTCTGCGATAACAACCAGCTGCCTATACATTATCTGTCACTTATATGCTTCCTTTACATTTAAGTAAAAAAACAATTGTGACACATGGTTTTTAATGGAAACTGTACAGTTATATGAAAGCATTGCTTTTCAATTAATACACTCTTTAAAGAAAAAGTGAAATAAAAATGCTTCAACTGGTTATTTACGGACAGTGATGTCATAGATGAACTATTTTTGAACCATTTTTTTTACGATTTTATAGTGTAAAGAACATTTTACAGCTATAAAGAAGAAAGAAACAAAAGGGTTCTTTGGGTATATTCTTACAGAATAATTATATTTTAATGTTAAATGTTACGTGTAAGAAATTACACACTAAAAATGTACTCGGTTTCTTGTGATGTTTTGCTTTTATGAATTTCTGCGCACCGTGAAACCGGTTTTAATTAAAAAACAATTTGACGTGATCAAACCAGAGAGATCTATCAGGCACAGTCTTGTTTATTAGCAGCTGGCACACGCACGCAGGAAAGACGATGAATATCTTGGCTTTGGAACGGCTTTGCTGTCCTAATAAAGCGCTCAGACGTACAGCTGTAATATAGATCAGAATTAGCATACGCTCACTCCCATTCCAGAATGCCACAGACAGAAAGCAGAGAAGGTGCAATTAGTCCTTTATTAGATGAAACTTAATATAGTTAAACAATATGTCTGGCAGAAATGTTACAGATGTTAAATATTTGGCTGGTGTACAGTTCTGCTCATCTAATGCTTGTCTGACTTTCTTTTCGTTTTATGAGATCTTTTTTTAATTCAAGTTTTTTCCTTTAGACATGCAATTTATATGCTAGGAAATGGGGTCTCATTACTGCGGGCCACTGCGAGGCCTGTGTTATTGCAGTCTTTATTCAGAAAAACTTGTTTTTTCTTGTTCATGCGGACTTTAATATCGATTGATTAGATGCAGTCTGATGAAAATGACCCGACTAGATTCATCGAAGACAACCGTTCTGACCGTTTTTTAGATCTTCATAATTGGCTCGTTGCATCTCAGCTTTCTTCGTGTTGTAAGCCTTTATCACTAATAGGATATAAAGTTTGTGTGAGGGATATGGAATTCATTAGAGATGAATATGTAACCCAAGGATGATGCGACTCTTCCTCTTCATTGCTCTTTACAAAGATAGGATGAAAGACTTGAGTTAGTCAGTACAAGGAAATTAAGATTAGAAGTTCTTTAATGGGCAATGTAGACTGAGCTTTACAAAAGCGTTCATAAAACACACAAGTATTTAAAAAGTTGCATCCTGCCCTCAACTATACAAGGTCATTTGGGCATAAAATTAGGTATTTGGAAGGCTGGAAGAGAAGGTTATGTTCTGCTCCGTGTGCTGTAGATGATTAATTAGGCTGAAGACTCCTTTCAGAAGACTCAGAGATATAGAAGAGATGTCATTTTTAAAGCATTTTAATGGATAGTACATTCTTTAAAACTCCCCCTCACATCGGCTGCTCTGACATTTTTTCAGGTCCATTTGTGACCTCTTATGGAATCTTCGTGATATTTGTTAATGAACTTGTTGGACTCTGATTAAAAGAACGTACGTACTGTGTCTCATAAACAAGGTCATATTATTAAAATAACATGAACTATTTTATAGTTTAGTTGAAATCTATGAAGGAATTGCTATTTAATTGGATAGTGCACCCAAAAAAATAAATAAAAAAATCTTCATTGATTCCCCCTCACGACATTTCAAATCAGTATGACTTCTCTATTTTGCAGAACACAAAAGAAGATATTTTGAAAAATGTTGTAAACCAAACAACATCGGACCCCGTTGACTTCCATCGTATGGGCACAAACATTTCTCAAAATGTATTCTTTTGTGTTTCAGGGATGAAAGAGTCACATATAGGTTTGAACCCAATAAGCATGAATAAATGATGACAGAATGTTCAGTTTTGGGTGAACTACATTAAGCTTTTAATACAACCGTGTGTACGTTCGGGGGTCTTGTTGGATCTCTTGTCTCATGTACGGGGACTAATATGATTGACTGTAATTCAAGCAAAGTTGAGGACGTTTCATCAAAGCGAAATCCAATATGGAGGCCGTTAAAGAGTTCGTAGACAGCATGTGTGTTGCAAGGTCATGATGATAGCAAAGCAAATGTAACTAAATCCATTTCCCTTGCGCACAGTTGATAGCTCAGCCGAGCACTTTAGCCATGCCATTTCACCCTTAATGCCAAAGCGTAGTTCAAAAACCCTTAAAGCAGTAGATGAAACTCTTTTCACAAAGAAAGTCTCTCAGTTTTCCTGACAAAGCCCACACGACCCAGCGTGAGAGCGCTGGCTGTCTTAACTAGCAGGTGAAGTCACTCGGCTCTTGGTGAGTCCACCTATCAGAACGGCATGCTCCGGTACTCTACCTGCTGTCTGATTTCAAAACCATGAAAGACTTCCACTTGAAAAAGCAGTTAAAAGCCGTTTCATTCCTCAGATAAACGGCAAAGGCCCCAAAATAAAAAGAGAACAAATCTTATCAGGAAAAGTGTGACATTTTCCATTTGAGTTTCCGGTTTGATAGAGATGCCATGTTTATGTTCACTATACCATGCTGAGATTAAAAGAAAGTGGATTAGTAATTTATCTTTTGCGTTCTGTCTACAGTAAAGGTAATATTTGCGTCTGAGAGCAGATAGTAAGAATTTTGAACCCAGTTCACCCTAAAATCTTGTCATCATTTTTCTGTTGAACACAAAAAACCCGAGTTGTGGGGCGCTATTGACTACCATATGCTGGTTTTGTATGTTTTGATGCTGGTTTGTGTCGGTTTAACCTGGTCAAACCCGCATCAAAACATACCTAACCCACCTTATGCTGTATTTTTCAACAGGGATAGTAAAACAACAATTTTTTCTTGTTTGGTCCACATTCTTCAGAATATCTTCTTCTCTGTTCAACAGAACCAAATGAATACAGATTTGGAACAACTTAAAGACGGAAAATGTGATTTGTTAAGATGTTAACTTTAGCTTGCTAGCACTGAAATCCTGATCCCACCTTCCATTCAAATTGCCGCCCAAAGCCACGCCGCCGAAATACATGAACGTGCACAAACCAGAAGCTCTTGGATCAATTCCAATTAAATCATGTCTCATTCACCAGTGAGAACATGTTATAGTACAAAGTAAAAAACGTTACTACAATAGCGAAAACCGCTAACACAAACAACAGCTTTAAAACGGGATTAGATGCAGCACAGTTCCCGTTAAACGCTGGGTGATGATGTGTTACATAAAGGTCCAAACTACATAATCAAAACCCATCAAAATCGAATCATAACGTGTTCAGAAGTTGCCATGGCAACCAAAAAAAATGTTGATCAGAAAAAAAAGTTGCCATAGCATCATCTTTGAAACCCTTGACTCTAGTAGTTGCTCCCAGCGTGGAAAAGCAAAACCGATTTTAAAGTGAAGCGGAATTTCTAATGAAACAAAATAGTGGGCGTGGCTTTCGTCTTTCTCTGCGATTTGATGCATAAAAACAGCCGTTGCATTTTGAAATGTAATTGGCCGCAGACCAACAGTTAAAGTTTAAGTAAGAGTTTTATTTTATTTTTAAGTTTATTTTAACAAAAGATTATGAGGGCACACAAATTATAAAAAGAGAATGACCCACATTGATAAACTGTTAACAATAAATGCTGCAATATTTCATGAAAAAATTGCCATTGTCATTTTTTATTTCTCTGGGACAAAAAACGTTTCTGGACCGGATTGCATACCCAGCCTTTAAGAGCGAGTATATAATGACAGAAATTTCAATTTTGGGTGTACTTTCCGTTGTAAGAATGAACACTGCCAATTGAAATAAAGAAGAATTCATTCTGTAAATACTGTGACATTTTTTTGGTTCAGGGTACAAATCTAAAAGTGTGAATATTGAGCACTAAATAGAACCAAACTCACATTATGAACCTAAGGGTAGAAACTGTATTAACTTCTGCTTCTTAACTTATTTCACATTTTGATTCACATATTGTAGAACTGTAAACTGTATATTTTCTTTGTTCTGAGAACGCTCTAGAAGTCTATTCTGTTTTCCCAATCCGCATTTTAACACATTTTCGATATTTCTGCAAAGCATTTTTATCTAAAGAATAAAGGCAATGCATCGTCTTGCCATACCAGAGATTTTATCTTTAGAGATCAATCAGCTGTGCTCATTGTTATCAATCAGTGTATTATCACTTTATCATTTACATCTCTGATGTAACAGTTCATTTACAGTATCTCATGAATGTTTTAACCCTTTACTGCATGAATCATTTCTATTCATAAATAATGCATGTATTAGATGCCAATCATAAATAATATTTGCATCATTTAAATTTAATGAGCAAACATTATTCTTAAACATATAGTGATATAAAGTATGTTATGAAAAAGCGTTGCTTGAGGGGAACATTCACAAATGTTGACAATGGATGTACGGTAGCGCAGCAATGCAATATGTAACACACTACAGTATATGGAGAATATATATATTTTTGCAATATAATTCACTGGTTTATTCCTCGCTCTTTCGGATTGCTTTCCTGACAGTTGCAAACAGCGTTATATCGAATCTCCTTGAAGTGGTCTCGGACTGATTGCCATGCCCATGTTCATATATGCCCCCACTAATTCCAGAATAAACTCTTTTCCCTCTCCTTTAGGGCCATGACATCTGCCTGGTTGTTGTGATCAGATCTACTTCCTCAGCTTCAGCCGGCGCATCTAATGAGGTTTCCTCTTACACAAGCTAATCAGGTACGGCGAGACCCCGCGTTTCTTACGGCAGCGGTTCGGCCCTGAGTCCGGTGTCACTGACTGATAACTGCGGACAGCTCTGATGAGAACAGGCGGTAATTACAGCACCGAAAGAGAGAGAGGGAAAGGGAGCGAGGGAGTAGATAGAGACGGAAAGGGAAAGTGGAAGTCTTGTGAAATATTCTCATTACAGGTCATGGCGGTAATTACCTGACACTTACAGATGGAGTTGCCTCTTAATCAAAAGAAGGAATCATTACTAATATTGATTCAAACTAAGATGTTTGAAGTAATGACCGCACTAGGGGTGTAAAAAAAATAAATCAAGTCATTTTCAGCAACTTTCCCAGCCGTCATTCCCGCTCTAAATAATAATGGAATGTCTTACTTCATTAAAGGGGAACGGCAGGAAAATGAGCATGGCAGCTGCGACAAAATTGCTCCTGTCTAATCTGCATAGATTGCAGGGCAGGAATAAAACCGGACAGTATTTGATTTCTAATTTTTGCGCTTTCTTTTCATAACAGCCCATAATTCACATCCTTTTAGGAATGAAATGATCTAGATTGAATGCAGGCAGAGCCCAAAATATCACGCTGTTTACTGACCGTCAGTGATGATTTCCTCTGTTTATGCTTCGGTGATTAGACTCGGAATGAAATACATTTCAATGTCCCTTGTTAGATTGTAACTTTTAATTGAACAGGGACTGTCAAAATTTGACGAGTGTCACCTTGATTTTTTTACATTTAATAAACGAGAATTAACATGAACGGCTTGGGTCACACAGACAAGTTTTTCTCTCTCCCGTTGTACAAAATGTGAGTGCGCTCGTTTCCACCTTGATGTGGAAAATGACACTTAACAAGGTTAAGTAACAGAAGTTGGTTAGGGGAGAGACCTCTACCTCTTTAAATTGCCTGGGTTAATGTCTGAGAATGTTTATTAGCGGTTTTATAATGAGGTGATGTTCATATGAAGCTGGGAAGCATTAAAACGCTCCGCCTCAATGCAAAGTTAATTAGAAATTCCTTAAGATGGGTCATCAAGTTAAATAATTAACGTCTCTTGGGGAGAAACAGTCGGGTCATTCTACAAAATGGGTACCAGTTGTGTTCCTGGTATATAAGAGCAATGTCACAGTGATTCAGAAGTATTTTACAAGGTGGCTTATTTGTATATTCTTTTTTAGAAAAGCAATAGACTAGTGAACCCCCATCCATAACCATCCCTGGGGAAAATGCAAGTATGACTAAAAAGTATGAAATCAACCGGTGAACAAGCCACCAGTTATGTTTTCTCAGGACATTGTTAAGTTTTACTCTTAACACGTTTCTTAAGCTTTTATAACAAGCAAGTCAACAAGCTTCTTTTTTTCTTTCTATTATTTATCCTGTACAATCGTACAAAAATGTACATGAATTTAGACTAGAAAAGGACACTTATTTCCGAGAATGATCTATGTGTTAAAATCAGATGTGTGACATGTAATAAAGTGACCAAGAAAAGTATGAGCTCATAAAAGCAGGTTCTGACTGAGAGGAACTATGCAGATGAGAACAGCGTATGATTATACTTCATACTGCCAAGCTTCCACTGGTGGCCACTCTATTGATTACTGTTAGATGGGCTTATAATCACAGAGTCTCCAGGCCATATGATTAGATAGATAGTCTGGAGTGTGATGCATATCAAGTTCATGATGAGAGGCTTTAATATGATGGGCATAAATCACAGTGTGAGGTTAATGCACCTGCAGTATCAACTGTTATCTGAGAGATTTGATTGGAGCAAGAAAAATCGTCCATTTCACGTGGCCTCCTTCTTTATCAACATGCATGCCTGCTAAAAATGCTCTTAAAGGATTATAATGCTATAGAAAAAGTAAGAGTTTGTTGTTTAATTTAGTGTTTGATTTAGTGTAGTTTTAAGGTTTGTTTCTGAGGGAGAAGATAGAGGAGTGGTTTCTCTAATGTTTGAAGCAAAGGTTGAGCTTTATTGATAATTATATTAAAATTGTGTTCAAACACATCATTGTGTAAGCATCGTCCCTTGATTTGTTTGCTTTAAAGGTCAAATGTGTAATTTTTGGAAGATCTATTGACAGAAATGCAATAATATCCATGATCATGTCTTCATAGATGTATTATGACTTTACATAATGAAGCGTTTTGGTTTTGTTATCTTAGAATGAGCTATTTCTGTCTACATACACCGCGTGCAGGTCGCCTTTCGTTTCTACAGTAGCCCTAAACGGACAAACTGCTCTACTGTACAGAGCGTTTTGTAAATACGATATCTTCTTTGGCAAAGAAACGAAAACGTGACGACAACTTAGACCTGTGTTCAAAAGGGAGGAGTGAGCCGTTGGTTGCAATTCGCAATTTTACCGCTAGATGCCGCTAAATATCATGCACTGCCCATTTACATTTACGCATTTGGCAGACACTTTTATCCAAAGCAAACTTGCATTATTCTATGTTTTTTTGTTTCTGAATTTGTGCAATCCCCTGGGATAACGCAATGCTCTTACCACTGAGCTGCAGGAAAGCTTTAAAACAATTATTAGTTACAGTTACAATAATAGTAAACTAGTATTAATTAACTAGTAATAATAATCATAATACTTAAATTAAATAAAAAATAATTAATTTAAGTAAGTTTATAAATATATTAAATAAAAAATAAATAAAAGCTTAGATTATAGTTTTACATTTATTGCAGTTTCTTTTAGTTGTATTGTTGGAAAAAAAATTGGTACAACCTTTTTGAGTGTAGACGTTGCCTACAGATTACATTACGTCCATTTCTGATATCATTGTTTCTGTTGTTGGACAGTTATGTTTTTTCTGGCATTGTTTCATTATGACAACTAAGTTAAATGATTGTTAAGTCATTTGGTTTGTATTACACAGGTGTCATGTCAAATTTGTAGTATTTATTCATAAAGTCTAAACTTTAAGATTCCTTTAGATAGAATTCAAACCCAAAAACAAATGTATTTCATATTCATAGATTGTGTAGGCACACTCTGAATTACTAGTGGTACTGGTATGTATTGGTGTAAGATGTTCTGCATCATAACTTGTTCTACCAGGATGGTTTACTGACACTCAGAATACCATAAAAATGGTTGATCCGTGTTCTCTTTGAAGTGATTGTCTAATCACGTTTAGATGCTATTATTTGTTTTGTTTCATGGTTCAGCCTGTAAATCGGCTGTAAATTAACAGCTCTAATCTCTTAAATTGGTCATTTTCATGTGAAAATTGCACCATTATTTCACGCCCGTGCGTAAATTCAGAACCCGACGCGACCAAAACAACAGATTATGTATCCCATTTGCATTTCCAAAGCCTTATGTGTGAAACCAGCCATGAGAAATATTCCTGTGGCATAATGGTTGTCGATTAATGGCTCCTAAATGTCACGCGTGTTTATACCGACATGTTTAGAAACGTTCCCCCCGAAGGGTGTCCTCTCTCGAGCTACGAGTGGCAAGGTCTGACGACGTTGATCAACAAACCAACGAAGCGAAGCAACAGTGTTGCGATTTTCATTAAGTGTCCCGTGCAATTTGGTGCAACACATTGGGCGCGTTCCCCAAATGTTCACAGGCGAGCTGCTGAACACCAGGCTTGTATAAATATTGCCTTGTTTCCCTTAGTGGATTCTGACATGCATGAACACACACTGGGAGCTTAATTAGCTATAATTCCATAAACAGTGGAGGTAACGAGGAACCAGTGCAAGTCCCAACAGCTGTGGAACAGAAAGAAAGGAGAAGAACAGGAAGCGGGAGAAGTGGAGAACTCGACAACACAGCTGAAACGACATGTGTTATAGGGGGCAGTGCTTCATATTAGCCTTCACGTTCCTCACTTGTAAGCTTTTACACCAACACCAGTTAAAGCAGCTACATAAAACAGAGGAACATTACACCGAAGCGCCTTAAGACACGCCCCACCATCTCTTAAATTGGATAGCATAGCCAAACATGAACATTTCTTCATTATTTAATCAATGTTGTGTCATTCCAAACCTGTGATGATTTCTTTCGTCTGCAGAACACAAAAGAAGATTGTAATACGGTTCAATTAAAGGAAGGAGGCGGGAACCGGCGAACATTCAAATAAAGTTTAATCAAAACAAACAAACAAAAACACGGAAGTAAAATGCCGGTAGACACCTCACAGTTGACTGCCGGCCATAAGAACATAAATACAAACTAAACACATGTCCGGGCCCGGTCCTCTCTCGTCAGCAGTCCCGTCGCTCGTCCTCTTATGCTCCCGATTCCCTACGTGAGATCCCCTACGCCTCACGGCTCTCGTCACGCCTTCCTCACCACAAAGATATTTTGAAGAATGTTTGTGAAGACCACTGAGAATGTCTGCAAAATATAACGTTTCTCAAAATATCGTCTTTTGTGTTTCAGACGACTTGAATTATAACCAGGTTGTATGGACGACTTTTATGATACTCTTTACATTTTTTCACTTTTATTGTGTGTTAAGACTGTCTGTACATTCAGCTAGAGTACTCCACTGTGCTTTCTCGGGATAAAAAATAAAAAAATGAATGCATTACTTTTGAGTGCACCACCCCTTTAAATTTCATCCCAGGTTTGATTACTATCTCAATAGTCACTAAGGTGTGTGCTGCATGTGTGGATGCTTGCATGATCTGTGGGCAGAGGTCTGAGGCCATATATTTTCACTGAGAAAATGAGCTCTCATCTGTGGTTCTGCTCATAAATAAACAAAGGCATGATTTCACTCCTTGCCCGCTCTGTATGATAATAACACGTTGTTATTTTGGTCCAGTTTGTTTCCACCATGGCCAACAGTTTTTGTTTAGCTTAAAATACATTTCCCTCTCTTATGAAGATGTGTGTGGTTATGGCAGTGGTTTAATAAACATAGATGTGATCGTTTGGCCATGCCATACTGTTATTATGACCATTGTTGTTCATGATATGTTGTTTTTGTCCCTTAACCACAACACCCTAGCATTGTCTCAAAAAAGTGAATACAAAGAATCTTCAAGGTGTTGTGGTTAAAGGCTGGAATACACTACAAGACTTTTGCTCAGATTTTCAGTCTGGAATTATTGCAGAAACTCTGCAATAGTCTGTCGATTTTATCGCCTCTGCAAACTTTTAAAAAGTCTACAAGAGCATGCGATGTGTGTTTTTTTTAATGATCTGTTCTGATTTAGAAAGTCGTGTAGTGTACATGTATGGCAGCCTTAAGGTATTCCCAATGTTATTTGGCACATTATTGTGTGGTTTTGGTGTTTGCTTGCTTGTCCGAAGATACTTCAGTCCCTACACGACTCAAATATGGTTTGTTGTGCATTGTAATTTAATTGAATTCTTTTGTTTGTTTTGTCTGCCGAGCAAAAGTAATAAGCATGTTGGCTTAGAGAAGTAATAGCCCATTTTCAACAAGCCGCTTCTGTCGCAGTTTACTTGATGCTTAACTTAACTTAACTTATATTTCTTCCCGAATGCGGGATGGGTTTTCCAAAGTACAACATTCTGAAAAAAAATGGAAATTGCGTTTGTCAAAGATTTGATCTAGATGGGATTTAAAATTAAGATTTGAAAGAATAGTAGAATGAAGATTTGCTTGTTTTGGGATCTGTAGATGGTGCGTTTTTTCGGACAGTAGAAACACAGAATTCTTGGCATGTTGTAAATGATGGGGAAACGTGTAAATGGAAGATAGCCCAGTGGCATAAATGACAAATAATCTTGTAAATGGTAGGGATAGAGTCAAAGGCAACCTTAGCGTTTACAGTGTAAAAAGTAAATCATAACATGCTTCTGATACAGCACAAGTTCATCTCATGAAAACAGCTTCTTTGATCATCCAATAAGCTTCTTTATTTCTAATTCTCTCTCTTTTTACGGACACACTCACATACGCACACACTTAAGTAGAAATGCATCTGAAATGTTGGTGAAGGCCATGGAATAAATAATAGCCCCCAAACTAAAAAGGACCAGTCTGTGTTGGCTAAACAAATGGACCTTTAAGACTGCTCTTTGAAATGGCCCTCTGTGAAGAAAAGAAGACATTTCTCTCTGTTAATGAGGGACTGTTTGGAGATGCAGGACTCTAAGTGCGGCATTCACCATCATCCGCGAGAGGCGAGCAACATTAACCAACAGATTTTTTGTTAACCCAAGGATTATACATTTTAATGAGGGAAGACATGGCTTGTTAGTGGTATTAGTCATTTGCAATGTCACAGTTAAAATACTCCTTTTTAATGCATGCACACACATCTTAGCCTCACATCCATGGCATAGTCATTAAAAATAAAACCACAGGCTTTTAGGATTCGAGCCAAGCCAGAAGTACTCTGAAGAAAGAGTCTCTTGGAAACAATGGTGTGGAATCATCATTTCGCTGTTGTTTAAAACCCGGCGAGGGTTTCTGAGGTTAAGCTGGCTTTTGATGTGTTTTTAACTCATTTTAGTCTAGCTGGGGGATTAATTTCACCCCCACCTAGAAAGAGCAGAAAACAGCTTGAATGCCCCGTTCGAGCCCTACAGTTATCATATTCTACGTGAGCGCTCTTTTTATTAAAAAAAGAACCGAGACTGGTATCCTCTCCTTGACTTCCTGCCATAATTTGAGCTAATGAAGATGTGGTTATAGTGCGTGTGGTCCTCTGGAAAATGATGGCACCACAAAAATATTGCCGCTCAGTACTTTCGGCCTTCCCAAAATGAGCTTTCTCTCTATGCAAACTGTGAGAGCTCTCTCCAGCCAGGGATGTTGACAATTACCCGTGAGATTATGGTGTATTATTTTATTCCACCACTGGAAATGAAAATAACTCTGGGCTTTTATGTCATACGCACACGTTAACGCATTACACGTGTTCATATTCTCACCTTGATCTCTGTTTTTTAAAAATGGCATTAAGACGAGCACACGGATGATTGCTTGGCAGTACATTTCTGCTGTTTTAGGAAGGTTACTGCGTAGTGCCGAACCAATGACAGATATTCAAAAGAAACATCAAACCAGCTGTGTGTTTGTATGATGGAAATTTCCACAGTGTGGATTTAGCATGACAAACCAAAGTTATGTGTTTCGTTCAAGAACCCACACAGGACTTTTATTTTTGCCATTTTTTATTACCCGGGTTATCATTTTCAGTCTCTAAAGCGACGGTGTTTTTTGTCTTTGGTTTGTAAAAAAAATTAAATGTTTTTTTCACCTTTGTGTCTTTCCACCCCAAAACTGCTTTCTGTCTTACTGTATGATTATTAGTACTTTTACTTACATATTTATATGAGATGGGTGATTCAGTTGATTCAGATCCACACAAAACCCGTCTGCATGATTTCTTCAAAGTTCTCGTTGACGCATTGAATCGCAATCACAAATCGATCACAAGAGGGAAACATTATCAATAAAGTCATCAAAAAAAGACTGAAATTATGTTCAGTTCCTCACATAATGGTTATTTTCCACTTTTGTTTTCTAAAAAAAAAAATAATAATAATATGGTAAACGAAGAAATGAAGGGTGACTTATGACCTTTTCATTTCTAGGTGAGCTATTTCTTTAAAGCGGCCCTGCAATGATGCATTCTGACTTCTTTACAATGTTAAACGTGCTGTCTTCTCGTGCTAAACATGGTCAACTTGTCAAAAAACTATTTGGGCGTATTGCGTAGTATTTCTGTGCTCGACACACTCCCCAAGAGATTGTACAGGTTTCAAAAGTTTTTTTCGAACATATAAAACTGTTTTGTAACAACTTTTCTTAGTCCCTTATTGGTCAATTCTCCCAGAATAGCACCACAGGAGAGCAGGAGAAGGAGCATGCGCAGACTCCACTTTCACTTGTGCGCAGGAGAGAGAGAGCATACGTTTCGTGAAGTTCAGGTGTTTGTTTGTTCACTGCATGTGGGTGATGAATGTTATATAAACTGTGGAAATAAAGCTGGATTTGGAGATCGTTTAAAACTGATCAATGAAGCCGTCCCAGCGCTAAAAGATGCCGGAGATGAACCGGTGATGTCTGTGTTTTGTTGACAATAGGCAGCACGTGCCCCTCCCCCCGAACTTGCCGTATGTTTTCGGAAACAATTGTAAAGCTGAATCTATCTTTTATAAATGTGATCAAACTAAAAACTCTTTGAAGATGGAAGTACTACTCTGTAGGTACTCAAGATTAATATGAGATTGGCAGAAACCCTGTGTGTTACGCCTGCTTTAACTGACTATAAATATACATTTAAAATTGTATGTGTTCATTATTACAGTGATTCATTTTTTTAAACATTAAGCAAAATCTTAACTGTAGGTGAAGAACAGACTCATGTACTATAGATTCTTAGTTTAAATAGCTTGTTTGTCCTTTTACAAGTTTTGACAGTTTGGGGATCAATTCAATAATGGAGAAACTATCCTGTGAAGATGTAACGTTTATAAGTGATCATATAACGTTTATTTCTGAATTAATTCCCATATCTTGATTTCTGTTTTATAGGTTAAAAGGTCAAGTGTGGAATTCGTGCCCTCAGCATCATCCAAAAGAAATGCAAAAATTATAAAAACAGGTTTGTCAAACATTTAAATTTACAGTAGGATGTAAAGTATATCAACAGATGAAATTACATGAAAAAATATTCTTAACATTTATAGCCCTACCATATTTTACATGGTCATGATAGTTTGTATGTAGATAAAGATTGATTTTGGCATATTTGAGTCCGGAGTCTGGTCGACTACGGCAAAGATGCCTTAAAGGCCTTAAACTGCTCGAACCCAGGTAATTGCTGCTTGCAGCTATGTTTATTTTTACTTTTATATCCCTACCGTATTTAAATGGTCATAATTGTATAAAGCTTTTGGAATTTTCGGGAAATATTAACATGTCAAATCCTTAGAAAATGAATGTTTTAAACAAACTTATTCTATTGGAACATTTGTATTGCATTGACAAACCAAACCTGAGCATCTCTCATTAAATTGCCTTATAAGATAAAAAAAGCAGACAGATGCAGGGCGCAGACACCTGATTGGACTACAAATGAGGGTAGAGATATCTGTCCGGGCCAGGCTGGGCTTAGATTGGACCACTCTATGCTGATTACCAACTGCAGCTTTACGGTATCTGAACGTGAACTTGTATGCGAGGTCATGAATTCTGCTCATTTTGAGACAAAGAACGATGCATGGGGAAGCCTAACTAGTCCTGATTAGTGGAGAGAGGGTGGGGAGAAATGTAAAACCACTCCACGACCCTGCCTAGGTCAGAGCTGCCCGTTGGGGGCAGGGGACGGGTCAGCTTATTTTGATATTGAATTTAAAGGCATGACGCGATCGCTCAGAAAGACTGAGCTCGTTCGAACGGTTCTCGGAAATCAGCATCCACAATCATGGTATTGCCAAAAACACACTCCAACCATCAAGAGAGCGTTAACCCCTCCCCGAGATCCTCTTCACTCCCGTCAGCCCGAGTGGAACGGGAAGGGTTAATCCAGAGAGAGAGGTGACCTTTATTCCACCATACTCAGTCTCCTCTTTTTATTAAGGCTCACCAAAGGGACTCATCCTACGTGAGGCTGCACGGAGCGAGAGGGGAGAGCATTGTCCTTATCACCTCCGCCCAGAAAGTGGAGAGTAATAGGACTTTGTAAGGAGAAATGAAGCCGGGCCCGATGGTAGCTGATTAAAAATTGACTCTGCCGCATCAAAGCCAAGTTGAAGGTGAAAATGATGATCACTTCCTTCTCCCAGGGACCCACCACCGATTCTTTTATTCAACCTTGAAAGCTTCCCTCTGAATGAGAAGATCTCCCCCGAGTCCACTCATTGGAGATGGAAGCTGACGAATGAAGATCAGTGAGCTCTTCATTCCCATATTAGAAAAATCATATTTCAAAAATCATAATTCAATTTTTAGCTAATGACATCTTAAGACAGGCGTGTTTTTGTTATCAGTGCAGAGGAATGATTCCAGGACTGAGTCTGTGCTCTTACTGTAGTCTAATTAGATTGGGTAAAGGAGAGGAAAAGTGAGTTTATATATTCGTGCATAGGGCACATTAGATGCTTTTTGATATATTGATACTTTTAATATATTTTAAAATTTATTTAATAGATATTTTGTTAATTGGAATATAGATTAATAGCAAAAGTTTTTTTTTCAACATTAACTGTAATAATTAAGTGTGATTCTTTTCTATGAGATCTGATGTGAGATCATTCAGTCTTGAATGAAATGAACAATTCAAATTAAAAAAAATTATTTGTATGTTATAGTTCAATCAGCGTTCACACTAGGTTCGGTCAAGTTAAGGGGTTGTTGCTTTTTTTCATATAATGATTTATTTTGTACTTACATGTCATACAAAATAAAAATCATACAAAAAGTTCTAATATTTGTGTATAACCGTACTTGTATATCTCCTCAGAACCATCATTTGAGATACATAACAGCACAGTTCCCATTTAAAGCCCCTCTTGTACAGTAGATGAAACCACTGGGTGCCATTGTTCCTGTGCAACCACAGACACCATTAGCATATATAGTGTAAGAAATCAACGGCAATGTAATCTCTTCCAGTGAGTGACAAAATGAAGGTGTCACATGAGGTCAGAAGCTTCCAATGGCAAGCTAATGTGCGCCATGTCAGAATTGACAACAGTGAGGGAGCTCATGCGCGTATGCGGTGAATCAAGATGATCCTTAATGGAGGATGACATATCCAAGCAAAATGCTAAAATACCATTTGACAGGCTCACAATAACAGCAGCGCACTCAGACACACGGAATGTGGAATGTAGTTAAAACGGCACCAAAAGCTTCATGCGTGACCCATCTTCCCCCAATGATTGTGTTGTGATCATGATTGCTGTAAAAACACGGTTTAAAGCACAGCGAAGAAGCATATATTGTGCACACACGTAGGAAAGAGGTCCTGATAGGGTTGGATTGATGCCAACATTTTGGCTCTGGAACCTCAGTAGTACTGCTAAATCAATAAGAAATAAGCAAGTTCACAATTCTGATCAAATGAACTAGGTTCAATAGATTTAGTGTGATGAAATTTTTTTTGTAGTTTTTTGGATTAAAGGAATAGTTCACTCTTGAATAAAATCAGTCATCTGAAACTCCCACTCGTCGGTTCAAACTTTTATAATTTTCTTCTGCAGAACACATAAGCAGATATTTTGAAAAATGTTGGTAACCGAACAACGGTGGTACCCGTTGACTTAGAAGTCCATTAGAAGTAAATGGGTACTGCCGCTGTTTGGATACCAAGGTTCTTCAAAATATCTTCTTTTGTGGTCTGTAGAAAAAAGGAACGTCATACAGGTTTGAAATGACAAGAGGGCGAGTAAATGATGATAGAATTTTTAAGAAGTTAAAATTAGGGCTGTCAAACGATTAATCACGATTAATCGCATCCAGAATAAAAGTTTGGGTTTACATACTGTATGTTTGTGTACAGTGCATATTAATTTAGTATTTATAAAAACATATGCATTTATTTTAAGAAAATATATGGATACATATTAATATTAATAAGCATTTGCATATTATTTAAATTATTGCCAAATACAAATAAATGTTTACATTTTCTATAATATACTGTACATGTTTGTGTACATGTATGTTTATTTATACAGAATTACTATGCACAGTACACAGACATACATTATGTAAACACAGACTTTTCTTCTAGATGCGATTAATCGCGTTTGACAGCCCTAGTTAAAATGAAAATAAGTTTAGTTTAATTGTTGGGTTCAGTGATTGTTTAGATATGTAAGTTTATGTGTGCCTAAAGTTTAGATCCTGGACAGAACGTCTATGTACCCCATCTACACAAGTGAGGTGCTGAAATCTGCTGTAAGTGTGTGGTGTCATATTCCTTTTTTCGTACTGCTGTACTGCACACCCCAACTATCTACTTTTAAAACTCCAACCCTTAACTGTTTTATCTGTTTAAGGGACAGTTCCCCCACAAATGAAAATTCTGCCATCATTTACTCTCCCTCTTGTCATTTCAAACCTGTATAAATGTATTTGTTTTGTTAAACACAAGAGAAGATACTTGCAAGAACATCAGTAACCAAACAGATCTCATTCCCATAGTATTTATGTTCCATACTATGGGAGTAAATGGTGGATGAGATCATCTTCCTTTGTGTTTGGCAGAACAAATCATACAGGTTTGGAACAACCTGAGGGTGAGTAAATGAAGGCAGAATCTGTTTCTTGAGACTAGAACATGCAGCCCTGGCAATATTAGGACAGTAAACTCACCAAAGCAAGCGCTTGCCTAGTGTCATATACTTACAGATGCAATTACAGTTCCACTGTATTAAATGAAAGACAAAGCAATCCAGAAAGACAGTGTGTAGAATTAAAATCAAACTTGTTTCTTTGAAACTTTACACCATTGATGCCTTCTTTTGGATGGCAATAAAAATTTCACACCTATTAAGTCGGTACGTCTGCGCACCCTTCCGCTCTGTCATCGTAATGCGACTGGGGACATTCAAATGGATTTATAAGAGAGCGCAAGCGAGATAAAGTTCTCCGGGGAAGTCAAACTACAGCCCTGTGAGTTTGCCAGTAACAGTGGCCCTGTCATGGGTTTGTGAATTTCACAGTTTAGTGCTAATAGGCAGATTATGAAAAGAAACTAACCATGTCCACAAATCCTTTTACTTTTTCTCCGCTCTATGTTGGCAGTTTTAAAAACGGAATATTAATTCTTGTTTGTCATCTTGTGAGTCTTTTCCATGCGAGTAACCTACCAGTGATATCTGTACTTGTATTATTTACACACGGCCGTCATTATGCATGCATTAAATAAATGTACTTTTGCTTTAAACAGATTTATTCAGCATTGCTGTTTAAATGGTATCGTGCCAAATCCAAGCTCATGATCTTTCTCTCTCGTGATTTCTTCCCATCTCACGGGTGAGAAAACGGCCCGATAACCATCTCATCTCCTCGGACTTTCCATCAGATGTTCGCAGGAGATGATAGCTGACGCTCGGGCCCCGCGCGCTCGCCGTGACCGAATATCAAACAGGTTTTCTGACTTTCAGGATGGCTAAAATAATCTATGCGGGGCTATTAGAGCAGTTTGCAGGAAAATTGAGTGTGACCCTCTCGGTACGCGTCTTCCTACCGTAGCGGCGACTAGAGCATCGAGGTGAAAAAATAAATGAGTTCATTTAAACAGCTCCATCAAAACAAGAAGGGAACAAGAGACATGGCAGAACCTAACAGAGAACTCCATTTGGGGTAGACAGAAGTTATCCGAGGGCCAATCAGGTCCCTCATTCATTTCCATTTCATCAACCCAATCTACCTCTCTATCTCCTCTATCAAAATGAGGCCGGGAATGGAGAGAATGTCTGTCTCTGCATGTTTAAGGGTCGCGATGGCATCTCCATACAAATGTAGGCGGGCAGGACGAGAAAGCCGTAGATAGACCGGTGAACGATAAGAATTTAGTGGACCCTGCAGAAGCCCTCTGTGGGTTTTCCGCTACATATCAAAAAGGGCATTAGATTCTGGCATGCTTGAGAAGTTTGCCTTGGCAGGGTTCCAGGCTGTAATAGCTGGGGATGTGTAGTTTCTGAATAAGGTGCACTTGTGCCTCCAGTAGAACAGGGGGGATAGCGGTTTGCGCTGGCAGGGCGCCTGACCACAAACGCTGCAATTGTCCCTCCTCATCGTCTTTCACGTTTGTTTCTTTCGCACAGGCCGCTTTAAGCGCAAACGTGAACGTGCCAGGAAAGATCGTTCGATAGATTTAGATGAGCTCCATGTAGAGTCCAAGAGAAATGCCAGAAAGAAGAAAGGGGGGGGCATGAAAAGTTTGTTAGCCCTGGGCTTCGGCGACTTTTAACATCGTTTTCTAGTATTTTCCACTTTTCCTAACCTATTATTTTTTGCTTTTCCGCTCCCAACCCCGTGCAACTGTCAAGTTTCAAAATGCACCCGATGTTTCTGCTAATTTTAATTGGCTCGGTAGGATTCATTTTCCATTGGGGATTAGCGCAAGCTGTTCTAATATAAACTAGGATGGTGTGTGTGTGTGTGAGCTTAGATCTTGACTGCAGGTCAACTTTCAACGCCCAAAGTGAAGCAGGTTGGCAGGTAGATTTGGCAGGGCAGGGCGTACGGCACGTCCCTGTAGACCATCTGCCTGTTGGAGTTCCTTTAATTACTACACTTTGTGAAATCATAATTATGATAATGCAACATGTAATATTACATTTTTAATAAAGAACATCATGTGCATGTTTCTGTGCTCTCCAAATAATTCTTAGTCGTACCATTTGCTTACTGCGCACTTGAAATGTCTCTAGTTGTGTAGCAACGGAATAATTCATTAAGCATTATTACAAAGGCTTCCGCTTAATTGTGACCGATAGTAAAACATGTAATGCAATGCACCGGGATAAAATATGCATGAAATTATGTAAATCACATTAGCGGGGTGGAAAAATACTTCCAGCTATACTTTGGGACTTATGACAGAACGCTGAAAATTAAACAGGAGTGGCGTTGATGGGGTTGTCAAATGGCCGTTTTGTTTTGTATGAAGCCAAGAGAAAACATGGTAATATTGTAGTGTAGGCAAGTGTGTTTCCTGTAAAAAAATACAGCAAGTAATTTCCTGTTTGCTTTATCATTTATCTATGAGGAGCACACCAATGTGTGGGGGTTGAATCTGTAATGTTGTCAGACGGCCTCCTCGCTGCCCGTCTGTCTGGTGTCATTATCTCGATTTGGACATTTCACTTCATTTTAACAAATGGCCTCCATCGCCGCTCGTTCGAAGTGCAGGGAAGAGGCGTCCGTCTTGAAAGGGAAGTGAATCCTGAGACGCTGTCTTCAATTTTTGTTCGGTGGATCTGTTGCTCATTTGTGGTCTGGATGGGTTCTTTTCATCCGTATGTTCTGGGTTGGGTTATAGGTGATGTGTTTTCTGTTGATGGCTCAGCATCAGATAAACACCGGCTTGGGTTTGCCTGACATGAGAGCTGTGAGAAGTGGATGCTGAATTTGCTAGAAAATATCCCAATCTGACATTTTTATTGCTGGTTAATGTAAAAGATTTGCATGTTGGGATGAATTATTTTACTGTAACAATAGACTGTTCATGTCAAAACCTTAACATAAAGTGCATGTTTCTATGACATTGTCTGTTCTCTCTCTCTCTCTCTCTCTCTCTCTCTCTCTCTCTCTCTCTCTTTCTCTCTCATATCTGCTGCCCTCTATTGGCTCTTGAAACACAACCCAAGCACAAAGAGCTCGGCATGTTTTTAGTTTGTTTGTGGATATGAACATACATTTTTTGCCTTTTAAATTAAAAGCATTCCATATCTCAGATTAAATGTCATTTATTTTTCTTATTACCTTATTACCCGCTTTTCTACAAGAGAAATGTCAAACATTAAAAGGTACATTACTTTGACTGGATTAAACATGAGACATGTTGTTTGTTCACTCGAATGTCTTGATAAAAGGTATGACGGAATATGCAGAGGGATAATAGTCACAGTTAAAATGATCCTCAATCACAAACTCAACCCCTGTCTGACATATTACTCCTCGCTATAACAGTTCACGGTTCAATTTCAAATCGACATTGTTTATTCATGACATCTAATGTGTTATTGCATTCAGTGTTTTACAGATGCAAATCATTCGTAATCATTTACATCAGAAATGGTCAAACAGTCATCGTGCAAAACGCTGACGTGCGTTGAGTGTCGCGTCAGGGAACGAGAGTGGATGTAATTATATCCCATTTTGCTCCAGACTATGAACTGAAATGATCATTGCGGGGATGGTGATTTAAGCTTGGTGGATGTGTTTATCTCAGCTTGAATATTAATTAAAGACATTATTTCCTGCTACTTTTTTTATCTCTAATGGTGTAAGAAGACGCTGGGAGTCTACTGGAGAGCGTGCTGGGCAAATACTTCATTAATTTGTATGGTGAAAACTATAATATTTCAATTACGCTTTCTTTATCAGAACATGACTTTGAACTCTAAGTGTGAAAACATCTTAAATTACCAAAATATTCAGTCAAACGGGATTGCGGTTTTATACTCCATTAGGCGTATTTGGTGTAATAGAATAAGCTGGAACTATAATGTGTGGGTTGTTTTTAGAAAAATGTATTGTGTGTGCTTACAAACTGGCACTTAAGGATGGTTCGCCCAAAAAGGACAATTCTGTTATCATTTATTCACCCTCTTGTCAAACCTGTATGACTCTCTTTCTTCTGAAGAGCACAAAAGAAGATTTTTTGAAGAATGTTGGTAACCGAACAATGAGGTCTCCATTGATTTAATTGCTTTGGTTTTGTGCCTTGTATTTTCACTTCCCCCAGTCATTGCCTTACATACAGGGTAATACTCAATGCTAACGTGATATATGTACTGTGGAATACAGACACATATAATGTACTTGAAGATCATAAACCTATTTGAGGTAAGTGTCTAGGAAATTGGAGTGGGGGAGTTGATTTCTGGTTATTGAAAACAAGACAAAATTTGTTGTACTTTTACATTTACATTTAGTCATTTAGCAGACGCTTTTATCCAAAGCGACTTACAAGTTGGGAAACAATGGAGCAATTGGGTCAAACATTAGGATAAAAAAGCATAAGAGCCATTAAAACATCTCTCACAAAGCCTACTACAGTGTACAGAGCCAAGTTTAGTTTATCTTATCATGCTTTTTTATTAGATATTGTAGAAAAGATATAGAATATATAAATTGTAATGACTCTTTTAGAGTACAAGAATTCCATTAAATATATATTGCATTTCTATAATAGTAGTAGTAATAGTGGCAATAGTCATGCATTTCCATAAGAGTAGTACTAGCACTAGTAAATAAGATGTCATGAGCTGGAGAGACAGAACCCAGATGCAAGCAGTGAAGGGTTAACAAAACTTTTATTTATAAAACAAAAACGCACAATGGGGGAAACACTACGAATAAAACAAGAATCAAAACTAAAAACTTCCACAAGGGGAATTAAACTAACAAGGTCCCGAATAACTCTAAATACTAACACAGGAACCAGGTAATCCACGGATCAGATAATGGGAAGGCAAACACACGTACAAAGCACATACCAAGAACAATGTAAAGGGACAAAAGGAACTGAGACATTATATAAGGAAACACTAACTAGTGATAATGAAACAGGGAGAGTGACGGGCAGGTGACAAGGATAAATCACTAATGTGAATTGGCTGGACAGGTAAGCGGGATGAAACACTAATGGGGAGTTGACGGAGAACGTGGGACGGGGCTAAAGGATGCGACACCGGAGAGAGAGCATGGCATTACAAAATCAAAACAATGGCATTCCCTTTTTCTACATAAAACACATGGGTATGTCATGATCCTGCCACAAGAAGCAGGATCATGACAAGAAGAAATGTCCACTGCTTGGTTACTGTGATGGTCAATTGTGTATATGACTGTTTAATAGGAGTTACTTCATACTTATTTATGTAGAATCTGAATTAGTAGATAACTAATAGTAGTTCTTAAGGAGGAATGAGTGAATTCAAAAGCTATTGATTAGTTTACTGTTACTTAACAAAATGATAAAATGCTACTCAATACTGATTAGTTAACACATCTTACTTACTAGTTAATAGAGCAGATGTCAGTATTAATGAGGAGTTACATATTAGTTCTGCAGTGATTCCTTCTTAGTTACACATTAAGTAATAAACGGTATTCTAAAGTGTTACCCACCATTCTTCAAAATATCTTTTGTACTATTACCTTAAAGCCAGAGCAAGATATGTATTTATCTTAACAGGTACCTTTAATTCAGACATAAAGTGATATTTTACCGAATGATTTCATTTTCATGCCATTAGCTATCATTGGCACTCTATCGTGCTGAAAGTGAACTATTTGGATACAAATAAATACTGGTTTGAAGTAGCAGTAATATAGTCACAGCTAAGTACAAATGATCAGACCGACATACAAATTATACCGATTGCAGGAAAAGTGTACAATTTGTTTTTATTAGACTGGCACTTTGAGAGCACTGTGTAAACCGAGCAAGTGCCCTGTTTTTGAAGACTAACATAAGCTTATGTGAACCAAGATAGATCAGCCTTTAACTTACATTAAAGCCATTTCTAATGTCAGTGCCTGTTTGATTACACGTTGCAGGCAGGTAAATATACCCGCGACTACACGTCGAATACCAAAAGCTCTTACAGCGGGAAAATAGCTGCCTTAAATAGCATCCATTCTCATGATTATACAAACAAAACTTCCCCACAAATATAAAATAAAATATCCCAGGCCCTGTTTGAACGGCCTGTGCCCTGCATAATTATCAACCTGAATGTGCTCCCGGGCTATCATCGGCTGTTTTAGACCGCGTTTTCTCACTTTGTCATCTGTCGTGGAAAATTACAGTACAGCTGACTGCCATACATTGAGGAATTATGACATATACTGGCAATTTCCTGCCGATGTCAGAGATTTTTTACTTTAATGTGACTGCCATTGCTCTTGACAAAATGTTCACCGCTCATATACATCGCCTCTACGTCCCACAGTGCCCCATGGTTTGCTCAACACCCTCTTTAAATATTTACCTCCACTGAATGACAATGGGAGTCGAGGAAAATAAGCTCCAAATTGTGAGTCCCTCTCTGGCGCTTATAGTCTTAAGCAGTCGCGTGGAGAGCTTAGAGACACCGCACACCAGAAAATGGAATTTCCTATCAGTTGATCAAAATGCAGCCATGGCCACCGTGTGTCTATAATTCACAGAGGCACGCGGCGGGATTGTTTAAGGAATCCTAAATTAAGAGAGCGATAGAGATGCTGTCGGGAAAGCAATTCCCACATCAAAAATCGGCCCGAATGTCCATCAGAGAGGGCGGAAGGATAGCTGTCGAAGCGGCTGGAAAATTCAAAGCGTGTCGTTTTTTTGTGTGGCACGGCACATCAGACCCCGATAACGAAAGACCAATCAATATGGCCGAGAACTACATACCTCTCCGTAGGCAGAGGTATTGAATACAATTCAATATTTACAAATAAAATGAAATCAAATTGAAATGATCGAATTGTATTATACTATATATAAACTTTACATGTCATTCTATCAGCATTTTGATATCAGCCTGTGTAAAGTATTGCTCAACCTTTAACCTCATGTTCCTCATGTTTGCAAAGCAAAAGTCTGTCTCATCAGAGCTAAAACTTCACCATAAATCGTGCCATTCACACTCCACATCATTTGTTAATCTGTTCTCTAGACCTTCAGGACACTTCTCAACATCACTCAGCGCAGATCTACCCTGATGCATCAGAGCAATATATCCAGTCCTATTTTACAATTTGAGCATATTTACCAAGATTTTTTGGAAGCCGAGCTATTTTCAGCAGGGATAATAGATGCTGCTATGCTGCGCAGAGTTTTAATGACTTTCCTACACATTAAAATAATCTGTCATTTCAATTAAAGTCCCGTCAGCCTCATGATGTCTCCGCGCACCTCACATATCGTGTCAGCGCACAGCTTTCTCCCTCCGGAGGGAGTTCACTCAAAGCCCCCCTAAAAAACAAAACGTAGTTTCAAGGGAAATTGTTTGACAGCAGCTTAAAAGCGAGTCAGGAATAACTTATCAGGTGAGGGCAGGTGCTCATATTAAAGGGTCATTTCATTAAGATCAAATCCTTTACCTTTAAAGCAAAAGAGAGAGAGAGAATTTAAGGAGAAAGATTTTTTAACTTTTTTCGCTCTTAAACACAAGTTACTCTCACTAGATGTACAGGTTTTAAGGAGCGAAAGTCATAATGTGAGTGCCATGCATCCATATGCATCCATATATCATCAATATCTGACCCGCCTATGATCATCTTGAGGACCTTTTCCAAACAAATACGGAGAATATAGATTTTAAAAAGGTTTCTCAAGACCGGTCGCCTCCTTCGTAACTCAGTTGGGGTTTGTTTGGTGAAGGGCTCTTGACTCACTTTCGGTTCATCATTTATTCAATCTAATTAGCGTCATAGCCGTGTTCTTAAAGAAAACAACAGCGCTTTTGCCATCTACTGACCTGAAAACGGTCCTAAGAGCAGGATTTAATGCACAATGTTATGATTGCTTATTATAAACTGACCCCTTGCTGTTAAAACCGCGATCTGCTCTGGTTTTCCTCTTGTCTGTTTTTAGTACATTGGTGACTTTATGAAATGTAGGTTCTCTTAAATCTGAATTTGTATCCTCAGAATGAGAGCCAGCTGAAATCTGCTTTAAATTAGCTGCCCCCGGGGCCGCTACAGTACTGAGAACACCTTACCTCTCTGTGTGTACTGTATGTATTAGTCTGTATGTGGCTGCTTTTATGGGCAGACGTTTGGAAATATATCCCCCTTAAAATGCTTTTTCGTAAGTCAAAGTAAATTGGTTTTATATGCATGATAGTAGGGTGCACTAAAATATCATATTTTACATTTGTTTCTATGGAATTCATTCAATATTAAATTATAATATTAAATAATGGTAACACTTTAGTATAAGGACCAATTCTCACTATTTACTAGTTGCTTATTAGCATGCCTATTATTAGTATGGCTGTTTATAAGCACTTATAAAGCACATATTCTACATGACCATATTCCACATCCCTAATACTACACAAGACCTAAACCTAACAACTAGCTTACAAATTTATAGTTAACTAAGCAAAAGTTGTAGTTAATAGTTTACTAAAACCAAGAACTGGACCTTAAAGTAAAGTGTGACCTAAATAGTATAATAAACATTATATAATAAACAATATGTGACCCTGGACGACAAAACCAGTCTTATGGATCAATTTTTCGAAATTGTGTTTTCTGTTTTTTTTCTTCTCTCTGTTGATGTGTGAGTTGTTAGAATATGACAATATCTACCGTTAAAAACTCAGGAATCTGAGGTTGCCAAACAATCCACTTACAAAAATAAAGTTTTGATATATTTAAGGTAGGAAATTTACAAAATATCTTCATGGAACATGATATTTACTTAATATCCTAATGTTTTTAGGCATAAAAGAAAAATCGATCTTGCTACGTATTTTTGTCTTTTACTAAAAATGTTCCCGTGCTACTTCAGATCACTTTGTGATCCAGGGTCACATATAATAAACATCAAAACACTTTGTATTAGCACCTATTGTATTATTGCTCCTGTATGACATATCTCTTATTGCTCCCTGAACTCTTTGTTCTTTGCTTGGATAAAAGCGTCTGTTTAATGACGAAATGTAAATGTAAACAAGTATATTTAAAAAGCATGATCTTTATATTTGGGGATAAAACATTAGGTCCTGGTGGAAACCAAGTAGTCATAAATTGTGTCTTCTAAGGGTCTTTGTTGCCAATAGTTGGAGATATTCCATTCTTAAATACATGTATTGCTTTCATAAACCCAATATAAACTTCAAATATAATCTTTGGTCTTGCTGAAACTGTTCTTTCTTTAGCCCAGCGGTAAAAAGTAACAGTAGATATAATGAAATGTAAATGGTTCACTCACTTTCTTCCCTCTAAAAGCAAAGAAATCAGGATGCGAGATATTCAGAAAGCTCTTATATGTTTATTGCTGCGTTCACACAGTTTCTGTAATATAAAAACCACTGATATAAAGAGGATTAGAGCAGCCTATATATCAATAAGACACTTTGGCTGGAATAATTGCATTAGTATTTACTTTTCTCCACTTCATCTCAGCTCTTGCCCGCGACCATATATCACTGCCTGAGACAGAGAGAGAGAGGACAAGAGAGACGGAGGAAGGAAAAGAACGAAAATTCTATTCAGTCAACACGAAACAGCATAAAGGATTGATAGCAGGATGGAAGTGTAAAGAATGAAGTCAAGAAACTCTTCAGTGAAGCATTCGGTTTGTCAGCGCATGAGCTTGCGCAGGACTGAACGCTTCTGTTGGGTTCCGTGTGTTAAATAAACCAGAGAAAATGAAAATCCTAATGGCAGTTTGATGCATTCCGGTTGGGTTTTTTTTCCATTAGGGGAACAGGTGATATGTTTGTATTATTTGTCAACGGTGAAGAGGAAATGAGCATAATACAGACATTTTCATTATGACAGTGCTTGAACTGTTTTCACAGGCCTCCGTGGGAGGATTTCATAGGGACTGTGAATTGAAAATGTTCCCTTCGTATGCTGCTTCTATGCTTGTTTTGTGAAAAAGCATCGGTTGACAGTCATCCAGCCCAGCGGTTCCCTAAAAAATTTCTTCAAAATCAAACACTTCACTGTTTTAATATTACCATGAGCTCATAGGCCCAAAATATGTATAATTATTGAGTGCTTGGTCCAAATGTCAGTTTCGATGGCAAACAATTTACAGCATAAAACCTACTCTGGGCCTCACAAACCACATTCATACTCATTGCATGAACCCATATTTTATGTAGTCTGAGTTGTTTTGTTTTGTTCATGGTTTTTCTGGATAAATCATATCACATAATCGATCCACTGCCATTTGGCAACCTTTAATTATCAACAATAGAAATTACGGAACATCATTTTACTTATACCTATATCTCTCAACAAGCAACTGATTCTGTGTTATTTATTGTATTATTTTAAATAAATGTTAATCAGTTCTTTAATAAATTATAAAAACCTGTTTTGGGGTTTTGACCCATAAAGTAAAGAAGTAAAAAGCTAACATGAGGTTATAGACAATACTGAATGTGGTCGCTCGATTTCAACGTTCAATATTTTATGCCCGATGATCTCTTATGTCCAAAGCAAGTTGTTTGCTAATGTCATTTTTAAGACAAATTTTAAAAAATTACAAGCAGGTTATAACCGGTGCCTTTTCCGTCGCAGATTAAAACGTAAAAAAAAACATTCTCATTCCTTTCACTCCATTTTTCTCTTCCAACCTCAGACAGTTTTCAAGTGTCAGTTGTGTTTTCTGTTCCCAGTTTCCTCCCCTCCGACAGTCAACCTTTACAATGATCGCATTAAGTTTTCATCCATTAATCGGCTTTACTGTAGGCTGATGTATCGCCCTACATTTGCCGAACTTAACATATTTAAATTTGGCAGGTAATACGCATCCTGTTGACGTATTATGTTTTTATACCTGTTAAAAACACTCTGAACCTGGGATTTCACCTGCTATGGGAAAGGAGGTCTGATACTTCAAAGTAATGCCTGCTAAGCAACATTAACAGCTGTAAACAGTGAGTTTGAGGCAGTTAAGCTGGGCATGACGCTTAGGTAAATTCCACTTCATTTGAAAAGCCTTCAGTTTTTTTTGGTAGAGGCCAGCCATCAAACGCCCCTACCTCTCTCTCTCTCTCTCTCTCTCTCTCTCTCTCTCTCTCTCTCTCTCTCTGAGCAGAGTTATCACATTTCCACTGGGAATGCTGTGTGCATGATTGCAGACCTGCCTTGTCAAAAATCTGCCCAGTGTTTCTATATTTCTTTGTGAGACATCCTACTGCTGAATAATGCATGAGACCTACTCTCATTACATTTCTCTCCCCCTCTCTCTCTTTCTCTCTCTCTCTCTCATCCCTTTGGTTGAGCTAGCAGAAGCGACAGCACAGGTAGGGATGGTCACCCTCATCCCAGCAGTCCCTGCTTCGGCTCTCATCAACTCCGCTGCCCACTGCTGACAAAATGGGCTTATTTGACTCCTCACCCCGTGGCACAGATGAATAATTCACCTCGCCGTGGCGCTGCGCTGCTGGGGAGGCGCAGGCGAGTTTGCATTTGACAGAGCATGGACAGTGGATTATGGGATTGTGCATTGGTGCTCCTCTCCCTGTCTGAGAGAGAAGACTTCAAACTGGTGCCGGCCTGTTGAAGCTTGGATTTGGCAGGAATCCTGCAGGTACAACAGCAAGGATTTCTCCAAATGTGTGCAAAGTCAGATCAAGTGCTTTAATAGTAAAACAATGGATATTTTTATTCATTACACCTCATTGGATGTTGTTATAGCGTATTGTATTGAAAACATAAGGCAGGACTTTTGAATCGCAGAATGACCTCCTTAGTCTAATACAAAACGTTTAACATCATCACATTTAAAGCAGTTCACTTTAAAATAAGCCGCCATTGACTTTCCCTAGTCATTTTTATTCCTACTATGGGCATGCAATGAGGGCTTATTTTAAAGTGATTGACACCTTTAACATTTTTGTATTTTAAAGTGCTTTTGTCCAACGTATTTCAGTGTATGTATTGCATTGCTACAGAGTTATGCTTTACCAGTTGAGTTATGGTCTCCAATTCTGCAGAGCACAAAACACAAATTTTAAGAAAGTTGGTACGATGTTACTCATTGACTTGCATTGGTTTTGTGTCCATTCATGGATGTGAATGGGTAATGCTGTTGTTTGGTTGCCAACATTCTTCAAAATATCTTCTTTCGTGTTCTGCGGAAGAAAGAAAGTCATAAAGTATTGAAATAGGGTGAGTAGTACAATCTGCTTTGCAGGTCATTCCAACTTACTATTTAATTTATTTTCCAAGTAAACTAGGTGATGTTACTTACAATAATAAGTTGAAAATGCACACTTACTTTGAGAAGCTTATGATATGTAAATTCCTTTACAACAAGTAAGTTGCAATGACCTGTCAGGTTTAGTTAATCGCAGTAAGAAACCTAAAACAGCAAGATAGTTTACAGTCTACTTCGTCCCCCAATGTAAAGCCAAAATGCCCCCAAAACAAAAAACTTGGAATGAACACCGTAAAATCACATTTGATCTATTACCCACCGATGTCTTGCCTAATTTACACATGTACCAGTGAAATTCCCCTTGTGTTTCTATCAAACCCGTCCTGAAAAACAGAAGCTGTGTCAGGACGAATGGATGAGATAAATAAAGTACCACACAATATCACAATCCTCTGGACCACCTCAAATTGCATTAGTGGCCCAAACAAGTCAAAGTTTCTTTTCTAGTGGTAGAAGGACACCGTAAGGAGGTCAGCTTGCCTTTTTCGTCTTTGCAATAAAGAGAAACTCTTTTTAGACAGCCGTGCTCTAATTTCTTGCAGTCCGTGCCAGGCAAGTTCAGGCCTTCCTTATCTGTCTTGTAAAACACAGACAGAGTAAGGACTCTTTTCTCTTCTTCTCCTGGGGAGACAATAGCCAAAGTAGATAACCTAGTACTCCGGAATTAATTATCTGGCCTTTTAATTCAGGGTCATGGTGATTAGCCCACTGTGGAAGCATTAGCATAATATTTTTGCTATCTCCCTCGCGCTGGGTCTCCTGGACCTTGTCTTTTCCCCCCCGATGGAAAACCCCACTCAGCACTTCCCATGGTGTACCTGCCGGTCCCTGCCTATGAATGTGATTTGAGCGAAATGAGATTTCCTCTTCATACCAAACGGACTGATGACATTTCATTGCAGGGGGATAATTATAAATGTTTTTAGATATCGTTGACTGCTGCGATGGAAAAAGCGATACGATGTGTTAATACAGACGTTTAGCTCCATTATTCCACATAATAAGGGGAGTAACCGCATCAATGATTAACTCTTCCATCAAGATGGGACTTCGGAACACGCTGGCTTAGCCAATCAAACACATGCTTTCAGAAGCATCGGCATGTGGAGGACAAAACCTCAACCGTAGCGGCTCTGAAACGGCTGGTCCTGAATGCCAAATAAATGTGAATGTGAGAGGTAGAGAATTTTTTAACCCTTTTCTCTCCATGACTTTTCTAGCACCATAAAGACTCATTCCTCTACGTTTTGTAAATTGTGCACAGTTGTTTTGTCGATAATTTGAATTTTAGTTTCATTTTAGTTATTCAAAGCACTTGATAAAAACACTTGATAAGAGTTGGCTATAAAAACTGAATAATAATTATAATGTATAAGCCTTCCTGTAGCTAAGTGGTAAGAGCATGGAGATAACAACCCCTAGGTCATGGGTTCGGTCCTGGATGATTGTACATAAAGCATCTGCCAAATGTATAAATGTAAATATTATAACATAGATTTTAGTGTTAGTTTTTAATTGCCAGTTTGTATCAAGTGTGTTTTTAAACCTTCGATTAACTACAATATAAATTGTGAACAAACCCAACCGTCGGTTTTAGATGAATGAACAACAAATCCAGTTTTAAGTAGCTTGCTCATTCCCTGATAAATTCGATGAGTACAGAATCAAACTTGTTACATTAATATTCAGACCAATTTAACACCACTCCACCAATTTGCCATTCTGGCTGTACAGATTTGCAAAGGAAGGTGGAACTTATCACATTGTCAGGTGCTGCCTCCTGTCACATCACTATGTATCTGTATGTCACAGTCTCCCCTTAGCATCCTGCTATAGAGCGACCAGGAGTCAAGTGCGGAAACATTAATCTTCCTTCTATACCATCCAACTTACTACAGACTCAGGGCTGCCCAGCTTCCTCTTCACTGACTCCGTGACTCTCATTCTTTCCATCAGCCAGGGGCGGACTGACCAGGGGGACATTCTGTCAAAGTCCAGAACGGCCGTCCCACCTACGGCCTACGGCCGGGACCAGGGGCGTACTGGCAGACATATTACAAACGTCTTTAGCGATACGGACAAGTTTGCATGTAACGCAATGCACACGCTACATACAACCAGTTGACAATATTGTTGATGGACCGATGCCAGCAAACATCCCGTACTCTCCCCCCCACCCCCGGTTGACAAAATTGGTGGAGGGCCGAAAAAACCAGGGCCAAATTTGCTTCCCATCCGCACCTGCCCTCAGCCCATTCAAGTCAATCGTGACACCAAGACAAACCGCTTCTCACAAAATAGGATGCTAAATCGGCCCTATCCTCTGAGTTTAGCTATGTGCACTGAGATCAGATGAAACCAAAAGTGTATGCATGCACTGGGGACTAGAACTCACAGACCAAACCCAAGCTGCACACCCTCCGGCTTAATACCAGAGAAGAGGTGGAGGCTGTTATCTGCATTACAATATCCTGCTAATCAGCTCTTTTCCAGAGAGGAGAGGACTTCCCCTGAGGATGACAGAGATTTCTGCTACAACTTCATTTTTTTAAGGATCAAGTGAAATAACGTAAGAGCCACCCATGCACCGAAGCGTTCATTTCACATTTTTTATTTTGGAAAGTTAGAAAGCCAGCGCCAAATTACTTTCCTAGGGGGGATTATGAAATTAGAGCACCATTTTGAGGGATTAGGCTGGTTTTAAACCAAGTTTCAGGCGGGAGATGAAGAAGAAGCTCTTCTGTAAAATGCAGGCGTTTCCCTGAAACTAAAAGGCATGGAGAACAAAAGCACTTTAAAACATTACTTGCAATAAAAAACAGTTTAATACATGCACTTTTAAACTGCCTAAGAACCAGAGGGACCGATAAACTAAACCGCAGACAAATCTCCATCTCTGCCCTCAGTAGATCATTATCATATGCAAATACTATATATGGCAAATACAAAAGCAGTTTTATACGCTTTAACCATGAGTGAAGGACAAGTGTAGAATATGTAAATGATGAAGAACTATTAACAGTTGACTGCAAGTTTATTCAGTCACTCGTTCTAGAGTAAAAAAGACAATTTACAGATTTTGTGATTTGTTGGAACTAATAACTTTTGAATATTTTCCCGCCTTAAAAGTTTACCATGAGACCATTTATTTATTTGTTTAGTTTTTATAATTGTTTTACTAAACATTTATCAGGAATTCAAAGTTTTTTTAATTCATTTTGTAGTTTATGGTCCAGTGAATGAAATCCAGCGGCATCTAGCGGTGAGGCTGCGAATTGCAACCAACGGCTCAATCCACCCCTCCCTTTCAAAGCACTACCTTGTCTGACACAAAACTAAGATGTCGTCACGTTTTCGCTTCTTTGCCGAAGGAAATAACGTATTTAAGATACGCTCTGTAGTGCAGTATCTCCGTTTAGGGCTACTGTATAAGGGGACTTGAGGTGTTTCTAGATAAAAATGCTTATTCTACGTTATTAAAAATAAAACCCTTCATTATGTAAGGTCTTAATACAGCTCTGAGGACATCGTATTATGAATTTTTTTCTAAATGTATGTTGCTTGCAAAATAAAATCTTTTAAAAGCACTCTATGTAATAATGCCCATCAATTGAGGAACATGCAATGTGAGATGAAGAGTGCTGCATTGCATTATGGGTAATCCTATCTAAAGACAGTACAGTTGTAATGAGCTAGACATCTGCAGACAGGTGGAAGACAAGGTCTCTAGAATTTGTGATGTTAATTCTCTAATCCTTATAGGTGCACGCAAGAGAGGTTTAAGTAAGAATTATGGGCAATAAAAGTGCAACTTGGGTAACAAATGATTCATGAGATATGCGAAGTGACTCCTGGTTTATGTGATGTAAATGAAGACTGTGTTAAAGTCTGACATTTGTGTGTTTAGCTCTGCTCCGCTTGCCTAAACCGGTTAGTATTGTTTGTACATAAATCTAGGAAGCTGTGTCTATTTGGATATTATTTCTGATCCTCCTACGTGCACCTAGTGAATTTTATTGGTCTGAATTCATTGGACTGCTGAGATATGACACCTCATTCCCAGCGCTCCACTGAGAACACAAGAAGATCTCAGCTGCTGGGCTTTTTAATGCACTGCTAAAGGTCAGGTCATAATCACTTCTCTTTAGTCCTGCTCTCCATTTAATTGACTGTCTTCCACACATTAAGTCTCACTCTCTGATTATTGCAGCCAGCGGATTCATACACAAATTCACGAGGTCCTACCCAACCGTCGGTCTGTTTCCAACAAGACCTTTGGGAAACTTCCATCCGGCTTAATTTCCAATCACAACCGGGAAGAATATTAATAGACAGACCATCCAGAATTGCGTATCAGCTGCGCCTTTGTGAACCATCTCTAATGCAAACCTCTATAAAACATCCGCGATAGAGTCTGATCTTCTCTTCCCCATCAAACAGGGAAAAGCAAGTTTGTGTTTGAAGCTTTTGTCTGTGTAACGGCACACAAAGCATACAAAAGGTTATTGTCCCTCTCCAGCTCTGGAAATATTTCCTTAAGCTCACCTCAGACCAGGCAATTTCTTCTCTTTTTTTCTCTTCTTGCCTTTGTTTTGAAGACAAAGGTGATGAATTTGGAGCGTGTGTGAAATGCCAGGCAGACGACAGCGAAAAACGAAGTGTGTCATTTATTTTCTCAGCAGGTGTGACGCGCTGGGCCTGGTGTGAGCCTCGGTCCATTGTCCTGCCGCGCACACGCCCGTTCCCCAGAGAATAGCCACCTCTCCCTGGCCGCACCAATCCCAGGATGGAAAACTCGCAACAAAAGGTGAAAATGAGTGTAAATTGCAGTTATTTTTCCATCCTTTCCTTTTGTAATTTCGACACTTTTTATCTGCAGGAACAATGGCTTTATTTTTTATTTTTCTGGAGAGGAGCTCGCTGACACGTTATTCGCAGGTTCTTGTGACAACGCAGGTACAGTATATGATTACTTCCAAATGGTGTTACAATGAAAATCATGAACTTTGATCGGTAGTGCAGTTTATAACTTCATCATGTTTTTTTGGTTTGTTCTGCATCATTGTAGATTTTTCTTGGACATAATTGTAATTAATTTGAAAAAAGGGCAGTGTGTACGTTTGCTGTAGGTAAAAAATGCAAATAAAAAAAAATGAATATATATATATATATATAAAATAACTAAAAATATAGCTCTAGTGTAAGTTGTAGTTTGATAAACTGATTAAGTCCTAGAGATTTGGATGTTGCAGTGTTACAATGTAAGCTGCACCAGTTACAGCATATAGAAAGCAAAAAATATCGAGTAAGTCTGCAATATTACGTGCAAAACACTGATATTACCCATCGAAAAATATACAAAATTGGAAAATTTACATTGTTCTTTAAAGAAAGAAAACAATAGTCCAGTATAGAGTTGAGTCCAAAACCACTCTCTTGTTCACTACTCCCTGTATAGCGAGTAACATCTGAGTCCTGTTTATGGGGATGAAGTGGACTTAAATTTGTGAGCACCGACTGTATACCCATTAAACATCACTGTCGTAAAAATAATGCTCAGCCTAACATGCTAAAAGTAATTGTCTAACTGTTTGTCACATTTGTCACGTTTATGTTATTAGTTGATAATAAACAAAACAAAACAAAACAAAAGAATCGCTTCTGTATATTTACTACCAAAATGTTTATTTACTACATATTTATTCTATACAAATATTATGTTATAAAACATTTTTATGAAAATATTTAGTTATATTTGAAATAAAATACTATTGTCTATCTAATGTCTATATAAACTGTACATTTTTATTTGCCGATAGTAGAAAATACTTATTGTGGCGTTTACTGTCTGTGTCTTCCAGTAGATTCCAATCTCATTGTAGATTCATCTTGTGTTGTATTGTTGGAAATACTGAGATAGGCCTGATTCACGACTTTTCCGCGTGCATATACGTTAATTTAAATGTAGTCGACCACTACACAGACTATGAGGGAATCATTATGTTTTTTAGTCACCGTCTCACCTTGGGCCTCAAGGTTCATATAGAAGTTTGGTTCTGTTGTGAAATTCGTCCATGTCATTAATTTTGGGCAATATAAAGTGATTCGTGTCTGATTGGACAGTTAATGATAATGACCTGAAGGGAATTAATTATGAACAGGGTGGCACATATACCCGCCCCTTGAAGCCGTCCCTCACAGAGAAACATTCACTCCCTCATATCTTTTAATCAACATGAAATATATTCGGCGCTGTGTCCCACTAACAGCATATTATCGTGTCGGGTCACAAATTAAAACGGCATGCCACTAACTGGCCGAGGGTAGGGAGGGGGAATCCGACGTCACAAAAATCTAATTGTTCCCTTGGCATTTTTCTTCAGCGGGACAATTAATTCTATGGCTCTGCATAACCTTTTCCCCAAGTACCGTACAATGGCATTTTTAGTATTCATAACGAATGGACTATGAGTGAGAGAAGTGTTAAAGCAATCATTACATTATTTAACAAACGTATTTAATTGGCTTGGACATGGCGAGCGAGTTTCTCAGCGAAGGGCAACATCGATGTACTGTCTGATAATTCAATTTTGTAAATGGGATTGTTTGCGACAGAGTACAATCATCAATGCATTACTTTGCTCGTTGTCTGCGTGTAAACGTCTTATGTTCGGCATCTGGCCTCTCACCCGCCCCTCCCTCCCGCCACGCTCTTTTTCTGCCTTTCTCAGACTTTCAGCATCTGGTTTAATGAAAGTCGAGGCTGAGTTGCATTTCAGCGCAACCGAATTTACGCAAAGCAATTTGCAGAAAGCCGGCACTCGTGGGTTGGTGGAGTGCTCGACAGCTCACTTTGGCTGCATTAGAGAGAAGCCTCCATCATTCCGGGACCCTCCGGGGACCGAGAAGGTGCTGCACATCCCTGTCTTAAACTGAGGTAAAACTCCTAATTTATTAAGTATTGATCACCACAAATGACAGTAAGTGCTACAACATTTAGCGAGCAAATAACTGACAAATTGACAGACAATTTTCTTACATTTGGAGTCTTTAATGGCTTAAGTACGCGAGAAAAGACTATAAAAATATTATCAGCCATAGACCATGAGAAAAACAAAAATCCATCACAGCTATTACACTATCCTCTTGACATTGCTAAATTACCTTAATGCCTTAAACAACGGACGTTCGGGGCTGTAATGATGCATTTGGTGAGTGTTTCATACTTTTTGCCCAAAAATTACATAGTTTTATTTGATTTTTTAAATGCAGCGCGTAACGCGATATGCATGATGCGCGCTACAATGCCATTATATACTGTTAGCAGAAAGTACCTGAGATTGTATTGAAGTAAATGTGCTTAATCTAGGAGGCCTTAATCTCATTATGATCAACAGCCGTCTTGTTCCGGGCTGTGAGAGAAATGTTAATGTGACCTCATTAATCTATTAGGCCTGATGCATGCTCGCAGAGGTTCAGCCGGATTGACATAAATAATGCATTATTTTCACCGGTCCTGGCCTGCTCGAACCCGCGCACCTCCAGGGCAATTAAAAGGGGTTAGAGTTCCTTCGCCGTTCGGCTGTGGCACGAGAAAGCCCACGCACTTCAGATGAATGTTTGTGAGTGATAGCGGTATCTTCAGCTCCTCTAAGACCTTATTAATAACACCAGAAACCCATCTGAGCGCCTTTGGACTTGACCTAGAGACTTGTTTATCCCTGTGGGGCCGCGCGTGCACGCAACGGAGGCTAGGTTATTCCATGCCAAGCTGAATAGAGGTTTTTCGCTGTTTTCCATCGAGAACCCTATGGGAGGTGTCGGGCGTACGGCACGGCCTCGCTTTGTGCGGACCAGATCGGTCGAAGCTTTCCATTATGTTAAGGCAAGGGCCATGTGACGAAAAAGGCCCTCATGGTCAGATGCTTTGCATACGATATCATGCAAAACGATGGATACTTCTTAAACCATGTACTATTTTAGGAGTTTAATTTGGATGACCATTTCCATTTAATTACCCTGTATTCCAATTTCAAGAGATAGAAAAGCGCAGTCTTCGTTTTTAACCAAACACGCCCATTTTAAAATGAGGGCTCTGTTGCCAAGTCAGACATCGGCTAAACTTCCAAGTTTAGCGTCTCAGTAATTATAGCTTAGCTTTCTATGCTCGTAAGATCTACTGTAGGAAAAGTTAGAAATAAAAAGTTGGTTTTAGCGACGTGTTCTCTTATGTTTTACTCCTCAAAAGCTGCAATTACTCTGTGAAGATCAGGATCCGTACTTGGTTATCATGGGGATCGACTTCACCCCTAGAGAGTTTCAACCTAACCCAAAAGTAAAAGATAAGCAGTGCTGTTTCTCTCCCTTTTCTTTATGAAAGAAAAAAGCCTGCGTCTTACAAAGGGCTCTGCCATTAATTTGAAGGAACGTGTTTAAGAATTGGCAGTTTCTCACTCTCTTGGAGGTCTTAAACTTGGGAGACCTCGTTACGGAATGCTGTTTTCAGTTAAATGAATGCACTTTTGCAACCTTTTAAGATGATTCTGTTATTATAATAAAATAATCTGGGAAATCACATTTTTCTTTACGGTGGGTTGTTTATGTTAAAAAGTTAGTTTATTTAAAAACAATATTCTTTCTTTTTGACGTCTATTAAACATTTCTGTTCTTTTTCTCATTACAGTGAAAGTAAATGGGTACTGAGACATTCTGCCTATAACATCTCTTTTTTACATTCCAGAAAAGAGGCGTCATACTATACATGTGTGTAACAACATGAGAGAGAGCATTTGGGCAATTCCAGTGTTATGGACGTGACATAAAAATGCTCAGAGAATGAATTTGTTACGATTATATTGAACCATCTGTTTATATTATTGTAATTTTTCCTACTCCATTCTCAGATTAGTCCATGCTGCAGATTAGTATTGCTTTACTTATTCACCATGAGTTCATTTGGACAGACAACTGCACTGAGACTGATACTATGATCAGAGCCACTCATATGAATCATATTGGCATTTTTTAGAATCCAATCAGCGTTTTTGCAATACCCTGAACTGTCCATTCAAAATCCAACATTGACTCCAATAACACTTATCTTAAAGCGTTTCTTCAGTCCACCTTCAATACCCATGCAAAATATCATTCAACTTCAAAATTGCATTGAATACAAAAAGGAAAGTCAGGATAATGTCCTTGACTGGAACAAGGGAGGGATTTTCACTGCACTCGGGTCACTATATTTGAATAACATTAGAGAGCTCAGAGCTCCCCAGCCTCATTTTGCTTGATTCTCCAACTTTAGCTCTCCTCTGGCGAATTTAACTGAACCGTGAAACAGTGATTCATTTATCTTGATGATAAGTACATGCCGTCTAATACAAAATTCCAAAACCAGTCATAAACTAGCTTTGGTCTTAAAACTTTTTTCCTAACATTTTTCTTTCGCGGTCTCGCCACCATCTTCCAACAAAATCCAAAAACAACACTATATTTACTCCTAATACTTTATTGATTGTTTATTGTTACTTTTTGTTGCCTACCGAATTGTGTTTATACACTCACCTAAAGGATTATTAGGAACTCCATACTAAAACTGTGTTTGACCCCTTTCTCCTTCAGAACTGCCTTAATTCTACGTGGCATTGATTCAACAAGGTGCTGAAAGCATTCTTTAGAAATGTTGGCCCATATTGATAGGATAGCATCTTGCAGTTGATGGAGATTTGTGGGATGCACGAAGCTCCCGTTCCACCACATCCCAAAGATGCTCTATTGGGTTGAGATCTTGTGACTGTGGGGGCCATTTTAGTACAGTGAACTCATTGTCATGTTCAAGAAACCAATTTGAAATGACATGGTGCATTATCCTGCTGGAAGTAGCCATCAGAGGATGGGTACATGGTGGTCATAAAGGGATGGACATGGTCAGAAACAATGCTCAGGTAGGCCGTGGCATTAAATGATGGCCAATTGGCACTAAGGGGCCTAAAGTGTGCCAAGAAAACATCCCCCACACCATTACACCACCACCATAATTGCATTAATGAGAAATTGAACAGGTGTTCCTAATAATCCTTTAGGTGAGTGTATGTAATGTTTAGTTCTGGTCCTCTTATCTGATTGGATGAGAAATAGGGCCTATCAAAGAAAACAGTTCACCCAAAAGCGAAAATTCTGTCTTTATTTACTCATCCTCCAGTTGGTCCAGATGTTTTCACATTTCTTTGTTCTGATGAACACAGAGGAAGATATTTGGAGGAATGATTGTAACCAAATAGTTCTTGGCCACCATTGACTAGAAGGGAAATTCTTTACAAATTTCTTTGTTCTGTTGAACACAATATATGTTTTGAAGAATGTAGAAAAGCAAACAGTCCTGGGGCACTTATGACTATTGTAATTTTTCCTACTCCATTCTCACAAATATCTTTCTCTGTGTTCGTCAGAACAAAACTAGATTTGAAACTAGATGGTGAGTAAACGATGACAGAATCTCACTTTTGGGTGAACTGTCCCTTTAAGTTAGATTCTCAGAGGTCAATTTATTTTTCAAGGCCTGTGAGAATAAACTGATTTTAAAAAGATTATCAAAGTTTGATTTTGATCATTAATTTCACTGTGATTTCAATCATTACCTCACACAGTCAATAGTAAACAAGACTGTTCTTTACATTACATTTGCACGATTTTATGTAGGAAAAACACTTTAGCTGGGGTCACAAATTCTAGTCCCGGACACTAGGAAGTACAGTAGTAATAAACTCCAACACTCAACACAGAGACGAGGCCGGTCGCAGTAAATGGCTTGAATAATTGGAAATGAGTCCAAATGTGTTTCTGAGAAGAAGGGGGTGGAGTGTAAAACATTGATGACATTGGTCTGCCACATTGACTAAATACATTACACAGCTGATGGGTTATTTCAGTGCACACCAGGGTCAGAGGTTCAGAGGGGGGGAAGCGTTCAGACAGAGTTTCCACATCATCTGTTCTGCTGGACGGAGCCCAGGCGCGGGGCCAGTGGACTGTCCCTTATGGGGGACGATCTGCGCCTAATTTGCTCGCCTAAACACCAGTGAACACGCCCGCTGTCCCTCTCCTCCAAAAAGGTTCTTCTTTTTAGTCTGGGAAGAGCAATAACTTCCGAACTCGTCTCGTCCAATCTCATCCAACTTTTGCATTGTGCCTTATTGCGCTTAAAGCCATCCTGAAATCTTTTTAAGGCTCTCTTTTTAATATATCACGGTTATATATTAATACTGCTGTATGAAATGTAGAATTACATCGGAACATAAATTCGGTCTTTTAGAGCGCTGAGGTTTCAGGTAATCTTTGATGTAATAGGATTTTTTCATTCCGTGTACTTTTGTGTTTGTTCAGGCTATAATTTGGCGGCCATAAGTGTCACAATTTGGAGGCTCTTTCTCCATGCAGATGGCCCATGTGTCTGCATTAAGTGCTGGGGGGCCCTGCATCGCATTCACTGGTTACGTCTAAGATTTTTATTATCATTTTCAAAGCATCAAAGGTTTTCTCCATCCGAGCTTAAAGAGATGAAAGTTTGCCTTTGTTCCATTCCCACGACATCGCTACCGTGCATTAGGCTCTTTTTATATGTGAAATTACCTTTAAGATTCTCATTGAAAGAGCCGTCTACAATACTGTACTTCCCTCTCACGTTTTTATCAAGTAAAATTGTATTTTTCCACCTCCTCGGGAAAGATACGATTCGTTTTTGATTTTCATTCTCTCCCTCTCTCGCTCCCGCGCGCTCTTTTTCTCTGCTTTTCTTTGAGAGATTCATATGGCGATGCATTTTATGGTCACCACTGCCTTTGATCGGCTGTAATCTCAATGACAAACACTGCCTTGTTTGTTTCATGTGACAAAACCGAGCTGTCTGCTGACTGATATGTTTTTGTTCTTTGTACCATCGGGAAAGCAGGAATAGCCACTTAAAGCCCACTTTGAAGATACGGAAAATAGGAAAATGCACTTTACTTAAAGTACTTAGTCCAGAAGTAAAAGACGCGAGGGAAATAAAAGCATGCTTTATAAACACAAGGTTTCTTTTGCCTGATACCTTTTTTACCTCTTTGTCGTATGCTTCGGTTAGGACTTCTTCACTTATGAAAGGTCTGTCATTGTTTACACACCCTCCTGCTTTTCCAAACCTGTATTTTTTTGCCATCACATATTTTTTCTTTCCAAAAAGAACAAAAAATACTTCATAAAAGGACTTTAAAAGTAGTTTGTGAAACTTGTGTGCTACTATTAAGGTCAATCAATAGGTTTGTGTGAGGAACAGACTGAAGTACAGGTTATATCTCTCTGATAATGTCCACCTATGCTGCATATCACTTATCCAATTTTGTGCCTTCGTTGTAGTTTTGATTGCACTAAATTTGGTTAAAGTGGTAGTTTACCCAAAAATAAAAATTCTGTAATTTACTCCGTCGCTAAGAGAGAAGATGATGCCAGTCACGTTTTATCAGAAAATATTCCAGTCGATTTAAGTCAGGATAAAATTATACAATACATGCTGATTAACGTTCCATAAATCTAAAATATGGGACAAACTGCAAGCATTAATATCTTTTTTTAATCTCTACAACTCACTAAGAAAAGGCCACATTCACATTCTACAAAAATATTGATAAAAACAGTGCTAGTTTAAAAGGCTAGATTTTGACTATCCTAAATACCCGTGCCGTCACATCACTGTATATTAGCTTGCTATACGTGACTAACCTTTGTGTATTCATTCTTAGATGCCTAATAAGGTTTGATGTCGTCATTCCGGTGTCTTTAATTATTTTCCCACATTCTTTGCATTAGCTGATCTTCCCGAAGTTCCTGATTCTGACACATGTATAAAACCGAACGTAAGAAGTGGCGAGGATCCTGAAATGTTTCATGTGACAGAACATTTATCGTATTCCGAGTAAACTTCAATTGACCGATATACACATTCTTTTCTTATGATATCAGTAAGTCAAGGAGTCCTTTTTGTCGAGTCGAGTCTGAAGTCGACTCTAAAGTCTTTGAAAATGCGACTCGAGTGCGACTCACGTCCGAGTCACTAACTCGAGTGTCCACCTTTGGTTGGTAACATTCTTCAAAATATCTTCTTTTCTGTTCTGTTAAAGAAAGAAAGCTATATTGGTTTGAAATGGAAAGAGGCTGAGTAAATGATGACAGATTCTTCATCATTCAAGAACTAATGTTTACTGTGTGCCGTATGTTGGATTTAAGAGGTGCATCACAGCTGAAAATGTAAAAAAATGTGTTTTACATGGGGGGGTGGGAGGGAATTAACTGCGTATGAGTTTGGAACAACATATGAGCAAAAAATTACATTAATATCCTGACTAATACGTTCAGTCCAGATTCAATATCATAAGTAGAATGACCGGCTTGTGCATGTGGCCGGTGGAGAATGCAAAACGAATGGGCTGCCCTTGTCTCTTTGTGCTTTGTAATTCAAATAAACAGATCTCTGTTGAATGCCCTGCGGATGATATTAAAACAAGGAAATACAAATAACTCGGATTTCATTCCCTGCATAATGTAATTAATAGCTTTTTATCCATGTAGAATTTTAAATTAAGATGTAAATTGGCCATTTAAAATAGCCATAGGATTCATAATCCCGATCTGTCAAACTCAATTAAAGGTTTCTCGCACGAACAGAATTTCTATGAGAGTCCAATCAAGTTATATTCCAAATGACTTTGGTGTCTGTATGGATGATGAAATTGTCCACTGGGCAAATCCCCAGCGCATGTGTATGATTCATCATTACCTGCATGGTTGAGATCATCATGGTCGACTCAATTTTCTTTTTTACATATGCAAACAGGCTGGCGTCCCCGACTGTTACTCATTCTGCTCTCTCGATCACAGAGGCTTTAACCAGCAAATAAGCAGCAAATGAAAGTAAAGTAAAGCGAGGCATAAAATTTCAAGAGGTGCCGTAGATGAGGAAGATGCAGCGGTAATGTGTTAATCTGCCTGTGTTGGATGAATCACCTTGAGGGGTGGTGAGCTGAGATATGAGATGACAGACACCAAACCACAGGACATGAACTCTGAGTACACCTGTGCAGGCTCATGTATCTCTCCGGACTCACCCCAGTTAAAACAAATGACTCTGCAGCTAACCAATAGTTGCTTTAAAGATGCTTTAGGTTACAAATTAGCAGACTTGTGCTGGAAAATAATATAGGGAATACTTAACCAGGATGTTGGTAACCAAACAACACTGGCCCCATTGACTTCAATCGACACAAAACTGAGACATTTCTCAAAATATCTTCTTTTGCGTTGCACAGAAGAAGGAGACATATACGTTTTTAAATGACAATGAGGTAAATAAATGATGACTGAATTAAAATCTTCTAAAAATTTATATTTTCCAAACTCTCGTGATGCAACATCATTCCTGTGACTCGTTCTGCACCACCTAGATGTCATTCTGCCGTCATATTCAAGGCTTCCATTATATTACCCGAAATGTAACTCTTCAAGGCTAACATGAAAATTAGTATTTATTTGAATGTCTTTTTTATTGATTTGTACTGTCTGTTTCCAAAAATGACAAAAGCACCATAACTGTAGTAATTGTTTGCTTTCATCTGCCGCTTAAATCAAATTTCTCTGTACACCTCACACAAATGTATTGTACACTATCACAAAATCTTTGTAAAGTAGCTGTCACTAGGGTAATACACTTTAAATGTGCTAATATGTCCCATTTATCTACAGATATGTATGTATTTGGGACATTTGATGTACCAAAAGGCACTTTTTAGGTGCAAAGATGTCATTTTTGAAAAGGGACCACCTGATGATAGCGGATTTTTAGACAGTCTATGACTTCAGAACAGGTGCTTTTGTGTCATTTTTGTTTTTGTTTTTACAGAATTCTCCCACGTAAAATGTCAAAGAACAGCGTCACATTTTTAAAACTGTTGAGCTCAACTTAATTGTAGCAGAAGAACTGGAGTAAGTTTTGATTTATATCATTAATACACTTTTGCAAAGTAGTCACGTAGAAATTGTTTAAAGGTCCGTAGTGCTTTTCCTCTGAAACATCTACATCACTCAGTGCCCAGCCACTTTGTTGAGTTTTCACTAAGAGTCGATGGAGCCACTCATCTCGTATTGAACTTCCCATGGCAATAAGCTTTTAAAGTGAATTACAGCATGAGGCCCATTTAAAGGGGCACCTTCATGGAGTCCTGCTGTATCATATTCAATTGTATGATTCATTGACAAAATGCTTTTAAAAGTTCCTCACACTTTAACTTATTTTCCCCCCCTTTGTTCATCTGCGCTCCCAGGGGCTCCCTTTGACATCTTTATTTCCTGGCATAAACATCCAGAGTAACATCGGTTTTACGTAGATTTAGGGAAATGATGGCCGTTCGAGAAACGGTCGGAGTAGTTTTCTATCAATTTGACCATTTCAGCATTGACTGCGTGGGCATCATTCTGTAAATCTGTCTAATACGGTAACGCGCTTGTAGCTTTTCCCCAAGCGTCAGGAAAATTGAGGCCTGCGAGCTGTTTGTGAGCGCGTGAGGTCTGTTGCTAATCAAGCAAAACTTTAGTCCACTACAGGCCACAGTGAGTCAGTGGTTTGTGGCGTGTTTAGCGTCGGCATTGCAGGGGTCCGGCTCTGTTCGCTCATTAAAAAGATGCCATTAATCATGCACCGCAAAGTATGTTTAGCAACAAGCCATCATAACACTCACATCAGGGAGTGGAAAAAAGCAGACTTTAGAAAGTTGCTAATAGTTTAAGCATAAATACAAAACTTCCCGTTGCAACTTGAGAAGTTAATGTTATTCTAAATGGCGAACATGAATACGCGCCGCAAAATGAAGCCAAGAAAGCAACGTTCCTTATTTGCATGGAAAGCCATTTGTAATTCTGGACTTCAGAAATTCCTGTTCAGTGATTTAAGACCTTCAAAACAACAGCTCATTTAAATAATAACGCTCATAAACCATCGCCCAAAGCACTTTGGGTGTACATCAAACATCGCCTTGATAACATAGTAAACAAGAAAACAATGACGGCGGGCCACTTCATTTATGCTGGAAGTATTTTGGTGTTATGTCACCGTGCTTTTAATTGACTCTACAGGCATCCCGTATTTTGAGTCGTCGTTTGTGATTGATTCCGTCTTTACGAGAACAACATCGCGACGGACAGCAATATTCAGACCTCCATTAACCTCACAGATGTCTGAGGTACTCAAGTATGAACGCATTTGCATTTCTCTTTAGTTTGAGAAGGCGTCTGGAGCCGCTAAGACTCCTTCCATTAACAACACAAGACGCTTTTTATACCCACACGTGGCTGCCATCAAACAAATCAATTCATGTCACTTTGATGCCATTATGATTGCTTGACATCGAAATTGTGGCGCAATTAAAATGGAGAGAAGATCATCAGGCGTGTATACACTTTGATGCTGATTTTTTTGTTGGCCTGTAATCTTACTGACCTCAAACGTGAGTCTGTGAACATGTTGGATATTCACACCTCCCCCAAACCAACTCGTTCATCTCCAATGTTTGGGTTTGTTAACATTAATTTAAATGCACATCCAATTTATTGATTTGCTTTCATCTTCATAAAACTATGTTTAATGAATTACTTGTCATTTTATGGTTGCAAATAAATAGACACTGCTTCAAAAAGCTACTTGCTATTCATAATAATATTCAAACACATAGTACTGAACAGCATGAAAATGTATACATTTTTTTAACTGCTATTTATATATCTATTGAAGTTGTATGTGACAAAGTCAATCCAACTAACCAGTGAGTCTTATTTATCGACAACCATTTGAACAAATCGATTCCCTGAAATGAACTTGCGTTAAATAAAGGGGCGCATTTTAAGGCAGTGTGATTTTCTTACATTTTAGCATAAGTGTGCAATTATTAAGTCAATTTGTCCAGCTCTAGATCTGCTTACGCAATACGATGTGACATAAAACCAGCAATGTAGCGTTTTGTCACCATACACCAGAACCGGAAAGAAAAAGATGGCTTGTTACTGTGCACTGTTTTGAAAACTGGTGAGCTGCTGTCATGCTACTGGAAAATGTAGTTAAGTTGGTAGCATCACCACTTTAAGTTAGTTACTCCCTCCACGCAGAAATGAATTGTGAACAGTGAGACCCATACGAACAGCCTCCAAAATACAATATGCAGTATTTTTGTGACAGAGCCCAGTCTCTCCTCCGTACAGCACCTGGTGAGACATGGCCAAATAGCAGGTGTCTCTCTGTTCACTGCACCGAGAGCTTATCAATCACAGCCAATATGACAAGCAAAACCATTTCCATTCTGCTCTCTGCATGTTTTATTCACACAATATCCATATGTGCCCCCCCTCCGAAAGCCCTGATGGGAGGCCTCTGCATTACTGCCTCTGTCATTCAACCAGAAGCAGCCGTATCTAAAGTGAAACTATGCAGTACATCCTTATGTTTATGATCTTATTATAAAATTTTTATGAAAGGAAAATATTCCAACATTACACATTTACCCTCAAGAGCAGTGTTTGTCAAACCGGGGGTACAACCTGGGCAGAGATCTCTGGGGATCACATAGGTTGTATTTTAAGCAAAAAATGAGATCAAATAATTATTTGCGGTTATTGTCGCATTTAGTTTTCTCTTATTGAGCCTAACAGTCATACAGCCACGCTCTTTTGTACAACTTTACTTAATATTTACTTGTTGGCCGGTAATACTTTACAATGAGGTGCTATTAACTAACAATAATAAATGCATTAGCTAACATTAGCTAACAATGGGTAATTGAGTTTTTCAGCATTTATTCATGTTAGGGCATGTCGATACAGTTATTCATGTAAGTTCATGATGCATTAACAAATGTTCAAAGTGACAAGGTTTAATTTTGATAACGTATTAGTAAATTCTGAAATGAATATGAATTAATGCTGTAGAAGTACTGTTCGTTGATAGTTCATGTTAGCTAATGCTTTAAATAATTGTTAACAAATTACACCTTAATGTTAAGTCTTACATGTTGGCCCAGTACCAAAGTCCTGTTGTTGACACTTTTAAATATGACAAATGCTTTTAAAATGGTAACTAAAATGATTTAAATGTTAGATATATTCTTCATTTGAATGTGTATACCCAATCCGCATTTTACTATTTTCTCCTTTCAGTCTCATGTCACCTGCTTCTGGGTGATCATAAGCTTACATAATATCTGAATATGCATTTGCATTGTTCCCAGAATGACAAGCAGCAGTCTATGCAAAGTGATGTAGATTAATATTTAAGCAGATCGTTTGCAAGATTGGAATAATTATCAGGACAGGATTCATATATTCCATTTAGATATCACTTGGGGACACTCATTTAAATAAGAAGCAACCTGTCACTGTGGATGTGAATGGACAAAGAGTTTATACATTCACTTGCATTATCAGATACACAAAGCATGCTCTGTAAAAACACGAGCTCTTTTGTTTTATAAGCTTTATTTTGATGAAAAACGTAATATTTACAGTAGCGATACAAAGACCAGACTGCTCACAATCGAGGTGTGAGTATCTTTACCGTTACAAACTGTATCTGCATTGCCAGACATTGCAAAGCTTTCCTGTGGTAACACAGAACGTCTTTACAGTTGAATAGGATCTTCCCACCAGGCCATTTTTCTTAAATGGTAGATTCCTTTACACATCAGTGTACATTAAGGCCGCGTTACAGAGGACCCTGCCAAAGATATAATTCCTGCTTTAGCAGCTTCTGGAAAACACACAGACCACAGGAAGAGCTGCTTTTCCAGTTCATTGCACTTTGTTTAATTTAAGAGTCTGATAAATGTTTATAAATGTTTCTTTTATTGATGAGAGATTGCGATGTTCTTTTGCTAATACAGAATCATAACTTTCCGGTTTGGACACCATGTTATAAGATCTAAATCCTTAGTTAGAGGAACTTCTTGTGTCATTCATTCTTTATACCGTGTGAGCGAGACAAACGGATATGTACTTTTACTAAATCTTTGTTTTCACTGTGTTTTATTGGGGTTGTATAAAACGGTCAGTTCTGGTCCTTGATTCTGATTGGCTGAGCTGAGTTGTAAGCCGTTATAAAATACCCAGATTTATAACGGCTGACTACATAGCCTGAATATCGTTTTATTTACTTTATTTTATGAAACCTTGCTACGCATATGGAATAACCGTTTTATAAAAGGCAATACGCCCCGCGAAGCAGTGGGTTACAGTGCATTTTTTAACAGCTCAGGGGGTTTTAGGCACGACGCGAACTTTACAAGCCTTTGGGCTTATTGCTTTATTATATTCATTCCTATGTCACGATTTCACTTTAGGTCACTTTGCACTTTACATACATCTCACTTTTTTGTATATAAATTTCAATAAAAATTTGTTAATAAAAGTATTTTTTGGGTCACATTTCAGCATAGTAACAAACCATTAACTTCAACTTTACCCCCTTAATTTGTTGCTTTATTCATAGTCAGTGAAGTAGTTGTTAGGTTTAGGTATTGGGTAGGATTAGGGATGTTGAGGATGCTCATGCAGAATATGTGCTAATAAACAGCCAATATGCCGCCAATTGGCACGCTAATAACAACTAGTTAATAGTGAGAATTGCCCCCTATACTGAAGTGTTACCAATTTTGTCATGCCAGTAAAGCACACTAAAAATTGAGAAATAACACTTGTATAAATGTACTTAATCTTAATACTTTAATCTATATATAACATTGTCTTTTCTTTTATTAATATTACTTTTTTATTTGCACTGTTATTTTTTATTTTTGCTTGGCAAACAAGCCTATAAATCCCTCTGAAACCTTGGATGTCTTAATATTTTTAATTTGTTACATATTTGCAAAACCCACATAGAGGGTGACGAATAAAAATGAAAAAAAAAAAACATGAAATATGAAATATGGAGATACAAGGTTTCAGATGGACGGCAGCGAATTATATGTTTAAAAAAATCAACTTAAAATTGAAATCGAGAGAGAGAGGGGGAAGGGGGGGGTTTATATAAGGAAGGTAAACGTCTGATCCACCTATGGTGTGGACATGCCAATGGTCCCCACAAGACGAATTTACTTGTTTAAAATTTGTGTTTAAAAGTCTAATAATGCAAATAGGTTTGTGTGAGTATTAGGAAATAAAATATGCAGTTTGTACTCAAAAGTCATTATGTCCATTGGAAAGTCCCCACAATGTATAGAAACATGGCACGATTGTGTCTTTGGGGGTGGGATAGTCAGAACACTAAAGGTTAGCTGCATAGCTAAAGGCTCATATCTGTGTTTATTTGACTGCTCATAACCTGATGTTCATCTGCAGACAGAGCTGCACATCTTTAATGCATTACGCCTCACCAGTGGAAACGTCTATTGCCAATTAGTCCTCTGGTTTACCTTGGCTCTCCCAGATGACTGCAAAATGAAAGGTGAAGGCGAACGAGAGAAATGCAAGTTAGTCATTATCCAGAGGTTTGTGTGGAGGCGGCATGAGTCTGCAACGTAGACGTCCACCACATCCTCCAGCATAGTGTTGTGCCTGGGCTTTTTCCAGCACGGCCTCGCAGCTCACCACCGGCAATCATCATCCGGACTCGCTAATTAATTTTCTATAATTTCTGTTTGCTTAAGACATTCCGGGCTTATTTATATCTCCCCGTCTCTGGCTGAACATTTTGACTCCCACCACCTCCAGGTTATATTTACTCTCCTGGTTTTGACGGTGGCATGCAAACGCTGCAAAGGTTGAGCAGACGTCGCGACTCTTTGAGATTCTTAGAAGTTCTGTGCTCTGAAAGAGACCACCCTGTTTGTGTGAATAGATGTTCTCACTAAAGCAAGTTACATTCATTATTGCGCATACCCAAGCAGTTTTAAAGCTTTTAATAAAACCACAGAATCGATAGAATATATTTAAACCCCTAAAGCTGCAATCTTTTCACTTTTTTTCTGAAAAGCACGTATTAGAGTCTTAATTATACAACATCTCTCAGACAGCTGATGACTTTCTGTCAATTTTGTGGCGTATTACCACACAGCCTTTCAGAGAGGCTTTTTTGCCTGTCTAATGCTGCCCCCCACTGCTTCAATTCTGAACATTTATTATCCCATAATTACCCGGGGCCCTCGTGCCGGGCCGCAAGGGTGAACATCTATTATCCTCACCTGTTAATTCATTTGGTGTGACGTAACGAGCGCTCTATAATAACAAATGTGCCAGCCCTCGGTTTTGGCAATTAAAAGCAGCAGGGGGCTCCTATTTTGATGGTCGGGATTGTGACATCCATCATAGGACACAAGCAGTACTCGGTAGGGAAGACAGATGCCACCCTGATGGCAAGGCTAACTAACTGCCTGTCCCATTGAAATAACTGTCCTCCCACACCCACTCCTTCCGAGTGCAGCTGCAAATTATCTCATGAAGACTGACCCGGCGGAGCGGGCTCGTGCCGTATCGAGAAAGAAGAGGCCCGGGGACCGACTGATTCATTTAAAACCGAAGAGTCGAGGTGCTATCTGAACATCTTAAATCCCATCTCAGGCTCACTGCCAGGCATTAACAGCGGAGAACTTTGAGATGTGGGCGGTTGCTGATGAGTAGGGTGTGCATGTGTGCTTTAGGTGTGAAAACATTTTGTTTCGCTATGTGTTCCTCTGTTTTAAAAGCAAGAGAGATGCATTGCTTCACTTTTTGCCAACATGTCTTAGTGTGCTGCATTGTAATAGTATGACAACTGTCATTTACAACACTTAATTTCTAAATAACGTTAGCATTTTGGTACGTTTATGAAGTCCACTTTTTAAAACAAATTAAATCATTTGTATAATGTTGCTTAATCTGCATAGCCTATACATTATAATGTTATATTTAATTGTTATTTTATTTACATTTTTTTGTAATCATATTTTGGTAATATTATGTGTTTTTTATATTTTATTATATTTTATTTATTTCTTTGCGGAGCTTGTTGCAGTGCATTCTGGGATTGCTTTCTCTGTGAATGCTGTGTTTCAATTTGGACAAAAACCACACTTGTGATGCCTTAACACGCTGCCTGCGTAGCCAGTTGACTATGTTTTGGAACAGCCGTGTGACCGTGTGTTTGTTTGTTTGTGCTTTTTATTTGTAATCGTACTTTGGTATATTTTGTAATACTGTCTGTAATATTGTATGTTTTTTTTGTTGCAGTGCATTCTTGGATTGCGCCTTCTTCGAATAATGCCATGCAATTTGGCCAAAACAAAGTTATGTCGAGGCAGAATAATAAAACAAAACTACCTTTTGAAAGCAACACATCAGTTGACAAGGTTTCAGAACAGAGAAGCGTTTGTTCTCCCAGAGAAGGCCATAGGTAAAATGATATAATGTATGTATACATGTATTATATTTACTTTATTTTGATAAAATGTTGGTAATATCATGTAATATTTTCTGTATGAACTTTTTGCAGTGTGTTTTGTTCTCTCAGAGAGGAAGGTGGAGGCCTAAAGGAGAGATCAACTAATTTATGTGAACACTATATTTTAATATATATATTTTAAGAAATGTTGGTAATGTTATATAATATATTCTGTAATGTTTTATGCCATCTTTTGAGGCCGTATAATAAAACAAAGCTACCCTTTGAAACCATCACATCGAGTGCCCAAAAGCACTCACTTCATAACCAGTTGACTTTTGAAACAGACCATGTGAGCGTGTGTTTGTTGTCTCTGAAAGGAAGGTGGGGGCCTCGCATCCCTCTCACCACTTTTTTAATGCGAGTCGTCACATTTGTTCACACATTTGCGAGTGTGATTATACACTTTCTGTGTGTCTTTGCTAGGGGCCTGTATTACCACACTCCAGACAGGAACAAGCCCTGTTTGTTAATGAGCTGTTTATTGTGGCCATAAGTGAGATGTCGCCACCTAAGACGAAGGACACAAAAAACTTGTTTTCATACACAAGGAGAGAACAGTCCGATCGAGCAGGGAGTGAATAACTCGCATTTTTATATTCGTTGCATGGCAGGGTTGTAAAAGTCACCGCCTCTCAATTGAGCACAGGGCGAAGTAGACATACGTTGTGTGCGTATAACGCACTGATACGCCCTGAGCTCCAGATCTTCTGTAATTTACTTCTATTTCTAGTATAGCGTATGTTACAGTCAGAGAAGAGACCGGGCACCTTTTTATATCATGTGTGACCTGTAGCAAAAACAGGAAATGAGTTTTAGTGATTGCGGGTCCGTAATGACACTCTCTAGCCCCGGAGCCCTAAGGACAAGGGAGCAATTTAATACGTCTGGCACAAGCAATAAACTCCACTTTGATTAATTGCACAGAACATCATCATAAAGCGCAGCGTCGAGGCCTCGGAGGTGCATCGACTTTGCGAGGATGTTCACCTTCCTGATCATTAAGATCAGGTTTGGATTAAAGCGGGTGGCGTGGGGGAGTAAACATTTGACATGATGCGAGACCCAGACATATTTGGTAAATAAGACCTGCGGATGTGCGCTCATGCGCTGGCTCTGACCTCATTTGCATTGTTGGCTATAAGAACAAACAGCCTGAAGGAAAAAGGTTCTTGCGTTCTCTTACTTTTGTTGGTTCATGCAGCAACAGTCAATTGGGGAGAAGAAAGCAAGTAAGAACGGTTTGATGACAAAACTGTTCTCAGGTCTGTAGGCATTGTCCTGTCTATGTTCCTTCAGCGTCCCCACAAACACACCAAACCCCATCCAGACATTTATGTGCTCCACACAGTCTACAAACTCATAATACGTTGCAATTACAGTCAAGAACGTCCCCGATACTTTTATATATTAACATTTCTCATGTACGGGTGATAATTTTGCATAAATTTATAAGGTTTTCCAACATTTCTCAATTAAATAATTTCGGGCAATCCTGTTACTTCTCTTATTTCCTTCATTTCCCCGGTGCGGCTGCTGAATGATTTTTATAACCTAAAAGTGATTTCTCTTCCCTGCTTTGCAATTTCATCTTCCTTTGTTTCAGCTGTTCCTAGGCACCCATAAAACCTTCCAGCGCCATCATTTATCATATTGGTTAGTATTGTACCGGTGCCCCGTGGACATAATAATCATTTGTGTTCTTTAATATGCAGTTTTCTGCATATTGTGTTTATCATAAAGTTGTCAGGGTTCTTGGTGCGAAAGGAGTTTCAGAGGTGTTTTGGTTGCTGCGTGTGTGTGGATGTGTGTTAGTCCCCCTGTGGCAGGCTGTCAACTCTCTCTGATGGATGAGGATAAAAGGAAAGCTTTGGGTGCTTGGGAAGCCGAGAAGGTCCAGGATACGAGGCCATCACTACACTGGGTTAAGAAATGTGTCAGTTATTGTCTCCACCGCCTAAGGGCACTGCTGGGCCCCGGCAGCCGGAGAGAGAGACCAGCTCCAGCTTCCCCTTCCCTTTCCACCGCTCTTCATTACTACTCTTCTATCTTTGACCTCAGTTTGGTTTCTGCGTTACCCCTCCGTCCTTTCCTGCCTTCATCTTCTTTACTGAAAATACAGATATCTGATAAACAGGGGTATGTGGAGTGGGCCGGTTTAATGGGCGCAAGGGGAGGATGAGGCTTGTTTTCTTTTATTATGTCAAACTTTGAAATCTCTGACATTTACAAAGATGCCGTTGTATCCCCTGCATGCACAATTTCATCACTCCATTATACTTAAAGGACCAGTGTATGACATTAACTGTAGCTGCATCTAGTGGTGAGGTGGCAAATTGCAACCAATGGCTCATTCCACTGCTCACCCCTTCCTTTCAAAGCACTACGGTGGCTGACACAGAACCAAGATGTCGTCGCATTTTCGCTTCTTTGCTGAAGGAGATAACGTATTTACGAAACGCTCTGTAGAACAGTTTGTCCATTTAGGGCTACTGTAGAAACAACATGGTGAATTCCATCTAATGACCTTTCCTTATTACATTTTTAAATTTGTTACGATGTCACTGTGTCAGATTTTGCGATTTTGCAAATCTTGTCATGTCAGTCACAAGAAACATTGGCAGACTATGCGTGTCCTCCCGACAAGAACGGGTCTTTATCTTTTACGACAACGATGACGTTGAGTAGGCGTTACTATAGTGTCTGACTGACTTTCAGAAAGAAGCGGCCGCAGTATAAAAATAAATAGATATGGGAATTGAAGCAACGCGTTTCATTTCTAATGGCTGTTTGGCATCAGAAAAGCTCAAAAAAAGAAAAAAATCCAGACAGTGGACACGTTCCTGGATTGCAAAATGGGGACAGTATGGGTTGTCCATTCTACAGAGAGAACTTGAGCTAAAGTTATGTTATGTGTCAGCAATAATTCGCCAGCATTTCTCTTTTTTAATTCTATCGTGGTAGTCCCTCGAGGAAACATCTTACAGACAAGAGTACTGTTGCCATAACTCAACAAACCTTTCCTCCATTGCATTGTCCCAACTAGCAGCATCAACATCACTGTCTATTCTGCACTCCACCATGTTTGAATGTTGTGTACGGAAGAGCTTCAGTGAGTCAATGTCTATTGGTCAACGTCACAGCTGTCGTGAGCGACCAGGGAAAAAATTAAACATGCTAGTCTTTCTGTTGTGATGTTGTGCGTCTCGACACCCCATGTCGTTTACGAATTACAACGATTTCCTACGACATGCAAATCGGACAAAAAAACGACCTAAAATCATGTAATCTGGAGAGAAATAGCTAATTCTAAATTCATAAAAACATACTGCTTCATTATGTAAGGTCTTTATACACCTCTGAATAATATTTCTGTCAATAGAGCCTCCAAAAAATGACACACAGGACCTTTTTATTGAAAAAATGAATAAAGTGATCATGGATTGTCTCCGACATGTACTCTTCATCATGTCTGAACTTTACATTCTTGGTAGTATGCAACCGTCGTAGCTCACTAGTTCTGCCTTGCGTCTTTAAGATATAACAAACAACTTGCACATTTTCCCCCGAGAGCTGAATCAAAGGTGCACGAATGCCCAACGAAACTCCTTCGCGAGTTTAGTCTCTCATTTGCGTATTTGCATGTACGCATGAGTGTGCGGCTAACCCATGCAAGCTGTGTTTCTGACAGGCTGTCACACCTGCGAGGAGCCAGCCCTCTTTTAGTCGCCCCAGAGGACGCACGAAAGAGATTGACTCCTTCCGGAAGGCCAAGGTCTATTTCTTTCATCGGCTCACAATGAGGTCCGCTCCCTCTTGCTCAATGGCTCCTCGGGCATCTGTCACGAGGAACCTGGAATGTGAGGAGAAATCTTTCAATTAGCGAACAACGTTCCGTTTTCAAGCCCCTTCTTTTCACCGCCCCCTCCCTAGACAATTAAAGCAGTCATCTTCGGTGACAGCTGGGTTCATCTCCTCAGCTTCTGAATGAGTTCACTATGCATGTTGTTAATGAGGCTTCTCGTGGTGCTCGAGAAGGTACACAGAGCCGCTCCTGACGCTTCGAATTCGTCTCTCCTCTGTTGTATTCCGTTTCTCGGAAGGTTTGGCGGATAATAATTCCAAGTCACTTTTGACAGTCTGCGGTTCTCTTTTCAGAAATACACGGAAAGGTGGGAGGGGGGTACATATGCGTGTGGGCCCCTCTATGCCCTGACAGCGTGTGGGGTTGAGTGCATATTTGCGCGTGACATTTTAGCATGTGTGTGTTTGCGTGTGGCTGATGACAGAGGCATTGCCGGGTCCTTATAGAACCACAGTCGGGCCCCTATAGAACCTGCCCTTTCCACATACATCAAGCTTCCAGCTCTGACACTCCATCACCCTGAACTCTGACAGCCTCCAAATTGGAAGCACAGGCCCAACCAAGAAAGATATATCATTAACACACACACACACTTTAACACACAGAGCATATCACTTTATCTGTCTCCTATCTGCAGCACACACAAGTTTATAATTGAGCGAATGTATTTTTCTGGGAAATATGAAACTCGAGATCAGCACTGTTTTAGTTTTTAACACATTTTTTGTGTTTTTTGAGGTATTTCTGTCATTTTTCTCTCTTTCGTTTCACTCGCTCACTCACATATGCCACACTCTCTTTCACATGGAAAAATCAATACTTTCTTTAGGAAGATTCATATCAACACACCATATGTAAAGATTCATCTTCTGTCTTTTTCTGCATGCTTGCGACACCGTATACTGAATATTATTTAATATTTTTAAAACGTCGTAACTGCATGCATTACACAACATTCAACATATTTAACACAGTTGTCACATAACCGCATTTTTTTTTTTTTACCAGTTTTTGTTACGTAAAAAGGCCTTAAAGGGAAAGTTCACGCAAAACTGAAATTTCTATCATCATTTATTCACTCTCTTGTCACTTCAAACCTTCATGACTTTCTCTCCTCTGCTGAAACAAAAGAAGATATTTAGAAGAATGTTAATACCCATTGACTTGCTTTGGTTTTGTGTCGCTACAATAGAAGTCTTCCAAATATCTTCCTTCTTGTTCTGCTGAAGAAATAAAGTCGTACAGATAATTTTTCCGTAAATGATGCGAGTGTTTCATTTTTGGGAGAACTATCCCTTTAAGACTTGATTTAATCTGATTTAACAATAAACCAAAACCGAGATGTCATTTGTCATTCATACATTGCATTGTGGGATACAGTCTTCCACACCATGTATTTTTCATTATGTGTTCACAGATGTGTGAGAGTCAGTGCTTTGGGAAGGAACACGCTCATTCTTTAAAGTTCTTTACTTGCTTTCCCTGTTTTTTTCTGCCTCTTGACATGCGTCACGTTTTGGAATTCTGTTTTTCTAGGATAAATGCCAGATTACATGGTGTTGTATTTTTATCCTCTCTACATTAAATGAAACAGCTTACAACATCAAAGAGGAGACACACCACACACATCAGAAAAAAAACGGAGAAGGACCATAATATGCTTCCTTTGATCTCCTCCTGCTAATAATTATCCAGGCTACATGAAGGCATTCAAAGTCAGATTTGAATTAATAAGGCGACTGAAGCCACAAAATGAAGAGATGTTCTTTAAGTGCTAATTTGAACCCATCATCTCGGAGATAAACTTGATTATTGACTTTTATGCTCGGTGCATTTTTGGGGAACCAACATGAACAAGTCAATTATTTCTGGATTTCGAAGAAATGTTTGTGGCTTTATTAGCATAATATAGTGAATCTGGCGTATTAATTTTGGATTGCTTTTAAAGTATCAATGTTGTTTAAAAGATAATTTTTACCGTGCATTAGATTCTTACAAAATGATTTTGGCAAGAAATAATTATTTCTGTTTTTAAGTTAGTTTACTTGTTTTACTTTGCATCTATCGTGCAGAGATGACAAAACCAACCTGTTCTCACAGTTATTTGGAACTATTTTATGAGGTGGCTTATTTGTATGAATACGTAATAGGTAAAGCGAACAAAAACATACGATAATTAGATAAAAGCAATATTGAAGCCCATCCCTATCACTGGCAAAGGCAAATCATGACAAAGCGTAGAAATAAGATCGTAGAAATTCATACGAAGAATTAGCCACCTCGTCAGAAAGTGACCAATTCCCACGAGATTGTGTTGAACAATTCGTATGAACTAATCAAATTTTACATTTCCGTATGATCTGCTTTCTTGGCTTCAGAGTTGGATTTAAATTTTGGGGATTCACATTGTAAGAATTCATACAAAATCGCTTTGTTACATTTTCTACATTTTCCCTTTGAGATCAGGTAGTAACAGCAGCACATAAAGAGTTAAGCTTGCCTAACTAAACTCAATTTTAAACTCATTTGATTCATTCGTTCTACACAGAAATAGGAATTAAATTTGTTGTAATGACTATATTCAGCAGATAATAATTAGCTTGACATCAAAGCTTAGCTGTGGTTGGCGTTTGGAAGATAATGTTAGTCTTTCCCTTTGGCAATGAAAGGAAAGCCTACTAAAATCTTTAACCATGCTGGAAAATTCTTCTCTCTGGATGATGGTTATGATGTGATTGATTAGTCTTAGATGGAGACTCTAGTCAAATGTCACAATCTGGCCTTACGGAGACCTCTCTCGTCTTAAATTGCACATTACTGTTTGTCTCTGGCTAAAGTAGAGTCTCTGTTTACGCCCCCGTTTTAGGCACAGTCAAGCACAACTGGAATAATGTTTTTCCGGCTCTGTCGGAGCAATTGAGAATCAATACGCTTATGTTACCAGTCTAAAATCAGACCTGAGAGGCGTCGTGTGGGGTATTTGGTTTCAAAGTGCAGTGTTTGGTTTCACAGAACGGGTTTCAATTATCTCTTTTGTTTCATTGTAAACCCTTATGTCCTGTGTACTTAAAACAATGCTGTTATATATGCTTACATTTGTTCTCGCTAAAGCATGTGGTTTGAAAATACACTTTTTTTTAACTCAACTGGTTCTTCTCGTGGTTTTCATTAGCTTTTTTGGCAACTTGTCAGAGCAGATGACATATCCTATGTGCTCAAAAGAGGTCCAGTATTGACTCCAGATATTGTTTTGCTGTGAAACTCATTTAGTTCATATTAAGATTATAAGGGATTATGATGCTTTGCATTCCTGCTGCTATACTATACTTATTTTTAAATGTTTTTTCTTCCGAAATTACAAATAGATTTAGGTTGTATAATTGAATAATAAACATGGTTTGCCTGTTTTCAGTCTAACCACGGTCTCCACTCATCACCACAGTGGTAACCCCAAAACAATTTGCTTTTAAATCTCCACATAACCATCAGAATAAACACTAACAGATCTTTGTGTTACTTATCTTGTCCCGAAACACATTAAATAATGAATTTTCTATTGCATGCGACTGTTTAGTCACATGAAAAGCATGCTGGGTGCTGATAGTCTTCATGCCCAGTTTCAGTGATGCTTAGCTGATGTTGTTTCTGTCAATTCAGTTAAAATGATATAAAACTAATTTCATTAAACTCTGAATTGACTATTTGAAACTGTTTATTTCACTAGTTCAGTTTTTTCAGTCCACATAAGATTTTTGATGAATTATTTACTTTAAGATACCTAATTTACTTCAGTTCTTTGAAGGTTGTTATAGTTTACAGTATTGTTTATATTGAACCACAGGAATTTTAAGATTCATTGTAAACCTCATGTGAAACACCCAAGATGCTTTTAATCCACCCTGCTTTCCGCTTACAGTAAAACTGAGTCATGATTTAATCACATTGTAAATTTATGCTGTACTTATTTTCCTATATGCTAGAGGTTGTGAGCCATTCTCAGTTCATTACGTCGGCATGTGGACGATGCACTTACACAGAGAGCAGAATGATGCTATTCAAACCAGCAGCTAGTAAAGTGACTGAGATTGCAATGGAAATGTCAACAGTCAAGATGGAGGAAGATGTTGGGCTACTTGTTTGTAAAGGTCTTATTTGCTTTGACCTCTGTATAAAATGTCAGGAAAGAGGGCATGTGACATTCTCTTTATGAGCTCATATCGGGAACGGGATTCAGATATCTAAAAGCTTTAATCAAATAACCATCAGATTGAGGATCATTCTAATATGTGCAGAGTTCAATGTTGGGGTACTTGTGTTACCAGTATTAGGTGGGACTCAGGTGAGGACGGACAGATTACCAGACATATTAAAAATAGAAATAAAGGAATAGTTCACCTATCAAATAAAAATCATAGTTTAAATGTCTTATTTCTTCATACGACTTTGTCTTTGCTAAACATATATTTATATTTATTTTAAAAAAAAAGTTAAATTTATTTACTTATTTAAGTATTTATAGTTTTTTAATTAATATTAATAAATAAGAATTATATATGAATACTTTTTTATTTAAATAAATAATAATAATAATAATAAACTATTGTTAATATTTAATAAATATTAAATAGTATGTGTAATATTTCTTGAATGTATTCATTAAAAATTTTTATTGATGAAATTAATTAAATGTAACAAATGTATTTGTTTATTATTAATGTGTTGTTGTTTTATATTAACATAAGTAGAAATTAATATTTTTATTATGAATTGATCAATATAAATTGTATATTTCTGAAACGTATTTATTTTAATATGTATTTATGTAAATAAATTCAATTTAGTTTAATATATTTATTATAATTATATATTTTAGGTGGTCAAATTACCCCTTATTAGCATTGTGTACAGTTTTTTTTAAAGCTTAAATTTAGACCAGATGTTACGATGCTATTTGAAAACCTGGATACATGAATATTATTGCATGTTTTTGATTGCACAAACAAAATCTCCACGGATGGCTTAGTCTTTGTCAACATAAAATTACATGCCATGAATCGAACCCCCAAAAAGAAGAGGCCATGTTGAAATTTAATGGAAATTTGATATTACTACTATGAATTGTATTATAAAACTGCACACTTAGGTTTTTGTTGTTTTCTGTTCGCTCTGAACTAGATCACATCAGCCTGTGCTTTACCGTACATGAAACCGAACCTCCACTGCTGTATACGGTTTGAACCACACAGCATTGCGACGTCAACTGGTATGTAAACACTGAGCTCTCCATGTGGTTTTGGCTTGGTGGCGGTCTGCTCATTGTACACTTTGATCATGTAAACTGAGAGAACGCAGTCGAACGCTTGTTTTCTCCCTTTAGCTCGGCCGGCCCGTAGCTTGTACTTAAATAGGCAGCATATTAGCATAAATTAGACTGCATGAATGTTTTAAAACCACAGCGTGTCGTCGCGAGGTTGACAAATAGTCAAGTCAGGTGATTTAAAAACTGAGACTGATGGACCACTGGCATGAGCAAAGACAGCGGGGCGTCACGAGCAAATGGGAATTTCAGCAAACAACATGACGACCAGTGCTGAGTAATGATGAAACGGAGGGACAAGAGCCATTTTCTTTCATTATCTCTGTCGCATCCAAGTGTGGGCGAATCTTACAAAGCTTTGATCCATTCAGAGGTGTCGGCACAAATACATAAACATGAAAATGAAAATTGCCAAGCATGGAAACAGTCTCTGCCCCGCACAAGTGTCCTCGACATGGTCCCTCTGTTGCTCGAGTGAGCGAGTCTGCGTTGGAGTTTTTTTGCGTTCACGGGGGGTGAACCTTATTTCCATTGTGCATTCATATTTTAATGTTATTTCTTTTTCTCTGAGTGGCAGACTAGGTATCCAAGCCTGTTTAGCCACAACACACTGTAAATGTATAAGGGACGCTGGGCCGGGCGGTCGCCCACTGCGAACCAGCTGCGATTTTTAGATTGCAATTCTCCCGCTGTGCCGCCCCATCAAAATCTGCTCTTTGTTGTTGAAAAAGTGCACATCCATGAAAATAGAGCAGAGCAGACCCCTTAGAGAGAGGACAACGACAAACCGGTTCAAAGTTGGAGTCGGAAAATAAGAGAGACGTTCAACCTTTCACACATTCTATTTCTTATGTGTAGCTGTGTGAGCGGGAGGGATTACGGCACTCGAAACAAAATGGCTTCTCTCTGTGTTTCACCTTCACAAGCCTCGCAGCGCACCACTAACCGGATTGTTAAAGCATTCGTAGTGAATGCTCAAGAGCTGACCTTTGGGGCCAGTGATCGATACGGGGATATTTTGCACGTTCGGTGGCGGGCCTGTGAAGAGACTGCCGACTCTCGGGTTGGGGGGCAGGTGGTTCTGCCGGCCAGAAGGTCTGAGGAATGAAGAGGTGGGGGTAAGTGGAGCTATAAGAGAGAGACTGATTTCATTCAGCTTGCCTTTTAGGTAAAATCAATAATGATCTATTCATTGAGTGTCTTCCACACGATGTGGGCTGCCTTTTCCAATAATACCTGACAAAGAGCAGGAGGCCTCTAAACACAGACCAAGTCAAGCTGTAATGAAACCTGCTCTCACAGGTCCTTAACAGAGGCCGATATTAGCTTTGTGTAGACGGCCGTGCTTCAGCGCTCGGGGCTGACCCGGGCCCTCGGGGAGCCTCGGGAGTCATACTGACTCAATTCAGTGCTTACTCACACTGACTCAGCTTTGAGAGTGCAACCGGTTAAGCGTGACACACTTAAACTTAACCTGACCTTATTTGGTGCTCGGGAGTGTTGACTGTTAAAGACTCACTTCATTTGGAGTTGTGTACCAAATAATAAAGTTAGAGACTCTTTCTCTGGTCTCTGCTGTCGGGCTCTCACTGTGTCCCAGATAGATAAATAAATGGAAGGATGGATGGAATGATGGATGGATATACAGTATAGATGATGGAGGGATGGATGGAGGGACGGAGGGGATGGAGGGAGGGAGGGATGGATGGATGGTTGGAAAGATGGATGGACGGACGGACGGACAGATGGATTTGCAGTATAGATGATGGATGGGTGGAGGGGTGGTGGGTGGAGGGATTGAGGGACGGATGGATGGATGGACGGACAGACAGACGAACGGATGGATGGAAAGATGGATGGATGGATGGACGGACAGAAGAACGGATGGATGAATGGATGGAAAGATGGATGGACGGACAGATGGATGGATGGATGGACGGATTTACAGTATAGATGATGGAGGGAGGGATTGAGGGAGGGATGGATGGATGGATGGATGGATGGTTGGATGGATGGACGTACGGACAGACAGATGGACGGACAAATGGACAGACACACAGATAGTTTAAAGTTCTCAGAAACTTTTGCATTTTTATTTTTTATGTTCTTCAGGTCATGTTTTGTACTACATTCTTCACAACAGAAGGAATATCAGTATGCATTGCATTTTCATAAAATCTTCATTAATGCCCTTTCGGTCCAGCCATGTCCCGTCCTCAATTAAACATAATATTCAGCCACAATTAATGAGCTGTAGTGCTTCAGTTTTTCATTAGGATCAGAATTTTCTCATTTCCGTGTGTCCACACCACCCGGCTTGAGCGTAATGTTTTTATTATGCCTCCCAGTCAGCCCTTTTCGTGCCTGTACTATTTTAATTGTTTCACTTAGATGGTGTATTACATTAATAATTAAGTCTAAATGTGGAGTGATAAGAGTTTTAAGACCCTTTAAGCCCACTGGCTCTTTCATTACAGTTTGTAGCTCTGTTTTGAACTAATTAATCCAATGACTGAGGTTTTACACACACACACACACACACACACTCACGCTTGAAAGAAATCTAGAAAAAACAACTCAACATGGTAGCTTTTGGGCCCAGACACAAGGTCACTGACAGAATTTATTTGGACTTGCCTATGAAATCCAAAGCGCACACACTTTCACATAAAAAAAAATGTATAATTATATTTATGGGCTTTTTATGCCTTTCTTATGATAGGACAGTAGAGTCGACATAAAAAAATTGGGTGAAGTTCAGCAAAGGACCCTCTGAGACTGGAATCACCTCTGGCCACCACGAGCGCACTCACAGATCGACACAATGATCACAAGGCTATCGGAGCAGACAGAAAAAATGACTTTGAATGTGAAAGTAAATGAAACTGTGACTGATATAAGACTTTTAGCTTGTTATATTATTGTGTAACGTTTCTATAGTGAGCTAAGGAACAATAATAAGAATCAATGTTTGTCTCTAAATTGCATAGCTGCACTTCTGTAGAAATTACAGTATTACTGGCAGAAGTTGGGCAGTAATTTATTGTAGATTTAAATTTATGTTATTTACTGGCAATAGTTTGTTCAAGGATAAACGATCATTAAACATTAACCAGTTGTTATCCTAACAGAAAAAAACTATAAGATAACAGCCTCATGCAAAGCATTCTGGGAACCAAAACTAGAAAAAAAGCTGAAAAAGGTTTATGTGGATTTCTGGTTTCCAGAATGCTTTGCATGAGACTGTTATTTTATCTTTTGTTTCTGTAAAGATAAAGACATTTATCTTTGAACAAACTGTTGCCATTAAATTAGATAAATATACATCTACAGTAAGTTACTGGCAACTAGCTGCAATCGACAGCAAAAATGTTGTTTCAAGTAACTCTAATCCTGCACTATTTTTGTGTGAATCAACAAATATTGCTAGTTTTTGGTTAATCAGAATGTAGCAGATCGCACAAGTCAGAGAAACGGCAAACTCTTCCACTTCATACTGTTTTCCTGTATCTGAAACCTGCAATTTGTCATTTGAAATGAGTAAAAAAATATTGCTGCCGAGTTAAAATTACTCGCAAAGAACAGTTTTTTGTCTTTGGCAGAACCAATTTTAGATTCTCTTTTGATGACAAGCCTTTCAAGGAGAGTTTGCACGGAAGATTCATCAGGACGAACTGAAACCTTCTACCGTTTATCCCTTAAACACTCCAGATGAGTCTTGCCTTGTTCTCAAAGGCCTAAAGGCAACTTTTCGTTTTTGATTGGATATCTATAATTGCACAATTTAAAATAGGCCACATGATGTGATTTTTGTGGTAGGTGTTGGAGGGTGTGATTCTGTCTTAACTTAAATGGTTCACTTAAGCAGTCGGAAGATTTTTCTTCTTTAAATATTCTAGGCAAATGCTGTTGGGGGAAACAGGGTATATTTGATCTGGTTTTGAATAACCTAGCTTGTCTTGTTTCACATTTTGCCAAGCTGCTTTTTTTCCGGTCACCTGAAGGATGTTAAACTTAGGTTAATGTCATGAAAACCAAAACTTTAGCAGAGGAGGATTGCTGCTAAACCGTGACCTGTTTCATATATTTAATTGGAAATGGAGATGTGGAAGGCAATGGCTATGTTTGTTATTCAGTTCAAGACGGGGGCAGGACTCTGGATAAAAAACTTCACATGTAGAATATCAGAATAAGAGCAAATTTGATCCACTTTATCTATCTACACTATAGTACATATGTGTAAGGCGTAATGTACATTGGACCTAACAATATCATGTCTGGGTTGTCCATAATAGAACATCCAGAGGTCTGTGTTATATATGCACATATACTTTTGTATTTTTATCCTTTTCATCATTTGCAACTGATGCAGAAATATCTTTTTTTTTTTTTACAAAAAAGGTCCACGATTTGTTTCTTCTCCCATTTGAAATGGAAAGCAGTGGGAGGAGGGAGAGATACAGAAAAAGGAGGGAAAGCGTGTTTGATGAAAGGCGAAAATGAAAGCAGCGTGTTGGTGGGACACCATTATAGCCTCGGGCGGGCTGATGAAGTGCTTGGCTTATTAACAGATCCATTTTTTATGTGGTCTAGCACACACAATCTGTTTTGAGATACCGCTGCCATGGCCAAGCTTTGACCAGGCCATTACAACACAAGCTTGCTGTCTCTTAATGAGGGTGGCCTTGACTCACACACATACACACACATAACTGGCCTTTCTCCGGCATGGACAGAGTTTTATAAGCATTACTATAAAAGATTATTAAATGGCCATGGCTTTTAAAGCACAACGAGTAAGTGTGGTGAAATTTGTGAAATTATCAAAAAAGATTACATTTAAATAATAGGCAATTATAGTGTACATTCTTACAAATAGTAATTTGGTTAAAATTAAATTTTAAATAAACTGTATCGTGTCAATAAAGGAGATTACAGATGCGGCACAAATGTTTATCACAAATCAATCAGGAAGCCATAAACTTGGTGATCCATTGTAGGGTTACCTTGACTCTTCCTCGAAGTAGTTCACTTCATCATCATCCATTTGTTGGAATTAAGGTCTTTGCACATACAGTCGGAAATGTTCGAATGCGTTTTCTCGTATTTGGCGCAGTGTTTATATGTGATTGACACAACGTGAGGTCGTATTTATTTTTTAACGTGCGGATTTTTCGGACTCAATGTGCAATGGCCTTTAGCCTGGAAGTTTTTAAATCAATTTAATTTGTGATGGCAAAAATCACCTTTCCTTTGTGATCTTGAAACATTTTACCTTCCCTAACTTCGACATGGTCTTACTCAGTCAATATTAAAGATATCAAGATTATATTTTCACATCATGTTCTTTACATTATTTTAGGTGTGGTTATTGCAGAAAACTGTAATCACAAAGAAATACTCAGCTGGGTCACATTTGTTTGAATACTAGCAATGAATTGCAATGTTTTAAATGGTTTATAACATTATTTTATTCCCATGCTTCTATGGTTAAATCTGTAAAAAAAGTTTTTTTAAAGACTGCCGATTAAATACAAACTTCTCATACTCTGATTAGCTTTATGTTAAATTGGCAACTGAAGTACGTGATTTTGGCTGACAGTGACATCAATGCTTTTGTCCACAGCTCTTTCCAACCAACACTACAGGTCACTGACCCTCCTCATTGTAAACTGTGAGTCAGACAAGAAGAAGCGGAGGTACGTGAGGAACCATGTGGATTTGGTGGATGAATCTTTAGGTGAGGCAATCTGTGCCGTCCGATCAATCATGTGTGAAGACCACTAAAGCTGAAATGAGGTGAGGGGCCTCCTAATGATGAAGGCCATTTAGATGTTATTTTACACAATTTTTCATCACAAATAAAACTCATGAATTCATTAGAGCAGATCCTCTCAAGATGTCTGAGCAAAATATACTTCATATGTTTTCATTCAGCCTTGAACATATCATTAACAGACAGCCTTTGAAAAACATTGTCTGTTAGCGTCTAGTGATGTCTCCGTGTGTTTCATTTAGATATTACTATATTATGTCCGATTGCGGCGAACCTTTTTAATGGCGAAGAGAATTAACCAGGCCTCTCCACCCCCGTCCACTTCTGCCAAACCTTCAGTGCTTTTTCTTACAATTGCCGAACAGATGGATCACAAGATCCACGGAGCCAGATACCAAGAGGGTCAGTCCGCCCTATCACTTCTGTTTGAAGAAGGAAAGAAAGAGTAAAAAGCATGAGTCCAGAGTGTACTTGAGGGTGGAATCACATTCTGATGTTCTCCTCTTTTCGTGTACCGGAGTAAATTAAAACCGCTCTCACTGTTCCCTTCAGTCAGATACAGATTACGATCCCGTTCGAGAGCTCAGCCATCTGATCGCTCGCTTTGTTTACGGGTCAACACATTGTCTTACCCTCATCCTCCATCTCCATCCCGTAGAGCATCTTCCAAAGACTGACGCACTTGATAGGCATAATAAGAAGCATCTATCTGCAGATCTCCTGGTTCCTTTGAATCGTACCTCAGCCGACGCTTTCTCAGTTCTAAGGTCCTTCAGAAAATGAAATAATTAATGAGGGCCTAAGTGTGTTTTCTAATGCTGCGCTCATTGAGGGGATCAAATGATCTTTGCATGTGGGGCTCGGTGGAGAGGCCAAAGTGATTTCAATATCTCCAAGAGGTTTTCTGCTAGATTCAAGTTTGGCATTTAGCTTGAGAGCATTTTTCTTTCATTAGTTGCCTCTGTTAAAAGCAGGGGGAGAAAAACATGGACATGGACATTTTGTTGTCTGAATGGAGATGATGTATGTCAAAGTAGCTTTCTCTTTCAAAGGTGCACTTAGTGGTTTCGTCCCATGTACAAAAAAAGTTTTGCATGTAAAGAATTGATTAGTGGTTTAGAAATAAAAATGTTTGAAAATGTGCACTCACATAATAGAAGCAGATTCGTATCAGAAGCTAAATAAAGTTGGTGTACCTCTTGAGATTAAGAATTCTTAAGAATTTTCTGAGGCTTATTCGTTTTAATAATAGAGATGCATCAGTACTAAATTTCTCAGATGATACCGATAGCTGATTATTGTTATATTTTCTGAAACCGATTCTTAATTATTAATGAAGATTTCTTAACTTTCTGAATGTTAATTCATCAAAATGTTCCTTAACATTTTATTTATACAGCGAACACACAGATTCATTGCATATTCCCGTCCACTTTTGGTTGACAGGATATGTTGGCCTTGATTTTCATCTGTTTTAAAACTATCGGCCGACAGTGTGAAAAAATAGCTTTTATCTTAAAATTGTACCAATTCATTTGAGCCTCCTCGTAAAATAGTTACGAATTCCTGTGAGGTAACTGTCAGGTTCAACCGTATAACTGATTCAATAAAACCCATTATTTTTGTTAATTTTGGCGCAGAAGTGAGCCTGTCTATATTTTTCATTTATAAAACTCGATGTTTTTAAAGTTCTGGTATTTCATTTAAAATCTGTAACTGATTTGCATGCATACGTTTCAGAGAAAGCACGAAGCACACAACTGTAATTAATGTTCATTTTAATTGCGACGGATTTAAACTTGAAAAACTAACGCTAGCGTTTCTATTTAGAAACATTTCAAGAGAATTGCTTTGAGCTGACAGGAAAACTAATATTTACAGACATTTGTAGGCCACATTTGCTGCCTGGGACTCTCAACGCTGGAAAGCGCTCATTACCATATATTATGATTTATAAAGATATGCAAACAAGCTGCCATAATTAAAAGCACTGTGTAATCTTCTCCACACTCCTAAACACAAGTGCTACAGCACTTGTCAAGAGGGAATTAGCGAAACACAAGCCCCCAAATCTGAACTTTCCTCTTCTGAGGAGTTCACATTTCTCTTTTTTTCTGGAGTACAGCGTGCTAATGATCTCTGCACTGCGCATTAATTGGGTTTAAACTTGTGACTTCCCATTTTAACATAAATAAAAAGGCGATCCTGATAAAAATGAGGTGAAAAGAGGGCGTGGCTTAAAACGTTCACAAGTTTTCTGGACGTCAAAATATCAATGAAAAATGCTAAAAACATCAGCGGAAAATGTTCAAATGATACTAAGGAGGAAACATTTCTGTTAAGATTCATGCGCATTTGTTTACCGATTCCATTCCATTATTGATGTTATTCATTTTGCTTTTTAGAAAAGGTGCAGGACAAGCACTTATTAATTCTATCAAGTATACATTTGTTGTAAGATGTGCACGTTACACAGCAATGTTTTTGATAAACACTAGATATGTTTTAATGTGTGATTTTATAGGCAATGAGATGTCCCAATCAAGTTTGTGTTTAGGGATTTAAGTAGCAGCGAGATCTAGTAAACGTGTGACTCCTGAACACACGTGAGCTTCAGATGCTGATGTGTGTCATTAAGATTGATGATCAGGGATAGTGAAGATGTGCCCGTGCACTCAGACCGTCTCTGCGAGTCGCTCGAGAGCCGTCAAACCCACTTCAGTTGTGTATTATCTTCAATTTATTGTCATCTGAACAGAACCGGCTCACAGCTGAGCCCTTTATATTTAATTGCTCTGTCTCACTCTTACTCGGTCTGTCTTTCTGTCTGTCTGTCTATAGTGCAAAAATATGGAGTTTATAGCACTTCAAATAAACTGGAATAACAAAATGGTGTCAGGATATTTTCTCGTGCACTAGTGCATGATGGGAACCCCAGTATTTTGAAAACAGTTTTGTTGCAGAATTACAGTCACCACATATCCAATCTTACTTAAAGGGACAGTTCACCCAAAAATATAAATTCTGTCATCATTTAGTCATCCTCGAGTTGTTCCAAATCTGTATAAATGTATTTCTGGTGAACAAAGCAACAGATATTAAGAAGAAAGCTTACAACCAATCCACTCTTGTCCGCCATTGGCCACAATAGTATAGGATCAATTGCAACAGAAGTCAAAATTCTCCCAGAACGGTTTGCTTTCCTACATTCTTCAAAATATCTTCTTTTGTTTTCAACTGAACAAAGAAATGTATAAACCCATTTTTCCTACTTGATGGCCGAGAACTGTTTCTTACAACCATTCTTCCAAATATCTTTCTCTGTGTTCATCAGAACAAGGAATTTGTACAGATTTAAAACAACTCAAGCGTGAGTAAAATAATTGTTTTCATTTCGGAGTGAACTGTCCCTTTAATCTAATGTTGCACAATATTGTATTTGCATTGTTTACTATACTGAAACTGTATTCTGTAAATTATAGTAACTAATGGCGGCACGACACCACCCACTTCCTTCCCTGTCCCTTCTGAGACCGCCCATCATGTTCAAACTACCCACAGTTCCCCGACATGCTACTGAACAGCTGTGTACACCATTCACTTAAATCCACTGAGTCAGCAGCCACATTCATGGCTCGGCGTATACCGACCTAAACCGTCTGGCTCAGCCGTAACGTGGAACAATTAACAAACTGCGATGAGAGATGTGCTCTCAAAAGTTGACAAATGGGAGAAAAAAGAAGAGATCGTATTGCATTCGTACAAATGGAAAACAACTGACTCTGTGAGCCAGCCAATCGAGAGTAACGTTCACCCTCCATATTAGTTACAAACGAACACCCGCGCATTCCTGACACAGGAGACATATCATGTAGCCTGCACATGTTCAGACAACGGTGAACTTAGGGTGAAACGCTGTAAATTGCTGTTTGTGTACAGTACATGTATGCTGTCAATAAAATGTTTGGCATGAATGCGTGGCGTGTATGTTTGTGTGCGGGGGGGTGGATGTTAACTGGGTTTGCAGGCAGCTCACTGGCTTACAAATCTGGCCGAGTGTTGTAAATGATCCAGCATGCTCCATGTGGTTCGGAGTGATTCCAAAGAGAAGAGACAAACGCAATCTAATAGTGCATCTCAAATTAGAGTATCTGGAACATTTTGTGTGCAAATTAGTTTTCGACTTCTGATTGTCCTTCACTCGTTTTTGTATAAAAAGCTCAGAATTGTAAGTCCCCTTTTATCATTCTCTTTTTATTCGATGAGGTGGTTTCTGAACAATGGCGGTACCCATTCACTTCCGTTGGTTTTGCATCCATATAGTAGTGAACAGGTTACCGATGTTGCTCAGTTACATTTTTCAAAATATCTTCTTTTGTGTTCTGCGGAAGAAAGTCGTATAAGAGGGTGAGAAAAACCATGACAGAATTTTCATATTTGGGTGAACGATCACTTTCACAAATACAACACTTATTGTAAAGTGTTAGCGAGTTTTGTTGTCGAGTCTGTTTCCGTTTGGTCTTCGTAAACCGCGCATCACCCACTCATTCCCTTTTTATTCGATTGACATGTATTCTGAACAATGGCGGTACCCATTCACTTCCGTTGGTTTTGCGTCCATACAATAGAGGTGTACAGGTCCCCGCTGTTGTTGACTCACATTTTTCAAAATATCTTCTTTTGTGTTCTGCGGAAGAAAGTCGTATAAGTGGGTGAGAAAACGATGACAGAATTTTCATATTTGGGTGAACTATCACGTTCACAAATACAACACTTATTGTAAAGTGTTAGCGAGTTTTGTTGTCGAGTCTGTTTCCGTTTGGTCTTCGTAAACCGCGCATCACCCGTGGCCATAATTGGTGCACGAGTTTCTGAGCAGGTTCGTTTCATAGTATTCACGAAGCAAATACATCTACACTTCATCGAGACACACAGAAGGAAGGTTTAATGAGAGCAACATTTCATCGATTCGGGTTTACCCAACGTGAGGGTACCAAAACGAGACTGAGAAATGAAACTGAGCATTTTTAATTACGCCCATTTTGATCTCCGCAAACATGTTCCTTGTGGAATTTGCGGGAGCAATTAAAATGTAATTCATGTTGCTTTCAGCACACAGCCAGGGCTGATTTAAAGCGCGTCTACCATGCGCTGTTTGTTCTACTACAGCTTTATGGGACCCAATTAGCAGCGGTTAGCCAGGACTGCTAGCTGTCCAAACAAACTAAATACTGTCAGCCAATAAGACACATGGAGATGTGCGGAGGCTGGTGTCTAAACATGTGTCTGTAAACCAATCAGGCTCACTGTGGTCACATTGATTAGTGACTGGATGAGTGTGAGCATGTGGCTCTCTCTCTATGTGTTTATGTGGGTGTGCCGCCCAGTCCACGTTTAAAAAGGCACAGGAGGACAAAAAGGGGAAGAACATTCTTCTCCAGAAACCAAAAGTATAATTATCGACACACACACTGGATCGAGTTTCTCTTTAAAAAGCAAGCAATTATCATAATGTGTGTGGTTGAAAACAAATTCCTGAAAAGAGATGGATTTTCCTTATAAACACGAACCCTTTTCCAGCGCCAATCGGCGGCGACGGCGCAGTGTATTATTGGAAATATTCGTCTGGACAGTTTGGCAATGCAATATCAGAATTATAGGCATGTCACGAGTTTAAGAGAATTATAAATTATGTATCTTTAAATGGCCTAAATTAGACACTATCGAAGTTTTATTAGCGTGCTTGTCTTGCCCCGCAGACATGTAAACCTGCCATGAACCACGTATCATTTTGCTTTTCGTTCGTTTAATGCATGAATGTCATGCCGTTTTTATATTGACATTAATTACACTTTTAATGCAGACACAATAGCCACAAGCCTCCCGAATATGCCATAAGAGGGAACGAGCAAGGAAATGCCAAAGAGGGAGGACGGGGGAAAAGGGGAGGAAAACAAAACAGAAGGACGGAGACAGAGATGTGGAATGAAAGATGGAAAAATAGGAGAGATGAATGACGTCTGTTAAAAATGCTTCCTCACATAAGGGGCACCACCAGTGTGTGCATAGACATATTCTATGTATGGTTTTCTCACACAATATCAACGATTTGGATCTTCTGAAAGATTATTTTTGGTATAAGGGAAATTACATGCAAATGTCAACAGCTGATAGTTCAGAAGATGTCGACATGTGGTAGTTAAAATACACATGAAGTCTCTCTTAAAGTGTTTAAAAGACTGCCCACGGTCAGAAAAGTGATCATCACTTCCGTAAGGGATTTGTCACATCCATAACTGTCCATGTCCCTTATAAATGGGAATAGTAAATAACTTATTCTATAAAGGTCTTCATTTGTTGGGTATTATTGATTCTGGTTTGCACATTTTAATTCAAAGAAATCCCATGAAGTATGTTATCTCTCAAAACATGCGTCCTGGTATAGACTGATATTTTCTAATGTCTGGACTCATACACAGATGCTTCATATGGCTACAGAAGGTTCAATCTTAAATACATTCTCTGAGATGTTATATAAGTTTTGACTCAAAATGTCACATCCGTAACGCTGGAATTGCCCATTCGAGCTGAAAAAAGCCTCATTTAAAACAAAAGATTGCAAGTTATCAACAAGAGGCACTGTGTGTAGATCAAAGGCGAGCAGTTCTGTCACTTTAGTTGTGCAACATCGCACCCTATGGGTGTTTTATAATACTGCACGTTTATTCGGTCTGTATGAAAAGAAATGCAAAACACCAAGGACATGTTGATATTGAAATGTGCACTCAAAAAGAAAAGCACTTTAATTCTTTAACAGTTATCTGTTTACACTGAGTTTATAAAAGGTCCGAGTGGAAAACGTCCGACCTTTAATATCACGGTCTCCTCTGCGATATCGCCCACATTAAAGCCTTTCCATGGAAGCACACAACACCTCGAAATCTTGAGGGAGCGACTAGCCCGAGAAGCCGCTAACCTCCGAATAATGGCTGTTTTTCATCTAAAACTCATCTCGCTTGATTGGTGGGGCTGAAAAGCAGAGCTTAACCTTTAAAAGTATAGCCATGTGCTTTTAATAGATTCTCTGAGAGACCCATGATGAAGAGAATTACAGAAATGAACAAGGCAAACAATCAGAGAGCCCGCTACAAGGCCCTCGCCACGAGAAGCATTTCAATCACGCACGCAGCCGAATTTTCTCCCAGACCGGAGGTTAATAGCATGAAATGCCCTTCAGTCTACTGAAAGCGAAATCTGGAGCTACAGCAATATATCTGTTTCATAAGTCACCAGCTGCCTCGTATTACACCATAGAGGTGCTCATAATTCAACATGGGAAGGCATTCTTTGGAGTTCCACGAGAGGACACCTGATATAATTCAGTTTACTTGTGTGTTCTAAAAGAGGGCAAAGGGGGCCGTGTTGTGTATAGGACCCTGTTGATTAGTGGTTGTGTTATTTGCGACGGTGAATGGAGACTTTGCACATGCGAGGCCATTAAGTCCTCTGTGGGGATTTTGAGTTTCTCACACTGTAAGAAAGAACTCAAATTGAATAGGGCTAGACGCATAAACAAGACATAAGAGAAACGGGTGTATTGGGAAAAAAATGGACTGAAAACCTTCTGCTAGTTACTTGCAGTATTTTGTTGATTTGCTTTTTTATTGCGTTTGTCCCCAGATACAAATCACAGTTATCATTCATTTGATCACGAAGGCACATTAAAGATGCTTAATGATTCAGAAACCTCCATTAGTTTGGATGCTTTTCATAGAGAAGTCTCGACAAGCGAATGATACATCCACAACATTTCACCTCCGGATTCTGTGAGTAAAGCGTGAAATAGCCGACGCATCGGTCACTTGAAGACTCTGCGCTACTAGAAAGCGTGGAGACTTGGAGAATCATAAAAGTCTGCCACCCTGTAAAATCTGACCCGATATGAGCAATATGCGTCACTGTAATTGTATTTATTGGGAGAGGGCCCAGACACTGTGGTAATTACTTATTGTTATAGTCTGCATCCCTATATATTTGATTTATGTATTTTGGCTCCAGCTGACAGATAAATAAGAAAGATTGTTATATTAAGCAGTAATAAATATGAATCATTTTGCAATCTGCCAGGAAATAATATTGTAATCTGTGAGGTGGAGGGCTTAAACTATGTATGTATTTGTGTGAGTGCACGGCATGGTCATAGTTTTCAATGATACGTAACATCACAGCTAGTTGACGCAGATTGGCGTGATGTGATGTGATGTACTTTGTCTGCTCTTTAATTATGGGCGGTGGGTCACGTGTTATTTTTTTTTTTAATTAGGAGGCAAAAATATTAAAGAAGAAACAGAGTTGATTATAAGAGCTAATGTAGAAACTTGTTTTTCACTTTCTTCTGCAGAAAACAAAAGATGTTTTGAAGAACGCTGGCCTTTATTGATTTCCTTGTATATACACAAAATCACATTTCTCGAAATATCTTCTTTTGTGTAGAACAATTGAAACAGTCATCTACATGTCTTGAAACACAAAAGGGTGAATGAATTATGTCATTTTTTTATTTTTAGTGAACTATCCCCTTAAAGAGTAGCCTATCCCAGAATGCACCTGAAGAATATAAAGAGCTGCCCGAAAATGGGGAACACTTATGTTTTAATTGCGCAAGTTTCAATTTGTTTTACACTTTTATTGACCTTCGAAAATAAGTCTTCAAAAATATGAAAAATACGAAAAGTAATCTCGAATGAAGGTTTACCTTTTTCTTAGTCCCTAAATTCAAGATTATATTTCTATTATTTCTTTTTAACTAAAAACAAGACTTATTTTCTTAGGTCAATTTGCTCATCAAGAAAATGCATCTTTATTCAAGAATTTTATTCACGTCATATTTTGCAGTGTGATACCATAGTTTCCATATTTGTGTTATCTAATTCTTTTGATGGCTTAACTTCTGTTCACCAATTATTTCCGTAGGTCAACTGTAGATTTGTGGTGTTATTAACTAAATAAATGTAAACCTATGTTTAAATTAACATACACATATAAAGTATTACCATGTCTCCCCAAAATTATATACTATAACAATTAAAATCGTATACAGCAGGAGGCTCCAAATTTGCAGCCATTCTTCCTTTCAGTATGTCATTCAGTGCTACACACGTTGCGTCGAGTCCTGCCTGTCAGGTGTTGTCGCACGCCAAAGTCAAGCTTGCTGTCTCCACCTGAACTTCTCTTTCCACTATGTCTACACTTGCCTCTGTTTGCCGTTGAGCATCAGCAAGACTCCTGCCTGACCTTTGGCGGTAATCCTTCTAAAACATAAATGCATGATACATCCGCTTCTCTCGCTCACACCGGCTCTACCTAAGACCACCCCGTGGCCCTCATTACAAGCATCCCACTGCCACCCAATGTCACTGTCTAATTACAATCACCCTTGATCTGGTAGATCATGACGTGAAACCTGCAGCTCGCTGGCGTGCAGTGCCGAGGGTCTTTTCCCCGCAGGCGGTGCGCTGAGACGGGCCGACAGGACTGATGAGGGCGACGCTTACGGCTCTCCCTGCACGCTGCACTGCGAGCCGACAGGCGGTGGATCATTAGTGAACCAGCTGTTAACAAGCAGAGACAGGACAGCCAATATCGTTTCCTGCGTGAGTGACACGCCGTGGGTGGCGAGCAGGTGGGCAGGAGGTCCACTGTTTTTCGAGTCTCCAAATCATCACATTTTCAAAGTTTTTCATGGAATTAATTAAACGCCATTCTTCAAGTGACGCATTTCCGGTCAGATTGATTTAGTTTGAGGGAGATGTAGAGTTTTGTTGGCACTCAAACATGTTTAAGATGATTAAGGTTGTTTGTTAATGATTAAAGATGTAGTGCACATTTAGGTTAAGCAACAATTTGTGTGGCATAGAGAGAGAGAGTGAGACAGAGAGAGATTAGAAATGATGGTATGACACTCTCCCATCAGGACCAAATTCATCACTGTCAGAGGCAGCAGGCTAGCAGCACAACTCCCAGACCACAGATTCAATTTCACTCCCTTGAGCCATCCAGCCCTGCCCACATGCACAGACACCTTCCCTCTGAACAATAGCATTGCCTCTGCATGGATTTGAATTTTCACTTTGCACTTTAGGGGCACTGTCCAGGTCCAACTTTAAATTTCATTCTTGGATGTTTTTTAACGCCCAAACCAATGTGACGGTAAACAAAAGTCTGTATGCGCATTAAAACCCTGGGACGAAGTTAAAGCATTTTTTTTAAAGTTTGGAAAACAACGAAAAGTTATATGAAATATAAATATTTATGCTGAAGTGCATGCTGTCTTTAAAGCAAAATGGGGGGAATTGTTAATAGCATATAATATAAATATGTATACAATCTAGTATTTTCAGTTAATTGTTTCAAATAAATTAAATTGTCAACTATTTGAGTTAGTAAAAAAATCATTTTTATAGTTCACAGACTATTCTCTATTTATACAGTTTACAACATATCAATATCTGTAGCCTCTCGTGCACATGTGATTCTATAAGAAACTGTTTTTCTATTATAACCTAATTCATGCAGGCCCACAACATTGCCGACTTGATCCATAATCACACATCTCTGCTGTTCTGTTTCTGAGATACTGGGGCGCCCAGTGCCAACTTTGTGGAGTTTGATTTAGTGGACAGACATGGTTGACAGAGTTGGAATTACATTTGGAGTGTCTGATCAAAGTTTGAAAACTGCTTTAAACCATCTGATGTCTTTATGGCTCATGAGCAGGGGTCAAAATTACATAACCGATCCCTTAGAAGAAAAGCCACATGTATTCATTGGATGTGAAAATTGGTTTAGAGCTGTGAACCCTGGTGTGGTTCAGGCTGATTAATGATTAATGTGCAGATCTGTCACTTAAAACGCAGAAAAGGTCAGCAGTCCTGGCGAAGGGTTTAAATCTTAAAATAAAGAGAAATTAAATGACAAATCACATTCACCGGGAAAGAAATGTGGGTTTTCTAAAAGATTTTCTTCCACTTGGGATTCATTTTTCTTTCTATGTTTTATGAATAAATACATTTTCATTACATAGACATGTAATAAATAGAAATTACATTATTACATATTCATGGCGTGAACAAAAAATTGACAGAAACAAAAGGCACAGTGTAAATATTATGCAGCAATAGAGGACCACGATCTAAATAATTCAATATTACTTACTGACGTGAATAGGAAAGAATATAATAATGTCCTCCAAAATGGAGGATTTGCGTTTGCTTATATTCATTGTTAGGTGGAGCTTTCTTTTGGAAAATGAAAAGTGAGTAAACAGCGCCCCCAGGTGGTACATCCGTGTAACAGTTTAAAGCAGAGCACCAATAACCGTGTCTAATTAATAAGAAATAAGAAAACGTAATTTTCCTAAGACTGAATTTATTAAAATATTGATGTACCACATTACAAATGAAAACAACTGGGATTATAGCTTATATTATGTTATATTATATTAAGTTATAATTGAAGACATAGATCTAATAGGTGGAAGACAAAATATGCAAAGATTTCAAGGCAGTCTATTGAACACATGTTTGTCATAATGGTTAACAGGCAGTGTCAGTCAGGAGTCGATTTAAACCTAATTTCTTTAAAATACATAAAAAGTGTTCTTCATAAAGCATTACCACACAGCAAATGTTTGGATCATCTTTTAGTCCTTTGAGGAATGTGAACATTTATACACTAATACAGTATTCTGTCAGCAGCAATGCCATGCAGGACTATTCTAGACAGTTTCGTGTACATTGACGTTCAGCGATTTCAGTGTTTTTACATCCGCATTTATATTGAATAACAACGGTGCATCACTTATGTGAATATCAATGTGTCTCATGTCTAACCAAAAATATCAAAAACAAATAGAACACGGGACACTTATGCACTTATAAAAAATGGCTATTGAGTGTGTATTAGCTGCTTTGTTTTCGGCAGGTAATCTGTAACGTTTCAACACAACATAGATCTCCCTGTTGGCCGTTGTACGCATGAAAGACAAAAGTTTTCCACAATCTCATCAAACGCAATTACTTCCTTCCCACAAGTCGCTCAAATCGAGTGTATTTTTAAGGGACAGTGAGTTACAGGATTGAGGTGACTGCGTCAGCGCCTTCACCTGTAAGTGCAGTCATACAGAGAGAAAGACACTAAAATGTCAAGCCCTGTATGGTCGGTTCTAAAATCGGCCACTAGAGAGGGCACATCCTCTTTCATTGAAGTGCGCCCTCTTTGCTTTCTTCCTGCTTCGGTTCAGATTCTGCCAAGTTCTGGCTTTTCTCTTCATCATTAGTTTTGTCTGTGAGAGGGAAAGAAGAAAATGTTATAAGCAGGAGTAAAAACAGAAACACAACAGACCAGTGGCTTTAAAAAAACTAGAGCTGTTGTCGAAAAGCATCTTACGGCACAGCGTGGTACTTGGTAGCCTCGGCTACAGTTTATCACAGGGATGCCCTCAGCTAACAGGGATTCACTTGATAAACTACGACCATCTCCTTCTTGAGCTAAAAGCTTAACGGGAGCCACTAACAAACCCTCTAATTTTTGTGCTTAGCCCAAAGCAGAGCGGTCTGATACATTATTCATGTGCGGCCTGATACTCGCTGCCAGATTACATTACTGCAGTGTTTTGAATGACACTTCATGTTCCATCTAAAGAGGGTTTGCGGTGTTTTAACCATACAGAGCTATCTTTGAGGTTCGAGGGATTATGTTCGGATCAGACGGTTGTGTTTAGTTTTAAGATGAAGTCTGTCAGGGGAAGGGGTTGAAGTTTACTCGCCTGCTTTGCTGACATTGAGCTCAGACAGAGTTTGGGAGAGGCCGCTTGGATCCAGCCCGGCTGAGGTTCCAAGTATGTCGTGCACAGCATTACGTCTACCGGCCCTTCCAGAGGCGATGAAGTCTTCATACGTCACCTCGACATCAGTCATATCTGACACGTTTCAACATAGCAGTGCCTGTTACAGAGAAATCTGGGTTTATTTAAAGTGAAACACAGATCTCAAAAAACAGTCGGATTTACATTCTAAGATGATATAAGAACAATAACATATTAGCATATATAATATTATATATAGACGGTTTGTAGACTTAATTTTATTATTGGGTTAATATCATATTCACAAATGCGAGTGGAAAAAAATGCAAGCCATCGTCTGATTTATTTTATGTGGTTTTGGGAGATTTTTCAAGAGCCTCAATTTGTTTGAGAAACCAAACAGAAAGTCTCAAAGTTTATGTGCCACTAAATTTGCATTATTTAAGAGTAATCTTGTCTGTAATATATATACATTTATATGTATCTTTTTTATTTATTTGACCGTTTGGTTGAGGTCTTGTACTGTACACTTGAGCAATTAGAAAAAACGGTTTATCGGACGTTCACGCCTTGACCGAACTTCTGGTCTGTGTTTGCTTATAATACAGCAATTTATTTTATATTGAATTTATATTAATATTTTACTCCAAATTAATTGTATAAAATGAAATTCAAACAACTCAACAGTTATTGATTCTTTGCGGAGGTCTACCGGAAATTTGACTTTACTTTCCTTTTCCATTAATTATAGAAACCATCCATCACTTCTGTTCAGGTGAATTCATAAAGTGGATCCATTCAAATTGATCTGAACAAAGACTTTCAGAGAACCATTAGGAATTTTGGGTTGTTGTGGGAAATATTCAGTCTTGAGGTCAGTCAGGTGCCCTAATAAATGTATATATGTAATACGTTGAAGAAAAACTTTAAGTGAAACCTAAATATATTTTTTTAATTTCTTTCTAGTTACTTTTGAGCAACGTAATGCCATTTTAAATAATACAACTTCAATTGTTTAAAAAAATATTTAAATCTATTAAGAACGTTATATTTAATAGTACTCAATTTGAAGATATTTTGAACACGTACATGAATACAGCATTGTTCTGAACGGATTTTTTATATTTGACTGTGTCTTTATTTGACTGCGTCACAGAGTTCAATTTAGTTCATGTTTTCAGCTGAACAGCAGCTGTGGATAAACACCCATAACAAGGTCATCACTGGATCTAAATCAATGGAAGCTCCTACTTTGCATCAGGATTGTTTATTTTGCATACAGAGCAGGTCTCTACACCCGCCTATAAAGTGTTGAAATCAGGCCTGAAGTGTTTTCATGTATTCATTACATTTATAAAAGATGTGCTAATGGAGCATTCCTGTGTCCATTATGCATGTTAACTAAATAAATAGTCTTTAAAACATATTGTACGGTAATCTAAAACTCTGTTTGCTTCTGTTTCAAGAACTCTGGGCTGAGGAGCTCTTGTCTAAAAAATCAATATTGACTCTGGAGTGAATAGTTCCACAAGGCAGTAGTGACAAGCAGTAGAGTCAGGTGATGGAGATTTATGGCAAAATGATTTTAAAAGAGAGCAAATTATATGCAATTCATATAATACAGTGAGATAATCCTCAATCTAAATGTATTTACTGAATATTCACGGTTAAACCATTCATTTATGACGTATCTGTATTAGAGAGTAGATGTTTTCAGTCAGGGATCACGAATTAAAAAAGAAAATATGTAAATATTATGCTATAATGAAAGTCTCAGCCACGTGTCATCCTTAGGTCAAAATGTCACGTGTGCTCATTAAAAACATCACATTTTAGGGTGACCATATGAGCCACATCTCCCGGACGCGTCCTTGCCAGGATTTGGGTGCGTCTTCCGGGAGTCGCGTTGGTCAAGCGCATACGTCATCGAGGTTCTCGCATCTCAGTAAAAACCTGAATCGTAAAATTAACATTTTACATCGCTTTAGATGTATAATCGTTGTAGTACGTTGAAGTCATTCTGAAGTCTGCCTTTATCAAATAAAACCTGAAATAATAAACCTCGATGACGTGTGCGGTCGACAAATGCGACTCCCGGAAGACGCACCCGAATCCTGGCAAGGACGCATCCGGTCGAAATGACTCCTATGGTCACCCAAGATATCTAATCATATCAAGTCATAGAGCTATAAGACATGTAAATCCCAAATAATGACGTGTTTTATTTACAGCATCTGGTTATAAAACAAATGTGCAGGCAACGGAATTTAACAACAAAATATGCATGCAACCGGTTATGTAAATCAGATCAAATGCCGTCGAGTAATGAATGTCACAAAATGAAACTCTGCATGTTTATCGATAAGGATTAGCGTACCTGTTTGAATCTCGACGTTTTCATAATATGTGTCGCGCCGGTTAATACTTCAGTAAGATGCGACGGAGCGCTGTCGGTGGTGCTGGCTGCAGCTGTGTTTTGCGTTATGCGGCGCTGCGCAGACCGATCGACGCATGACATCAAAGTACCGCGAGAGCCTTGTTATAGCGCTGCTTGCGAATCGCTCTCGCGGTACTTAAATATCACAACGATGCGTCTGGGCAGAAATACAATGACATCAAATTGACATTAAAATTAGTTTTATAAAGACAAAAACAACCCGTTTTCTGAGCCTGTGGCCCCAAATCATTTATTCACCCAAAACATAGCCGTCACTATTACTTAATGCATTTAATTCCAGACAGTGCATCATTGTTTTGTCCTGCATTTACACGACAGATGTGCTGTGACGCAGGCACTCAGTAAGATACAAGCACTATTGTTTGACATATCCCAGACCTAACACATGTTCTATTGTTGCTTCACTTGGGCGAACATGGTCATATGTTTCAATGTGTTCTATTCATCTGAGAATATTTTGTTAGAAATGAACCAGGCCTGGAAAGTTATCTGTCTCAATAATGAGCGAAAGAACTCCAAAAAATATACGTGGGTGAGATAAGATTATAACTCATACAAAATTATTTTTTATAGTAAAATAGTGATGATTGGTGTATTTGCAAACTCGTACATAACACGGTCGCCTCCCAAGTCCCACCAAGCGGCCAAACATTGGTACTGCACGTATGAAGGATAACGACCAATCAGATTTACGGATACTGGCACGTGGAGCGGCTACCCTGGGAAGCGTAGTTGCTACAGGACCGTCTTTAGTGTATTACAAAGAAAAAAATGATGGAGGAAATAGACGGTAAGGCCTAAAAAAGCAAAACATGTATGTAAATATTTTGCGAAAAAAGATTAAATTCGCAAAATGTGAATGTTTGTTTTGATTTGGGGCAGCAAGTGTGTATTATTATTCCGCTGTTGTTTGAGCTTATCACCATGGAAGAATATGACGCCCTGTACAGAAGGAATATATTGTTGTTGGACTTGTCATTTTATAGTGTTCTTATGTTTTCTTAAAATTATTAAATAAGTATATTATTATCTTTATCTTTATTATTATTTTGCAGGTTCTCTGGATGTTTGTCGCGACATCTTGGTCCTTTAAAAACAGAATTAAATAATAAACAGTAAAATCATGTGTTATAAACTAAAAGTCTATTGGTTTATTTGACTTTATTGACTTCTGTTCACTCACTCATTCATTTGTATTGTAGTGACCTATTTTCACATCCTACTCCCTAATCCGATTCGTCTAGCCATTTTATTTGAATGTCACACCCAAAGAGATAAATCTACTTATTTATCTCTTTTAATCAATTTGCACTAATGATGCTTTGGTGCTATTAACGTTTTTTCATTTTCAGAATTGCCTCCCCGTTCTGAAGATCTGGTGCCCTGCAAAATATGTGGGAGGAGGTTTTTTCCGAAGGTTCTTGTAAGTATGTTCTCTTATCTTATTGAAAAGGACACAACAACAAGTTGACATACTTTGTCTGTAATAGTAGTACATTAATGCAAAAGGCATTGTGTTAGTTCATTGTGTTGCCTGGCAATTTACTAACCAATTACATTACATAGCTAATTGTCATGTTTAGAGCTTAGCAACAACAACTGGATTTTTCTTGTGAGTCATAAAATAAACACAAAGCGTATTGTTATGAATCAATCTACACACTTGCTGACACATGATCATTTGATACACGATGATACATGCCCACCTTGTTGAATGTTCCAGAAAAAACATGTGCCCATCTGCCAGAAGACTGTATCAAAACGAAGAAAGGTGTTTGACTCTAGCAGGCAAAGGGCAGAAGGAACCGATATTTCTACATTGAAGCCTATAAAATCAAAGGTGAGGACACACTGACACCACATCAAACGGATACTAAGGGTGCGTTCATGCCGAATGTGGTTTGCACTATTTGAGGCATACTTGTGTGTGCTGAAAAACAGGCTGTGTGTTGATCAACAAGTACGCAGCACATTGTGGTTTTCTGTGTGAGCTCAGAAACATTTCGTTTATTTACTCATAATCGTTCCACGTGCACAAGTGTTATGTGTTCCACTGACAACAAACAAACGACAACAGGAAGACAAAGAAAAGAAAACAGTGTTATTGTTATTTAATGGCTTTGAAAGCTCATTGCTTGGCAACACCGGTAAACATTTTCCACTATTACGTCCAATGATTGGAGTATTTTGTAAACGTGGCATGGTTCAGAACAACCAGGACTCTGATTCATTCTTCAGATATGCCAAATATGAAACGACCTGAAATATGCTGAAACCTCTTTTGATTATGTTTCAGTTACACAGTTCTACCAGCAGCTCTAAGTCTGATAAAGTAAGTTTGATTTAGTATTCTTTGTTTTATTACAGTAGAACTAAATTTGTCAGACCGTGGTACTTTTAATATAACAGGGTTAGTGTTTGATATTTGTGAACATCAGAATGTCCGTCATTTGCATTCAGCTAAGAACTAAAGCACAAGGGATTGACACAAGCATAATTCGTAGGCCCGGACCTGTGCGGGGATCACTGGGTTGTGTATTGTAGATATGGAACTGGAATACTAGAAATAACATCTCAGCTACATTTTCAAAATGACTGTAAGAAATGGCAATTCACGTTCCACATGGCATTTAACAGTGACAAACCTACCTTCAAGGAAAAGTTCATCTCAAAATAATTTTTTGTTATTTTTAATCACCCACATGACGTGTTTTAAGACCTCCCGGCGTCTTTGGAACACAAATAAATATATTTTAGGTGATCTTTGCTATTGAGGAAAACTTGTGAATGCGCACCGTAGACTGACAAGACAGAGGTCGAATATATCGTTTAAAGTACTTATTTTGATTTGTTTATTCGCGCTTAAAATATTGTCGTCTTTTCCAAAAAATTCAATTAACCAACTATGAGCATATGGACCAATTTAAGGAATGTCTTTAGTACTTATCTGGAGCTTGACAGCAACTATAAGCATGGTGGCTATGAGGAGGCCTGGAAATCTCTCGGATGTCACCTAAAATATTAGGGGTGGGAATCGTTTGGTCCCTCACGATCGATTCAGAATCGATTCTTGACATACTATTTAGCATACAGAACGCGATAACATCACGTTATTATATTTACTTATAACATTTAAAATCGATTTGAATCGCTAGAAGACTGAATCGCGATTCAAATATTTATTTTTATGGTTCCTCAGAAATCTTAGTTGATAACATTTTTCTAAATATCTTTCTTTGTGTTTCACGAAAACAGTACAGAACAAAGTAATTCATACAGGTTTGTAAAAACTTGACATAATTTAATTCATAACAGAAGTTTCATTTTTGGGTGGAGTATCCCTTTAAATTACTGCTATCTTAATGTGATACTTGCGTCAAGTTTTAGAATAGGATACGTCCACAAAATGGGTCATAACAAAAATCTCTTTAGCCTCATAGAGGAGCTTGACTGAAGGGAGTATCTTGATATACAATACATTTATATTGTGTCCAATGTGTACGTCATCAAACTGCCACACAGAACTGATGTAGGAAATTAAGGAAAGGTGTATTTTCACATAAGAACCGATACTTCTTTTTAATGTCTCTTTTTTTAAGCAGTATCTTTGCTTTTAATCAGCCTGAACCAACCAAGAAACAGTCCAACTGGCGTCGGAAGCACGAAGAATTTGTCGCCACTATTCGGGCCGCCAAAGGCTTGACTCAAGTGATGAAAACTGGAGGACCTCTTCCTCCACCTCCTCCTCCGTCCTACGATCCAGGTAAAATAACTAAGCTTAACCTGCTTTATTTTATATTACATCTGTGTTGGAATGTGCATCTAAAACATCTGCATGTGGAAATTAAAGCAGTCCAACAGATGTGATGTCCGCGATGTTAGTCTTTCACGTGGCGTTGGCAACAGAGCTTCATTCAGTACTGCCAGTTTAGTATTGGAACTTAAAAGTAAACACACGATGGAATTCAGCGAGCTCATTCAAGTAGCTCTGTGATGCTGTGGTACATAATACAGCTTTTCAACACATTTTGGAAGCACGGCTCATTCAACCCGTTCACCCGTTCATACAGGACCCGTTCAACAAATCGTTAATTTAATCAAATGAATATACAACAAAATTCAACATTATAACAATTAATATAATTATTATACAATAAAATAAAAATAAAAATGTAATTTAATTTAAATCTTTATATTATTTGACATTAGCCAGACCGATAAATTAACCACAGTCCAGGCACCAAACAATCTATACATGTTTAGTGCAATACATTAGTTTACTTTTATGCTACACTGAGTAGAATTGTTAAGTAATATTGAATTAAATCATAATTATTCATAATGTGATTTGTATGGATCACTGGGATGTATTTACCTGTTTCAGATTACATCCAGTGCCCATATTGTCAGCGGCGCTTTAGTGAGAATGCAGCGGATCGCCACATAAAGTTCTGCAAGGAACAAGCATCACGAATCTCCAACAAGAGCAAGTTTCCTGGAAGCGATAAAGCAAAACCCCCTGCCAGGACTCAGGTGAGGCTTTACTATTACATTTGGGTATTTAGACAGTCTCGTCCTTTATTACCAAGCTTATTATTTAAAATGGGGTTTACACACGCAGTTTCTACTAATCTCATATTAATCTTGAGTACCTATACAGTAGATGTGTAACCGTCACGGGCAACATTACAATATAGTCATTTCTCTGCCTGTCTCCTTCGAAGGGCAGAGCCCTTGGAGTTTAGACTTTGGAGTGAACAGGGCATTTGCGTGCCATTATGCATATGTTTGGAATGCACTTGGAAAAGGAAGCGATGTCATTTCCTCATTATCTTCAGCTTGCATTCCCTTGAAAGCGAAACATTGTGTCCGTCAACAGATGTCGATGTTTTATTGGCATAACTTAAGCATAAAACCTAACTGTTTGCAAATAAACAATACATTTTATATTTTGAAAACTTTAATATATATTAGTGTTTATACAGTATATTATGTAGCATATTTTCAAAACTTTTTTAAAGTTATTCCATAAAATTTTGTTTTGTAGAACTGGAGTATTTTGCCGAAAAGGGCACGCTAACATTAGTAGCTTTTAATACGAAAAAACGCATAAGAATATTTCGGCCTAATAAACTCCATTACCATTTTACTTAGTTTTTTTTATTGATTCTGAATCAAAACATAACACTATCGTAAATAAATTGTTGTCGGCAGGTACTGTCCACCTTTGTTTCAGAAAGCAGACACGTCACCTCCACCCACGCCTGCCTCTTTGCCCATTTTCAAATATCCGGGAGTGACGTACGATGACGCGATGCCAAGATGGCGACAACCAGCTTCGCCTACTTTAGGCTTCATTTTTACTCTTCACAAACCTTAGGGTGACGTCACGGACACAACGTCCATATTTTATACAGTCTATGGTTAAAACACAGTTCGGGGATTGATAACTGCACTTGCTGCATTTACGGATAAACCCTGCTGCGTAAATGGAACCGTAAAAAGACAACTAGTTGTCTGTCACGTCCCGTCACTCTTTGTCATTGTGAGAAAGCAAACAGCTCCATAATGTTTTGCACCACCGATCTCTCTGTGCTACAGTGTAATGTGTTATTCTACCAGCGTTCATAGATGACGCAATGCAAAAACAAGTGTTGCATTTGTTTTTTAGTACAACATTGTGGATAGAAGCACACCTTATGTGGTTGTACAACACAACCTCCATTTGTGAAAATAAATAGTATTTTGTTGTTGATGTGTTGAAATATGTCATTGCAGGAAAGTAAACTACACTCATCAACCAAAGCATACACTGTTAATGTGTTATCCCTGATCTTTTTTATGAAAGTAAAGGCCATGCCGACTCCAAGTGTAGGTGCTGTAAAAGAAGCGAAAGAGGCCAAGAGAAACAGAGCTGGATTCAGCCCAGAATATGCTTTTTGACTATTCAAATATTTTCAAGACTTCTTCTTGACTGTCCAGTGTCCACATATGTTTCTCTTACGAAATTGTAGAGGTCAGATTTCTGTTTACTCTCGAATAATTTATGCTTTACTCGCCTTCATGAAATAGCCGCCGTGTTGTTCCCGACAGCCAAAAGAAGTCTGTCCGGAAAATATTTGCATACTCAAATAGCATATTCTGGGTTTATTACTTGTGTACAGTTAATCCTTAAAGTATTACTTCCCCCAAATGTGTCTAAATATCTTTGTTCTGATGAACACAGAGAAAGATATTTGGAAGAATGCTTATTATAACCAAACAGATCTGGGGCACTTTTGATACCATTGTATTTTTCCTATTATAAGCATTCTTCCAAATATCTTTCTCTATTTTCATCAGAATAAAAACATTTAGACACATTTGGAAAAACTCGAAGGTGAGTTAATGATAACAGAATACCTTTTAATATGGTTTATCTGATTCGAAAATGTTGCTTTTAACTCATTCGCCGCCAGCCTATTTAAAAAAAGGTCCCAACCTATGCCAGCGTTTTTACCATTTTCACCCAACTTGAATGGCTCACAGTATATTTTCTGTACAGAATATATGGACAAACAATATGTCAAATCAAAGAACAGAGTCTCACCTTTCAAACAAAAGAAACCGTATGCTTCTATCTCAAAAGAAACCGTATGCTTCTATCTCAAAAGAAACCGTATGCTTCTAACTCGTCAATGGCGGTGAGAGAACTAACTAGGGATGCACCGATATGTAAATTTTGTCCAATAGCCGATAATTATTTAACGCTGGAAGCTGATAATCGATATATTGGCTGATATATATTATCTACATTTTAATATAACATTTTCTGAGACCGAAACAAAATTCATAAAGTGACCAACTGCTTTTATTTGAAAACATTCATTGCAGAAAACAATGTAACCATTAGATCTTCTTTTTCCCTGAAAATCATGCACTAAGCCTGTTTTTCAATGGTTAAAGATTCTTTAACTATTAAACTTTTCTGGTATGTTTAGTTATTACAGATGTTCTTCCAGAGCAACCCAGAAAAGCGTTCTTAAAAGTCACATGTTTAACTGGTGTCAAGAGAGAAAGCATTCAGACAGCAATCGGATTAAAAAAAAGATTTTGTTCCTATAATTTACACATTTATAAATATCTACATACTGTACTAATATTAACAATGTTTTCCTAATAACAGTAAGTGAATTATCATGACAGAAAGACAGTACTGTAGTGGATTTTATCTGTGAGCAGCGTGCAGCAACCAGAGAAAACCATATAAATACATCTTTCAGACTTTAAATTCACTGCAAGCAGCGCTTACGCTTTCCTCTTTTACCCCAATGTGGATGCATGTAAATAAAGCGTTTTTTCATATAATAAAAAGTTGATTATCAAAGTTGATGCCACATTGCGTCTCTGAGCTATCTTCTCACGTTATCAAAGTTGCGTGTGCCTTTGAAGCGTAGTTTTAACGTGGGGCTTTGACGAGAAAGACGAGATTTCGAGTGCATTGTCTGGATTGTTAATAACAGTACACTCTGTTATGTCTGCAGCTCAAACCTCCTCCACCGAAGAAAGCAAACTCCCCTGCTGCACCTGCCGTTTCTTCTCGTCTACCACAACTCTCGGCTTATGGGCAAGCTGCTGGCACAGGTCTGCATTCTTAAGCACTGAATATTTCCATGCACTATTGACTTTTATTGTCACAACCACAGAGTGTGCAAGGAGCAAAAAATCTTGTGTGCATAGTCCCAGCAGTAGCTCAGTTGGGTGTGACTTACAGTTGACTTGACAAAGGTGAATATCTGAGAGACTCAAGTTTAAAGATTGCTCTTACTTTGGTTCTGAGCTCAAAAGGAAAAAAAATAAACAGGAATATTGGTGAGAAATGACATCTTCATTTGATTGACAAGCATCCACTATAGCGTAAGTTTTGATGTGATACTGGAAAACACAACTGTCCTTTCACTTTCATTTTAAAATACAAACATCGAAATGCCCAGAGGGTCTGTCGGTGGTCCAACACGTTCCTTTTTTCCACTATTTCAGGCATTCCAAGCATCAAAACCTCTTCCACTGGGTTGGCGAGAAGCATGTCATCAGGATATTCTCCTTTACGGAATACGTCTTCTGGTCTGACCAGCCCTCCCTCTGAGTAAGGCACAATTTCCAGACAAATGTGACCCTGGATCACAAAACCAGTCCAAGAAAAAACATTTTTAGTAAAAGACAAAAACACATTGTATGGGTCGAAATGATCGATATTTATTTTATGCCAAAAATCATTAGGATATTAAGTAAAATGTCATGCTCCATTAATATATTTTGTACATTCCCTACCGTAAATATATAAAAACTTCATTTTTGTGAATGGATGCCTGCCACAGTGCCTCAGATTAACAACTTCGAAGACCATTTTCTCAATATTTAGATTTTTTTTGCACCCTCAGAGATTTAAACGGTCGTATCCCAGCCAGATATTCTATTCTGACAATTTATACATCAATAGAAATCGTATTTATTCAGCTTTCAGATTATGTACAAATCTCAATTTCGAAAAATTGACCCATAAGACTGGTTTAGTTGTCCAGGGTCACAAGTGTAGATTTGTATAAGACGAATAGCTTTGTGTCATAATAACGCTTGTGCATGCAGAACGATCATGAAACCTAAAGGCTTGGTTTCGCAAAGCTCCCCGAAAAATCCCCCCTATGGAATCGGGATGAACAAGAAGAAGGTCCAAAATGCTGACAAGTGTATTTCAAGGTACAAAAGCTTGTTTAGTAAGGTTCTGCTTTGTGGCTTATGGCTTTGAATATCAATTGAAAGGCTAGATTTATTTGCCACTAGATTTATAACTCCTTGCAGATTTGGAGTCAGATAAAAAGGTAGTTTCTAGTACATTTACATTAACATTTAGACATTTAGCAGATGCTTTTATCCAAAGCGATTTACAAAGAGTTTAGGAGCAATAAGCGATAGTTCATACAGGAGCCATAATTAGGTGCCAACACAAAGCTACTGGTTTCAACAAAAGCTAGACCAGTACCTGTTGAGAGAAAGGGTTAGTGTATTTTTTTTTCTTTTTTTTTTTTTTTCTTTAGTAGCTGCAACCGTGGACTTTCCATATCCTAATAAAACTAATTGACCACAAAAACACTTTCTCCAATGAGTCATTGACATGTTTTATGTAAACTCTTGTTAGGAATGATGTGAAGACCGAGAACGATATAAATCACTCCACGACAGGCACCAAGTTCTGCCATGAGTGTGGGACCAAGTACCCAGTGGACTGGGCCAAGTTCTGCTGCGAGTGCGGGGTAAAAAGAATGCACCTTTAAATAGTAAAATCTACAGAAAGACTGAGTCACTGTATCCGTAATGCTGAATACTCCAGTGCCTGGTTGCATAAAGCACCTTAAGTTTTCTAAGTGATTTCTCTTTGACAAAAACAATAGGAGGATAACTTAAGTAAAACTTAATGTATATTTAAGGAAAAATTACACTTAAAGGAACATTCCACTTTTTTGGGAAATATGCTAATTTTCCAACTTCCTAAGAGATATTAAGTTGTGTTTAACCGTTTTGGAATGTATTCTGCCGATGGCATCTTTAAGCATAGCTTAGCATAGATCATTGAATCCAATTGGACCAGTAGCATTGTGTTCAAAAAAAGAGTTTCAATATTTTTCCTATTTAAAATTTGACTCTTCTGTAGTTATATTGTGAGCTAAAACAGGCGGAAAATGAAAAGTTCTGATTTTCTAGGCTGATTTGATTAGGAACTCTATTCCTATTCCGGCGTAACAATTAAGGAAGTTTGCTGATCGACAGAATACATTACAAACAGTAAAACTCAACTTATTAACTCTTGGGGAGTTGGAAAATTTGCATATTTCCCAAAAAAGTGGAGTGTTCCTTTAAGTTGCTTTATGCAACCAGTCCCACATCTTTAACATATCTCATCCAGGCCTCAAGAATCTTTGCTGTATATGCGCTCCCCCTTCCCGCCCATTTCTTTATATAAAAGTGCAATACGATTGGCTACTGCTCCTAAAGGAGTATTATTCTGACATTTTACCATTATATGTATTAAAAACTGAGATCTTAGTCATAATACACAGGCCTTACAAGGGACAATGTCATAACACAACCATTTCAATGGTGTAATGGAGCAATATCACAAAGAACCATTTCAATGTGTCGAGACTGAAAAACTCTGATGATGAAACTCTGACTCTCATGATTTAAAATAAAATTATTTATGGACTTTTTTTGTGGAAGTTTAATAGGTTTCCTAAGTTAAATACATTGAGAAACAACTGATAAACTGAGCAGGTCATATTTGTATTATATGTTTTATACATTTTAAGTTGTTTATTATTTTTTTTGTGTGTTTTTAACAGTATTCTATATGAAATTATGTAGAAATTGTCATTTTCGTACATTATTAGATGTGTACAATCCATTAGCAACGGTTCACCCCTGCATCTGTTGACCCAATTCATCCAATATATTGACATAGAAAGTAGAAACAACATTCAAAGGAAACTGAAATGACATGTCACAAACATCAGAACCACTGTACAACAGTTCAAACTTATAATCGCTGCTGTATCACATCGGTCCAGGTCAACAGCTTATTATAGTTCTCGGAACTATGCGCATTAAAGCATCAAGGTGCACTTTACCATGCTTGTACTACTGTGGCACCGCTCCGACAGCTTATGTCATTAATACAAGCTGCCTGGACTATGATAGAAAAAAGTTGGCATTAAAAGACTGGTTGTTACTTTTGAACTGTTTCGTAAATAAAAAAGTGAAACAGGTCAGATTGTGTCCTTGTGTCGATTACGTTTCTTCAATGTGTTACACTCTTCATAGTTTCAGTTTCTTTCTCTAAGCCCAGTTAATCGTAGCAGCTGCAGGCAATTTACGAAACGCGTATGGCAGTTAGTCATAAATGTAACTAGGCGGGAATAACTTTTTTAGAAATGAGTCATATTAACTTAAACCCCTTAGAAATTTCTGTAACTATTCTGTACCCTCGTTAAAAATGTATATAATCAGGAAACAGAGAGAACTGTAGAGCTGCTCCAGTATATAAAATGAATCCGAATATATAAAGTTCGGCAACAGTTTTAAAATGTCTTTTGAAACAGTGTGTTGTTTCATGCTTGTTGAAAGCTGTTAGTTCATATCGCATACTCCACGAAAAGAAGTCGTTCTCCTTCAGTCAAATGTTTCATCTCTCTTTAAGCATGAAATGCAGGTGATATGTCCTGAGAGTAACTCACACAGCTATTCGTATACTGTTATAGAACAACAGGATGGATGGAGGCCAAGCACCTGTTTAATCTTTTCAAGGCTTCCCACGCTTCTGAAGGTCACCGTAGAATTACTGAGACGCATTGTATTGTTCAAAGTATGTCTGCAGAGTGGAAAGAATATGCTTCACTTTGCAAAGCTTCAACTTTTGTGATGGCTTCGAAGTTGCTTTCTGTTCACGAACAAAGAAACAAACAGAGAAAGTGTATCAGTACTGCAAAATGCCGGATAAACAAACTGAATGTGATTTGTTAATAATGGGTCAATATTTCAGTTACCTTTTTCTTTTTTAGGCACCAACATTGCAAAGAATGGTCTATTTCTTCCACAAGAGAAGGTAGTAGAGGTATGGCCTGTACAGTTTCGATCACGGATTGCTTTCTCAGCTGACGATTAACTCTGCAGATTTTTCGGAGGATAACCTGGGCCTGTGAGCAAATCGGAAACAAAGCTCCTGAGCCAATTCGGAAAAATGAGGTGCATGTGCATGCTTATAACAATAGCCGGTCCCTATCTCTAAGCCCTACACGTACCCAAAACCATAGGATGTGTTCAAATTGGATGTAACAGTAGTCCTTGAGGCTGAGCCGTGTTTTCTTCTAGGTAAAGCACAGCTAGTACCTCCTTGTCAATTTAATATTTGTGTCACGGAACACTCCTAGTTGATTTTTTCGGTTGTTGTCGCATAGGAACAATACTTTACTGTTTCGTGGGACATTTTTTTCAGCCTATGCCTGCTGAACACATCCTGAAAAGTGAAGACAATGCTGGCTGCAATATAGGTCTTAAACCCCGCCCCCTCACTTTAAACCAATGGGAATCACGCTGAAGTAAAAAATCAAATTACACTTCAAATATATTTTTGCCCAAGTTTCTATCATTTAGTTCGTTCTCATTTGCTGATGTTTGTTCAAGTGTTTGTTTTCCTTAAGTTTGAGTTTTGATTTTCACCTAAAATATATCAGTCCCAGCTTGTTATGCACACGGTCCATTATACGTGACAGTGGTGTGCTTCTTTCACTTTTGAAACTTGGCTTCTAAATGTCATTCCCTTCCCACTCACGAACACAACCAGTGTAATGCATTCCCAATTTCAGGATCAGACGCTAAAAACTTGGATAACTCCCAGTTTTCAGAAACCGGCCCTCAACTTATGAAATGTAAATCAATACTCGCACAGTCATTCCATAGAGATGGTGTTTATTTCTTAAATGTCAAAAATGGCGGGATTTTTTCTTACATTTTTTGGCTCCCGTAACGTTTTTGATGTGCAGTTTAAATCGAGTCGGTCAATTATGCCTTCCTGAAAAAGAGAAGTGGGGATAAACATGAGTTTATGTGAATACAGTTGTGCTAGAAAATATCCGTACGCTTGGTAAGGCGGCTGTGAAAATGAATCTGTATCATTTATAAAATATTTTTTTGCGTCCGAACGTTAAAAAATAAATACAACCTCACGATGTGTCAATCACATTTATACACTGCCTCCGATATTTTAATACTTTTATTAAACGGTCTAAAGGAGTAAGACATTCTTATTCTCCAATAGAAGTTTAGACTTTTATATATTTTAATACTTTTATTAAACGATCAAAGGGAGTAAGACATTCTTATTCTCCAATAGAAGTTTAGACTTTTATATATTTTAATACTTTTATTAAACGGTCTAAAGGAGTAAGACATTCTTATTCTCCAATAGAAGTTGAGACTTTATATATATTTTAATACTTTTATTAAACGGTCTAAAGGAGTAAGACATTCTTATTCTCCAATAAAAGTTGAGACTTTTAGATATTTTAATACTTTTTTTAAACGGTCTAAAGGAGTAAGACATTCTTATTCTCCAATAGAAGTTGAGACTTTATATATATTTTAATACTTTTATTAAACGATCAAAGGGAGTAAGACATTCTTATTCTCCAATAGAAGTTGAGACTTTTATATATTTTAATACTTTTATTAAACGGTCTAAAGGAGTAAGACATTCTTATTCTCCAATAGAAGTTGAGACTTTTATATATTTTAATACTTTTATTAAACGGTCTAAAGGAGTAAGACATTCTTATTCTCCAATAGAAGTTGAGACTTTTATATATTTTAATACTTTTATTAAACGATCAAAGGGAGTAAGACATTCTTATTCTCCAATAGAAGTTTAGACTTTTATATATTTTAATACTTTTATTAAACGGTCTAAAGGAGTAAGACATTCTTATTCTCCAATAGAAGTTGAGACTTTTATATATTTTAATACTTTTATTAAACGGTCTAAAGGAGTAAGACATTCTTATTCTCCAATAGAAGTTTAGACTTTTATATATTTTAATACTTTTATTAAACGATCAAAGGGAGTAAGACATTCTTATTCTCCAATAGAAGTTTAGACTTTTATATATTTTAATACTTTTATTAAACGGTCTAAAGGAGTAAGACATTCTTATTCTCCAATAAAAGTTGAGACTTTTAGATATTTTAATACTTTTTTTAAACGGTCTAAAGGAGTAAGACATTCTTATTCTCCAATAGAAGTTGAGACTTTATATATATTTTAATACTTTTATTAAACGGTCTAAAGGAGTAAGACATTCTTATTCTCCAATAAAAGTTGAGACTTTTAGATATTTTAATACTTTTTTTAAACGGTCTAAAGGAGTAAGACATTCTTATTCTCCAATAGAAGTTGAGACTTTATATATATTTTAATACTTTTATTAAACGGTCTAAAGGAGTAAGACATTCTTATTCTCCAATAGAAGTTGAGACTTTTATATATTTTAATACTTTTATTAAACGATCAAAGGGAGTAAGACATTCTTATTCTCCAATAGAAGTTTAGACTTTTATATATTTTAATACTTTTATTAAACGGTCTAAAGGAGTAAGACATTCTTATTCTCCAATAGAAGTTGAGACTTTTATATATTTTAATACTTTTATTAAACGGTCTAAAGGAGTAAGACATTCTTATTCTCCAATAGAAGTTTAGACTTTTATATATTTTAATACTTTTATTAAACGATCAAAGGGAGTAAGACATTCTTATTCTCCAATAGAAGTTTAGACTTTTATATATTTTAATACTTTTATTAAACGGTCTAAAGGAGTAAGACATTCTTATTCTCCAATAAAAGTTGAGACTTTTAGATATTTTAATACTTTTTTTAAACGGTCTAAAGGAGTAAGACATTCTTATTCTCCAATAGAAGTTGAGACTTTATATATATTTTAATACTTTTATTAAACGGTCTAAAGGAGTAAGACATTCTTATTCTCCAATAAAAGTTGAGACTTTTAGATATTTTAATACTTTTTTTAAACGGTCTAAAGGAGTAAGACATTCTTATTCTCCAATAGAAGTTGAGACTTTATATATATTTTAATACTTTTATTAAACGGTCTAAAGGAGTAAGACATTCTTATTCTCCAATAAAAGTTGAGACTTTTAGATATTTTAATACTTTTTTTAAACGGTCTAAAGGAGTAAGACATTCTTATTCTCCAATAGAAGTTGAGACTTTATATATATTTTAATACTTTTATTAAACGATCAAAGGGAGTAAGACATTCTTATTCTCCAATAGAAGTTGAGACTTTTAATATATTTAATACTTTTATTAAACGGTATTAAGGAGTAAGACATTCTTATTCTCGACTTGTTATAGGCCTATTTTGATACTTTTAATAAACGATCAAAAGGAGTAAGCCATCATTAACTAAGGGTATGAATATTTTAAACTATTAATACAGATTACAAAAGAAAATATAGGCCTTTGTAATAAATATATTTTATTGGGCTGCATGGTAGTGACTTACAGCCTGATGTTAAATTGACACCTTCTAATGCAAACCGATCTTTTATAAATCACACAATAAACATACTTACAACATGCTTAAGTCGTGGCTCAATGACGTTGCGGTAATCCTCTGCGACCTTGTTACTACTTATGTGGACACTCTCACAGGAAAACGCAAGAGGCAGGATAACAAATGTCAAAACAGAGGCACCAAGAAGATGCTGGGAATAAAAAAAGAACACGACCTTAAAAAGTAGCCTATATAAACATTTAATTCCAGTTGTGTTAGTTTCACTCAACCGACTCCAGTTGATTTACCGGCATTTAGTACCGGCACGTTTCCAGCCTAAAAATAATCTTTTCATACTATGAAGTTGTGCTTTGGTGTTTTGGCAGAATTAGGTGAATGGTTTCCCTCTGCCACAACATCCCACCACATTACTGGTGAGAACAGACATGATTACACATATTTTCCATACACACCATACACAAATTCAAATAAAACCATTCCATCCATTAGAATATTTGTGATGGTTTTTTATTTTCATTTTCAGAAGGGTTGCCCATATCCGCATGCACCAGTCATTACATTTAATCAATGCCGGTAAGATCTATCTGCGCATTAACAGCGATACCAAGTTTCCTTATGACATTTCCTTCCACAATTCCCAAGCTAAGGAACATTTGGTTTCGGTCTGAACACGATTTCTTGTAAATCGTTTCTGGGTTTCCTTTTCCGACAATTGATGATAAAAACCGGGAATCCCCTTGTAAAGTTGCCTATATAAACACAACCTGTTCCTGGAGTCTGCACAAACTACCGCCGCGCGCGAGCCGGACGCTTCGGCAGCGCGCAACGATCTTCTGTAGCCTACTACGCACGAACTTACCATTGGTCATTTTTGTGCCATATTCACATGCAGACCGAAGGACTCACTGCAGACTCGTTGCAGTCTGGGTAATTGAAAATCCATGCTTTGTTTGTCAACTTGGTTGTTAGCTATTGAACTCCGAAGGTTTCCTAGTCCTTTAAGTCATTGAAACGATCATAGTCCACAGGAGTGATACAACCGCGACTGGTGGATCGCTTTCGTTTTCTCTCCGTGTGATATGGGCTATATGGCTTCAGCCCATGCTCTGCGTTTGGACCGAGCGGAGAGTATCATGCACAGAAAGGAGGGGCCTTCTCGGTTCCCACATGACGACTACAAGTGTCAGTCATTCTGGTTTGATTGCATTCATCGTAAGCACGTCGTGAAAGAGTGAGTTTGTTTCCAGTCTTCAATTGTAACACTTACGATAAGGTTCAGTTCGCATTAGCGAACACGAATGTAGGCTATTTAATGTTAGTTACAAATGCATACAGTTGGTAATGTAAGTTCACAATAGGCCTATAGCCTATCATTATAAGTTCTGTTCATCTTAGCTAGTTGACAATAATGCATGTTACTTGCATGTTAACCCGTTGCAATGAATGAGACTATGTGCAGATAATAATAATATTTTATGTATAATATATTTTTCAGCGCAGCTGAGATTAAAAATATTACATTTGGGAGTGTACAGTTGATGCTGGAAAATCATGGCAAAAGTTTAGACTTCCAATCAGACATTTTCCAATTATGTTTCAAGCCCTTTGCAGTATGTCATATATTTATAGTGTCCACAATTCAAGACACCAGCTGGAAAGGCTGTCGAAGTGTACTGCACAAACTGTATTTTCTTCCAGCAAGTGAAACTATTAGTCTACTCAACAACTAAAACATTACGAAAAAAAATACATAGATACATTTGAACAGCAATAAATGTATAAAAAGCGTTGTTGAGTAAATTACCAGATTATATATTCAATTTGTAGAGATGCACCGATTGCAATTTTCTTTGCCGATTCCGATTTCCGATTTTATTATAAGTGAAACTGCCGATTCCGATTTTTGCCGATTCCGATTTTATATCCACAAACCATAATTGACAGTATATACAAAACATTAACTTATCTTCAATACACATTCTTTCATATTTTTTTATTATTATTACACAAATTGTTGAACATTACAATTTCCCTAAATACAGTTCTACAACCTGCATTAAATTACAGAATCTTCTCTTGCCCAAATAACTCTTAAACTGAAGAACTCTGTGACTGAAAATAGGTGTAAATAATAAAACATAACTAAACTTAATCACTTTATCGACCTTTTTCATTTTTGTATTCTGATAAAAGTCTAAGATAACAATAAAATACTTCAACTTTATTCTTGTCTGTTTCTGTTTCTGTTTATTTTTTTCTGAAATGTAAAATAACTTGTCTTTATCTTGGGTCTGTATTACTAAAAGAAGTGGGTTGGTTTTAGCTGCCAATTCAATAAAATGAAAAAATTCTAGTGAATTCTCTAAATATGTATATGTATTTGCCCTTATTTGTGTTAGTAAAGAAATCATAATCAGATATATATCACAAATATTGGTTAATTTATTCCTTGTTTATACTTAGGATTTTTTTCAAGTCGCGTTGTATGTCATTTTACCTCAGTGAAATGACCATTGTTTCAACGTAAGACAATTAATCGGGTTGAATGGAATTTACATTTGTTTGACACATATTGAACGACTTCAACATGCGTTTAGCATCACAGCATGTACACACCCGAAGTAGGCGAAGCAACGAAGGTGAACTACTGGACAGTCAAAAATTGTCTGTGCATTACATGTTGTTTGTGCACGCGCAGAGACTCGCGCAGTTCGGTGGAAGCACGCAGTCACGAGCGTAAATGAGCCGGACGCTTACTTGCGTCTTTGACGTTATTGCCCGCGTCGCTGGCAACATACGATCTGCTTCGAATTGGCAAGACGTGAGACTGACCGGCCGGTCACCGTTCACGGCCGATCATGCGAAAACCGGCCGATACCTGTTTCTAACCGGTCAATCGTCGCCTCTACCAATTTGTTGACCTATTCTACCAAAACATATAATACTAGGTGTTAAACTTCAGGTTCCTTTCGAACATTAAGTTTCTTTCTTTGTTTTGGATTACCCTTAAAATCGAATCAAAAATAGCTTGGATGTTGTGAGAGAATTCTTCTGCAGATCTGGGAGCCCAAGAACTAGACACAGAGGCAGCTTTTGAACTCCTTTATTTTAGAAACTACATGTCTAAAAAAGACATCTGGATGGTTTCAGGGGTTCAATGACCAAATAAGGTATAGCAGGTAAGTCAACGAATGTTAAGCTTAGAAGGAATCCCCCCATATAGCCAGAGGGAAACCCTTCCTCCAACAATCTAGCCAGGAATGTATTCAGTAAGCTTAACAACTTCACAATTCATTAGTTTGCGGGCTTGTATTCATTTATGCAGAAATTAAATCTAACACTAGGTCAACAGACAATTTTTTTCTTTAGGTGTCAATGCCTGGCACAGAACTAGAACTGCTTTTTCCAATTATGCCCCATATGTGTGGAAAGTGTGTCAAAGGGTCTTACACATGTAATCTACACCATCTATGGCTTTGTTTAAAAATATTAAAAATCAGTATTTATATAAACTGCTCATGCTTTTTACAGCTGAACAGGATTTTTTTTTCTGTTTTTTTACTTTTGTCAAAATAAAAACTGAACCAGAAAATTATAGGCTATTTTAAAAATCTTTTTGACCAGGTTAAATATACAATATGTATATATTGACTAAAAATGGACCTTCATTTTTTTTCACGTGGCAGGTAATTTAAACACCGTTTGGAAAAAATGAATTGCCTATCATACAGATTCTTAAGTGTCTTCAAATATTGCAAGATCAAAACCAAATAAAATCCCTTATTGTCACTCAACCATATACACACCTGCAACACTAGGTCGACAAACTTGGGTGCAGTTTACAAGTAACTAAGAATTACAATACTTTACAGTAGACATTTCTTGTAGGCTACATTTACACAGTGAACCTTTCTTTTCAAGTGTTAGACCATAGTTTAATGAATTACACATAATTTATATGTAACTATACAGCAGCAAATGTACACAATGTGCGTAGTGCATAGTGATTGGTACCCCTTTTTATATTGAGACATTCTGGGAAATCTTATGAACATTTCATTATATGTTCATTTTTTTATTAGGATATCAGAACAGGGGTGGAGCGGGACCAAAAAGTTGCTCCAGACTTCTTCGGCAGGAGCGGTCCACACTGCCCAGCTCGCAATATAACAAAACACACAAACGCATTGATTCACAAACCATTCCATAGCAATATAATTCATAAATGTAAATGTTTTTTAGGCGTTTCATGCCACCTTGTAAAGTGAATAAAACATTAAACCGTAAAGGCCAGTACAGTCTAACAAATAGAAATCAAAATGACATAAAAGCCTGCCCGAACATGTTAATGTAATATAAGGTCATGTAGTTAAACTGACCATGACAAGGTGTTACTAGACTTTGCTAACAAATATTGTTTAACATCAGCTATAAAGTCCAAAATCAACATTATATAAGTCGTAAAAAGTAAGCGTTTAAAGGTAAGAGAGAATATATTGACTCTTTGGGCTTAATAAGTGAGTAGCTTACTTATAAGCTTAATAAAAACTCTTAATAAAGCCTCAAAAGCAATAAACCTATCTGTTTCAGTGTGTTTAGACTATGTTACACTGTTTAGATTATGTGACAAACCAACAGCAAAGCTCACAAAAGTTAAGTTGTTTTCATTTTTGAATCTTACCATGTAATATTTTTATTGTAGAACCCCTGGCTTTGTTACGTTTGCCATCACATTTGAAGATAGGGAAGTGTCACCTATTTATGTTTTTCATTGGCTTAGATTTGATTAAATTATAAAGATATAATTGTCCCTGAGATAATGAAGGATTAGCATCTTTTGGTATGTCATTTGCACAGATTTGAACAGTTACTAGAAATAGTTTATCATTAGGTATAATTGTTCCTAAAGAATAATGTTTCCATGAACATGTACCTGGTCCACATTCAAAGGGTGTCCTTCCCCAACCCACATTTGGGTTTAGCGCTGCTTTTTGATAGTTGTTGTTGATATTCTTTCTGTGGAGGCCATGTTCAACCTATCAATGACGTCACAAATAGGTGCATTCGAACAACTGGCATTGGCTGGCTCTGGTGTAAACAACAGATTTATTCTTAGTATCAATGGCGTTTTCAGTTCTGACACTTACATGATGTTCGTGTGCATACGATTCCCTCGTATATACCAAAAGCTCGGGTTAAAATTGTGGTTTTAATTCATGGCACCTTTAACAACATTAGTGCAGATGCAGAGCAGGTAAATGGACACACAACAGTAAACAAAACGCAGTAATTTGTATCTGTTAAATCCCATTGCTTACAGACAAGAGGTAAGTTAATATAAATACTTAAATCTGCGTGTGTGTATACTATATATATATATATATATATATATATATATATATATGCTGTACATGATGGTATGCTGTTTTTTTTTCATAGCAACACAAACGTACATCTCTGTCGACCGGTTGCAGAATCTGCATGACCGTCGACGCCAACACTTGCTTTTTATAACCAACCCATTTCAAACATAGATAAGAAAAATGTTTGGGACAGGCCCTCGCTTTTAGGTAAAATTTTAGGTAAGTAATTCACTTTTGTGGAAATCATATTTTGGATATTTGGCCGCGCACCCGGGTTTTAGGACCCAGCAGAAGCGTGTGGCCTCCCAACCACTGCAGCGCCACTCAAAAGCACCGGAATTCAAATAGCGAGTGTGTTTATTTTATTTCATTACATCTATTACTTTTATCATATTTTAAAGAAAATTGCAGCAAGTACTTTTTTTGGGCGTTCATTGACCACAAACACGAGGGGGCTTGCCTCATTTGCAGTTTTGTTTTCTGGTAATAACAGACTTGCAGCAATGGCCTTCATTGACAAGCTTTCAATATATTTATCTTTCTTTTAGAGATATTGTATGCGAAGGAAATCTTCAAAAGTGTGAGCCTACCACCCAACAAACCAAATGTGGGAGAGTAATCCGTTTGTGTATGACACCACTGAAAGGTAGCGTAAAACTGGTTTAAATTGATAAAAACATAAATGTACCACTTAACAATCAAAATAATCTGTAAACGAATGAAAAGACGAATGAAAGAACAGAAATAAATAACAGTTAGTGTGTCAGACCCTCGTGTCAAAGTCAGAGTGATCATTGGTTTGAAGCCTGCTCGGAGCAGTTTTGGGTAGTAATGGCTGCACGTCTAAATTAATTGTTTATGACCTTTATCACTGCATTTGTCTGTATTTATTTCTTTATTCTTGTACTTTATTTGCTTATTTTATTAAGTCATTTCTTATCCTCCATAGAAAACTAACATTTATGAGAACATGTAATGGAAAGAATCTGCTCGGATGTAATGCACGGCCACGTTGGCTGATGTTATTGATGTAAGGATAGATGATGGGTTTGTTATATATAATTCACTGCAAAGAAAAATGGTTTCGTTTGAATAAAAATGCACAGGGTAATGACAAAATTCCACTCGGGTCCTAAACTGCACTCCTGTAATCTAATAACATCCATATGAATCAATGCAGCCTCTTCACATACAGGATCCTCTATAAAAGCACATGACCATTTTAGTCACTGAAATGGTCTATGTGTGATCCAAACGTGTGCCATGAATGACTGTATTAATGAATGAATGAGGAACACCCCTTGTGCTTTTAAAAAGGAGAAGAGATGAAAAGAAACTCTGGGTTTACCAAAGAAAATCTGCTCCTGACCGGGTTAGGTTCACAGAGTAAGTTACTACGGTTACTGACTTTGAGTATAAGTTACCTCTCTTTTCGAAACGACTTGAGGCTAAACTTAACCTTTGTTGTTCAAACTTGGCGAAGTGATATGGAACTGTGTTGCGTTCAGCAGACCTGAAAGTTCAGGAGCAACATCATATATGTGCATTTATGAAAGTTAATGTAGAACTTTCTGTATTTGTCTGTCAACTAATCAGATTGAAGCATTCAACAGCCCTGTGCAATAAACAATTTTAATAAATGCTCAGTCTGACTAGAAACAGATTTGTCAGAACAAATTGGAAATACGGTTTCAAAACATTGCCCTGTAAAACCTCAAGACTGAAACATTCCCTTATCTTTATCTTTTGTTGAGTCTATAAGATAACACACATGCAAAACAAATTCACATAACACACATGCTATAACTGTCACTATTCGCTTGTAATGGCTCCAAACTTTCCTATGTTATATCCCCAAGTTTATATGTAACAGCGCTGGGTGGCCTATGTCCAACGTATGCACTGGTAAAGGACCTAGAGGAACTGGCATCTGGAAAACAAGTAAAATTAAATGAACAGAAAAGAGTTCTACATATACTTTAGGGGTTGTCTTAATGTTCTGTGGTGTTCTGTTACTGGCCATTGACCTATTTCCTGTAAGTGATGTAACACCAATTAAATCAAGCTGTTTCCAGTCAGCCAGTCATTTTTTAAACATACGGCAACTCTCCAAAGCCACTTGTCTTCCATGTGAGATGGAGCCTATGGAAAGCATCTTGGTCCATAGATACATCCTGTACAGATAGCCAGTGGCAAAATACTTGCCCACACCCTTACATTTATGCATTTGGCAGATGCTTTTATCCAAAGCGTCTTACAAGTATGAGAGTATATAAACATTTTGTCAACTCGTGAAGTATAATTAGTTTACAAGGTCATGCAACTAGGAGGATTAAAGCTGGAGTAAGCAGAGATAATGAACAAAACATTTCTATTTGACAGACAGACACAGATTTATTGGTAAGTCAAATAAATGCGGAGCAGGATCATTTTGAGTTGTGGAGCCTTAAACATGTGAAGGGTGCTGCAGCTCGGATGGAGGCTGGCAGTTCCTCCACCAAAGGGGAACTGAATAAGTGCAGGTTTTTGCAAGAGATTGGGTGCCTCATGATGGAACAACCAGGCATCGCTCATTTACAGACCGAAGAGGACGGGTGGGGTTCTAGACCTTGAGCACTGAGATAAAGTAGACGGGCGAATGCCGTTATCGTTCTAATGGCCAGTGTAAGGGATTTAAACTAGATGCAGGCGTCAACTGGCAGCAAGTGAAGTGAAATCAGGAGGGATGTTATAGGTGCTTGAAAACAAGACGTTCGGCTGCATTCTGGATCATTTTTAAGGGATTGACAGCCTTGGTTGGAAGGCCGGCCAGTAGAGAATCGCAGTAGTCCAGTCTTGATACGACCAGAGCTTGGACAAGCAGCTGAGAGGCATGCTCCGACAGGAACGGCCTGATTTTGCAGATGTTGTAGAGCACAACCTGCATACCCCTGAACCAGGAACCTTTCAGCTGTGAGATATTCCCGTCACTGTTCTCTAATGTTGACATTGGACATGGAAATGAAACTTCCTTGTTCTGTTGTTCCAGTGAAACTCCACCCGTCAGCATCTGTGAGTCACAGGGCCACACAGCCATTCACTGGCACAGATAATCCCCCCCCACACACACACACACACACACACTCATCTGCCAGCTTTGATTTCTGCAGTGCACAGTCAGTGAAACAGGTCATACATACTGCATCCCATGCAACACTTACATTCTAAATATTTACTGTCGTATACAATATTTTTTATATTTGACCTTTTTACTATATTATAAAAAATGTAAAAGGTGAAAAGGCTCCATGTACGTTCATATTCCGCCAGATCAAATTCCCAGCCAAACAGACACGGGAGTCAAAGAAATGCATGTAACTCTGTCAACCAAATCTGCAACTCTCCTGTCCAGACAAGTGAGAAAAGAGTTTGGTAAATGAGAAAGCAAAACTAAAAGGAATTCCTCTGTCATGAGAATGGCTTGTTGCATGATTATAATTTGTCTTTAAAAATAACCAGATGTTAGATTATATTTCTCCTTTTGGTTAACCCAAGCGAATGGTTGTGTTGGGCAATTTAACAAAATGGGTAATTTATTAATATACAGAGAGTGTCCTGTAAAAAAATTGAGATTCAGATTCCCTTATCTGAACAACACAACAGCATAAGATTGAACAACAGTTAAAAACGGGAAAAACTTAGAATGAAAAATGTATTAAAAAAAAGAAAATGATTCCCTTGATATGCTGCCATTTGCCTTTTTGCCAAATCATTGTATCCAATAAATACATTAAATGCTGTGGGTTGCCATTTTAGTACCATATTTCTTATATTTCGAGGGCCCTATAAAAGCAAATATTGTGCAAATAAACTCTCTGGACATCACTTATCCACTACCACTGCTGTAGATATAAGGAAATAAGAGGTGACATACGAATCTTTCTTGTTGTGTCCATTACATAAAATCTAAATCATAAAATTTATTTCAAGGCTGGAATGCAGCAAGTGACTTGAATTATATCAGGTGACTTCTTGGTGCAGTGAGGAATATTGTTTTACCATGTGATGCTATTGTACTGTATTGCTCATGTGCTGAAAATAAAAAACCTACCGTGTTCCACCATTGGTGAATAAAGTTATTCTAAACTATAATCTTCTAATCACTATTTATTAATCACAAATACTTTTATTGCATTGCCAAGAACAGCCAAAGTCTACTGTATGTTTCAGTATCGTGACTGACAGAAACAAAATGAATCACAGAGCCAGAGTGAACCACTGACCACTTAATCATAGGTTGCATAATATGATGATGATGGCAGTAGATGGATGATGATGAAATATAAGAAACATGTCTTGAGAAATAAATTGTGTTTGCACAGCGACCAAAAGATGACACTGTCGTCTCTACAACTGAACAGAATGGCGTTTCTATGCACATGTGAAGCATCATTAAGGCAATTTCTTATTCTTTTGAACACGTTATTAATGATTTTTTCATAAGCCTCATACCTGTCTTCTGTTTCTCACATTATAAATAGTTTTTGTGATTGCGGCCTAATCTGTCTGACCTCTGTATAACTTGCGGACGTGCTACTCGCCTTTCTTGATATTTTTGATCTTCTCAGAAAAGAAGGAAGCAAACTTTGCTGTCGGAGAGCATTTCACTGGGAATCTGACTCTGAGGCTTTGCTCTCAACTCTCAACAGTAGCAAAGAGAGCGCAAGTGTTGTTTAAGTTACTGAATTTCTCCAACGTGCGTTTTGTCAGCCAGTCTTCACACCGACTTTCACATGAGCAATATCATCAATAACATTCTTAACCTTTTGAGTTAAAGGAATCAAGGAGAAGATCAACAGAGTCTGCAGGGAGGCTTGTTGTTGAAGATATAGCCTTCATAAATAGCTCCCTCGTGTTCTCATTGATGCATCTCTTCTTGACAGATACAGATCTCGATTTGGTGCATGGTATGAGAGACCAAACAACATGCAGAAGTGATCAGATAGTGCTACATCCTTGATGTCAATGGATGAAATATTTACAACCTTACTGATGAGTAAAGTATATATGTACATTTCTATATTTCTATATTTCAACACCCCACCTCAACCCAAACCCTGAAATCACAGCCGCAATGGCTAATTTAGCTCAAAATGCTAGTTCCACAAGGTGGCAAATCAATAATAAATGGCTCCCCTAACCCCGCCCCTAAATCTGACGTCACAGGGGAAAAGTCATATAACAAAACAAACAAATAAGATCGTCATAGGAATTCACACGAATTAGCCACCTAATTCAAATAGGTATGAATATCCATCAGATTGCGTTGATTTATATTTATAGGCTACACGATATTGCGTGTAAAAGTACTTTTGATAAAAGGCGTGCAGGACACGCAAAAATTGCTCGCTTACTCAAACGAAAAAGGGGGAAAAACGTGTTGATGAACACGAATTAAAAGATTACGGTTAGTGACAATTTCACGAATTCTCGCGAGACTTTGTTGCACACACGTCATTTAAGATGGATAGTCAATTAAGGAACTGGAGTTTCAGATTTTAACTTTAACTTTTTGAATGACCCACATTGATAAACTTTTTACAATAAATACTGCAATGTTTAAAGAAAAAATAGGCGATGTCATTTTTAATTTCACTGGGACTTTAAGAAAATGAAAGGCATTTGCAGGTAATCCATTGTATCGTATTATTTGTACACATCGTTTTGAGAAATTCAAATGCTTTGTACACGCTAAGGATGATTGAAGAAACGTAAATAAGCACAAACTAAATTTACTAAATTGCTGGCTGTAAAATTTAAGACAAAACGTCTGCCAGCTCCTTAATCATATTGTGGGTGGAGTTTAGCTTACGAAGTTAAAATATGTAAATAAGTTTATGTGATGATAATAACATTTCAACTAAAATATGCGTCACATTTTGAAGCACCACGTGCCCGGTAATCTATTTTAGTGTGCTTTCATACTTGACGCTTTAGTTTGCAAATAATATAGCTTTTCGGACGGAAAGAATCTTCTAGCAGTGATTTAACAGAAAAGTCACCGATCATTTGCGCCGCTCAGATCCAAAAGAATGATGTCACCTCAAGTCGTGCCCGCCGTGGTGCGCATGCGCAGAACAAGTGAGCTCATCTATCTCGACCGAAATGTGCTGTAATAACGTGTAATATTAACATACGCTCGTTATTTGCACTCATAAACAGTGAAGGCATATTATTTATAATGGCTTTAAGCTAAACTCTGTATTATGTACATTTTTTGTCTTTTGTTAATGATTTTACTGTCACGTGCATACAGAACTCTCTAAACAAGTATTACAAAACAGCCATAAATGAAATGTTTCAGGAAAATCATCCAAGATACAGAATACGTGTCGTGCCAACGTACTGCCGGTAGATGGTGGTCTTTGAACGAGTACAGAACCAGACTTGCGTGCGTGCGCGTCCGTGTTCGCGGATGATGTTCGGGATGCTGGTGGTACAGAAAAAGAAGCATCCCTCCGTTGCCTCCTCTTTCATTAGCCGATGCTCGTTCCTCACTGAGTCAACGTCCAGAGAGCACTTCGTTTCCCTAAATAACCTCAACAGGGCATGAGCGCAGGACTCTTATCCAGCTGAATTTCGGATTTAACACGGGAGGAGTAGAGCTTCGTTCCCTGGACATCAATTGGTAAGTGTAAATGTCATTCCATTGCACTCTTTCAACATCGGTGTTTGTTTTAAAGCGCTGTTTTATGCCAGTTCGGCGTTTGGTTAAGATGTTTGTGTTGGTAAATGATGGAGGATAGTAGCGCGCGCACAAGATCTCATTAGAGGGTCTAAATAAAAGACGTATTGTAATGCGTTTAACGCGAACAGTTTAACAATAGATTACGCATTACGGCTCATTTGGGTAGATTGACCCAAATATGAAATAGGAAATGGGTGAATGAAAGATGTTCGATCATTGACGGATAAAATAGGATGTTTCAAGGATTTGCTCTTAAACACCTGAACAAAGCTCCTGAGCCACACGCCAGGTGTTCACGATGCGCACATCATTCTCATTAAAGAGTTGCAATTTTGGGAAGGCCCTTTCTTTCCTCTTGGAGTAAATGTGCATTTCGGAAGAAATCTGAATGTTTTTTTCTACTTTATATAGAGAAGCCCAATTGGGTTTGTGCCGAACAGACAAAAAGCCCCTATGAAATGTCAAGAGGTCTACAAATATGTCCCAACAGCTCAGTTTTGTAGAACATTCTGAAAAGGTTTCAGTGACATTTCTGTGCCGTGCATTTACGAAAAGACCACAAATAAATTGCCATACAAAATATTTGGGTTGCCAGGAGCAAGATTATAGCCGTAGTGTGAAGCCATGGAGTTCATTCTAATAAGAAGTCTTGTCTAGCGTGTCCAACATAAGAGGTGTGGTTCTGCCTACTTTCTGCGATGTATGCATTGAGCGTGCCCATATTTCAAGTCTGTTGTTGTTTACTATGGCATTAATTGGCATGTAGGTGTTAGTATTTTGCAGTGCCGCAGAGGAGGCGATGAAGCTTTTCCATTAGTGGCGAATACAGTATTGACTTACAAACTGACTGACAGATCTTTCTGTGGAGGGCCTGATCCCATCTGTAAATGAGCTCATTGACTGAATCTAAACCGAATCAAAGGCATGCAATGTAATCTACTGTACAATGATCGTGGTCTTCGCAAATGTCATGCTTTGGAACGAGATCTACGATGCATGCAGGATGATAATGGGATGACGGACGTCTAAGGCTTAGAGATGCTGTTTATCAAAACATCTCACTTATCTCATTGCCATGTGTCAATAACTGAAAGCACACAGCGTAGGAGATAAAGACGAGATTCACTCCTGTTTGCCTTTATTGGGCCTGAGGATTTGTCCAGATTGATTTTAAGTCTGCCCTTCTGCCGCCATTAGACGTGACTCTTTGTTATAATTTGTATTTCACTCACACGGCAGCCTGTAAAATCAGCATGTGTTTGGCGATCAAACGAGGACAATGTGTGAACTTTTTCTCGCAGATATGCACCACATTAACAGATGGATCCCGTGCCTGTCTACAAGGCCGCTGTTTATAGATGACGATCAGCTTGTCCAGGTCAACAGGCAAGAACTGTGTTGGATGAAGATGCGAAATTCGTCGTCGATGAAATTAAACGCAGTTCTGATGATTCGTTCGTCCAAATGGACTGATTTTGTTTTCTTCTGTACTTCTGCAGTCACTGATAAGTCGGTGCCCGTCATAGGTTTCAATGTGGAGATTGCTAATGAGTTTAGGTATCAAGGGCTCCGAAGGCTAATTGAGCGCCCAGAAAGCCTGGTGTTTAAGACGCTGTCATTCCTTTTTTCCTTGATATGAATTATATATGTCAAGGAGTTCATGAGCAATATGTTGTCAACTGCAGGACACATCTCAGGTTCTGAGTTAACATGAGTGATGGCTCCGTTTCAATGCATTACCGGTGCTTGGCACGTGCACTTTACAGCGACACATGACAGGTTCGGGTTTTAAAGGGATATTGCATACGTGATAATGATATTTAACAAACACGAGGCAGTGCTGGGCGAGTGACATGCTTTGAAAATGATGTCACTTTAGAGAACTCATTACGTGTGATTGGGTGAGGTCATTACCGCTAACAGGAATGGGTTCAACAGACGTAATTCTGCACACGACCGTAGATTTTAATGACACGATGGCACCAGTTTTGATAAGCTCTCACAATTGTTTCAATAAAAAATGTCATGGCATAATTCAACCTGCATTTGTATAATTATAGTACACCTTGTGTAAATGTATGTTTTAACAAACCTTTGAACGAAAGAAATTGATATATTTTAACATTTATACAAAATTGAGTGGTATTTGCCTGTGAAGTGTGCTTGAATCAAGTTGTTTTAAATGGTTCTAGGTTGTTGCTTACTAAGTTATTTACCTAACAAACATTTTAAAACCCATATTGTCCAACGGGAAAATCACATAGTAATGTTTTTTATTTCTAATCCTATGTTTGAATCATGGCATTAGTGATGCTTGCCTTAGATAAAATAAGCTGGGAGGGTGGGATTGTCTTGAGACAATTAGGTCTCTAGTCTGGTCATCTAGTCCCAGGGGGTTTTGAGTACAGGATGAAGTGTTAAATTGAGAGTCGTAAATGAACAGTATGGAGGCCTATGCTCTTGATAACGCTGTTCTTTAGATCAAGGTCACGTGTGTGATAACTAGCATTCACAAGTTTTTACACGAAAAGAAAATGGAGTACTTCATTCTGATTTTCAGTAACCATATAAAATCTTGAAACAGGATAAACTTATTTGGTAGGATTCTGCAGAACAGGGAGGGGGCGTTTCTCAATTGTTGGGCGTTTTTTAACCAGACTTAAAGGGCAGAAGCCTATCTCTGAATTATTGAGCGTTGCTATATGGGATAGGTGGTTTTCAATCGTCCAATAGGAGAAGGGACTTGGCAATCGTCCACTTGATTTGTGCAAATCAATTATAAGAGATTGAGAAACACCTATAATTTAGAAACGGCCTCTTTGTTCTGCAGAGACCCCAGTCTTGAAGATTTAGGAATGTGTGACATCAGCAGATAACACAGGAAAGTAGCACTTTATTACAAAATCCAGTAATTGGTGTTCGTCATCTTCCCACTTTTGTATAAGGGTGGTTTTTGGTTAAAAACTTGGTGTTGGGTCACGGGTTCAAACCCCATGGAACGCATACGCTGATCAAATGTATGGCTCGAATGCACTGTAAGTCACTTTGGATAAACACGTCTGGTAAATGCATTCATTGAATGTAAAAATGCTAATGTAAAACAGACAAAAGAGCTTTTTCTGCTTGTTTGGCGGGGGGAGTTTTTGGCGTATTAATTTGCACAAACAATTTATTGCTTTAAGTGTTGTTTTCATGCTGTGAAGGGAAATAATTCTCTGACCAACTAATCTCATTTGCTGAGTCAGTGGACTCCTTTCTGTGTGTGTCTGTGCCTCTTACCGTATTGATTTTTTTGGAAAGGAGGAAGGAAAGGTCCAAGAATCAAACAACAAACGCTCACTAGGGAAAGAGAGGGTTAATCGAACTGTTCTGTGGATTCTCTTCTTTCAGAACTAAGTGCTTCCAAATGTCTCGGCATAGCACCTGAATGTGCCTCGGTCCTGTCACGATGAGAGCACCTAGTCGTAACCAGGCATCTCTGCCGACTTGCAGGACTTGCGTGGAATGCATTCATCACCGAGCCGGCTATTTTTAGACTCTTATTTATAGCTCTGTAGAAAATGAAATAAGATGCACGCCTTTGATTGACAGTCGGCTTCGGTGCAATGAAAAAAGACGTCTAGAAAGGATCATAGAGACGAATTTGACAGAGCAATATACGAAGGCCTCATTTTTACCACTTGGGTCTTTTGGGTTTAATATTGGTGCGAAGCTCGACTTGTATAGCTGTCTCGTGCATAATGACTGAAATGCATTAGCATGATTTAATTTCATTTAGATAAGAACCTGCTGCCTGTTTGTTTTTATCATCTGATTGGCAGGATCTGTTGCAGACGGGGTGACCTCATGGTTCAAACCCCTTTCCCCCAGCAGAGGGTTGAGTGTTTTCCAGATTATCTCTGTGCTCTCCGAGGTGCAGCCCGCACAGTCACGCTTCATTGCGTGTAATTATCAAGAATGAAGCCATTTTCCAAGCGTTCATCTTTTTCCCCCCTCCGATCCCCTTGTGCCGTACCCTCGAAATACAAAAATGGCTCCACTTCATAGGAGTGGTATGCAACTAGTCAGGTGACTTGACCAGCATTGAGTCGAAGCAGTAAAGACCAGGTTTTCATTCATCTTAATGGTGTGCCATCCTCGCCGTCCAATCTATACCTCCTTTGTGTCAAACACGCCGTCAGAGTGAGTGTAGAGCTGGTCACTGGGGCATCAATTGAAGCCCCTCCGTGGAGCAGTCTGCTGGAAACCGTAGCAACCATTAGCAGTGTGGTTACCATGACATCCATCCAGCGAGGCAGGGTTCCTGGCTGGACTCCACTGGGAGTTGTGATGGCAGCATTTAGAGGGAACCGGGACCAACTGTTGTGACCAAAAAAGTTTTTGATATTGGGATGAAGGCTTAGTTTAATATTAACAGCGGTGGAGAGATGGGAAGAGAAATCAATTTTCCGTAAGATTACACGGCCACGTGATGGCAAACATCAACAATTGGATTTCCTGTATGTTTTGGTGGTTATTTAGCAACCTGGGTCTTATTTATGATTACCTCAATCAAAAGCATGGCACAGAACGATCAATCTCGAGAAAATCAATCAGAAGAAGAGTTCAGAATGTAAAGGACATACAGTACTGTCGTGGATTCATTGCCACCAGACAGGGAAGATCAAGGTCTTGTTTGTTGAATGGGGTCCGTGAGCTGTCAGTGACCATGCGGTAGACTTTGAATACATCACAATGACAGGTTCAACTCTGTGGCCTTGTGAAGTGTATGGTTGACTGGTCATGTCGGGTCCTTATCTGTTGAGAGGATGCATTCGTCAGTGTTCCATGCAGAGGTCAAAGATGCTTACGCAATCGGTTGTGTTGTATGCGTTATGTTTTAGGGAGATTATATTAGTAGTTTAAAAATATTATTATGATTATTATTAATAATTTAAATAATAATTCATTTAAATTTCATTACAAACATGTTTTACTGCAGAACACGAAAGAAGATATTTCGAAGAACGTTTAAACATTGACTTCCCCCATTGACTTCCATTGTATGGGGACAAACCCACTGAAACATTTCTCAAAACGTCATCTCTTGTGTTTTTACAGAAGAAAGAGTCGTATACAGATTTTGTATGACATGACCGTGAATAAATGATTCATTGAAACGATTTTTAGGGGAACTCTCTCATTACTGAAACTAAAAAAAATCTGTCATGAATTACTCACGCTCAAGTTGTTAACAAATCTGTATCAATTTATTTGTTCTGTTAAAACAAAGAAAGTTATTTGGAAGAATGTTAGCAACTGAGATTTCCAAGGCGCCGTTGAGTATTATTAAAATGCTAGTCAAAGGTGTCTCGGAACTGTTTGTTTTCCTAAAATCTTTCTTACATCTTTTGTGTTTAAAAGAACGAAAAAATTATACGATCATTTTTTTTACTATGGTAGTCAATGGTGCCCCAGAAATCTCAATTGCTAACATTCTTCTAAATATCTTTCTTTGTCTTCATCAGACAAAATAATTTACATATTTGAAACAACTTGCGAGTGTTTTCATATGTGGAAGAACTGCTCCTTTAAAGTGCCTTGCACTGTTTAAAAATTTAATGAAAGTTCTTCTTTATGTTTTGATATTCTTCCTGTAATAGCTTTATAATGTTACCTTTGCAAAGAAGAAATATTGACAAATTGCTTGGGATATTTGGAAGGCTGTCTCCAATAAATGTAAATATAGACAATACTAAACAACAACTTTTTTGCTGTCAAAATGTGTTGCTGGAAAAAGGCAGGGTGTTGAAGTGAAGGGTGAATTGAAGTTATCTGCTCTGTTGCACTGTGGTATGATAAAGTGAGCATGAGAGGCAGAGAGAGAGAGAGAGAGAGAGTGGGGTTGTTCTGTCTCGCTTTGTTTAAACACGTGTGTTGAGACGGTGATAAGGGTGAGAAAGGAATGTAAAGGGGATTGGAGCTGGTCTGGTTGGGTACCTCATTCTAGTGCTCGAATCAGGTTGACCTTGAAGATAATATTGAGCCTTATCCCTGTTTGTCACAGGCGAGAAAAACTGAATCTATTCTCTAAGTGCCCTGCTGACTACAGAGTCACGATGACCTCCCATCCTCAACATCAATAGCAATAGTTGTTTTTTCTCCCAAATCCCTGTTTTATTTCATTTTATCAGTGTTATTCAGCAGTCTGCCACCTTGCTTTTAAATATAAACAGTCCAATAGCAGATTAAGTCTTGTGAGATTGAGGTTTTATCTCATTCATTTAAATCCAATGGCAACGAATGGCATTCTTTCTGTCTGTGTTAGAGGTCTGCACGGGACTTTTTTTTTCATCCCGCCCTTGCCCGATACATTTTATTCCGCATCCTCCCGCTCCCGCTGAAAATTCACTCTGTGATCACCCGCTATCTGCTTAGAATGACTTTCGTCCCGGATCCTGCAAAACTTAGATCACGTTTCCATATCTCACATTACAATTTCTCGATAACAAATATAAAATACCACGGATGGGTGAAAAATCGATTCACATATAGGTCACGATTCAGTCCTCTAGCGATTCTAATCGATTCACAGATTTAAAAAAGCAAAATGGAATCAAAACTTAACATATATCACATTAAATTTTGAGGATGAATCGTTATTAAAAATCGTAAAACGATGGATCGATTTTTAATTGAATCGTGACCGCAAGAATCGATATGAATCGAATCGTGAGGTGCCAAAAGATTCCCATCCCTATAAAATACGCGATACAAAAACATTACGTTATTTGTTATCATCTTGTCAATATACAACATTGTTCTTACATTTTAATGTCAATACAGTAGACCAATTGCAACTGAGAAAGACAAATTAAATACAACTTCTTTCACTCAAACTATAAGCAAAATATAACTGAACGAAACCTTTCTCAAAGGAAACTGCATCTTAATGGAAAGCCGAGGAGGAAGTGGAATGGTAATCTCCAGGCCCTCAGGAATGGAAATCAGAAGCGTTTCCTCTCCGCTCGACGATGGCATTCCTTCCACTACTAGTGAATTTTCTGACGCCATCACGCGCCGATGAAATGAAATAATCAATGTGGTAATCAGGGATATTAATATAAGATCTGCCGTCTCGCACAGCTGCTAATTACTGACGCTTATGATTGCATTGCTGATGAGAGTCACCCGTTATTATGAAGAACGGCTTACTGCGCAGTGAATGAAGAGCTTCTTATACATGCTCGCCGTGAGTTTGCGACAGTCCTTCGCAACAAACAGATTAGTCACAATCTTGCGGTGATGAATGGCAGGACTATTCTCCACATATCTGTATCTCAATATGATAGTTAGGCTACTTATATCCACGCGAAATTAGTTCCCACCCTGTTTTTTCTCGCAAAGCTCGGTTCACGTCGAGACTGAGATGCTGTTTTACCTGCAGCCAATTTCCCAACTTTGTTATTTCGGTACAGGTGTGGTGAAGATGAGACGGAACAACGGTTAGAGGAATTAGCAAACCACATGCAGCTAATTGTGGCAGGGCATCCTCATGCCTGGTTTCTATTGAGATCTGCCTTTCTTTGCTGGATATCAAGACACGATACTCTCTTGCCAACCTTTATCATACAGGCTCATAAGCACGACGAAGAAAGCTTATCGGCTCGCTGGCTCTCATGTAAGATGGTCTTTATTTTTCAATTTTAATAAAGTATTCTTTGGTTTTGTATGAAGTTGGTTTGCAGTCTTCACAGTGTTCTTTAGTTTGATTCTTAAAGACTCAAAAAAAGAAGATTACAGGTTTGGATCCAAAAATCTCATCTCCTTCCAAAAATATGCATCAGTGAGTGACATCTTCGTTAAAAATCAGAATCATCTTCAAAACGCATTGCTTCATTTCCCTAATGAAGCTCTTGCAATTAAGCCGGATCAATCTTCCATAGATGTTATTAAGATGACCACACGGACAATTAGTTTTGCGAATTCATAAGAGATCAAAGCCTCTAGAGATTTTTTACTTGGGTGAAAATCTTGCCTTACAAAATGTTTTTTCTATGTTTGACTTGAAAGATTTTTTTCTTTCAGATGCTTGAACTGTGGTATATTTGCAGTTGCTTAATGATCCGTGCAATAAGTTGACACAGACGGTGTCCCAATGCAGTCAACAGAAACGGCTGAATATATTTAGCTATATGGTAACATTCGTCTACTGAAAGTAAATTACATTAACATTAACTTACTGTGTGCATTTATTTAAAGGGGCCCTACGACCTAAGCATTACTATGGGTAATATCAGTTCATAGCACATGAATAATATGTAAGCTATATTAGCATAAATGGAATATAAATGTTTTATGGGTGTCATTGAAGGCTATTTCTGGTTCTGTACATCTATAATTATGTTGGGGGCGAATTTAGGGAAGGTTTGTTGTTGCCAGTGGACAAACATATGGAACACCATATGGTCAGTGTGTTCGTGCCCATTTAACTATAGAAAATAATAGCAAACAAAGAGGTTTGTTTGTACTTTTCAAATGCAGAAATAAATTGGTCAAGCGTTTAGTTACCAGCTCCACTTTCATACATATACAAATCCCTTAAAGGTGCAACGTGAAAGATTAAGAAGGATCTATTGACAGAAATGCAATATAATATACTTATTTATGTCTTCAAAGGTGTATAAAGACCTTGCATAATGAGGCGTTAGGCTTTTATATCTTGTCTTAGAATTTCTATCTACATACACCGCGGGTCCCCTTGCATGGAATTCGCCATGTTGTTTCTACAGTAGCCCTGAACGGACAAACTGCTCTACAGAGAGTGTTTCGTAAATATGGTATCTCCTTCGGCAAAGAAGCGAAAACGTGACAACATCTTTGTCATGTGTCAGCCATCGTAGTGCTTCGAAAGGGAGGGGTGGAGTGAGCCGTTGGTTGCAATTTGCAACCTCACCGCTAGATGTCACTCCATTTCTGGACCTTTAATGTGAATCCTTATTTGTCATTTTACTTCTAGTTGGTTTTGTGTTAGAACAGGAAACATTTGTCCTATTCCTTTGTGGACATTAGAGATTTCATGCTGTGGATCAAATGCAGTTGTGTGTTTATCAAGCAGGATATACAGTAACCCTTGTAGAAGCTGCACGTCATGATGGGCACTATGCAAATGTGTGTGTGTACTCTGAAGTCCTATTAAAATGAACCACTGTGTTATTATAGACATGAGGTCATGTCTGTTGTTTGCTGCTGAGATTTGAGATTTTGGTTTGTCATCTCACAGCGATGAAGGGAATATGCATTTCAATGCATGTAAACATAAACAACTGCACAAGAGGGCTCAATTGCTGATAAGGTTATTGTGTTTATTTTACATATTGCCAGACTGAAATGAAATGCCAGAGCTCTTATTACATTGCGGTTGCAGTGCGCAGAGAAATAATAATGGCATCGGACAGTTTTTCTCTTCCGAGTTTTGACATTAATAGCTCTATAGATTAGATTTCAATTTGTTTTTCAAACAGGCCTGTTCTGCATGAATCTAGTGGACAGGGGGACGTCTAAAGGAATACGATACCCGGCACTACGATAAAAAACAAATCATTAATATTTCAGGGCTCTCTAGACCAGTGGTTCCCAACTGGTGGATCTGTCTGTTTTGATTGGATAGGTTAATGAACATAATACGATGCTGCATTGAATAAGCTTATCAATTTTTAAAAGGGAGGAGAATGTGTTTGCCATATATTTAGGTTTTGACGTCAAAGGTCGTGCATCCAATTGATATTGGCGGTTTTGTTGCAAATTCATTTGTCACTTGGTAGATAGTAGGATTACCAGATACCACGGTGCATGGCGTACTGTCATCCACAAAAAACATAAAATAGGTATGTCACCAAGAATACATTAAAGGCATAGTTCCCCCATAAAAGAAAATTATTTAATCATTTAGACCCCTTTAATGTCATTGCAAACCTGTATGGTTTTCTTTCTTATGCAGAACACAAAGGAATATATTTTGAAACATTTTGGTAACCAAAAAATCCTGGACCCCGTTGACTTCCATTGTATGGAGTCGAAACCACCCATAGGTATTTCTCAAAATATCGTCTTTTGTGTTCAACAAAAGAAAGCTTCATCTACAGGTTTGAGGGTGAATAAATAATGACATAATTCGATTTTTAGGTGAACCTTTTATTTTATGAATGAGGGTTATAGTGGAGACAGGCTTATTGGAGACCGGAAGAGAACTTGAATAGAAAGAAGACAATGATGTGCCAACGCACCAGAGCAGGGACCATGAAGACAAGCTCCTCCAACCGCTTGAGGAGGATATAGGAGGGAGTTAGAACACATCCGGATGCCACTCTCGCGGAGATGTTTCTCTCCGATGGGTTGAGCGCAGCCTAGCTTGACTGTTTGCTTACTGTGGATTGAGGCTAGTTTGACATCATGAGTCAAGTGCCGTCCTGGTTGTGTTCGACCGGCTGCCAAACTCCTGGAGTACAGAGTTTGTTGACATTTTCCTAGATCGGAAGGGAAAACAAAGAGGAATCAAACAATGCCGGAGGGCATCCGTTTGGCTGGAAACACATTCAATCCACTGCATTTTTATGAAGTAAAAAAAGGGTTTCACATGGGTGTTTTGGATTCCACTGCATTCATTTAGTTGTGCCATTCCCTGTCTGGCTCTGGTGTGCAGTCGGGGCTCATCAGCTTTTCCAAAGCTTTCGGGTTATCTCTGCTGGATGACAGAAATGCCAGACATCTCAGCCAGGTAGCGCTGAAATAGGCCACATGTCAGAGGAACAGAAATAATGTGTCAGATGCTGCCCTATGAAACACTATGTTAAGCAGCTTTGGCAAAGTCTGCTTTGGTAAAGAGGGACAATGAAGTAGTTATTATGCTCTTGTTTGTAACGTTTTGGCCTGGACGATACAGCTATAGGAAATGAATTCTTAATATTTTATAGTTTTTTATAATATTCACTATGTATATCTGGATTTGAAGAGTTTGGTTCCAAAATGAGATTACTCTTTTAAAAAATAATAATCATATTTTATGTTAGTTAGCTGTATTTTGTTATGAGTTATTATGACATATTATGACTTAAAACAAAACAAACCAACTGCAGTTTGATTGATATTAATTGGAATGCACAATAAAAAACATGACTTTTTACATATTTATCTGACAGCCATTGTAGCCAGAAATATTTTTAAAATGTTAAATGCATCTAGTTAAAAGTCCAGCGTGTCATTTTTGGCATGATCTATTGACCGAAATACGATAAAATCTACGTTCATAATGATGTCTTCAGAGGTGTATAAAGAACTTAGATAATGAAGTGTTATGTTTTTATTACCTTAGAATGAGCTATTTCTATATACATTCACTGCGGGTCCCCTTGCATGGAGTTCGCCATGTTGTTTCTACAGTAGCCCTGAATGTACAAACTGCTCCACAGAGAGCATTCCATCAATACCTTAAAAAAAAAGGGACAACACCTTAGTCATGGTTCGGCCTCCATAGTCCTTCGAAAGGGAGGGGGTGGGGTTGAAGTGAGCCATTGGCTGCAAATTGAAACCTCACCACTAGATGCCTCTAAAACCATCATTGAAAAAATACTTGTATTGAAATACTTTTTATTCCCTGCTTACGTTTTCCCTGTTAGGTATTAAAGGCTCTTAAATAAAGAAGTCGTGTACATTAAATGTGTGTGCTGCGTATATTAAAAATTAACAATAATAAAAATCATCATTGAAAAAATACTTGTATTGAAATACTTTTTATTCCCTGCTTACGTTTTCCCTGTTAGGTATTAAAGGCTCTTAACAGGGCAGACTATCAGACACGACTCTTTCCAGTCCTTGGATTGTTCTAGTTTGTTTATTTATTTCCTCTGCTGCTGCATGCGGGTGCCTGGCTGGCGTCCTGCAGCATCAACGCAGGGACGGAATTCACAGGTCGTGTGGGAAGGAGGACAGCGTGGCTGCCAGACTTCCTGCCCAGAACCAATGCACTGACATGCGCAATATGCAGGGAAGTGACTGGAAGAGGAGAGTCGGAAGAGGGGAAGAGCGAGGGAGAGAGAGAGAGCGAAAAAGAGAAAGAGAGAGAGGGCTGATTTCCTTTCTGACACATTCAGCCCACTCTTTTGGGTCTTCACAGATGAGAGTAAAAAGACTGCTCATAGTGGCAGGGTGCTTGCCATAGATAATTAGACGCTAGTCTCTATAGAGATGGATTTAATATAGTGTTTGTTTAAAATGAGCTTGACATCAAAATCGAATGCAGCTTGTCCAAAGAATAGCTGTCTGCATAAGCTTTTATCAAAATATAATGGAATTGTTCTTCCTCTGAAAACAGAACCCTCATTAGATGTTGTTTCATGTGGCCTTTTTAACAGAGATTTCACTGTGATGTGGGCTCAGCTACGTTTGTGCTAGTGGTAGAATCAGAGATAAATAGCCGGTGGGCTTTAGGGAACACGGGACCCGCCCGAGTCACGAGATCACAGGTGGGCGGTGAGTTACTGTCTTGACTGGACTGTTAATAATAAATGTGGGCTTATAACATTGACCTGTCACAGTGAGAATATATGAAATATATAATTTCTGCTTTTGCCATGAGGCAGATAAGTGACTGTAAAGCAATGTGACTCAACTTGAGATATACCAGCGGTCAAACTCTCCCAAAGCACTAGTTGTTTTCTGTAGAGATGTGCAGTTAATTTATCTACATTTTAGGCCTGTCAAATCGATTCATTGCGATTAATCGATTCCAAAATAAAGAAGTCGTGTACAATAAATGTGTGTGCTGCGTATATTAAAAAATAACAATAATCAAAATTTATGCGGCCAATCGATTAAAATGATCTGATTAATCACATGTTTTTTTCTGCGATTAATCACGATTAATCGCACATAACATTAATGCATTTTATGTTATAATCATTTCACATGTAATCTTCAAATGAATGTAGAAACAACAGATTTCTTTAACAGCATCATTTTATAAATGTATGCCAACATTCTGTTATTAGTACTGTAAATGATTTTATTTATTTCGACATTAATTATAGCCATTCAACGGTATAATTGAGAGATATCATGTCTAACAGGTAGGAAATATTCAGAAATTGAAAGAACACTTTACAGTCTTTGATGCAAAATTGTAAATTAAATACAGAAGAATTCCCATTAAAGCTACAGAACACATTGAATTCCTATTTTCTTTTGTTCTTTGATGAACATAAATGACAGGAGTCACAGCAGTAGGTTAAAGAACCTGGCCCCTTTAAGAGTCGCCACTCCTATTTTCACAACTCTTTTCTTTCATTTAAGATTTTCTTTAACACGTTGAAGTCTTACGAAAATGCTTAAAGACAAAACAGGCTTTCTAGCATAATCTTTTATGGTTTTATTAATTCAAGCACGAAAGAGAACTTAATACTGGTGCGCTTTCTGACAGATTCTGACAGAGATTCACTGACGCAGCCTTAAGCCTGTGACTGCATACACCAGACTGGTAAAAATGTAATAAAGTAATAATTAATTAATAATTCATCTGTGTGCTGTATATTTATGTGTATATATGAGAAATATTAAATAAATATATATTAATTAATATTTACATAATATTTACTGTATACATATAGATCACACATTATTCATGTATAAACACAAACTTTTTTAATCGATTAATCGTGAACAATCGATTTGACAGCCCTACATCACAGAAAGTTAACATCAGTGCTTGAGTACTTCGCTTGGTTCTGATTCATACTATACTGATATCTCAGGTCATCACGTTACAACTTATAGTTTATTTCATTCTTGTGCTACAAATGTTTTAAGCTTTCCGCTGAATTTATTTGTCAAAACCAATCCAAATCTCTTTTTGCGGTTAGTTGTAGCTGCATTTAGGCCGTTTCCCCATCTCAACTGTAGTTTACAGTCACGTTAAGCCATCAAACCGGATGGATAACAACACCAAGGCTCAATCAGTTCCTATGCACAAGCTTGCCAAACTGCACAAAGGCTTGTTTTACCGGTTTAGGTGCCAAATGCTGATGAGACGGGCACATGCAGTTACAACCTGGCAGCCTTATTTTAGCTGGGGTGACAACGGGTCTGTCTGCACCTCCTGTCAAATCTTCCAGACTCTCCCAGTCCACAGTTTTTCACATTTTATCCCTCTCTGTGTGGTGTTTCTCATCCCGATTCCCACAATCTGTTGCTCGCCTCATTCCAAAATCTAGTTTAATCTTTGTGTTTAGCAAATCAGCTCTGATCGCCCGGTTGTATTGGTCGTCTTCCTTGACAACGTTTGAAACCTTCTTACTCTGTTCTGTTTTTGTCTTGTAAGTACCCCATTAAAAGTGACATCATGAGGTTGACTAGAGCGGTTAAATAAATGATCTCTGGTGTCTGAGATTCCTGATGAACATAGTTGGAGTTATTCGGGATGCAGGCCTGATGGATGTATGTTGTCAGTGTGCATTGATAATGAGGCGTCGAGAAGCTTGTTAGAGAAAATCACCCATGAACCTCATTAAGTGTGCTGTCATGTATATGTTTCTATTGTGTCATGCTACACACGAGACCCCTGATTAAAGGAAGACGAGGGACATTGGTTTTGAAGGCCTATTACACATACACTTAGTCACAACTTGATTGGTTTATAACATCTATGACAGCAGCCCTATTTAAGGTCTCGTGAATAGAGGGAATTAACACATTGTTCTTTAGTGCAATATTTCAGATTTTATTTGATTAAAATGATCAATAAAAATTTGTATTGATTTATTCACCCTTATGTCGTTCCAAACCCGTATCTGACTCTGTGGAACACGAAGGAATATATTCTGAGAAATGTGACTGTGTCTGTAGTTTTGTGTCCATACAATGGAAGTCAACGGGGGCCAATGATTTTGGTTAGCAATGTCCTTTAAAATATCTTCTTTTGTGTTCTGCAGAGTCGCACAGGTTTGAAATGACATGTGGATGACTAAATGATGGAAGAAAATTTCATTTCTGGATGAACTATATTAATAATGATTAACATCGCAGGATAAGTAGAAAGGGAATTATAATAGAGCAGAGCTCTGCATATCAGCCCGAGCCCGTCGGGGCCCGACTTTTTTATGCCCCTAGGGCCGGGCTTCGGGCTAATTTTCACATCATAGCTCATACGTTGATCGGGCCTCGTGTCTGTTTTACGAAAATACATTTTATACGTAAAATAAATTTTATGAACTATTACAGCACACATAACGCATTTTACCCATGCACGCAGCAACGTGTACCCCAATGCACAGAGGTTCCAGCCATCGACCACATTCACTTCACGTGCAATGGAGAACATAATGAGAAAAATCGCCAATGCCATTTTCGTGGTGAAGTTGTGATGTTTCAGGTTTTATATTATAGCTTTCCTATAGCTCAGTGGTAAGAGCAAGGTTGTGGGTTCGATCTCAGGGGATTGCAAATACCTATGTAAAATGTATAGGATAAAGCAATGTAAGTCGCTTTGGATAAAAGCGTCTGCCAAATGTGTAAATGTAAAATGTATATATTTATTTGTTCATTATTTGTTTGCGTTTCCTCAACAATAGGCAGTTTCGTGGAGCAGAGCAGCCTGCGTGCTCTTTTGTTAGAAAGGCCGTTGATATGAGATGGTGAAAATAAACTTTTAATCTAACATTGTGATATAGGCTACTGTTGTGCGTTTTACATCTGTGGATTATTGTAGACCAGTCAAGTGTTGATGTGATATTATATATAGGCTAAATCAATCAAACGTGGTTAATTTACTGCCGGCTGCGAGCCCCTGGCGGTCGATGTCGCCACTACACTTTAAACTACATTTAACAAACAAAAAAAAACACTTTTTCAAATGAACTTAATAAACAAAATATAGTCACTTCTCCGTTAAAGATAAAATCCGAGCTATTTTAATGACTGCAACAGTAGTATAAACTGTGTTGGTGGAGCGAAAAAAGACGGGCTTCGGGTCAAACATTTTGATAAGCTGCCGGACAATAAATAATGGAGCCATATTAAGTATTTTTCCAGGCGATACAGATAATATGCATTTTCACTTGTAGTTAATAGTTTAGTTTTAAAACATAAATCGAACCTTAACCAAGCTGTATTTTCAGGCTGGTACAGGAATGTTTATCCTAGTGTGACAAACAGTGCATTACATTTTAATGAGACTACCACAGACTCGGATTTACATACAGAGGGGCTGAAATGTTGTGCTGGGTGCATTGTCAAGCTTGGTAATGTGTGACATGCTTTTGTCAGAAAGCTTTTTGTGTAAGCACATATTATGTTCCTTAGAGACCACAACATTTTGTAATGCTATTTCAAATATGTGTATTTTTGTTTCTTAGTTTAACAGATGATCCCAAACTGTATAGGCTACTTGTATGTGTGAATTTGATTTCCAAAGCCCAATTTTTTTAATATGGATCACTGCATGTGATTGTTGCCGTATTCTTTATTATATTCATATTTAATTACATAACGCTTTTCCTGAATTTGCGTTAGAGAAAAAGATGACTTGTAGATACAAAAATAGCATAGAAATACAAAAACTGCGCAGTGTTAAGATTCATTATAGTAGTATAAACTGAATTAATCTCACTCGTACGGATCTAAAGACAGCATTTTCTTTTGAATATGATTTATAGTATGAACAAAAGCCATGAACACAATCGTTGCTACGTGTCATTTCAGTGATGACCTGAATCTGAATAAGAAGACACGTTGTGTATCCAGCGAAGCAAAAGATTATTAGATCACATCACAATAAAGAAGCCTCTGGAGTGAAAATTCTGGAGTTTTTTATGTTTTAGCATCATGTTGAGACTGTGAAGTGTATTTTTAAACTAAAGGCTAATTGGGTACATTCCATTTCAGTGCGCAAGGCATGAAAACATTCTCTGCGTTGATTTTTTTAAAGACTAAGGTTGACATAGGCCAGTCTACCGCAGAGGCTCTCAGATATATTTAAATGCACCATTTGCCTGCCCAGGGTTGGTAAGGGAGGTGGTACCTTTGCAAGCGTAAACCACAGAGAAGGAAATGAGCTGTATCATTGAAAAATAAAACACCCGTTTGTTTGCATGGCATAAAAAAGTCTGTGGAGCCGTAATGTGGGGATGGAGATGTACCGACACAGGAGCTGCATTCTCATATTCTTCAAAGTATCTGTCTTGCTTGATAAAGTACAAACTTCTTGTACTTCTCGAAAGTGCATTGTTGAGATATTCAGGTATGCATGCATACTACATCCTCTACGCTGTCCTTTGGCATTGACCTTTGACTCGTATGACCTGTTCTAACAAAACTGTAAAATAATTTACTGCACAGTTGTTTCAGTCTTCCTTCCCTGAAGGTCACAGTGTGATCAAGGAGCAGCCGAGAAGAGTATAATGCGTTAAAAATGTCACTCTGATTCTCCAATCAGCATCTGAGTTGGACGGTGTGGCTTCTCATCACTTGATTTGATAGATAAAACCTCATGTTATATCTTAACCCAGCAGATTTTGATGAAGGTTCAGGTTTCTGAATGCTTGTGGCACACACAGAATCTCAGACCTTCTCGCTGGGAAGATGGATGTTTTTGTCTTGATGTCCGAATGAATACCACCGGTTCTGTTTTTCCTGTGGTGGTGATGAATCATCCATGTTCAAAAAGCAAGATCAGAGCTAGGTAAACAATGTGGAAATAGTGGTTTAAGTAGGCATAATCAAATTTTCATGAAGCTAGGTGGAGGCATGCTGTCACGTCGGATTAGGCTACTCATCTTTATTAACAAGCCAACAAAGTTGGCAGGCCTGGCCACAACAGCCCCTGAGAGAGATAAAATACCCAGATATTGTCCTACATAACCATTTATCTTGATCTGAGTCCAGCTAATGCCCAGCTGACTTATTATTCGGAGATTCTTTGTAATCAATCTATACAGATGCTCGAGAGTGTGTCAGTCACAGGTTTCCTCATACTGATGTTTGCTCAGTTGCTACTAAAAATCGACTTAAGGGGTTTATAAACTAAACATGGATATACACAGATTGGATTGAAAATGTATTAATGCCCACTTGTGTTCAGAGTTGTCTGTTTTTAATTTGTTCTTGGTTTTCTGAGGTGGGCAGGGTTGCCAGAGCCGCGTAACATAAACACCTCGCAAAACTAGCCCAAATAGACCCCGTCTCAAGTATCAAAATTTATACCTAAAATACATTAATCGGTTACTGTATATACATTTTGCAGTCACTGTTATGTATTTGACTTTTTCTGTCATAAAAAAATTTGGGCGTTTCGATTTTCTGCATTTTTTTCATCCGTAGGAAGCATTTCGAGAGGCGTTTGGACAATTCAGGGAAACCGTACAAACGAGCACCAAATACGAAAAAATGCATACGAAAATTTCAGAGCTGTATCTGCAAAGACCTGGGGAATCCTGGGAATCAAACCCCGCATCATTGTGCCCTGCTATGCAATGCTCTACCACCTCTAACATGAACTCATACAGGCATACACATTTTTACGTAAAAAAACAATTTACAATCCATCTAAAAAGATAACTCTATTTTACTGTTTGGAGTATGAGTCCACCCTTAAACATTTTTGCTATAAATTCTAGCGGGGTCCCTGGTTTCATGCCACCTTCATTAGACCGTAAAGATTAATAATGCATTCCAGATGAAGAGAGTCGACTGATTAATGTTTTTTTCTCTCTTCCAGAAATCATGCCAGTTCCAGAACAGCCCGCTGAAGCCGAGAAGGCCACCATGCTGAGCCCAGGGCTAAGCGCTTCTAACGGAGATGGAACTGAAACAGAGACCACCTCAGCCATCCTGGCATCCGTCAAAGAGCAAGTAAGATACACCTCTAATGCTCCCGATCACCCCTGAACACATTGCAGGCATCACTCCAGATGGAGGCTTTTACAGTACATTTGCTGTAGAGGAGTTCTTCGCAGTTTTGGCTATCTGTACACATTTGTCATAGTAACTCTGGTGCTTGACTTTACAGTTTCTGAGAGGCAAAGATTAAAAGGGGAATGATAAAGGTATTCTCTATTACAGTGAGCGCTTGTCAAGTGGTATCAAGGACATATATTCTCTGTAAAGGGAACATCATTTACATTCAATCATATAGTCGTGTAGAATTTTACTTTTGTTGGAAATATAAAAGAGCAGAAGCTTGACGTACTATCTCATTTCTATTAATTCTATTAGTTGTGTTTACCAGACAAAGGTTTGGACAGACGCATTTGTTGTTTAGTATTAGCATTTTATTTCACATCGGTAATTAAGTTATCTACACTCTTAATAACACAAACAGATATTTATATGAAAAAGTGTTGAATCGAAATGAAACAACGGTGTTTCTTGCATTATACATGATGTTCAACAATACCTATATTCTTGGCTGATTTTTCATCACTGTCCAACCCATCTTTAAAAAATGTCACGTTTTTAAAACATTCTTGTTTTATGAAGTAATTCATGAATAACTTGAGTGTTCAAGTACATTTGTACATTTGTCCGAACTGTGACTGTAAGTGTATAACTTGTCTTGTGTGATACTCAGGCTTGAAGTGACTGTAGGGCGATATAGTTAAATCTCAGGTGTGACATTATAAACCATTTAAAGACCATGTGGCGAATAACCTGAAATATTTGGAAAGACATTAAACATAAGAAAGAAAGCTGGAGCCAAATGACTTCATGTGTGAAGATGAATGGCTGACGGAGGAAATGTTCCTGAGGACAAAATCCGCTGCCGCTGCAATGAATGCAAATTGAGAGTCAAAGGGGAAATCTGGAAAGTGCCATAAAGTCGGAGCCTGCGGAACTTATTACACCTCGGGAATCTGTCTTGGTAATGATTTAATTGACACTACAGTATGCAACATATAATAGTGTGTAATTTGTATTTGATTACTTTTTTCGTATTTGCAAACTCCCAGCTCAGCAGTAAAAGGCCACCTGTGTTTTACTCAATGATGGATTTAGTTCTCGGTCATTACGTTGCGGCCATTGGTGCCCCACCTGGAACAACCCGTAAATTTGTGCAGGTGGCACTTCAGCCCGATCCATCAAAAACATTAGCCACTACTTTTATTCAAACACACTGGGCTCTCGCTGCATTGAGTGGGCGCTCACGTGAGTATATTAAGAGAAATTTAAACTGTTACTGGCCTCATGTGTGGCTTTAATACATTAAAATCAGGATATGCTGATGCAATGTATCTTAAACCAGAAGTGCATGTCTGTATAGTACAAATTGGGATTTCTGGGTAGATTTTATTTATAAAATGTGTGTCAACCAATGCCTGTCTTTTTTGAGCACCAAGTTTGCTTGTGATACTGTGAGCACTTTATGCTGTTAATCTATAGCAAAAACCATTGATATTAACAAGATTCTGCTATTTTATAATAGCTCGCGAAGACCCCTGACCTCATGAAGTGTTTAAAGCAGTCAAAACGGCACCAGAAAGTCCTTCGTTACTTGCGCAAGCACAAATCTAATAAACACTCGGATCGTATATTATTATCACTTCCTGTTTTTGGTTCGGTTCGAAGCCTCTGGTCCGTGTTGCGTTCATATTTCAATCGAAATTGAAATATGACAGAGTGGACAGAGACCCATCTTTTCGTCGGTCTCCCACCGCTTGTTTAGTGCGCAGCAGGGTTTGGGTGGCAGCGTTAACACTTACACAAATAAAATGCACTAACAGAGCAATCGCACCAGAGTTCGTTTTAATCTTACCAAGCATGACATTTGTGAACACACCCTTAGTGTATGAGTACACACAGAGAGGACCATCCTAATAAAAGCTATGCAAATATGGAATTTGCAGAAGTTACTCAAGCCAACACAGCAGCCGTGGCAAGGAACCAAAACTCCAGTGAAGACGAAATGGAGAGAAAAACGGGACTTTAGACCGCTTGTTCTATGTTAAATTGGTAAAGCTGTGTTTAAAACTGGCAAATATGTTCTTAAGAACACATTTATTGTTTCACTATTTGGTCAGTTTTGCTGTTGACTGTATGAAAAACTATATATTGTCTCTCACTTTCTTTAATGATAGGCGACGGGTGTGTTTTCTTCGTTGCAGGTTGCAAAAGTCTTAGATTTTAGTTTAGGGTGCTTATCTCATCTCATCTCTTCCTTAATATTTGATTTAGATTGGTGTTTGGTTTTCTATAATCTTGAGACAAGCAGCGCAGAATAACGTTTTGCACATATAGGTGGTAGCAGTGCCATTAATACAAATGCTGAAAATATACCGTAGCTAATATACAGTAATCTTGATTTTCAGTTCTCAAAATGACTAATAGAAATGGATTTAAAGTGGTGTTTACAGTTTCCACATTGGGCATTTTTGTTTTCTTTTTATTGGTACAATGCATTTTCAGAGTTGACCCAAACCCACTCTCCAAGATTCATGCCTCGGCTCCGTCAGTCCGCAATGTGAAAATCCCTCCCTTAAGTTAACTTTTAAACTTTACATTTTGTTTTCTTCGCGGTCAAGGCTACACCCACAGATCAGTGCGTTGTTTCCATGAATTAATTCAACAGAATACAGCCAGCGACTTCTAACCTTTGAATAGAAGTGAGCTACACTGAAAACAATATATTATCGTACTTTAAAATCAAACCCACCCACCATATAAAGAATATCACGTTTTTTTGACATAAAAATGATCGCTCTGTTCTGATTGCATTTGCGACCCTGAGATTTCATTTCAGGATGGAAGGGTTATTTCTTTACACCTTCAGCCAAGCACTGACTATGGCTAAAGCTCACTATGCCAACCTCCTTTCATAGTTCCAGGACATGTTTGGCCTTCACATTTCAGCGGGCCTTTTAATAAAGCCTTTCATGTTGAACTCTTCCGATTAGAACAGCGATGAAAGGATCTCAGACTTGAACTTTGATAAAAAGCTATTCTGTCGATCATAGTTAGATGGACCTGTTGTCTGAGACCTTCCTGTTCCTCACCATCACGACCATTGAAATGAGGATTGCGGTAATGGCTGAAAAACAGTTCAGGATAGGTTAAGTTATTCCTATTATTCCACCACCGAGTACAAAACCATCCGTCGGCGTATCCTAAGTTCACATAGTCTACGTGGCATATTTATGTCCCCGGCACGGTTGGCTGAATGTGAATTATGGCCGCGTTATTCTCTGGTGCGACTTGAAATCATGCAGCGTTGGAAATAAGCAGCTAATGAGATCTTAGGCACACAGAGCTGTTTTGACCTCTATTCCCGTCCCCCACCGCCTCTCCGGAACAGCTCTCAACCGTCTCCTGGCTGCCACGGCACTCGAGCAAGTGGCGCAGGAGCCTGTGGGATTACACCCAAGAGCAATCACCATAAACAGCACCGTCATCATAATCACCATCCTCATCACCGCAGCCATCAAAATGGTAATGCACTTCAGCGGCGGATCGCTGATTCTGTGCGTTCTTGAGTAAACTCTGTTATGTGTTCTCTAAGAGAACAGAAGTCATACAGTGGCTTCTGTCAAAATGTTGAATAGTTGAATTTTCTGTTGTAAGAAAAGATCTTTGGTGTTAGCATTGCATTAAAGGAATAGTTCCCCCAAAATTGAATGTTCTGTCATCATTTACCCACCGTCTGGTCATTTCAAACCTGTATGACTTTATTTTGCAGAACACAAAAGAAGATATTCTGAGTAATGTTGGTAACCAAACAACAACGGATCCCATTGACTTCCATTGTATGGACACATGGAGACAAAAAAAGAGTCATATACAGATTTTGATTTACGTGAGCGTAAATAAATGATTGCAGAGTTGTTTTATATTCTAAACACTTTAGAATGGAACAGGTGATCCCAAAACTAGGGCTGGGGTCACCTCCATCACACGTGAAGTTCAGAAGATTCCACACTCAAAAAAATAAATTGTCGAAGGAACTTAATTAAGTTAAGAAAAAAAATCCACGAAATTGAATTACTTTTCTCCAACAAAGTCTAATTTCTTTGAATCAAATCTTTATAATCTTGTTCCATGAACTTATTTTTTTAGTAGTCTTGATTAAATTAATTTGTGTCATTAACATGCATATTTTTCATTAAACCAATATAATAAAAAAAGATATATAATGAAAGCCCTCAAAAACATTATATTATATATTTTTATTAGAGATTACTTCATTTAACATCTATAAAAAGATGTTTAATTAATAGAAAAAAAAGGATCGTAACAGCCCACGATCTAACCAAAGACAACGCTTTTCTGAACAATGGTAACCACAAAACTGAAAAAAATAACAAACTCTTCAAAACCTCAAAGATAAATGAACATTAAACACTAGCATGTGTTTCTTTTTACAGAAAAATGCATAAAATAACACTTCTTTAAGAAATAACTCTCAAAATGCAGTTATACGCATTTATACGCAAAGCATGCTGGGAAATATAAGTATATAAGAAATATATTATGTTACACAACAAAACTCCTTTATGTTGTCCCAACATGAATGGATTCAGTTATTTGACTAAACATAAAAAAATCATGTTGTGACCAAATTTTCCAAAAGTTGTGTTGATTTCATTTATTGAGTAAAGTAAATGTATCATAAAGTTAAGTAAATTTAACAAGCAGCAAAAAATCTTTTTTTGAGTGAAGATGGAGAACTAAAGCTCATAAATATTTATATCATGTAAACGACCATCCGTCTTACGCATTTTCTTTGAAGTGATGTGTGTGTGATCCCTACAGGAGGCGACAATAGTGCTTCCCCGTCAAGTTGCCGCTGTTACGCAATCTTACAAATGAAGCCATCTTACTTTTCGACGCAACTCCTCGATCAGAGAGATTGATTATGAAGGGGGCGCATCAAGTTGAGCTGGTGTAAGTGGATGTGTGAGAAAGGTCTCTGATGAAAGGCAAGCTTTTATTTTGATATTAAAGGATTGTTTTCCGCTAGAGATTTCAGTGATCAGTGGCATTTGTTTCGCGTAATGCCAGACGAGGTTTCTAAATGTGTTACACAAACCTGCCTGATAAACCTCCTCCAAAACTGCTGCAGGTCGAATTACTGGGGAAAAAACTTGGCGCCTTGAAGACTGAGGTGACTAATGAACGCTACGGAATTGTGACTCATAAACAGGGCGCTGTCAGTGGTGTGACCCACGATCTGTCTGTCGCAGAGCTTACATAAAGCTTTATAATCAACATGGCATATACTGCACAACACATTTTACCTCTATATGCTAACATATTTTAGATGAAACAAGATTGGAGCCAACAAGATTTATTATTATTACCTATAACCCAAGCATTACATTACCTATTTTGTACTGTAAGGATTTTACAAGACGGCATTAGTAACAATTAAAGACTAAAACAATACCTTATTCATTCTTTGGAAAAATGTGAATAGATGAAACATGCACAGGAACTCCAGCAAGTTGGTCTACTTTTATTGACATAAATGCAATGTAATATGTCTTCAGAGGTGTATAAAGACGTTACATAAAGAAGCGTTATGTTTTTATAACCCTTAAAAGAGCTTGTTCTATCTACATACACGGCCGGTCCCCTCACATGGAATTCACCATGTTGTTTTTACAGTAGCCTGGAACGGACAAACTGCTCTACAGAGCGTTTTTCATAACGTTCTCTCCTTCAGCAGATAAGCCAAAAAGAGAAGTCACTTTAGTCCTGCGAGAGCAGGCGTAGTGCTTCGAAAGGAACAGGCGAGGGGTGGAGTGAGCCGTTGGTTGCAATTTGCAACATCACCTTTAGATGCCGCTAAATTTCACACACTGGACCTTTAACTGAATTAAATGGGTCAATTTCTGTCATGTTGATTTTAGGAATGTTGTAGAATGATGATTTCGATGCGTGTGATGTTATTGAGGAAACTTGTCAGTCTGCTTTAACATTGGTGCAGGGTTTTATGTTAAAGCACCTACGGACCAAAAGAGAGACAGTAGGCTTGCTTTGATTCTATTAAGTCACTCAATTAGGAAAGTATTTTTACTTCAGTTGATTAATCTAAATGTCATTGAGTCGCTGTCTATGTTTTTTTTTAGCATTTTCTCATGTGGTTGTTGACTTGAGGTTTAATTTTCTGCAGATTACAGTTATTTATTGTAATATTTCATATTTATAATTGTGGATTGTCTAAACATTGGCAGCTACTGTAAGGGGGTAGGCTGCATACAAAAGCGCACGACGAAGAGATAAACCAAAACAGAACTTCAATATATATCCAGGAGCAAAACAGAAGAATAACAACCACACGTAACGTAATGAAGCAGACAATGAACTAAGGAACAGACAGGGAATACAGATGCAAACAAAGCATAGTGGTTGCTAACATTGTTTTGCTTTGATTCACTTTGTCCAATGTGGTGACCTACAGAAGTGACTCTAATACTGCAATTTGTCAGTGTGATCAAAGTTTGCTCTAATTTTAAAAAAAATTGGCTGTATAGAACCGTATCTTGGTATTACAGTGGTTCTTCAGAGGTGCTTCAGCGGTTCTTTGGGATGACTGAGGTGCTATATAAAGCCGCTGAAGAACCATGTTCTCTTAACAGGCTTAACAGGTTTTTGTATGGAAGTGGTGCTGTTCTTCAGATGGTCTATATAGCACCTCAGTCATCCCAAAGAACCGAGTAATTCGAAGCAGTAATATACTGTAGCACTTAAAGTGGTTCCCCTATGATCACGATAGCACCATTATTTTGTGTAAACCTACATTTTTTGGGGGAGTTTGAAACAAACAATTTTGTAATTAAATTAACTTTAAATTGTACTTCCTCTAAACATAAAAATTCTGTCATGATTTACTCACCCTCAAGTTGTTGCAAACCTGTAGACATTTCTTTGTTCGGTTGAACATAAAGAAAGATTTTTGGAAGAATGTTAGCAACAATTTTGAGGCAACATTGATTACCATATTAGGAAAAATTATTAATACTTTTTTGTTCAGTTGAACACGAAATAAGATATTTTGAAGATTTTTGGAAAGAAGGCACGTTTGACTGTCACTCTTAAAATAAAATAGTGCTATAGCACTAAAATTGGTTCTTGGCTCGTAATCATATGGGAATAATTTTCAGTGCTATATAGAATCATATTTTGGTGCTTCAGAGGTTCTTCAGGTTCTTTGGGATGACTGAGGGACTCTATAGAACCGCTGAATAACCATATAGGGGCTTGACAGGTTCTTTATACAGAAACTCATAAATAGCACCTCGGTCACCCCAAAGAACCTCTAAAGAACAACTGAACCACCAAGAAATTGTGGTATATACTATAGCACTAAAAGTGGGTCCCCTGTGATTACGAGCAAAGAACCACTTTAAGTGCCATATAGCGTAAAACCTCCAACAGATTTGTGTAAAACCAGAATGTGTGTGTGATGTCATATGATGTCATGTGACATTTAGTTTAATCTGACCAATAGTCAGTGACACAGTGTTGTGTATGAGTATTACACATGTACGGCGTCATATGGTACAAGCCATGCTGTCATTGTGACTAAATCCCAAATGCACACACATCCTATCGCCGCACAGATTCTATAACTCGCTGCGTGAGAGAGAAATGAATATGTCACGCATGGAAGAGACACGTGTGTGGTAGGAGGCCTGAGGGTTCTGTCAGTAATGGTCGGCCTTGGGGAAGAACAGAATAATATTATCAGCCGTGTTGAGAGGATCACTACAGCAGGCAGACAACAGGCAGGCTGTTTCCACTGCGAAAATCACCCTCCCATCTCGACCTGTCTGTCTCCGCTGCGTGCCGGTTTGCCGTCCCCACAGAGCTGAGTCCTTCTGTCTCTCAGTCAGAGGATGTCTGTTCTTAAATCGGGCGAGCGACAGTCAGGGTTAGTGTTTGGGTTGTTGTTGTTCTGACTCAGTTTGGGAGCAGCAGTCCGGAGTATGTAAAGCTTTGTCATGTGCGAGATTCTGTGCAGCTTCATTTAGCAGGAAGACAATTTACACTTAAGTTTATTGTTTCTGTTGCTTTGTTTGTTTATCTTCCATAGTCCACGAAAAGCTAATGGACTTTAACACTCGGCTATTTGCATGATTACTTTAAAACTGACCCTGATCCTAGATCTTAATCTTAATCATCTGTACGTACATAAATGTGTGCGTTTGTCATTAATGCCAAGGTTAAAAGTGGTGTTGAATATAACCGAGAGAAGTAATGTGTGTATGTGAGGACGTTACAGTGTATGAGCTAAATTATGTTAACGGGTGTTTGCTAGTTTTGTATACGGTATCAATATTGAATTGATATTGTCTTAATTAGAAATTGATCATGCAGGAAATGTCCTTCAATTGGAAACAAGAGTGTTCGGGAAAAGAGTGGACAGCCACTAGATGGCATACATATGACTCCTAGATAGTCAGCATAGTTAGTATACACTTTTTTGTTCATATTGTGTAGCATTTTTTTGGTCAAAAGCCTGTTTCATTTCTGCAGTAAAATGCTTGTGAACACTGTTTTTTGTTGACCTTGTTTTTTTTAAGGATAAGTTCCTCATCCTCCTTCTTGCAGACACGCTTAGGCCCACATGAATTTAAAGAGCTCAAAAGTTCAGGATCACTTATTCATTCCGTATTTTTTCAAGATTGGTAGAATAACAAAAACTATTCAAAAGTTTTAAAACAGTATTGAAGTTTTTCCCATTATGCTGGTCTTTTATTGGCAGTCTTTTACTCTTAAATACAATTTTAGTTTTCTAAAGAAAGTAACTGCATTATGTTTTCTCAATCATAATTTCTAATGCCACATCATTTCTAATAAATAGGAAAATGCTTTTAGTTTGCATATAGTAGTAGGAAAAATTATCATATAGATAAGCAGTTTGTTGCAGTTTGAGAATCATCTGAAAGTCTCGTAAGTTTAATTGATTATTGTGAGTGTCTTATCAAATCTAGCGCAGTTTCGTTTCCATTGTGTGCGTCCGGTGAGTCACGCTGAGTCACGTGTTAACAGTCACGTTTAATTGGCGTGTTATTGGGAGATTTTGGAAGGCGTGTCCTGCTGAATTCAAGTGCTAGACTAAAACGGGTATATAAGTAAGACTATCCACCGCGTGCAGCGGCCCGTGCAGCCCTCATCGCGTGAAGACCGAAGAGAGTAAAGACCATCGACTCTACCTGTGCGACTCCACCGTGCAACGACACCGACAAGGCACTACTCTAACTCATCTGTTCTTATCCTACAAGATCTATCTGCCGGCTTTGACACCGTTAACCATCACATCCTCCTGTCCACCCTCAAGGCAATGGGGGTCTCTGGAATGGTGCTACAATGGTTCAGGTCTTACCTCTCGGGTAGGTCCTTTAGAGTATCTTGGAGAGGTGAGGTGTCGGAGTGCCATCATCTCGACACAGGTGTGCCTCCGGGCTCAGTGCTTGGTCCGTTGCTATTCTCTGTATACATGACATCCCTTGGCTCTGTCATTAGGAAACATGGCTTTTCCTATCACTGCTATGCGGATGATACTCAACTCTACATGTGTTTTCGCCCAGACGATCCGACTTTCTCTGCACGCATCTCGCTTGCCTAGCCGACATCTCGCTCTGGATGAACGCCCATCACCTGCAGCTGAACCTTCCAAAAACAGAACTGCTTGTAATCCCGGCTGACACGAAGAGTCATCACAACCTTTCCATTCAACTGGGCTCATCAACCATCACACCTTCCAGAAAAGCAAGAAACCTGGGAGTGGTGATCGATGATCAGCTCAACTTCACGGATCAAGTTGCCAGCACCGCCCGGTCCTGTAGATTCATCCTCTACAATATCAGGAAAATTAGACCCTTCCTATCAGAGCATGCTACACAAATCCTTGTCCAGGCTCTTGTCCTGGCCAGACTGGACTACTGCAATGCACTACTGGGAGGACTTCCAGCTTGCACAACCAAACCTCTACAGATGATCCAGAATGCTGCGGCAAGAGTTATCTTTAATGAACCAAAGAGAGCACACGTCATTCCTCTAGTCATTAAGCTACATTGGCTTCCCGTAGTCGCTCGCATCAAATTCAAGACTCTGCTCCTGGCCTACAAGACCACTACTGGTTCGGCACCACCTTATCTTAAATCGCTAATGCGGACATATGTACCCGCCAGATCCCTACGCTCTGCAAACGAACGACGTCTTGTGGTGCCATCCCATAAAGGTAAAAAATCTCTCTCGCGCACCTTCTCCGGATCTGTTCCACCTATGTGGAATGATCTGCCCACTGCTACAAGATCTGCAGATTCTGTAGCCATCTTTAAGAAACGCCTGAAAACACATCTCTTCCGCCAACATCTGACTGATCTGTTCTGACTCTTTTCTTCTCTAAAAAAAAAAAAAAAGTGTATGAATGAATGGTTCCGTATACTGTGTTAGGCTATATGAGACTAGTCTTCTTTCTGATTGCACTTATGCTTTTGTTGTACTTATGCTGTCCTAATTGCTTCCATTATCTACCCCACTTGTAAGTCGCTTTGGATAAAAGCGTCTGCTAAATGACTAAATGTAAATGTAAATGTCATATGGTAATTGGTGGTCAAAAGCTAAATTCAGACTGTCACTTCAAATCCGAATTTTGGGCATATCCGATTAAATTCTGATCATATTAGCAAGTGTGAACGGCAAAAATGACATGAAATCCTTTTTTTACAAATCTTCTCAGGCTACATTCATATGTGGTTTGAAATCCTATTCAAATCGCATTTCTGGAAATCTGTTTCAGTCTGAACGTTCAGATTCTACACCATGTTGAAACGTAAGCACGTCAGACATCTTTGCAGTTGTCATACACCGATCGCTCTGCACATCGGCGAATGAAGTTCAACGCTCACTATTATAGCCATAGAAACCAAAGCCGATTTTGCAAAAAATGGATCTGAACAGTTGCTGTACACAGTGTCATCAATCATTTAAATGAGATTTCAATCAGATATGCATAAAAATCGGCTTTGAGGTGACAGTCTAAACATAGCTAAAAGTGCCCCAGAACTGTTCTCTTACATTCTTCAAAATATAAATTTCTCACTTCTTTTAAACCCTAAAGAATATTACTTTCCTACTATGGTCAATGGTGGCCAAAAACTGTGTGGTTACAAGCATTCTTCCAAATATCTTTCTCTGTGTTCATCAAATCAAGGAAATTTAATACAGATTTGGAACAATTAGAGGATAAGCAAATTAAGGTGTCTCACACAGGTAAATAGAACAGCTGTGTTTCATGTTGTACAGTTGCAATGAGCTAATTTTTTTCCAGATTGTATTTCAGATTCATGTTTGCTTTGACACTAATGTGCTACACTGATACATCTGTGCGTCGTTGACTGGCCATTAAAAGCGTTTATCAGGATGAGTAAAGTTAGGTTAGGAATCGGAGAAAGCATCATAGGTCCACGGGTTTTGTTTGTAGGGGTGACAAATGTTCTGTCATTCTGCCGCTGGTTGTGCGCGTGTATAAACGTTATCAATAAAGTGCATGTCAGAATCACAAGATGATTGCATGGGGCATATGCATCGCAATCCCTGAGGCTCTTTACTGAAGGATTGGTAGAGCTTTGTGCACTTTAATACCAAGATATCAACAGACAATCTTGTGTTACTGCATCTGACAGACTAATTACGTTAATCCAGAGACGGAGGCTGTCAAACATCAGTGTATTACATCACATCCTTCTCACAACGAGGATTATATATCACCTGTCAATTGGTGGAGACGTTTGACTCATGCCGAGTAAAACAAATACTGAACATTGGTTATGCCATCTTTGCATCTTCAGCTTTTTGGCACAAATTTCCAACTTGCATGTACGTTTTGAACCTCAATATCTTTGTCGTTTGAGACAAGAATTATTTATGGAATGCAAAAGAACTTGCAGTACTGTAGAAAAGCCACATTAGGTGTTCCACCAAAAAATAGAGATTTTAAATATGTGTATTTATATGTTTATATAGCTTGTGCTGTGCTATGAAGGTGGATGGTGGGTGCGATGCAGATAGCCTACGGGATTTATTTCGAAGTGTCTTAAAGACAAAAACCCTCTTACGTCTTTAATCGCTCGTGGCACATTCGTGGCACCTGCATGGCCGTACCCACCATTAAAAGACAGGTTGTATTTCAATCCGGTAGTATTTGTATAAAAATATCAACTGACCATTCGTTTACTTTCACAACGGATAAACACGAAAAGACAGAGATGGTTTTACCAATTTGTTATGTAATTTGCACTCCAAACATTTTAAAATGTACATAATGTAGATCAAGAAGGTGAGAAATTCATTTTTTGGACCTCGGTATTTCCAAAATCCTGCGTATGGCCCTGGGCACTTGTGAAAGCTCTGTTTACATGCGGCGTAACGTGCAGGGAAATCTGAGAGACATGTTTGTTTTAACAGAGGGCTGTTGCGAAAATAATGACTGAATTCATTGACTGGGTTCATTATTCGTCTGTTTGCTGTCGCCTGTGAGTCATCAGTGAAGTGTCTGTCTAACTGCTACATGCCCTTGTCTTTTTTGTGTATTAGCAATATAAATGTGATGAAAACATCTGACGTGAGCTTTAGCACAGCGGCAACATTAGGAAGTCATCAGACAAATTGAATATTGCTGTTTAAATTAGTTTAGCATGTTAATAAGACCTTTTTAGGCTGACTAATTCATAATCTCTGTGCCTCCTCCTGAAGGCCCCGTTCATTGAACATCATAATCTGATTTTTTTTGACATTGCTGGGAATTATATTGTAGAATGAATGAATGTGAAATGTATTGTTTCGCATTTCAGTGTTTTCTGATTCTTTCACACCTAATGTTTAAGAAGACTGAGGGTTGCATCCTGCATTGAAAACGTTTTTTTTTGCCCAAGCAGAATTCGAGGCTACCAAAAGCAAATTAGTGGTTTTAGGTTAAATTTTCATGCTGAAATTCCAGCGCTGGGTCAAAAAGAGATGAACCAAACCATTGGGTTAAAAATTAACCTATGCTTGGTTGATTTAACCAATTGTTTAGTCAAATGTAAACGTTTTCTTCGGTTGTTTCAATCTAATGGTTGTGTTTGTCTCTTTTTGGCCCAATGTTGGGTTGAATATAACCCAGCTATTTTCAGTCTTTAACAAGTCTTGGTCGGTTATTCGGGGTGCCTATTTAATTCTGAATTTAAAACTCTTTGGTAATCTCTTATATTATTAAAACACAATTGCAATCGTACAATTATGCAAAACATTCACTAATTGCAATTTTGTATCCTGTTTCTCGTTTAAAAAAAATTTTAAAACCAAATTTACCACATTTTTGTTGTGGATTCATCATCATGCATCCGTCCATGTTGTATTTAAAGCTGTAGGGTTCAAGTTCAAGGCCAATAGAAGCACCAAACTTCTACGTCAGCGAGGTCTCATTTCGAGGTCGATTGTTTTCGATTCTCTTTCAAACTCATTTTTTATCAAGGTTTTTTATTCTTTATTAAAAACATGCGTGTTTTAACTACAAAACAATGATCTAGCTTTCCATTTCCACACTTAATTATTTTCTGTTGTTTCTCAAACAAAGACCTCAACAAAATATGTCAATCCAATTTTTAATACATCATTAATAATACAAACTCTTTTTAAACAGCTTTTTTTTTAAACAAAGGACAGGTCAAATTATATGAGATTCTCTTTCCTTCTTTCGTGTTCACAGATTGATAACGAAGATATGTGTAAATTGTAAAGATGTGTAAATTGTACTGTGAAGATAAAGGACAGACAGGTTTCTAGAGATCATGTATTTCGTAGCTTTGCATCTCTTTACTTTTTCAATAAAATAGATAATATTTTACGATCTGTTATCAAAATATAGTACTTGTAGTTTTCTTTGTACATTTAGGTTATAACGAAATATCTTAAAAAATGGATAAAATAACCAAACCAGATTTAAAAGAGTACTTCGCTTTAAAATAAACCTCCATAGACTCTCCTGTAAGTAAACATTGTGACGCGTTTTTGTGCTTAGCTGGACGCAGAAAGATCCATTTGACCACATTACTAATGCAGGGGGGCACGTTTTGTTTGCTTGTTTTTGAGAATGACTCGAAAAATATTTGATAAAACTTCAACAGATGTCATTCACTGTCTAGGACCGCAATTGTTTTTTTTTTAGTTGACTTTAACGCAGGGAATCTGGCTGACCTGTACGTGCACACTCACTGAGACGAACTGAAACAGCCTGACATCAACACCTACTAGACAGAGAAACCAAGTGTTTATAGTAAATATTTGCAAACGTGAGCAAATAGATTTACTTGAACACAACACCTGACATGCCATGAGCCTTCTCACTGTTCCCTCTCCTTTTATACTAATGGACATGTGTCAACTAAAGAGAAAGAGATGACAAACCGTTTCTTTTATGTTTAGTTTAGTTTAGTATAACTAACAAAATTAGCGAGCATACCCTATGCATTCAAAAGTTAACGCTATCTGAAAAATAACATTGTTCCCCAGTTTATGATTAAGGCATACGTGAGATATTTTTAGACACATACCCAAATCATAATCCACACCAACAAAAGACAGTCGTTATTTTTTCTTAGGTTACTGTTATGAAGTGAAACGCGAGCATCTTTAATGATCGTTTCTGTTCAGTCCGCTGGTTTTATTGTGTTTAACTACAGCTGTCGTCAGTGTTTTTGTTTGACAATGGCAGCAGGTATGTGTTAAAATATCAAATTGGAGACAGTGTTCTATCGATTGTGGCACTAAACAACACAACAAGATGATATTTTAAACTCCTTATGTAGCCGAATCTGTGCTGGTTTGTATTGGCCGTCAGTTTTCCCTTTGTTTTCCCTCCAGCTAGTGCGCGTAAGCGTGACGTCGGTGAGAAAGGGGTCTATAGACTTTACAATTACTATGGAAAGTCACTGGTGGCTTAATTTCAAGCGAACAACTCCTTCAATCCTATAAAGGGCCTTACCGGTATAGAATTTCACTCTGTACTTTTTGCCTTTGATATATGAGGTTTGCTTTGTTGGCTCCACGTGTGATTTATTTTGTCACGTCCATGCACAGATTGCCGTCTCTGTTTGGCCACTTCTTTCTGCTTTTATATTGGACTCTTGTAATATGCAGAACCCCATCAAAGACTCCTGCCTGTGTTAGTTATTCGAGCACATTTAGGACAAACTTAATGAACACGCAACCCCACCACACAAGCTTGTTACTGGTGTGTTTAGGTGTGCCTTTGATCTCACCCATAGGCACAGCACTAACAACACTCACACATCTCTATAACAATGGCCCAAGTCACAGTGGAAACAAATGGCCTTTTAATCAGCATCCATGGCTTGCTGGGAAATTGGACGGGGAAAAACTGGACAATTTTTCAGCCTAATCATCTTCCATTTCCTCTGCCTGTTTTGTTGTACTATAACAGCGGCGGTATTGATCAGAATAGCCCCACGGTTGTGTATCCTCTCCTCGCGAAAAATCTCAGAAAGGTGTGTAAGATATCGTGTGATGCTCCGTTGCTCCGCACAATTAAGCAAAACTAAATCAACTCGCACACACCAGTGCCATCTGGTCCTCTTTAGCTGCAGTGGGACGTTTTGTGATTCAGCATTCCATTTGCCCGTGAGGTAAGCTGGCAACCTCGCCTTTAATCTCTCACCTCTGAGCTTTGATAGATGCGCCCATGACTCTGGCTTATGTCGCTGCCAGGCCGATAATGAATGTGCCTTCCCGACGCCTGAGAGAGGACAGATATGGACCCTTTAGGCTAAATCACAAGTCAGCCTCATTGACAGGGAGTCCGAAGGAAAAGGGATAGTGCACCTTAAAATAAAAATATCATTAAAAACTGTGTGTGACTTTTTTCTGTGAAACACAGAAGACGATATTTTGAGAAACCTAGTACAACTATATGAACCTCTTTAACTGACCACATATTGGTAATGTGTTGGGTTGTCACTTTGTAGGGATAGTTCACCATAAAATACAAATTCGATCATAATTTATTCATCCTTGTCATTTAAAACCTGTTTGGATTTCAGTGAAAATCAAAAGGAGATATGTTAAAAAAAAATCAGAAGTTTTGTGCACTGTAAAAATGACTTTCTTACTTAGTCTTTTTGTCTTGTTTTCCAGTAAAAATGTCTACAAATTCTTGAATCAAGATGCATTTCTCGATGAGCAAAATAACTTTAGAAAATAAGTCTTGTTTTTAGTAAAAAAATATGAGAATTTTTGCTTAATGGAGTAAGAAAAATAATTTTGAATTGAGTGACTTAGTAAAAGGTCAACCTTAATTCAAGATCATTTTTCTTACTCCATTGTCAAGACTTTTTGCTTGTTTTAAGCACATATTCACTGAAATTTCCTATTGGTATTACTAAAATCAAGACTTATTTTCTGAGGTTATTTTACTCATCGGAAAACGCAAATTGATTCAAGTATTTGTAGACATTTTTTCTGGAAAACAAGAAAAAAATACTTGGTAAAAAAGTCGTTTTTTGCAGTGTGTCCACACAATGGAAGTCAATAGGGGCCAGTGTTCTTTGGCTATCAACATTCTTCAAAATGTCTTTTGTATTCTCCAATTAGATCAAACGGGCTTTAAATGACATGAACTTGTTTCATTTTTTGGCTTAAAAATCTCTTGAAGAAATTTCCCAGAATTCTAGAATATTCAGTCAGGTTTTGACAGAATTGAAGGAAATGTTTAAGAATGAATATTCATAAAATGAACGATAATACACATATAAGGTCAGTTCTTTGAATGTGATGAAAACACTGTAACCTCATACACAGAGGCAGCTGTTTGTTTCAGCAGAAGTTATTTCTAATTTTAACTGGTGTTAGAGATCCAATTTTAGTGGTCACACTTTAACCACACAATTCTATGTTTGTTTTGTAGAGAAAAACAAAGTCCTGTTATTTATATTCTGTGTTTTGCTTTTAATGCACAGAACAAATGCAGATATAATTTGTTGTAAGTAACCATATCACGCATAGGTCACGCATGTGTAGATTGGCTTTCTTCACGATTTCTTTACAGTTTAATTGGATCATAGTCATTGTATATAGTACAATGAAAAGCTACATAACCTTTTTGTTTCATTTTCTCTAGCTCTCCTACGCTTTATTTCTCGATACACCTGTTGTGCCATTTATGATATCTCATTTTCTTGCTGTACCACCTCATCTCAAGCCTTTAATTTGCATTAACCGTAGTTTGTGCATTCTTTGCAGGTTTCCTAAAACTCATAAGTCTTCCTTTGTTTACTGTTCGTGCCATCTTTATACGCATACCGCCTGTTGAGCCAAGGACCACTCAAACAAGTATTGTTAAAAGTGCAGTGTTTGCATTTGCGAAACAGTTTGTTTCTGCAAATCCGTGATAGATCCCGTTGTTCCATTTCTATCTAGGAAAAGCAATGGCTGAGATCTTGTCTTAAAAAATAAAGTCATACTGTGTGTCAAATTCATTCACACCGATCCATTTCACTCAGTCTCTCCGTCACATGTCACACGGGACCCCCCGGTGCCACCCCGCAGAACACAAAATCTACAATCCTCTTCACATTCACAGCCATTTTTTTAATGACAGCCAGCCCATTATTCATTATGTGACATGCTGCTTTTCACTGTTAAATTGAACCTCGCAGGACTATTCCCTGACAGCGGCGTATGCCCAGTGATTGTACATAACGGATTCAGTAATAAGGGCAACATTTTTTAGGGAATGGAAATGTCGAGTCTGATCTGTGTCGAGCATGAGAGCTTCAGCAGGTCCACAATTGGATGTTTTATTCGGCTGTGTTAAGACCCAGTGAAACACACCTGGTACTTGTCTCCAGAAAGTGTTGTTTTCTGTTTGGCAGATAGTAGTGAAGTTGGCATCTTGTGGCATTGCATTTCTATTCGCTCTGCATTTTGAAAGGTGAAGCTGGAACCGTGACCAGTGTTTACAGAGCTCAAGACACAGTGTCACTCCCACCTGTGTACATGTACCAGCGGGTTTGTGATGGAGATGAAATCTAGTAGCGTGTAAAGTTAGGGCCGGCACGGCGGGAGACTGGAAAGGTGGAGGATAAGGGTTTGTTAATGGCTACAGGCAGAACAGATGCCAGCGGTGTGTGTTTCTCAATTGGTTTTGCCAGAAAGATATATTTCACATTGGACATCAACTATAGGGATCCAATCGTGTCTTTTTCGAACATGTCGTTTATTCAGAACGGTGACTTTTTGGATGCCTTTTTCTCCTTATCAACAAATAAGAATATTTTAACTCTTAAAGTTTAGAATTGCTTATTCATCTTGCTGTTTTTCACCATTGCGACATGACAACCGATACTGTTATTGATACTTGCGTTGTTTTATATCTGTGTATTCAGGTTTTAAATGGCGGATTAGAGGGTAATGCCTGTCATTATCTATCTCTGACTGATGTCTTAATGGCTGAAGTTTGCTCGACCTACAGTATGTGTGATATCTAGGGCCATATGATTTCCGCAATGAATTTGTAATCTGCTTTTTTGCGTGTTTATGAGTGAAAGAGTGGCATGGTTGGGCTTGTGGAGCTTTCAGCATCTGTGTTTAACAACGAGGAAGCTTCCGTCAAACACCCCTTTGCGGCAACAAGGTTTTTATTAGTTCGGCCAGGTTCTGGCATACGCATGGTTTTATAAATCTGAAAACATTTGTAAACCTACACACACTTTCAAGATGTCTCAGATCTTTAACCCATTCTGCTTAAATGTTATTAATGAAAGCCTTAGGATATAATGAATGCTTGAATGTTTGAGTATGGCACAATTGACCCTTCGCAAGCAGTTTGATTGACAGGCGATCTGACCAATGATAACGCCGATATTATGTGCCCCTGTGACTGACCGTCATTTTGTCCGACAAACAAACCAGTCCGACAAGCTGGTGCACTAGTAGAGCTTTGGTGATTTAAATGAAAGACACAATATTTTTATGGAATCGTGGAATGGAATTATGGAATTACAGACTAAAGCTTTCGGAAAGTGTTGTTTTAAGTCTTTTTCAGCAATGAAATCGGAAAGAAACAGCTGTACTCTGTATGTTGTATTTAACACAGATAAAGATTAAACAAGATGGAACTATAGATATATTTAAATCAAATGTGGTCAGTTTGGCATAATGAATCAAATTTGGTCAATTGGGGATAAGATGTACTGTATAAGATCTATTACTTTTAATTGCAATAGTTATATTCAATTCTGTCATTTCACTAACTGGTCTGACAGCAGTCATTGCAAATTGCAAATGAATTCATTTTCTCAGAGTCATTAGGCAAGAAATTCAAAAGCTCCTGTCAAACCATTTGTAATGTGGCTGTACCTTCTCCATTCATTGGCGTTTCTGTTCACTTTTTTACTCTCCCGAATGAGCGTTGAACTTTACATTGGCATGCTACTTCCCCCTAATGTGACCTAATATGCTCCTTTATACTACAAATTTTCTATAGCGCTATCACTCTTTGGTTTACCGACACGTTTCTCAGGTGAGGAAAAAACCTCAGCGGGTGAATTCGAACCTGTTAAACATTGTGTTAAACACACAATCAAAGAAACAGTCTTTAGACTTATCGACATCCCAGCCTGGTGATGTTTAAAGCCACCTGGCTTTTCACCTAACAATAAAACGCACATAAAAACAACCCTTAAATCCCCCAGAACGATTCCTCAATGTCACATAATGAATTCTAACCTGTATCAATTGCCTCACAGCCTCCTGGGTGGCTGCATTACATCATAATTCCATTCGGTAAAACCTCATACGGGCTCGTCTTCACCTGAGCTCAGCCGCTTTTATTATATGTGACAGAAAGACGTGCATTCTGACAATGAGCAGCTGAAGCAGGGTGCTTGCTTTGAAGTGCGTGCAGACTTTAATCCGGAAATATCCTGTTTGTGTTTCCGATATCTCCCTGTGACCTTTTCGTCGCAGTTCAGCACTTCCCACAATCCCTTGCTGAGACTGCCGTGAATCGTACGTGTCTCATTGGTCACGCATATCATGTCCATTTCCAGTCCGTCCCATGAAAATTTGCTTCATTTATCAATGCAAATGTGTCATATGTTCATTATCTGTAAGTCTATGGGCCCTATCGTACACCCGGCGCAAGGCACAGCGCAAGTGTTTTTGCTAGTTTCAGCCCGACGCAGTTCTCATTTTCCCGTCATGCGCTAGGTTGTTTAAATAGCAAATGCATGTGCGCTCATTTGTGCGCCCATGGTTGATCTAAAAAAAAGAGGTGTTTTCAGGCGCATTATTGGCGCGTTGCTATTTTGAGGAATTTAAACTATTTTTTTGTTCTTTAAAGAGTGCGTTAGTAGAAAATGCACCTCTGGGCGGGTTAACAACGCGTTTTCACCTCATTTCATTACACAGAGGGAAGCGCAACAGCACACAAACATGCCACAAATAAATGGAGTACAATGTAAAAGATGATTATTGTGGAAAAGAAGATCGTTTTGTCGAGGCTTGTCGTGTAGATGCGTTTCCTCGCTGGAGAAGCGCCCAGTCTTTGTTCTTGCAAAGTCCGTCGTGTAAATAGCGAATCGGCCATAGTAGTGCGAGCGCAACTAGCTCTTTAAGGGAATGAGAGACGAGACTCTGATTGGTTCACTGCACGTCACGCCCAAAAAACCCCCATCACTCATTAAGAGAATCGGGACAACCCGTTTAGAACATGCGTCCCGTCGCTTAACTAGCAAAAGTAGATTCGACACACCCTGAGTGCACTCGTGAAAATAGGCCCCATAGTCTGTTCAGCTGTCCATCCCTTTCTCATTTTGGAGGTTGAAAGGATCCAGACAGACCCAGCATGAGGTTGATACAGCGGTCTTCGAAAATATGCTTTCCACTTTCTCGGATTACCACGCAGAATACTAAATGGCCTCACATTGCATAAAACCAATTCATTTATTAATTTAAATGATGCTTCTTGTAACCCATAAGCACATGGTAGAGAGCATCTTTCTGCACGGTTAGACAGCAAACACTTAATTAAATGAGGAGAGGCTGAGAAGTAGAGAGAACCGTTCCCGCCTTGTGATGTGAAATGCGTCCCTATTGAAAAGTTTCTCAGGAGGATATATCCTCTCTCAGAAGTTTGTGTGCACTTTGTGATCAAGATGTTGGAAATTTCATTTTTTTCGGAGTTCTGCGAGCTTTGCCCACCTCTGTGCCGGGTGTGTGCGCTCACGTGTGCCTCGCCCAGGGGTGTAAAGAAGTCAGAAAGAGGGGAAAAGGAGACTCGACTGAGTCACTAAGGAAAACACAAGGCTTAGATTCTTTATCATTATTTCTCTTCACCTCTCATGACTGGCAGCCCCTCCTTGTCACTCACAGGAGCCCTGCTGGGAAGACGAGAGATTCTACTTAAAATACAGCCGCCACTTATTCTGCCTGTCATTTTCGGTACGTTTTTTAGTTTCACCCCCGGGCTTTTGTGCTTTTCAAATCATATGCTTTTTCTTCAGTTACATGTTTATTGTTCATATCTCTTGTTTACTTTTTATGACAACAGCCAATATTTATAATCTTAACAGAATATTTTGATTTTAGATGACATGCCAAATCGAATGCAACTAATATAAAGTTTGCAGACTACAGACTTGGATATATTGACGCTGTATTGGGTTTTCACTTAAAGGGACAGTTCAACCAAAAATAAAAGTTCTGTCATTATTTATTTACCCTCATGTCATTAACAACCTGTATGAATGTATTGGAACAGAAAAGAAGATATTTTGAGAAATATCTCAGTGGTTTTGTGTCCATACAATGGAAGTCAATTGAGTCCAATATTGTTTGATAACCGACATTGTTCAGAATATCTTTTCTTTACAGGTTTGAAATGACATTAGCATTTTCATTTTAAAGGGGTGATATGACACGGCTAAAGCGAATTTTATCGTTTGTTTAAGATGTGATAATTTGTATACAAAATTTAAGGTTAAACATTTATTTTTATTTTTTACATACAGTGCATGTTTGTATCTCCTCTTTGCTCCGCCTCTATGAAACGTGCAGAAGTGAGATGTGCTAAGATTGGCCAGTTAACCAGTGCGTACTGATTGGTCGAATACTGCAAGCTTGTGACGGAAATGTAAAGCCTCTTACCATATTTGGAACATCAGGTTCCAAAGCAATTTTACTGACAGGTACACCACCTTACTTGTGTATACATTTGGGCGGTCTTAGTCAAACATACCACGAACTGACATAGATTTGTGGGGGTGTGGATACACGAGGCGTTTCAGGCAGGTCTGTGTGAGCATTCGCTCTTAGATAGAATGCATCTTGGGCAACTTATAACACATCAAAGACACAGAAAAACATGCGTTCGCGCCAAATGACTCCTTTAAAGTGAACTATCCCTTTAATGTCTGTTGTAGCCTGTCTACTGTAACCACATACAAAACGTTCCCTCGCTGTGTTTTCCGAGCACCTAGAAACTGACTTGATGTTAGTTTTTGGAGTGTGTCTGCATTTGATACTGCACCTGGTCACTCCCAGCGCTTTTTATGAGGAATAGTAGCATCATTAAACTGGATGCGTAATGAGGCATGAAATAAACACGAACCATCGGCAGGAGACAGCGCTGCGCCCTGGGCACTGTGGGTAATAAGGTGTCAGGATTCGTTTTCTCAAGATTTAATCATCAAGACCTTGAAACTCCCTCCATTTGCGGTAAACAGATGCGTTCTGAACTGAACTGTGAGCAGCATGTCCTGCATGTGTCTTCAGAACGGTATGAAGAGATTTGGCTTGTTTTGTGTCTAATAGTACAGTTTTTCAAGTCATTTTTGATTTTTGATTTACTCAACAAAATCTTACTACGTAAACAAACATTTTGCGAAAATAAAATCTTGAAATCTTCTTTAGTGACTGTTAAGTTATTATAGTTATGATTTTAGTTTCATTTATATTTTTAAATTAGAGTTATCTTTTTTACATTTTTAGTTTTTGTGTTAATTTTAGTTTGGTATATGCTATTGTCATTTTATGATTGATTGGTTTATTTTTTATGCTTCTATTTAATATTAATACCTTTTTATTTTAGTTTTTCTGTAGTTTTGTCAATTATTATAATTTTAGTGCTTTAAACTTGTTTCAGTTTATTTTTGAGAAAACTTTTCAATTTTTCTTTAAGTGTTTCCAATAATGTTTAGGTCAATATTTTCTTTGATTTCAATTAACAAAAAGGTTTTCAAAGTTTTAATTTTAGAAAACTAAATTAACATTGGACTGTGAGTAAGGCCATGTCAAAGATTGAAGTCAATGTTTAGGAAGCAATTGTCAACTTGTTTTTTTCTGCAAATTAATATAAAAAAAGATAAATTCACCATGTATCATATTTGAAATCAAAATTTGAGTTCTTGAGATGTCAAGATCTATCTTTTAAAATAACCATTACTTATTTTGTACTCATATATATTTATTGCTATGACTACTTGCATAATTAGATTAGATAATGCATTATGCATATTTAGATTATTCTTGAGGCTGGATTTCACATATCACACATTATATTTGGTTCAGATTCAGTGTTGGTTCACATTATATTTATAAATTTCAGTTTTTTTAGTTATAAAATGAGCAAACTAGATATGTCACAATGTGTCGTCACATTCTGTGGAAACAGCCAATTACAGCAACAAATCCAGACTTCTGATTTAAAACGCTCTCTTCTGGGATTTGAAAAGCGGTACTAGAGCTCATAATGTTTAAGGGTCTTTAACGCTCAGGTGAAGAATGGTCCATTTTCCATAATGTGTATTGGTGTTCGGCTTAATTATCTGAAGCTGCATTAACCTTCCATAACAATGTTCTGACTGTAGATCCACCTGGAGCAGATTTTCAGGGTTAGAAGAGAGCATATTAGTCGCTCTCTTTTCCCCGGCGGCTGGATTTGGGCCGTCTGAGAGCCGAGATTTGGAATGGAAGAAATGACAGCCACTTGTTTCTTTAGAAGCGAGCACAGTGGAACAGCTTTTATTCCCATTTGAATTAATTATTTTGCGTCACGTTTTAGATCAAAAGTTTTACGGCGAATCTGTGTCGCGCTTATGGGCGGCGTATTGAAATTTCATTCCTCCGAGATGCCTGACAGACCTCCTGAAGGACTCGCAACAGACCGGCTTACAGCTTCCGCCTAAACAAAGACTGGAAAACTGTCATAGCAGAACATCTCGTAGTCATTAGCAACGTTCAGAATTATTTAACATCCCTTACTTTTTCCAATTTGATTGTGGAGTGCCACTTCCCAAAATATTAAAGGTGCCATGAATTAAAACCACAATTTTTACCTGAGCTTTTGTTGTATAAAAGGGAATCTTATTCAAGCGAACGTCATGTAAGTTTAAGAACTAAAAACGCCCTTGTTACTGAGATTACATCTGTTTTTGAGGATATTGAAGACATTGATAGGTTGAACAGCGCCTCCACAGAAAGGATATCAACGACTACTTCTCTTGCCCCGCCCACTGGTTGCATATGACAAGTCTGAAGTAACGCAAGTGGCGCGGAACCAGATAGAACGATCAAGCAATAAACAAACATGACGTTAATGATAGCAAAATATTGTGCCACCCCTAGTTGTGGAAGAACACAGTCGCTGAATAACCTTCCTTCATATTCCGATATTAGGAATGCGTGTTTAAAGTTTATTTTTAAAGACGTTCCAGCCCATTTGGGAAAAACATGGAGCGTTTGATTGTTTCATTTCTCAGAGGATTCCTTCATTAACAAAGAAGAGATCGACACTGTATTTGTGGAAAGACTAAAATTAAAAAGCAGTGCTGTGCCATCAATATTAGATCCGATAGGAATGGATGTCCTCAAAAATGCAGCATCATTTATATGTCTCAAAAGTGACATCATACCTGCCGTGATGTGTTGACATGCCACATTTGAAAATAAAATTGCCTTCTCACATTCCTACAGACTGTTTTCAACCACTTTACAGTACAAGCCAAACCCAAAGGTAACAAAACTGTGTGGGCAGACAGAAACGATTTTATTCCCATATGTTTTTTTTTTAATGAGCCTAACACGCTTACCCACGCAAAACTGTATATTTCAAGTCACGGCATTTTAAGAGCAAAATGTAAAAATTAATTAGCGAGGAGAACGCAAACACAGTCATTATGTTTCGAGTGGGGTGTCTCGCTTCACGTTCCTAATAAGCGTGAGGTGTGGAGGGGGGTTATGCTGATTAATCCAGCTTGATTCAGGGCTTTTCAATGACGAACGCGGGGTCAGGAGGTGGCCTCCTTCTTCTTTCCACAGGTCCAGACCATGAGTATAAAGACGCTTGGCTCACTGACCATCGGCGACGAGGAATTCTGATTGACAGTTTTTCAAATAAGGAAATCTCATCCTCCTTGGCAAGCGCTTCAGCCCATTTATCTTCCAGCACGTCGCATTCATCATCGCCATTCTCCCAGAGTGCTCTTGTGTTCTCTGAAAGAAGCAGCCAGCCTGCACTAATGGTTCTGTTGTTGTTGCCGTAGTAATTTACTTTACAAATGCACCAATCATTAGGTTGCATTGCATTTCATTATCAATTTTAAGCATGCAAACATGTTGATTTATTAGATTTTAAAGTGCTGTTATTTTCCTTTTTGTGCTAGTTTTTTTGTTTGTTTAACAGTTTTGTTAGTACAGTGGAATATGTCAAAAAGATGCTTGCTAAGAATTGTTACTGTTTATATGCAGCTTTCTAGACTCTGGTCACTATTTACAGTCATTGTAAGCAGGGGCGGACTGGCCATCTTGAGTACCAGAATGTATTATAAACGCGAATGCACGCAACGAGAAGGCATTAGCGTGTCCGACACATATGCATATAACACCCAAGCCCTACCCCCCATCGACCAAAACGGTGGAGGGCCGATGTGGGCCGAATAATCCAGAGCCGATTTTGCTTCTCAGCCCGCCCCTGATTGTAAGCAACTACTCAATGGAAAAGAGTGGTGTCAACATTATGTGTAACATCTTATTTTGTGTTTCACAGATTAAATAATAAAGAGTTTGGTATGAACAAGGGTAAGTAAATGATGACAAAGTCAAATGTTTTGGGGACTATTTTATATTGTAAATTATATTACAGAATGGTTAGGCACTTCGAAGAATCATGAGATATCCTTGTATCATTGGTAATGATGCATCTAACATAAAGAAACAGATGCTTATAGTGGAAGCCAGCCAAGCAAATAAATAAAATCACCGAAATTCTCACCTTCTCACAAGGTAATGTGATGTTTGGCGACTTTAAATGTCAACATCTTAGTTCGGTGGACCCAGCGTAGTGCTTCGAACTGGAGGGGCGGAGTGAGGCGGTTGTTGCAATTTGCAACCTTACCACTAGATGCCGCTAAACCCTTCACATTGCTCCTTTAAATGCTACTGTTTAAATGTTTTTTTTAATGCAAAAACTACTTTGTTTTGCCTTTTTAATATAACTTATTCTGTTCTGATTTAACCACTAACTTAAACTGTAAACTTAAACTGCAATCTGTAATTAACGTGATCATATTATGTGGGAGCAATGTGACGTGTTAACTTTAAAGACATTTTATCTTCTCCATGAAGCTTTAATGTTGGATAAAACTGGACTCATATGTGTAAAATTGTATTCGCATGTATTGTCAAATACTTGTGTCTTTAGTGTCTGAGCACTTCGTTCTCTGTGTTATCTGCCTGGAGGGCTAAAGGCATGTGTGAAGACTAATAATTTGTCTCCAAAGCCTTTTTGAAAGGGTGTTTGTTTGCCTAAGGGATAATATAGAGCAAGTGTTTGCACACATCAGCAAACCAGATCATAAGCAAGTCTGGGACATTGAATCTGACATGTCCAAGAGCTGTTGGACTATCGTTTCCCAGATGTTTGCATTTTTGTAATATAGAAGGATTCTTCCGAAGCAAACCAGCGTTTGAGAATCTCTGAAAAAGTAACTTCAACTCATTAAGAATAATTAACAGTTCAAGACAAATGGGTTTTGCTTGCCAGGCTTCAGCATTTTGCTTGCTCCCCTGAGCTAGGGAAGTTTACTTCATGAATATGCAAAAGACCAAGCGTGATCTGGGAAAAGAAAAAGATGTTATGGTAGCAAGCAAGCATCTTTTGGTCTCTTTGATTTGTAGCGTTTGAGCGATTGGTTGGTGTGGTCAAGTTTATATTATTCCTCCATTATCTGTCTGAACGCTCTGATGTGAGCAGCCATGATTTCTTTCTTTCAGACTGATTCATTGACATGTTGCCAATGTTACGAGCTCATCATACTGCTGTTTGTAGTCTGCTCGAGGTTTAATCTTTCTCATTTTTTCATTAAATCTCTAATACAGCTTAACCTCTGTGTCAATTGACTTCTTCTTTTGAATTATGAAACGTTGTTTTATTCGTTCTTACTTTCCTACCAGAATCAAATCAATGGACAGAAACAAAGCCTTCGCTTCTGTGTATTTCCAAGTGTGTAATCATCCAATATGGCGGTAAACAAAGATTAATTAACTTCTTTCATTATACTGAAGGAATTACGTCGTGATACTGAAGAAAGTTAATGTAGTTATAAATCTCTTTGATTTGGGAGAAGCCTGGGGCTACATTTCTCGCAATGCTTCATTGATTAATAAGAATAATTAATTTCGGCCCTGAAGTAGCTGTTAGCTTTAAGGGGCGCACGGGTGATGACGGCACCTGTCATTTCTGCATGACATTTTCTGTATGACAGCGGCAGACCAACGTGAACAGATGAAAGAAGACATCTGTGAGAGGCACGCCAGTTAGATGACACGCTATCAGTAGATTCACACGCTCTTTAAATCCTAAAAACAAATAATATTCCTTTGCAAACATTTGAAAGGGTTCGAATTTTAACCTGCGTTTTAATCTACCGCATGTGTCAAGATGCCACCAACGTAAACAAGATAAGTAGACAAGATGCTTTGCCAGACGACTGTGCGTTTTGAAATCTATCTACTGTGTACTTTTCTATCTGTGTGTTTTGTGAATGTGGGCATTAACAAACCTGATGTCAATAATGTGTTATGTTTGCAGGCTGTTTTAATTGATATACATAGTCTATATATATATATATATATAAATGTCATAGACATAGTCTAGTGGTTTTTAATAGACCACTTTGCAAGATACTGATCTAGAAGTTAAGTTTTTAAATCTCATATATATATGATACAGTATATAATGTATGTTTTTTGAGTTTACTACAGACATAAAGTCTGGTCCGTCTTTTGACTATCTTTTATAAAGTCTTTTCCATTATTTGTTTATTTCCAAAGAGAGATTAACATTTTTGAAAAATCATGTTTTTTTATTGTGCATTCCATTTAACATCAAATAAACTGCAGTCGGTTTGTTTTGATTTAAGATTTAAATTGAGGTCTTGTCCGTCTTTTTCCTTTGGGCATAAAGTCTATCTTTTTCCAACCAATAGAGATTTTTCAACTCAAGTCAACACACATTTATTTTGTTACATCATCACGTGCGGTGAGTGAAAGTTTTGGGTGCGTAATCCATACGGAGTAGAATGCAGTTGGACAGACAACTGTATGACAAACAACTGTATGACCTCACAGACTCAAATGACAGTATGTAGTGTAGATGAACTGTGCAAAGTATAAATAGACAGACTGTACAAAAAAGACAATATACATTATACACACATGGACAATATATACATAATATACACATTAGACGTCGTTTTGTAATGTGGGTACAAGCTTATGTGGTACAAGCTTGTTGCTTATGTCATACTGTATATCATACTGTATATACAATTTACATTATTATACAGTCGAGGAGAAAATTGGACCATTTTAGAAATTACTTCTAAATGTACTTTTTTTGTTTAACAATTTTTCTCCCAAATTAAAAAAAAATGAGTCTATTTATATTTAAATGTAAATGTAAAATAAAAGAAATGGAGAAACAGAAAATAACAGAAAAGATCCTCCGTTTATTTCAGACCTTAAATACTGCAAAGAAAACAATTTCATATTCACTTTTAAGCAATACAATATTTGTACATGTATTTAGGAAAAGTAAAAAAAAATATGCGATAACCTGGATTTTTCATCACAGTTTTCATGTGTCTTGTCATGCTGTCAGTCTTTCACATTGCTGTCGGATGACTTTGTCACTCCTGAGGTTTAATTTTGTTTTAATTCAACAAACACTGAACTGGAACGGCCACAATACATCTAGAAATGCTGCTTAATTGAAAACTTGGTTGACGTAACAGTATATATAACCTCCATTGAAAAATGTTAACCTTTCTAAAGCTCCTTTTCAGCAGACACTAATAAAATCTGTATACCTTGCCTTCTTAAAGTTAAGTTGCAGTTGGAGCTTGAAGCAAATTGAAGGGTTCGATTTCCAGTGTGTCGAGCATTTTCATAGTTTCTTCATTTCTGTTATATTGTTTATACTGCAGATGGCCAGAGATCAGCTCAGCAGTAAATACTGTTATGCAGACAACAGTGTCGGTCTGTTTATGTTAACATATGCCCATACTTTTCCATTTTTTAATCTTTTTCTGAAGGTCAAGTCTCTTCATGTCAAGCGTTTGTGTACATCAGCTGATTTCTAGTGAATTTTAATCATGTTTGTAATCACCTGCCCCGCTGAATAGAGAAACATGCCCCGGGTCCATGACCAAAGTACGGTATAATGATTTTCTCTGTCAAGTAAAGGTTTGTTTAAAAAAGCACATTAGTTTCCAAAACAAAAGTCAACATTGTATTCGATTTGGATGCTGCAAGGCTCCTGCAAGTCGTTCTTTGGGTTCAGGAATGGGTGACCGGCCTTCGATTTCCCTTGATTGATGGAAGGCAGGTTGTGACCTGCAGTGCATTAGAATGAACAGATAAACAGTTGTTTACACCTAAAAGCCTGACTCCATGTTTTTAGTGATGTAGTGTAAGAGAATGAGCTATTTTGTGAACGTATAGACATCAGTCATGAAAGGTGTTGTTGTTAGGCACGGTGATGCGTTATCATCATCATGTGGATGCTTATATACATAGATGCATCTCCAGCTTTTATCTATTAATCTATTTTTTTACACTTGTCCTCTCTCCACCTTTTTCTCTTTCCTCATATTTGCACGCTGTTCTCACTCCTGAATGAAAAGATATATCTTAGATGCCTCCTACTGTCGTCCGAATACAGAGTCTCCAATAGAGCGGTTTGCTTTTTTCTTCTGTTAATTCAGAGCGCTTTTGCGACTTAAAGGAATTTCGTCCTCGAAATGGCGCCTCTTTAATAGGCTGTTTCGTATCTGTGAAGGTTTGTTTTGTTGTTCTTTAAAAGGCCCTCTTTGCATGCCAGGTCTGTTGGCATCGTTTCATGTGGTCTCAGTCTCAGGTCTCAGTTAGCGGGTGTCGTGGTTGTGGAGAGCCGAAAGGAACGGGCATAACAAAGTGTGAGGAGGGCGTGTGCCGAAGCCTCGCTGCTTAGTAACTGAAGAACGGATGAAACGGCCCCATCAGTTCCTGCCACCTGCCGAGCTTTTGAAGCCTATCAACTCTGATTCCATCGACAAAATGGAGATGAGTAATTACGCTGCAAATAATACAATGTAGAACATCTGTTCAAGGTTTCATTTGAGGAATTTTTTTTTAGATGGGAAAGCACAACACCCCTTTTTTCCAAAGTGTACAATGTAGTTTTATGTGTGATGTTTACACGGTGTTAAAGGGGTGATATGACATGGATGAAATGAATATTAGTGTTTGTTTTAGATGTCATGTAATTTGGATGCACGATTTAAGGTTCAAAAACTGTGTATTTTCCACATACTGTGCATGTTTGTGTCTCCTCTTTGCTCCGCCCCTCTGAAACCCGCAGATTTTTTACAAAGCTCGTGGCTCTGAAAGCGAGGTGTGCTATGATTGGCTAGTTAACCAGTGCGTAGTGATTGGTCTAATACTGCAAGCGTGTGACGGAAATGTAACGCCTCTTACCATATTTGGAACATCAGGTTCCTCTTCAATTGTACTGACAGGTACGCCCACCTTACTTGCGTGTACATTTGGGCGATCTTAGTCAAAGCATACCATGAACAGACGTAGATTTGTAGGGGTGTGGTTACACGAGGTGTTTCAGGCAGGTCTGGGTGAGCATTCGCTTTTAGATAGAATGCATCTTTTGTACCCATACTTTCATTTTAACAATTTTATGCGTTTAATACACGCATGGGCCACTTATAACACACCAAAAAAAGACACAAAACATGTAGACAACTAGTCATTGTGCAGCTGACTACTGTCGTGTGACTTTCCCAAATTCTTCACTATTACCCTTCCAGATTCACGCAACATCTTTTCATTCTTGTAGCAACAGCCCTGGTCCACAGGAATTAAACAGTTTTGATCATTTCTCCAGTGAGCGGTGAGACCGAGTCACACAATTGGAAAGCCATTGTCCTAGGGTGTGTTTGATTTGGCTTGAAAGGTGGCAGGTATATCAGGGGTTAGACTGATGACCTGTGTCTGTTTGATGTAATACCAGTCAGGGTGAGGGGTGTGTTTCTCCTGGGGTCAGAAAAAGATGAAGAGCCCCTGTCAACATCTGCCACAAGCGGCTCAGGGCTGTTTTCTGTGTGTGTGTGTGTTTGTTTAATGACCTCTCTGGACATTTTTTGCTGTCCTATCTTTCAGCAAACTGCTGACTGTAAAACACCCCCACAAACATACACACCCTGCCTCAGTCAGATGATAAATCTGTCGTCCAAACAGCATGTAAAACAGAAGTCCTTCGTATGCATGTTCCTTTTCCCCTTAATCTAGGAGAATGCTGGGATGTTGTCAACCCATGGACAAAACCAAATGTGGTGTTTAAATGAGTCTTCTGTCCATATTTTATCCAACCATGTTTGAGAGCGCTTTTACCCAGTGCTTGAATTAAATCGTGTATTATGGGGGGACCCACTGTGCAATGTTTTTTCTTGGGTGGGACTTAAAATCTTAAAGCTTATTTAATAGTTTTAAAATAGTAGGTGCATCTTTTTGCCATGTCTTATCTGCACAAATTTTAGATTCTTCATTATTATTTTTTTTTTTTAAAGTATATTTTTCATGAATGCCTTATGGGGGTCCCTGTTCCCCCAGCTCCCCCTCAAATCAAGCACCGCATTTAGCCGGAAACTGTCGAAGGTGAAGATGGTGAGGAATAGCGTCGAGACTTTAGACACTGGCAGAATTTTTGGGGGGAAATAGGTTGCCAAAATTGTACAGAATTGTATAGTGTGCACATGGCTTTAGAAGATCTCAGACAGTAAAGCTGGAAGGCACATCTACACTTCAACATTAACCTACATGCTATATTATAGACACCCATTTAAAAAACCCTGGTTTTCTCATGAAGTATTTATGCATTCACTACTGTCTTCGTCCAAGTCGTGATGATGAGAGGTTTGAATGAAGCTTTTTCTTTACATGTACGTGCACACAGATGAGTGCTCTATTTCATGCAATCCAATCCCGCAACAAACACCTTTCCTTTAACAGTGGCTTTTATTTAAACTATTTGTCACTCACATGTCATACGTGTCACAGCACAGAGAAATGTCGTGTTTCAAAGCCGCCCACTCAATCTCTTTCACTGCAGTCTTTAGTTTTTTTTTCCTTTTTTCGAAAGCCACTGGGTCTCATAAGAACGAGTGTTTTTTACCCTCAGCCAGTGCCTGGCACACTTCAAAAGCTCTAATCTCTTTGACCCCCACATGAAAGACCCAACGTTAGGCTCAGCCCATGGAAATAATGGGCGAAAGATGATAAATGTGAAAAGTTAACGCGGTAGCTAAACGTGAACATCAGCCATGTGAAGGAAGACATTAAGCATTCCGTCAGTGGGATGAGGTTCTGCAACGTCTCAAAGACCGAAGCTATGTGATGAAACTGTAGTGGCTCAGGTCTCTGAGGTCTTATTCTAAATGTGAGTGACAGCCAGAATGGCTTAAAATCCCTTTGTATAAAGTTTTATTATGAATTCATGTGCTGTAATTTTAGACATATTATTAGATTTTATTGTTAGAAGTTAGGCGTCGTCTAATGAAATTGCATTTAAAAAAATCATACTTTTTTACATTTAGACTATGCAGAAAAGTTCATATGCAGCTCTTCATATTTATTAACCTTATCTTTTCTATCAATGGTTTTAATAAAATGTTCTTAAGGTATTTACTCTTTCATGTTGTCAGAAACTTTTGTTATATTTTTCTATATATAATAATAATCTTTTATTTACTTTTTTGTAATTTAATTTTAAATTTAGAAAAAAATCTGTAGACCAATTTTTCCATAATTATTATATATATCCCTCATTTATCTTCAGAAGTCATGTGGTCTGACTTAAAGATCCATTTATGGTATTTTTTGCATGACAGGTCTGTGAATGAACTGTTCTTGCATTGAATAAAACTACATGATGATTTTGCGTAGGGGTCGTGAGCAATCATTCATAAGATATTTTGAATATTTACCAGACGTGTGAAGAAACACAACTTTTGAAGGTACCTCTTCACGCTCCTATGAGGACGACTACTGGGACAATAAAACGGCAAAAAGCCAATTCATAGCAAAGTTGTGCCGAACTTTTGCGCACTCCGTTTCTTCACACATCCATGTGGGAAAAGAATCGCACCCTCTCCAACACACTTGGTTGTCCCGAGAGAAATACCAACTTTGCAGAGGTATTTGTGCTTTGTTATGAAGAGACGCGCTGCTTGGATGAAACCATTTATGGCAATTACCAGAAGCAGCTTTTATCTCTCCAGTATCTCTCTAACAAATGATCTCCCCAGCATCCCTTCAGAAGCCTTAAGCAGAGCTCTGATTAGAGATGCCGTTGTATGTGTGAAAATGGCGTCACGTTGTGTTAGGTGACACTCAAAGGATTCAGAGTCAGTGCGAAGCTTGTATAGTCCCTCCTGCAGCGTATGTTCTGTGAACTGCATTATTGATTTAATTATGAGCTCATCTGTCCCAGCCTTTGCCACGCTAGTGTCTAATGAGAAAGGTCTAACCAATAACAGTTCTCAGTGTATCATCTGTAACATGTAACTAGACACAAAAATAAGCTCTGGTCTTAAAAGTCTTGTTTATTAATAAGAAATAGGTTAAGGTAAGTACTTTTTTGCCCATGCATTGGCGGGTGCCAATTGCATTCAGTGTATGCATTTTATGCATTAATGTATTGAAGGAGTTTTTAACCCGTCTCCTTCAAAGATTTGTCTTGCACATCATACATTAAATCCCATTCCAAAAATATCCATTCATTTCCGAGCTCACTCTCTATACCTCCATCTCACCTTTAAGAGAGCGCTTGCTGTGCAATTCTTTACATTTCACACGCTCGAAGCACCAGTTGAGTAAAGGGGCTGGAAAAAAGAATCTCTCTCCTATGACGGTTATATTGTTTTCTTCGTTTCAGTTGACCTTTTCCATTTCCTCAGTTTTACCGCATCTGTCGAGCACTGCTGATTCAGGACAGAGACTGTCGACCTGCCTTTCTACAGCTTCCATCCATCAAAACAATCGGCTCTGACGATCGATGAATTTGCGTCCGTCACGGACAAAATCGGTTGAACGGGTTCAGTCGGCCGAAAGTTACTCATGTTGTCAGCATTGACATAGAGGCACAACTTTGCTATGAATTGGCATTTAGTCACTGACATTTTAAGCTCTTTTATTGTTCCAGCAGTCGTCCTCATATGGGTGTGAAGAGGTACCTTCAAAAGATGTGTTTCTCCAGAAAGAATCTCAGGAGCATTCAGCAGAACAAATTGACTTTGGGGCGATAGAATCGTAAGTGCTAAAATGATAACTCGCTTCTAGGTACTTCTACAGCCTACAACATGGCATGTTGGTTTTGTCACACATTGTGTTAATGTGTGAGAATGGGGATCTCACTGCTAAAACAAATGCGATTGCAAATATGGATTATACTAAAGCATGATGTCACATATTACGACTAAACAATGTAAACTCAAGATGGTTGTGTGTTTTAGCCTTACACTGTGTCTACACACCACGCCGCATACAGTTTGGACAAAATGTAAAATTATGATGGGTTCTAGTTCGTCTCTAATTTCTTTTTGTTGCGTGGCGCCCCACAGGCTGGACTGGGAAGAAAAATTGGCCCTGGCCTTTTTGGCAGGGGGGACGGGGGGTGCATGGTAGGTTCTGTCGACCGGGGGGTGGCATGCATACATGTCTTCTGCATTTCCGTTGCGTTTATTTGTATTTATAATACGTCCATCTCAGCAGCCCAAGAGTCCGTTCCGGCCCCATACGTTAGGGGCCCACCTGGAAATCTCCTGGAACGCTAGATGGCCAATCCGCCCCTGGCACCCGGTGTAGACACGGTGTTACAGTACATTTTCTGTGACCAAAAGTTCAGCCCATCACCACTAAACTATGAGGAAAATTCTGTCCTTTTGCCCTCGTTTCACTGTTTTGAAAGCCTGCAATCTCGGGTCGACTGAATTTATGCCCACCCTGTCCCATTAAACATACATCATCCCTATGATTTTTCCAGAAGATAAATTTCTTTATGAAACAGTGAGTGAGACTAATTCATGGCCTGCTCCTTCAGCACAGCCTGTAAAGGTTAAGTGAGTTGTGTCTTTTAGACTAAGACTTTTTAATAGCACTGTGTATTTTTTTCCCTGGGCAGAGAAAAGGATGTTTGTCTGGTGTGTTTGTTTATGTACGTGATGTGACAGACGGAGTTGAACTGATTTAATAAGGCCATTCATCACAGAATGCTGATGATGGGTTCCCTTCTCTCTCTTTCTATCCTTCTGTGTCTTTCATGTAAGCATGCCCCTCACGCTCGGGTTTTCTGCTTCTCTCTTTATAGCAATGAGATTATTGGATCATGTGACAAATTCACCCACTTAAAAGTCAAGGATACCTTAGTCAAACCTCACAGGCTTAAAATAGAAAACAAGAGGTGGGAGACTGTAAATACACAAAGGATTTCTAAAGTTCATAGAATGGTAAGAAGTACTTTTGGGAATGTGATTTTTGCATATCCGGCTGTCTTTCTCTTTAGAACTTGCGAATGCCTTTGTTATTTTTCGTCTTCCAATGTATGGTTAATGAAAATCACATTTTGCTAACGCTGGGTGTCTCACGAATAATTTGACATGAAATGCATGTACGTGAATGGATTTTGAATATCCTATTAATGTGCTTTGATCACATGCTGCAGAATATAAGATTAGCACTGACAACTTCTTTACGTAAGATTTGTCAATCTTACCTTTCCCTGAGAGCTGATTCGGCGACAAAAAATCTTCAAAGCTTTTATTGCATAATATACCAACTGTACATTTACAAAGAACCGCAGAGGATGCATGTGAGCCTCACTCTGGTCAAAGATATTAAAGGGATATTCCTCTCATAGTAGGAAAAGTTACTTGATAATTTTTTATCTGTTGAACACAAAAGAAGTCATTTTGAAGAATATAGGACAAATATAGGAGTTCTTGGGCACTTTTGACTACCATTGTGTTTTTCCTACTATGGGAGTCAATGGGGCAAAATCTGTCTGGTTATGCACTTTCTTCCAAATATCGTTCTCTGTGTTCCTCAGCACAAAGACATTTATACAGATCTGGAACAATTCGAAGGTGAGTCAATTATGACAGAATTTTCATTTTGGGGTGAAATATCCATTCAAGTTGTTTAGAAAAAGATGCTTACAAGTTAAATTGCATTGGCAAGTACACCCCCGCCACTTTTATTTTCAGCATTGAGTCATTTTAGAATTGATTTACTCACTCTCAGGCCATCCAGGATTTATGTGACAAGATTTTGGGCTTAAACCGTAGTCATTGGTGATTCATAACTCCACAGGTGGTCTTACTTTCATAATCAAACAAAATGAATACCTCTTCCTCCTGATGTCATATTGGAGTCTTTTGGAGCGAAAATCACCGTTCTGTGTAAGAAACTGAACATCATGAATATCGCTATAACGTGTTATTGATATACTTGGAAAAAGTATTTTTCATTTCATTTTGGGTGTACTGTATCTTTAAGTTTAGGTCATAACTATTACAAGATCGTTTGGAGTTCATCACTTGAATGCATTGTTTTGCATCTCCAAACCTCCACTTTTCTTAAAAACGGTGTAAATCTAGTTGTTTGAAACATCTTCTTCAGTGGTGTCAGATCACTTTGCCTTTGGCCTTGTAAAGGGAAAGCTCTTGGGTCTAGTGGAGATGGAGAGCTTGCTACAAGTGCTGTCTGACTCTGGATGGGTTCCTGGCACAGAGCTGTTGAAGTAAGTGAGATACAATAATAACCTCAATCAGACTGGTTCTGAACCTTGCCGCTGCCTGGAAATACTGTTTATTTGAGAAGATTAATAAACAGCAAGTGGGTTTTTTTACAACAATCTGTGTTTAATGGTCTAATGTTGAAACTCCAGCGTCTTGTGTTTGACGTAATGAATTTTGTGACTTTGTGTTGCATTGAAGTTAGTTGTAAAGGCATTGAACTGTCTCTATGTCTGAACACTCGGTTCAATGACCTTAGACGTCTCATCCCGGTCTGAAAGTGTCACCTGAGGGAGATGGAAGGCTTCGCTCAACCCTCGGATCACATGACCTATTGTACATTCTGTGGGGGATCAAGGTGGCTTCCTCAGGGGGCTGGAACTGGATACCGTCTGAATAATGCTGACAAAACCATTTCTAAGTAGTCTCATGTCTACAAAAAGTCCACACGAGAAATATTTATTACTGAGATGTCAAGTACATAGAAATATACGCTTTCGTAGTGAGTGGTATGTGGATTTATAGAAGTTTTGTAGTTGGATGTATCACCAGCCAAAGCTATACAAATGAGACCTGAGCTTGCAGTCTAAATAAATGTGATAGAAAAAGAGACGTTTTGTTATAGAAAGTCAAGTTATTTATTTATTGGACAGATTTACTTCGTGCAGAATATGGCAGAAAGGTCAAAGGGTTTGTGGAGAACTGGAAAAGCCATCGTTCACAAAGTTCTGAGTGTCCTCTGCCTCTTGAGTTGTTGTTTATTAAATATTTACAGATGGTTGATTTATCAATAGCTTTTTAAAACTCTCAGCTCAGTTTAACACAATGTACCGTGTTTAAATCCTCTCTGATCGACACAGTTTATAACTCCAAAAATCAGCACAGAAAATGCTAAAAAAAATTGCTAATGTGTAGCGTGATTAGCACTGTAATAAGTGGAAAACATGCTGGTAATTTATGCCACACTGTAAAAACATCTTTAAAAATAGGCAACAATATACGTTACTGTATTGAGGACTTTCTGTATTAATATTTTACAGCTGTTTTAACTGCATTTTAAATTTTGCGTTGTGTTTTAACATTAACGAAAGTGTCAGAAAAATAAACATATAGGCTAAAGTACGACACTTTATCATTCTGCATTTTTGTCTTGTTTTCTAGTATTTCTAGTATTTTTTCTTGTTTTATGAAAATAAAAGAAATATGTAAATTTATGTTTAAAACAAGCAAAAAACTTTCACTTTATTCAAGTTACCTTTCTCACCAGATTGGCAGATTTTCTGCTTGTTTTAAACATAAACTTATCTCAATCTTAAATGATTCCTATATTAGAATGTTTAAATATTTGTACAATAAAACAAGCCAAAAATGCTTAGTAAGAATCTAATTTTTTGCAGTGTAGCAGAAAATGACCATTAGCAGTACATTAAATAAATACTGAAAATACTTTTATATTAATACAGTTTTTAATATATTTCTTACCATTTTTTTTCATTATTATTGTTTTGACAGATTTTTGAAAAAGTGATAAGTACTTTTAAGGTTAAATTGTGTCCCATTGAGCACCTTAAACTTCTAAACCTTGATCACTGAATTCTGACTACTGAAATATACTAAAATAATACAAATGGACACAGAAGTCACCGCGTGCTAGTGAAGGCTAAACGTCCTGCTGCTAAAACGTTGGAATATGTGGAATATGACTCAATGTTTCCTTCAAAGTTTAAAGAACCATATATGCATATGCATGGCATGTATGCCACAAAAAAACCCATTTTTTTCTTAACATCTATTTACTGATATACGTAGTGCTTTCAAATTTCACCCTTTAGCAAAAGAAGCATCTTCATTTCTGTGACTGTGTGTTTTCTCTTCTCAAGCTCATCTGTAAGGATGGAGAGATCAGAGGGAAGAGAGGAGCTTATTAACAGGGAGGGTGACAGCTCACTTGGTATGCATGAAAACAGCAAGACTAACCTTTTATCAATCGGCTTTCATCGCTGACCTGCCTTACGTCAAGACAACACAAAGCAATCGGTCAGCAGCATTTCTCTGGCTTGTTGCCCCAGCAACAAACTCTGAAAACTCATTTTATTACGTCTCCATCGGCTTTGTTAAAGTCAGTACCATCTCTGACTCCAGAACTTCTCTCATTTACTTAGAGCGCTGTTAGGCAGGTCATTTAGGAGTATGCCGTGAAGTGCGCTTTTCATAAATAATGAATATCTGGTACCGTTGAAAGGGCTTTAGAAGTTAAAGCGACTGAAAAGGTCTTGTATTCGGCCTCTCCGTTCTCCACCCGTCGTATTTAAACACATTCCGGCACATTAGATTAATAGTTCTGAGTTTTCCTGCGCCATCATCTCTCTCAAAGCTCCGACTTCCAGGCTCGTATTGATGTGGAACAGACTGTGAAAGTTCACCGGCTTTTCAGTGCGCCGAGGGATAAATAGGGGAAGACGAAGAATGGAGGAAAGAGGCATTTAGCGTTTCACCCCTGAGGCACTCAAAATTCTCGGACACTCCTCTGGTCTTTGAGACTGTGGGGACGAATAGTTCAGTGAAAAGGGGCAGAAGTGGCAACAGGAGAGCGATTTAGGTGAGGCTGGATTTGGCAGACTGGCTAGTGGGCGGGCCTTTTGAGTGATGAAACGGTGCATAAATAATGGCGGGGGCAGGGGGGGCTCTGGGTCCTCTGTTGCCATGGAGACCTTTGTGGCTCGGTTGTGAGCGTGAGGTGGTGACCGCCAGCGCCTGTAATGAGTTGAGGAATTTCTCTAATGGGAAGGGCTAAGTGGAAGGATGGGGTTGTGACGATCTCGCCGTCTGGTGTCTCGGGCGTGTGGGCAGCTACAGCTTCTCTCGCTCTAGGCTGAGAGTTGAGAGACGGTGGGAATTTGGATGATTATTAAAAGGTGAGTTTAAATTTCTGAACTCTATCATTTGTTTGTTTTTATGGCTTGCTTGTTATCCGTAGCCTATATTTGTATTTTGTACAGCTTGAAAGCTGAAGTTCTGCTTCCTTTTTCTTTAAGGGGAGCTACAATACAGCGTCTGGTTTAAACAATTTTGGGGGGTATCCGACAAGAGTGCTGTGTGATGTACTTTTGTTTCACATCTGTGATTATTATTTACATTTATTGAAGGTTGGTTATGGATAATGATTGGGGCCGCGACATAGGCCCTTTTCACAATGACGTAACTTAACTTCCTCCTTTTCGCAAAGCAGTGTATCATAACATCTGTCTTGCAGCAAACAAGGAGAAGAAGAAGAACTTCCGTTCTCCTTGATAATGTTTTCAAGGAGAAAACATGATCCTTTATAATCAAACAGGTATTGTTCAACGAAGATTTTGTGTCTTGTCGTAAGCAAAAATTTGTCTGCAGATGTTGTACATCATCTAGCCGTATTTGTGGCAGCTGTGCAAGGGACTTGGTAAAGTCCATTCTGAGGCGCTAGCGGAAGTAATGCTACACTTCTTCTCGGCAAGACGGAACATGCGTGACGCCATGTGAAAAGGGCTTTATTTAAACTAGGGATGCACATAATGTTTGGCCACCTTAAATATTCCGCCGAATTTGTGAAATGGCTGAATAATTTTTAACGAACTTTGCCAACGTAACGTGGTGCGTGAGCGTTTAGTTAGAGGTGCGCGATCGGCAGTGTGGAAACACTTTAAAGTGTCTGAAAAAGACGCCAACGGTGCTTATATATTTATGAATCATCTTTCATTTGTTGTGGGTTCATCCACTTTGTTGCACTTATAGTCTTTTAGCAGACAGTTATGGCCTATTGCTATTCCAGAAGGGCCATTAAAAGATGACCAAATATTTTGTAATTTATTTTTAACTTATATTGTGCTTCAGTTTTCTGATTGTCTGCTGATAAAATGTTCAGTTTTAAATAAATATTTAAAATTGAATAGTTGTGTTGCTATTTTTATTGAAAAGCAATACAAAAAGTTAAAAAGCATTTTCTGATTATTTATATAAATGTTATGTGATAAAATGGGCTAAATAAAATGCCAAATTGCAACAAAAAAATACATGTTCGGTATTTGGTAAGTGTTTCACATCAAATTCGGCTTCGGCCAAGAATTTTCATTTTGGTGCATCCCTAATTTAAACTATTAAAATACTAAAAAAGTGCATAGACTCTAAAAAGTGTTGGTTATTTTTCAACCAGCACTGAGCCAAATGGGGAAGAACTCAACCTTTGGATTGTAAATTGACCATTGCTGGTTTGTCTTAACCCATTATTTGGTCAAATAGACTTTTTTTAGGTTAAATAGTTGGATTTGTCCCTTTTGTGGTTTGATGATGTGTTTTGTGGCAGGCAGCTGGTTGGTCGGGATTGAGTACGGGTGAAGAGAGGTGCTTTGGGATTGAAAAGTGATAAAGAGTTGTTTTGGTGTCTGAGAACAGAGGCTGGTGGGATCCACCATCATCAAATTCAGCGCACAAATGGCTTTCAGAGCTGGATCAATAAACCCTTCTATTGTATGACCCCCTGTGCATGTGGTTGCGGATAAGACCTTCATCGATCCTGCTGACTAGCTGTAATTAAAACAGGTAAAGGGTGACGGGAACTCCTGCCATAGAGCGTTCTGATTGGTTTCTGAGTTTCTATTTTATTCTCGTCTCCAGGACGATTTCTCACCGCTGATGAGTCGTGGGAATGAAAGACTTCGGGATCTTAGCTCTTTTTTCCTCATGGTTTTTAACCCTGCTTCTGTTTCTGCGGGTGCGTTTGAGGAATCAGAAGTTGTTTGAAGGCTTTTAAAGAGATTGTCGTCTGGTGCTGTGCCCAGGCTGGCAGGGTTTGTGTTAGTGGCTCAAAGCTTGGCTGCCTGGAGGGGGCAGCTCGGGGCTGGCGGTCTAAGCGTTTAGATGTGTCGTCCGGTTGTGGAATGGGCCTTTATTGGTGCTGATGGTGCACTTTCTGTCCCAGCTGGGGTGTTAGCAGTGATTATCACTTCGCAGGGCTGGCCGCAGGTCTGCCTGTTTGATTTATAGCTGGCAGGAACACAGCTACACATTCCTACACAGTACAATGTCTAAAGAAGATTTTCTGTGGGGGATTATAGAGTTTAATGAACTACTTTTTACACCAATTTTAATTAGAGAAGAGTACAAAACATCCCCTTCATTCTTTGTGTTAAATGGATCTGTTGTTATAAAAACTGCTTTGTTAATAGATCTTTCCATTTTTTTGCCAGATCTTAAAATTGTCCCATGTTGTGACTCTCTTGTGAGAACCTATAAAAAGTTTTGTCGTCTTTTGGTGCAGCACCCTTAATGTTTTTGCATTAAAACTTTTTTTTTGTTTATGGTGAAATAATGTTATTCATGATTTAATATTAAATAAATAGCCCTGTATACAAAATACATTTCAAACAATTAAAATAAATCTCTCTTATGCTATCTGCATATTATTAAGATATTTTATTCTAAATTGTCACATCATAGGACACATTCACTGTAGAGTTCAGTATTTTTTTTTTTTAAAACAGCGAAAGAATTGACATGGAGTCAGTAACCCATTTTATGTTATCAAACATCAGACTTCTCACTACATAAATGTATGTATTTTTCTTTTAAAATTATGTTTTTCAAAAGACAACATTTACTGCACATTTGTCAAGTACCTGTGTAAATAAAAGCGGGAGGAGTGTATGGAGTGAATTAGTGTGGCTCAGTTGTCCAACTTATAGAAAATGTGTCAATTGTAGTTTTTTAATCCAAAAATAGGCTAAGACGCTTCTTATATCAGGAGTATACTTTGAACCTGATGCAGAATCAGCGTGCAAGACCTGCGAGTTGTCCTTGAGGTGATGCATTGGAATAGTTTTTTCATGTTCTATAAAGCAAAAGTCAAACGATATCTGTGGCATCAGGACAAATCAACTCTTCTTCGATCTTTCATAATGTCTTGTATTGTGCAACATGTACGAAGCGTAGACAGATGCATGAGTCAGATGCACTGTCGCAATGTGAGCTGTATTCTGTTTTTCTTTTTCTGCTCATCCCCCAGCACTCAAATTCTCTTCACCTGTTGATGTGCACTGTTTTTTAAAGATTTTGATTTTAATATGCTTTATATTTAATGTGAATAACGTCTAATGAAGCTTTAAAGAATTGCACTGGTAACCGATTCTCTGTCTCTTTCTCAGGAGCTTCAGTTTGAAAGATTAACTCGAGAGCTGGAGGCGGAGCGTCAGATAGTTGCTACTCAATTGGAGCGATGCAAACTGGGATCTGAGAAAGGCGGCAGCATGACCAATATCAGGTAATGCTAATGTACTGTGTGGGTGTGTGCAGTGGCTATCTAATGCTTCAAGAAGTCTCTAATGACAACAGAATTACTGTAGCACGGAAGCGTTCGGTTATTGAGATGCTGACACGATTTATTGACTTTTTGTGCATGAGGGAAGAGTTATACAGTAATCGAGCTCATTCTGTGCTTTTGTTTCCATGAGGTGCTTGTATGTTAAGGTTGGTTAATGTATCTGCTAGAATGGGTTGGCGTGGGTGGATGTGCATGCATTAATGCATATCGGTGATGATGCTTTACTGGGCATACGTGTGGTTTACTTGTGAATCAGTCACGTGACACAAAAAGGTTTTCTTTTCGAGCCTTAGAGAACCACAAATATTTACTGCATGGTTGGAACCCCACCCGAGACCTCCACACGCTGCTACTTACATGCAACTTTACGTTATTCTTGTCTCCTACACTGCAAAAAAATGACTTTCTTACTCAGTCTTGAATCAAGATGCATTTTCTTGATGAGCAAAATGACCTCAGAAAATAAGTCTTGTTTTTAGTAATAATATATAATAATTTCAGTGAATTTGTGCTTAAAACAACAACAACAAAAAATCTTGAATTGAGTGACTAAGAAAAAGGTCAACCTTAATTCAAGATTATTTTTCAAGATTATTTTTCTGCTTGTTTTAAGAACAAATTCACTGAAATTTTATATTTTTTTGCTAAAAACAATACTTATTTTCTTAGGTCATTTTGTTCATCAAGAAAATGCATCTTGATTCAATTTTTTTTAGACATTTTTATTAGAAAATGAGATACTAAGAATACTAAGTAAGAGAGTTACGTCTTTTGCAGTGTCTTTTTTTGGTGGTTTAAATTCATATAGCAAAGAAAATGTACAAAAAAACCCAGCACGAATAAAATAGCGTTAATTATTCCAAGTGGAGATGATGACCTCTGACCATTTATTTAAAGAGTGAATGTGAGTCTTTCCTGTAGGCTTCCCTTAAGTGATTGTCCAATTAGATGCCTAAAATTCAATAGCAATTAACAACATTTAGCTTCAGTTCACATTTCTCACACTTGTTAATGATGTGCTTCTCTTAGCGGTTTGACCTTCCGAGAGTCTCCTGTTGGCTGTGAATGTTTTTTTGGGCGTTTGAAGAAGTAGCCAGGAAAGAAAGACAGTGGTGGTCTGTCTGACTACTTTAATTTTGCTTGTGGGAGACACAAACTGGTATAGGGGATGGGATATAGCTATATATAGGATTTCATACTGATAAGAAATGAAAAATATATAATTTTAAAGATGTTTTCAATAATTGGCATTACCAGCGTTTGGGTGAAACTAGTTAGAAAGTAATCAGTGATAAGTAATGAAATACTTTTTGAAGAGAGTAATTTGTACAGTAATCTAATAACACTATTGACTATGTCATTATAACTAGTAATTCATTACTTTTTCAGAGTAATTTACCCAACTAAGTGCATAAATGACTCCGATACAAACATTCGCTGTAGTCACACTAACATATTAAACCAAAGAATGATACAACAGTTATACCTTTTTGGACATTTTGAAAAATGATTGAAATATTTAAGGAATCAGAGTCTTACAGATCTGATGAAAGCAACAGGATGAGAAAGAAATGTCTCATGCAGGAAAGAAGGTGTATGATGCTGATACACTTTCATTTAATGAAATACTTCACAAGAGCAAGCCGTTGAATCCCTGCGTGTCTGAGTGAATGAACTGCACAGATTAACGTGCTACAGACGTGATGCTCATGAATTTGTCTGCGCTTTATGAGGACATGAACACATGAACTTCATCTCCAGAGTTGATTGGAGAATTTATTTCACCACCTGCCAAAATAAAAGTCCGGTTAACTCTGTATTTTATGCGGTCAAATATATTCTTTTTTAATAGTAAAAAAAACTAATTTAGATAAACTTAATGCATCATCCATAAGATGAAGTTATTTGTTTACCTTTGAAATGATTCTTTCTATTTTTATAAATGTTTCTTATTTATACATTTGTATTATATTGCATTTTGAATTTAATATGGCAATGAAATGTATTAAATGTGTTTTCATTTCACATATATTAATGTATGCAATTTCAGCAAATAAGAAAACACATTAGTTGTTCATTTTAAGAGACCAGGTTCTTGTATATTTAGTATGCCTCCTTAATAAAGAAAAAATATTTATTATCTGAATACCCGATTAATCGATAGAAAATCAGTAGAGTTCTCGATTACTGAAATAATCGATAGCTGCAGCACTAAAATTGAGAGTTGAATCTGAGGTTTTTTTGTGTGTTTATAATGCACTTTTAAGGTATCCTTAATGCTTGATAGGTAGACAGCTTTTAGGATGAATCTCATGATAATATGCAGATATTAGGATAATTACTGTAATAGTTTTTAATGAACAAAGAAAAAATTACGATTTCCGATTTAAGATAATATTTTGCATTAGGGTTACAGAGAGGATTCATTTATAAAATATCTTTGAAGACCAATATTAATTCTTACAAGATTTCAGTTCTCATATATTATGTTCAATCAATTAAAATATGACGAAACATTTTAATTTCTGTAATTTCATCATAACAATCCTATTCTTTTGCATTCTGTCTTCTCTTTTGGATTTATAGGTATGTGTGTTTCTATCATCTGATGTATATTATTGGGTTTGAGAGTGATCGAGCCGGTGTCTGATAGAACTGACTGATCAGCAGACTGGAGATGCTATTACAGTAGCCTGGCCTTGATTGTCAAATGAATCTATGGGAATTCTGGGTAGGGTTGATTCAGAAATTGGTCGTCACTGTCAGAGAGAAATATAGGCAACTCACACAGACAAACTCCCATGAAAGAAGAATAAGGCTTTTTATAGGTTATGGTAGTGTAGAGCCCATGTAGTTTCACTGACTTTAAGAAGGATTTTGTTGAGCGTGAAATCAGCTGAAATTTGTAACCTTACGAAAATACCCAGCATGCTCGAGAAGTTTCACGCAAAGCATAAAAAATGTAAATGAGACCAATTTGTAATTTTTCAACTTAACGCTGAAATCTCGGTATGCTTACACCTGAATATTAAATGAATGAATGATGCATTTATGTAGCGTTTTATTGTGTATTGCTGTACAACTAAGTGCTTTACAATCATATGAGGGGGGTCTCTCATCAACCACCTGCTATGGGTGGAGATTATAAGAATGCCATGTTTGACATGTGCCGACTCTTTTCGAGGAGTGACATGGGATCTTTTTAATGACCACAGGGAGTCAGGACGTCAGTTTAACGTCTCTTAAGAAAAACTGTGCTTTTTTACATTATAGCGTTCCCATCACTATACCGCACCATCAGGACTCTCTCTCTCTCGCTCTCTCTCTCACTCGCTCTCTCTCTCACTCGCACTCTCTTTATCTCTCTCTCTGTCCCTCTCTGTCTCTCTCTCTCTCTCTCTCTCTCTCTCACTCGCACTCTCTTTCTCTCTCTCTCTCTCTCTCTCTCTCTCCCTCTCTGTCTCTCTCTTTCTCTCTCTCTCTACCTCTATCTCGCTCTGTCTCTTGAACTTTTTCACTGTTTTATGGCATGTGAAAGACTAGTTTTATTTGATGTTCTTACGGTGTTATTTTTTAATTTCTAGAAGAATTTTTTTTATATTTCAGCCAGAATATACATTTTCAATGAGAAAATTATGCTTTTTAATTTTATTGACAGTCGATCAACTAATCTCTCGATCAGTTCTCTCTCTCGCTGTCTGTAACTCATCCTCCACAATAATGTGATTATTCACACAAACAGACATTTACTTACACATCTTCCTCTGTGGTTTCACGCTTACATATTCTTAGAACTGTATTTTGGGTTCACACATATACGTACCAAATATTGCTTTTATTTGACAGACAATTTTTTGATGTTGGAAATAACTCTGAGGAGAGATAAGGTGCATCACGACTTGTTTCTCTCAGTCAAATTTTTATCACGTCAACTTTCCATTTGGACATTTTGCCACCGGCTGAGTACATAGATAGCATTGCGAGCATTAGTGTTGCATTTATATTTGGACAATTATTGTAGGTAGAAAAAGATGATGTCACTTTTAGTTGGAGTTTTGCTTGTTTTTTGTGTCTGACATATTATGTCAGGATATAAACTCATGTCCCTTGATATGCTACAGTAGATGATAACTACACTATAGCAGTAGACTAACATGTCTTCCATTTGTATAAGCAATTACAAAGTTGTCTAAAATTGGACTACATTTACATTTACATTTATGCATTTGGCAGATGCTTTTATCCAGAGCGACTTACATTGCTTTATCCTATACATTTTACATAGGTATTTGCAATCCCCCGGGATCGAACCCACAACCTTGCGTTGTTAACTAAGTTGCATATTCATGCATCTGCATGTACTAAATGAAGCAAGGACACATAGTGAACCAAGTGCACTAGAGTTGAAATATGTCATTTTAATTATCCAAGATAAACGGTATATCCAAACGTTTTAATGGATAAATGTATCGACTATAGGGGACCAAGCCTGGCATGTGTGTATCCTAATGTTGTAGACAGAGAACAGGACACTCTCTAACTTCTCTCTTCCGTTGGTGCCTGGGGAAAGCAGGGGATGTTTGGTGAAAGGTCATCTCTGAATAACATGTCTGAATATGTGTGCTGTACGCGGCCAAACCCCCAAAGGTCTCAGCTTGGAGTCCTTTTCTGTGAGTGCATTTCCATTTTCGACCCAAATTTATCTCACTCGCTTCGTTTTAACAAAATGTCATTTTCTTCTGTGCCAACAATGACATGGGTTAAACCATGACAATCTGACCAATAGTAGTTTAAAAGAGTTATACGTTTTTTGGAGCATTGATTGTGTAAAAACTACACACCTGACCTTTAAGGTGAAGAGATTACCCATGTCTATGACATTCTTTGAAAACTCTCTGGGGTCGTGAACAACCCAACACTTTTTAGGAGGCTATTCATTATTGTTAAAAGGTGCGTATTGTTTTTTGGGTTAAATAAAATCTAAACTCAGTTTTATTGTAAAATGTAACCACACAGTGTTGTCTGGATCAGGGTCTTACCTGTCGTTTTTTAATGGATTTGATGATATTCTACGTATTTCCTGGATTAAACAAACAAGTGCTGATGAGTAGATGAGGTCAACATTAACATGCAAATGACACAAAACGTGCTATAATTGAGGAAGAGAAGTGAACTTGACCTCTAAATTAATGCTGTATTGTGTTAAAAACACAATCATTTGCGTGCGATGAGAGCAAAGAAAAAAGAAACCTAATAGATGGTTTGGTTTAAAACGCTTAGAGGAAGTGTAAAGTGTTTGGGTAGCGGGCTAGTGTAATGAATGACTTTCATTACTTTGCAGTGGTGTGTGAAACACACAACATTGATTTTTCCTCGTTCTTTCTTACTCTCTTTCTTCAGGGGATCAGTAGACACATTGGTCACAGGGAGAAAGGTCGCGTGTGCTTGTTTGTGGCACATGCAAGCTTTCACTGAGCTTTAAGGTCAGTCAGGGGGCCACATGTCAGCATTTGTAAAAGCCCACAGTGGTCAGCGGTTCCTCTGTTTGCTTGGATTCTCTAGCTAATGAGAAAGACCCAGAGTATGTGTCATCTAATCTCATGTTTTCTCCCCAGCCGCCCATCAGAAGCGCACAACTGCCAGTCCAGCAGACTAACTAGGCCTGTTAAACACATTGGGATGGTTTGAAGGGACTCTTCGTTAGGGGAATAACCATTTCTAGCGGCTGGAGTTGACACCATCCATTTGGGAGGTTGTGTCTTCACTCTTTGGGCATGTGAATTTGATATATTGGTGCGTTTCTGTGGCTCAGTGGTAGAGAATGGCGTTAGGTCATCGATCCCAGGGATTGCGCATACTTAGAAACTAAAGTATAGTATAATGCAATGTAAATCGCTTTGGATAGAAGTGTCTGGCAAATGCATAAATGTAAAATGTATATTTGAGGAGTTATGCTGTAACAAGTTTAAGTAAAGTGAAGAAGGAGGCAGGGAACCAGCGAACGATAACTAACTTTTAATAATAAAATAAACATAGCCCCCTCGCGGTTGACTGCCGGCCACACAGACATAATAAAACATCATAGAATCCAGGCTTGGACCTCTCTCGTCGTACACTCCTGTTGCTCCTCCTTTTAAGCTTCCTGTCTCCTCCGTGAGAGATGCGAGACCGGTGCAACGCACAGCTGACCCTCATCACCCGCGTCACCGGCTTCGCATCGTTCCCTCTCGTCTCTCGTCCTGCCTTGCTCGTTTCATATACAAATATGAATATAATACATTTCACCTTGTTAACTATATATATATATTACACCTGTGTGTTTATATGTAAATTATATAACTTAAATTCCTTGTGTGTGTAAACACACTTGGCAATAAAGCTCATTCTGATTCTGATTCTTAAATAGTACGCTTGTTTTAAACACACCGATCTCACCCACTATATGGATTTTTAAAGTGATAGTTCATCTTAAAATGAAAATTTTGTCATCCCAAAGTCGTTCCAAACCTGCATTTCTTTGTTCTGTTGAAGAATGTGAATGTTTTCATCACCGTCAGATCTTTGGCAGCACCAATGTTCAATTCATACATTGTTCTTCAATAACCGTTGTTTGATACATTCCATGCTTAAACATGAAGTCAAAGGTTATATTTGAAATCAGATTGAAGTTAGTCTTAGACGACATAACATCTTAGGTTTATAAGAACCTTATAATCCTATTGGACAAATCTTCTGGAAGACATATTTGATGAGTTCATTGGGTGTGCGGGAGCTCTCTTCTATGGTGCTGGTGTTTACCCAGCTTGAGCTCATTTCTGTACAGCCTCTAGATTCATTATCTAATCAGCTCACATACTGTACACTCTTTCTAGGGGGTCAAGTTTGGGCTGGTTAGCCTCAGCCAGTTAGATGGATGCTGGAACTGCCAGATATCGTTTCTGAGGCAAAATGCAGGTTCCTCCAGTGAGGGTTTTTGAAAATAATTGTATTCTGACTGTATTCACTTTTTTTGCAAGCAAGATATCAACTGCTCATGAATTGCACTTTATTATGGTAGCATCACATTGTAGAAAATTATTCAGAGGCTGGTTGTTCTGGAGAGCTCTTAACAGCATGGAATGGAGCATGCATCGTTATTTTTCCCTGTTTACGATCTTTAAATTCACAGCTTGTGCATCTGCACAATAGAGAAAGCTTTTCGTCGTCATCCAATCGGTGTCCTGGGGTGTATATGTTTTTTTCTAGTTGTGGGTAACTTTAGGTATATGACAAATGATTGAGAAATTCATTATTGTTGTAAATACGTTATTTTCTTCGGCAAAGAAGTGAAAACGTGACAACATCTTACTGTGTGTCCCCACTAAACGGCAATGAAGCGATAAGCGTGAGTGAATTACATGTTAAGTCAATGCAAAGACGCGATCCTGCGGAGCGATTCGCATGAATGAGGCGGCTCTCATGCCGCGCCTTGAATTGAGCATTTGAAGCGGGTAAACTCATAATGTTCAAGCGTCCAACTACACGCGAATATCGCGATTTATACACACAAGTGGCGTTTGGTGGGAACACTCTTTTAGTCTTGGGTCGGTCGCCGTAGTGCTTCGAAAGGGAGCGGTAAGGGGCGGAGTGAGCCGTTTGTTGCAATTTGCAACCTCACCGCTAGATGTCACTAGATTTCGTACACTCGACCTTTAATCAACAAACCAAATCAAGGTTACGCTACATCAGTGTTGCTTAGCTGGCCTCAAATAAATAGTTAAGAGATGTGAAAAGAACATTGAGACAGACCAATAGATTGAGTTAGAGAAGAAGAAAGAGTGTTTTAAAGAATAGTGATCGCGGTGATTGAGTTGATGTACAGAGATAGACTGGAGACAGACTGCAGCAGCCTCTGGCTGTTAGTGCTCTTTACATTCACACATACTGTGACATTTGGCTCCTGCTTTAGTTGTGTACTAGAATAGATAGCCTCTGTCTGCTCGCTGCTTTGATGGTCAAATATATTTAAAGCACCACAGGTTCAGCTATAAATTGGTATCAAACAAGCAGATGACTGGTGAATCGAAGGATTTTAACGTGTGAGTGCATGACCACACTGATACACTTACACATTTGAGCGAACACGCTAATTTGTGTACACTGAGGAGAGAAGTAAACATGGAATTGGCCATATTTATCCATCTTTTTGACTGAGGGATCATCATATTCATGTAACACAACACACATTGCTTGTCTCACTGTGGCGGGCATCATTTAGCCTTGATGTTGACTGACTGACTTGAGTTATTGATCAGACCTTCCGGCTTAAAGCGCAAGCATGTAATGAGAAACTGAACCGGTCTTTTGATGTAAAATTGCTTACACTAAGGGATCCAACGAAAGCTGATAGACCACTATCCCGTTCTAGCCTTTTTTCAGTCAGATAATAACTATTATTCATTAACACAACAAGGAATAAAATCATAATACATATAAAATATAAATTAAGTAAAATATGAAAATTCTTTTGAAGGGCACGTACTCAATGCAAGCGGTGTAGGGTGTAATGTCTATCCTTAAATCACTAGTCAAGGTTGTTATAGGATATAGAAAGTAATCCGTAATAAGTCATTAAATACTTATTGAAGCGAGTAATTTGTACAGTAATCTTATTACACTATTGACTATGTCATTAGTAACTAGTAATTCATTACTTTTTCAGAGTAACTTTCCCAACAGTGCTTGCAAGTATATTACAAGAATGCATCATATACCTGCGTAATTCCTGGTTTGTCACCTGTGGCGGTTTACGACTTCAATGCTATAAACTTTCACTGTACATTCGCTAATAATAAAACGTTCTCATTTTTGACAATAACTGTGGACATTATGTAATTAGCCGGTTATATTTGCAGGGTTCAGCACACTTGAGTTCAGCACTGAGAGCTTTTTCTAGTGGGCTTTTACTGGGATGATTATGGGAACGATTTGGAAACTCCACACCCCTTTCCCTGAATGTTGTTTAACGGTTGAGAGAGGATAAAAGTCTTCTATCCTCTGTAATAATGCAGCTACACGGCCCTTTTGACTCTTTTTCTCATTAGTAACTTGTCTCTTCCGGGGTCCACTGATCTGCTTCTCAGCGATGTGTGGAAGATCATCATTCAACCATGTTTCTATTCAGTGATTCATCACGCTGGGAAAAGAGCAAGGGACCAGTTCTCGGTTTCTTTTATTTTGTTTGTTTTTTCCTCTCTTTGCTTCAACCTTGCTTGTTTGTGTTCAGCAAAATTAGGGGGGTTGTACGTTACAGTAGTCTTGTAATGACTTGTTTTTGGCTTTTTGGCTTTTTTCAGATACAAAACTAAAAAGCAATTTGTTATTGAAAAGAGGGTAGCGACTAGCTAGGAACTTCAAATAGACGCTGTACATTTTAAATGTGTATAGTTGAATGGCTCTTAAAGAGATAGTTCAACCAAATATGGAAATTCATCATTTACCTACCCTGTTGCCATACCTGAATGTCTTTCTTTTCCCTGCAGAACCAGTTTGCTTACCAGCATTCTTCAAAATATCTACTTTTGTGTAGAAGAAAGAAAGTCATACAGGTATGAAATGACAAAAGGGTGAATAAATGATGACAGGATTTTCATTTTTGATGACAAATACAGAACAAAACTAGTAAGCATGAAGTTTATTGCCTCATGATGTCATCTCTTTGGTGTGCTGGTAATGGCCTTCATTCATTTTTGTTAACGAATCAATATTCTATTCACTGATTCTATTTAGGTCATACAGTATTAAGCGTTTGCAGTATCGACGGAGTTGTAACCGAAGCACGAGTCTTCTCCTGCCGTGAAGTAGCTTGTGTAATCTCCAGCAGTCGTTCTCTGCCAAGGATCCTGCAAGCTGAGAAATGTGATTACAGTTTTGGTTAGTGGCCAGAAGGGAATGCAGACAGAGAAAGAGAGAATCTGTGTTTGTGTGTGAATTTTGATAGCATAATCTGGCTTTCCGTCTGTCAAGGAGGACATCACATCGGGGTTCAGATGTGCTTGTGACCCCGCTGTCCTGTCCACCCACCGGTGGCGGATTCGTTCCCTACTGAATGAAGTGAGCGTCTACGGCAAGCACTCTGGGATGTGCTTGTTCTCATTCGAAATGGAAATGCTTACTTATCTTGTCCAAACAGTAGATAGTGGCTGAGTCCAGATAAGGCCTAAAGAGTGCTGAAAAGAGATGCACAATGTGCGTGACATTGGCGCTTGTGCTTTGTTTGTGTGACTCTGGGAAGACACCAGGGTGATGTGAGAGTTTTCTTTTTCAACTGGCCCGCTGCCCATTGTGTTGCAGAAGACGATTTCCTGCTTTGAGAACCAGCAGCGAACACAATCCCAATTTCTAACCAAGTGTTCATACTTTAAAAAGATTATTGGTAGCACTCACTAAAGCCAATGCGCGTGGCGCCAATTATGCTTAATAAGCTGATATATAAACGCATACAACTTTTTTCTTTTATAAGGGAGAGGTCATAAACGGGTTAAGCAAAAACCGATCGGCAGAGGTAGTATTTTGCCCATTACTCCGATTTAGCGCTGCCTTTTTAACGCCTTTACTGGTTTTCTCTCAGTTTTTTTATGTGCGCATGTCTGAAAGTAGTACAAGTCCCAAGCGGAAGTTAAGGTAAAATAACATATAAAACTTGAATCATGCAGTTGATGTAGTAACGTTAAAATGAAGAACAGCTTCTGACCGTATTCGTGCTGCGTTTTTTATTTCTAAACAGACTATCAACGAAGACGTCAATGCACGCGAGAAACCCGGCAAGTCTCGAACAGGGTTTTCTGCGTAGCCATGTTTAATACATGTAAACACGTGAAAACAGGTTTCTTTTTAAGCTGATTTTTTATAGATATCCGATTGTTTTGTGCATGTAAACGCACTCATTGATTATTTGTCTTAGCAGGGGATGGGATTTTAAATAAACTCCAACATTTTGTGGACTGTTTGGTGATGTCATGGGTCATTTGACAAATACAGTATTTTTGTCTGAAAACGAAGTGTTTTTTTAATGTCAAGGGAAACGTTTCACTCAAGCGTCCTTATGGTTGTGTCCATTGAATCGTTCAGTCGTATCCTTTGACTCGGGACAGTAAGCATTGTGGCAAGCATCCTTATCGTTTTCATTTCAGCATATGTAAAATAGTAGTTATGGGCAACTGGAGTGCAATTTCTGCTGTTGTGTTGTGCACGAGAGTACTGGGAGATTTCCTAATGATTTTGTGTATAGTGTACAGCTGCAGGTGTATACATCATCGCCCCTTTAATGAAGGCTCAACTCCAGCTGTGTGTTTGTTTCTTTGCGTTTCGTCCAGAATATATTCCACACTGAAGGGAATACATGCAGACGAAACACGTCCAGCAGCGATTCTCCTCGAAGAATCCAGTCCTTAAAATCACATTCTGCAGTGGCAGAGAGTTTGAAGGAGAATGAAAGATGTCATAAGAGGATGATGTCAGACGTGATTGATGTCATAATGAGAGCGGTGGGGAAGTGCTGATGTTGTGTGTATGTTATTGGCAGATGTTTTCGGAGATGGTGAGAAAAAGAGAGAGATGGAAGCTAGAGCAATGTAGTGCTCCTTCAGAGGCTCTTATTTGACCGTGTTTGTGTTTTTTCGTGCAAGACACACATGATAACATTTACATTTGTGTTGCTTGTTGAGGGGAGGTGTACTTTTGAGAATTCTGTCAGACAATAAAATGGCCATAAGTATCCAAAAGACTGAATATCAGGGACCTTTCCCTGTGTGTGTGTTTCAACCTCCTGCTTAACACGCTATCTTGCCCAAAGCTCTTTTTAGGAGTAAAAGAGGAAGTCACTGTGGAGACTGGAGACCTCCACGAGGGCCTCGATTTAACTTCCTCCATGCATCTGGATTTTATTTTCAAGTTCTACAGGCTTTTGAAAACCGCTCAAGGTGGGAGTGTGTTTGTCTCCTCTTGCCTGATCGAAACTTGTCAAGAAGCCTGTGAAAACGGCATGAAAGACATGCAATGAGCCGGGCTCTGTTCCCTCTCAGGTCCTCGGCCAGGGAACTCATCTTTGTTCTGCGCTCCTTTTGATTTGTTTACAATCTCTGCACCGCAGTCTCGCTAGAGAAATAAGACATGTTGCTATACCTGGACTTCATGCATAGCCGCCGGTCTCTCCCTCATGCCAGTTTGCACTCTTTTACCTGTTTTTGTCTCTCCGTTGCTATCCTCCGCTCTTCCCTGTTGTGACCTGGTGACACTTCATGCTTATCTTCGTGAGGACAGTGTTGTGGTGACGAAAGAGCTTTTTTGATTTCTCACTTATTTCTGTTATATGGCTCAGTCTTTCTGCATCTCATTGAAGTGTTTGGATGCGGTCATGGGTGCTCTAAGTACTCTCTGTCTGCCCTGTGAGGATGACGGGGATGCCATCATAGTTGTCTTTTATTATTGATTTTTTGCATAGCAATGGATGTCTCATAAGGCTTTGTGTGTGCCTTCATGAATAAGCATTGCCTACAAAATGGGCCTTTGTGATGCTTTGGGAGAAAATCTTTAAAATATTTGACTAGTGATCACAACTACAGCTTTTTTACAGTCAGTGTTGGGCAAGTTACTCTGACAAAGTTATTATCTACTAGTTACTTATTACATATTTAACAGTGTTATTAGATTACTGGACAAATGACTCTCTCCAAAATGTATTGAATGACTTATTACTCATTACTTTCTAAATCCTATACCAACCTTGACTAGTTAAGTGATTGAAGGATAGACTTGAAACGGCACTTTTAATTAATTCAAATAAATAATATAAAACAACATTAAGTAGTATTATTAACTATCCTAAGTATTACAAATGTGAGAATTATACATTAAAGCACTGATTTTAAAGTTAGACTTTGAGCTTTGATGTCAATTCCACTATTCCACACACACATATATATTACACAAAGTAATTAGTTTAATTACATCAGAAGTAACTGTTATTAAATTACAGGAAATATTAGAGTAGTCCCTTACTTAGATTTTTCAAGGGAAAAGTAATTAAATTACAGTAACTAGTTACACCCAACACTGTTTGCAGTATACGTTTAAGGTGACGTCATAAGGAACACGTGTAAAGCCTCACACGTTGTCCAAAAGACAAAATTATGGCTAAATTATAAAAGAAAATTCGTTTTTGCATGTGAGGTCCGCCATTGCCTAAATCATGAAAGATTAATGACTTTGTTTGTGCTAATAGGCACGGGTAACTCAAAGACTTGAGACACGAGTGGAAATTAACTTAAAGGAAGATATGACCTTCGGAAAGGTCGGCCAGCACTCGCTGATAATACAGCCGGAAGCATCCGCTCAGGTTTAGCCGCTCCGTGTGTTCACCATGAGTCCTGCAGACGTGAAAAAAGAAGTGATTAATGGAAGGGACTGAGGAATACAGTGCTCAGGAGTTCATTAAAAGGTTGGCAGTGCTTCGCTCTGTCTATCTGAAGTCACATCGTCTTTCCTGAGCCAAACTGTGAGGCAGGATCTTTAATTTATCGATGTCGAAGACTTCGCTCCTATTCTTTTAAGTGCTTCTGGTTTTATTTATTCGTTTGATTATTGAGAATGGCATGATTAATGTGTATTTTTAATTTATAGTCAGTGGTCGAAGGACAATAAGATTGTTTTTTGTTGTAGGTAGTAGTTGGTCAGTATTGTAGCATACAGCAGCTGATATTTTACTGGTGTTACCATGGTTCAACTATGGCACTTGAAAACCACGGTATTTTGTAGTAACAATGGTTTTGCTCGGTAACGTTGGTGCAGAAGTTGCTACCTCTCATTAGACTGCAAAAAACAATATTCTTACCATGACTTTTTGTCTTGATTTGTAGAACAGATATCTTAAATCAGGATGCACTTTCTTGACAAGCAAAAATACTTTTTAGTCTCTTTTTAAGGAGAAAAATATAAGAATCAAGCAGTATTTATGGTAAAAACAAGCAAAAATCTGCGATTGGAATGAAAAAAAAAGACTTTTAGTTTTAGTTTATTTTTCTCACCCCATTGGCAGATTGTTTTGGTTGTTTTTACCATAAACATACTTGACTCTTATATTTTTTTCATAAAACAAGACCAAATATCTTGGGTCACTTTTCTTGTCAAGTAAATGTATATTGATTTAAGAAGTTTTATATGCTTTTAATTAGAAAACAAGACAAAAATGCTTCGTAAGAATGTCATTTTTTTCCCAATGTTACAGTTTGATCTTGACCTGAACAGCTGTGTATAAGATGCTACATAAATGCTCAAAGTACAGTAGCAAATAACATGTCTGCCGTTTTCTGGTCGTTGTTATTTTTAGTTATTTTTACTCTGTTTATATTTGTTATTGCACTGCTGTTTTGGGCTCTACGAGGAAGGGGAGTTTCTTTGGTAGTAAATAACATGGATGTGTATACGCTTGCTCTCTTTCTCTCTTTCGCCTCAATTATGATTATACATTGAAGCAATAATATTGCTGTTCAAACCAGACAACAGTTTTATTTTGAGGGAATTTTTTAAGTTCTTTTTTTGGCCACTGTGGGGTAAATGTGTCAATTCTTGCAGCTGTTTGAGGTTTTCACCCCTGCTGTGTTCGACTGTGCACTGCTGGGGCTGAAGGCCTGAAGCACCATCTTTATACAAAGTCAAATATACAAAGTTTTTTTTTAAAACCATTTTCAAAAGTTTCAACGTATAACCACAAATCTCCACACACACATTTGTTTTTAAAGCATGATGGTGACTTTTCGGTGACTTCTATTGTTTTATTTTCCTTGTGGATAAAGTTTGCTCTCACAATGCAGGGAAAACGTGAGCCACACAATAATCGATCCGAGTGTTATTCAGAAGGCAGACGCACACAAGAAGCCTCTCTAATCTTACTGCTTGAGGGGATTATCAGAGGGTTAGGACCATGCGGACTTAAGGTTTAACTTTCAATGAGGTTTAATACTGTGCTACATGTTAACTACATTCAAGACATGTCACTGCTTTGTTTGAATTGTTAGACTTTTATTTAGTTATTCCACCATGGACAACTAGACAATATCTGCTAGCATGTGAGACAAGATGACTAGTGCATCTCTTCTGTTACTAAATTCGACAAACTATGCGATTTTTCTCGTTCTGCTGTTTGTATAGTCTTCATCTGTTTAGGCCAGACCCAGATCACTCTGATCAGGATTATTTGATTTTATTCTGACAATGAGATATGAGCTTCTTGAATGATTTATTGTCGGGGTGTGTTTAAAAGGACGGTGCAGATATTAATTGAGTCTGATATTTCAGACAGAATTCACCAGGGGTGGATACAGAGGGGCAACTGGTTTGATTTAATACTTCTCATGCTGACATAAACCAGGGGCTGATGTGATAAACATGAGGCTCTATCAGAAAAAGAGAAATGCATGGGTCAGATTCAAACCGTCGGCTGCAATGAATCAATTCAAAACTGATCCAGTGATTTGTTTGTAAACACTTTTTAGTTTGGTTTCGTCCAGATGATATTTTATTTTATTTCTGTATTTCAATGCTTAGTAAGACACACGTAATACATTACTGCATTTAGCCATTTATATATTACAACATCTTGAAACTAACTTTTACTCGAGTAAAAATAATGGTTCTCCGATTGAGTAAAATCAAACTTTTAAAGGTCCAGCGTATGAGGTTTAGTGGCGTCTAATTGTGCATGTTTATACAGATGCAATCAGTCATGTTTTTTTTTCACAGTGCATTAACTAATGTTAACAAATACAACCCTATTGTTAAATGTTACTGATGCATACTGTACTTTATATCAAGAGAAATGTCAAAAGGCCAAAAATACAGCAAATTCTTTAGCTGAATGCCTAAATCCAAACTATTCAACACACCATTTCTCGCATCAGCTCGCACACATATTCGCACAAGCAAACAAGACGTCTACTTCTGGCTAGACTCCATTGAAATCTGGACTTGACCTTAACAGAGCACAGTTTAGTGCTGGTCAACTGAGAGTGTGAAGCATGGCATTGAATTTACACAGCAGTGGAAATACCAAAGAGCCGTGAGTGATTCTGCGGTGCTGTGCTTTAATGGTGTTACTTCCCTACTCTTGACACTCTGATACCAAACACTGTGGTGTAAGTAACCATCATACAAATATAAAATACAAATATACAGTGTGCAGGACCAGAGCACTGACAAGACTGTATGCATACATGCTGCTGGTTGAGTGGATGTGTTCGTGTTTTTTTACAACCATGCTAAAGTGAACCGGAGGGGAGTTGTAGAAATCCATATTCAACACATTCTGCATTCCCACTGCTGAAAGGATTAAATATGAGCCCCTGGTGGGGACGCAGCAGGGGTAGACGAAGGACATGCAGTCATGCGGAGAATGTGTGTGTGTTGGGCTGGAGCGTTTTGACTGTAATGATGCTTTATAGAGGTTCAGATAGAAGCATGTGATTTTTTTGGGTGTGTATATTGTGTGTTCCATGTACAGTGTGGTGCAAGGGTCTGTGGCAACAAAAAAATTGGGATTTAAAATCCAAATAAAACCTGTAAACAGGTGTTTTTTGTAGTTACACAATGTTATAGCGAAACATATACAAGTAGTATTTACAACCAAATTTGTGACATTGGCCATGTTGACTATATAATATATATATAATATATTTATATTAGGGCTGTCAAACGATTAATCGTGATTAATCGCATCCAGAATAAAAGTCTGTGTTAACACAATATACAGTATGTCTGTGTACTGCGCATATTCATTTAATAATTATTAACACATACATGTACACAATATGTATATATTTAGAAAATGTTTACATGCATTTATTTATATTTGCCATAATTCAAATTATATGTAAATGTTTATTAATATAAAAAACACAAAAGTTTTTTTTTTAAATACAAAAAATGCACAGTAAACAGACATACATTATATTAACCCAAACTTTTATTCTGGATGCGATTAATCATGATTAATCGTTTGACAGCCCTAATTTATATATGATGACATCTATTTATTAATACATTTGAAGAGTTTGGATCCAAAATGAGGTACCTCTCGATTTAAGCCACAATAGCAAAGAAATACAGCTAACTAACACTATATAACACAATAAAAACAATGATTTTCAAAAAAAGTCATCGCATTTTGGAACCAAACTCTTCATTTTATATATTTATATTATAGTATATATTTAGAAAATAAAAAAATGGCAATTTTCCTAGTAGTCTGATATGTTTGAACCCTACTGTACGAGTTGAGAAACTGTTTTAAAGACATGGTGTTGTGAGTCATTTTATGTGTCTGCAAAATTTGAAAAGGTCGCAGGCTTCAGCTGGATGCCTCTTTCAGTTCTTGATGGATGTTCTCACACCACTACATTCCTACACTACCTCATTACTATAGTTATGTTGTGATGTAACACACATTCATTATTCCACTCGTTACGTTGGTTCTTGGCTCAGTTGCCAACAAGGCAAAGTTGTGGATTTCCTGCTGAGCATTCAGATTTGACATCCCAACAACGGCCACCGCAGGCAAATTCAGAATAGATCAGCACAATCCGTAAATTTGAACTGTTGATCAGAATAAATGACCATGGGCCTTCAGTCACTGTATGGATCAGGTGAACCAGCATTTTGAGTTGGCTTGACACAATTCAAGGCTCTCCAGTTTTTGATGTTAATACGAATACTGGAAAAATATCACATGAAAATTGGTTGGAAAAAAAGAAATGTTAAAGTCATTATACCTACTTAAAAAGCCCAACAATGCAATTCACCCGTAGCTGTCATTTAATGTCAAAACTGGTAAAAATAAATATAAGTTGTTGGCATGTTTATGGAGGAGTGGTATGTTTGAAATGACATGATTTGTCAATCATAAGGTTTGCAGCTTTGTATGTCTCGTGTCCCATGAGCCCTACGCCTGCATTTGCATATTTGACCAAAAATAGTCAATTCGAAAAGAAAAAGCATTCATAGTCCCAATTGCAGGGAGTCAGAGCCTTTCATTTGCCGTTCTTTGATGGTCCACACAGTGCACAAAGACTGATTTTTTGTTTTTGATTGACAGGCTAAAATTACGAAGACAAGCTGTCATTGCTTTTGTGAAAAGGGAATATAACGGAGTTATCTGTAGCAGGCGATGTGCATAAAGCAACAGGCGTTCAGCAGTGAACATTTGTTAAACATTGGGCGGCAGAAATGGCACGCTATATCAGACGTCGTCTCTCACTGTTTCGCTGTACTTTGCTTGTTTTATGATTCATACAGTTACGTGTTTATAGGGCAGCATTGAGATTAAACAGAGATCAAATGGCGACTTCCTAGAGAAGATATGCAATAAAGCACATCCCCTATCAACAATCCGAAGTATCTTATTGTATATCTGTGACACTAATAGTGTGAGATGATTCATGCTTGCTTTACTAATTTAATATGAAACTTAGTATTGGCAGTGGTTGAAGTAATGCTTTCCCCGGCTCTTCAGTTGAACATCTGTCTGCTTGCGTCGAGAAGATCCTATTGACTGTTTAATTCGCTAATCTCGTTGTCAATCGAGACGAGGCGTTCTTTTGATTGATCCTGATTGCAATTTAAAATGTCCATCGATTTCTCTCAGAAATAGCTGGATAATCCTGAGTCTGGTTGTAAATCACCCTTGCCTCCTACTTTCACTGCTATTTGTTCGATATGATGAACCCCAACCGGCGTCACAACATGTTTAATTGGCCGATCGGGGGTCATGCCGAACTGTAATTTCAAGGCAACATGTGGTTGGTTTGATCGGCCACTTTATTTGTATTACGTTTAAGAGGGCCATTCCAGACATTGCTTATACGTGCGTCAATATGCCATTGTTTCTCCATAAAGAAAAGACAGCGTTCTTGTGTTTATGGTCTGTGAGGCTGATTATAAGTGATCTGCCCTTGATGGTCACGGGAGAGAAGTAGAAGCCTTTGAGTAAACATCATTACCGCCTGCCTGCCCATAAACTTGCTCTTACATTTCAGGATGGCACAGCGGGCTTATTTACTACGAGTGCGTTGATGGGCAGAAGCGCTGTCCTAATGGTGTTGTTTATTTGAACGAGGGAAGGAGAGATTAATGACATGCTCCGTAATCATAGCAGGCCATTTGTCCAAACACCATCCTGGCTGTCTTTGGTGCTAAAGTGCGAGAATTATGTGTCGCCAAAACCGAAAGGCAATTTCAATTGGGCAATATCTTCAAAAGCGTATGCCGTTCTTTTGTTGTCATTTAGATAAGCACTCTTTTTCAAATCTCTTTATGTATTCATGGATGTTATTAGGGGGAATTGAATATTTACAAAGAATGGGGTGTTTCTTTATTAATTTGCGGTCTTCTAGCTGTTTGGGGAGAATGCGTTTCATGTCGATACTTTAAACAAAACATGAAATAAAAATTGACCCCATTTGGTCTGTGGTGTCATTGTGCTCGATTCGTCAGTGCGCTTTATTCTCTTTTCATGGTCTTTCATCAAATGTATTGAGTTTCTTTGCCTTTGAGGCTAAGAAGCCTAATGCTGCATTCCCACCAGACGTGAATGAAGCGTTAAGCGCAAGTGATTTATATGTTAAGTCAATGCAAAGACGCGATCAACATCCTGCAGCGCTAATGGCGCTATTTGCCGAATTGAGTATTTCGGGCAAGTTGAAAATTTTGAACTTTGACGAAAATTTGCGCCACAAAAATCAATCAGGTGCTTGCTATAGTAGTGACGTGATTATGTCGTAGTGAGCGGAGGGAGAAATTCCGAAACGACAATGGACGACAAAATCATCGTCGCTGTATGTGAACACCCGGAGCTGTATGATACATCTTCTTACTTTTATCAGGAATAAAAAGGATCTTGCTTGGAATAAAGTGAGTGAGGAGGTCAGACAATCTGGTAAGTCTCAACAAAATCCATTTCGCAACGAGACTGGTGCCGCCTGAATTCGCATCTGTTGTGACTGAAGCGAGTAAAGTCAAAATGTTCAAGCGTTCAACTAGCGCATCTGGTGTGAACGCTCAGTAAGAATTTAACTTTGATATGTAACCCGTCCAGCTTGTTAAGGAGAGGTGTGCTACTGTATTGCGATAAAAAAACGCATAAAAAAACTTTCAGATTTACATACAGACTCCATTTTCAGAACATGACCCATGAGACCCAGTACTCTTGACCATTCTGTCTACATTTGTATTGGAAAACGTAACGATCCATTGGTAATTTTAGGATCCAGTCATACCCTAATGGATCAAATCAAGATTCACTCTACCTTGTTTTCCACTTGATATCTCCCTTCTCTGAAATATATCACATTACTGCAGTAAAATGTGTTGTGAATGCCGTTTCACGTTGCTGGAAGCCACGATATCTTATTTTAGGCTTTCTTTGTGTTCCACGTTCCAGAAAAGCCCCAAGCAGTCGGAACAGCGAAACACAGCTGATGTCACACAGTTCTGTCACTAATTCCACATTTCACTCTTCATTCTTCACAGCTGCTCTCAATTTCTGTCTTTTTTTGCGTTATCGTGGTTTCTATTTGAATGTAGGTGGAATGTCGGCCACGTGACTTTGGTCACGGCTCCTTTCAGCGGAACTGACATGACTTACCAACTAACCTGCGAGTGTTAGCCTGAGCTGAGAGCGAGGAGCTCAGACACAATGTCCCAGATTGTTTACAGTCAGTGATCACGTCACTTCACATGAGCCTCTCTCTATTAAAACCCCTGTGCTTCAACACTGACCCTAGAGCAAAGACACTGAAGGCAACTCTGCTTGAGAGATAAATGGTAAAAACCTGAGTGGCCTCCACACCAACGGATGATTTATAGATGAGTTATGTTTATTCTAAAAGTGTGTGCTGAATTGTAAAAGCGTGAGCCCTTTAATTGGAATAGATTATACAAATTATTAGGATGCCCTACACGTGGGGTTTAAACAGTTTACTGCAATGGCAGATGTGTATATACAGTTCCAGGCAAAAACTTATTATTATTATTATTTCTATTTTAAATTTAAAATAGTTATAAAGCTGTTCAAACAGTCATTCTTTGATTCTGCCAAAAATAAATATATATATATATATATGATATTTATTTAACATTTAATCCTGCTAAAGTAATATGTATTTATGTTACCCCGTTAAAATAAAATGATATTACATCTAATATTAAGAATATAATTTAATTACTATTTTTATTATCATTTACACTACATTATTATCTATTATTTTATCTATATATATATATGTATTTTTATATATAAATTTTGGCTAAGAAAAAAAAATGTCAAAAAAGGAAATTAGTACACTTCATTGTCTTGAGAGGTTCTTCATAAGTTCTTTGGTGTGACTGTTTAGCCACATTTCCAGTATAGGGAACCTGTTAAGCCCCTGTATGGTTCTTCTGCGGCTCTATATAGCACCTCAGTCATTCCGAAGAACCGCTGAAAAGCACCAAAATATGGTTCTTTATAGTGGTTTCCCCTATGATTACGTGCCAACAACCATTTTAAGTGCTACTTTAGTTCAAAGAATGTTTGTGCAATTTCTTTGCTATAGCACTATTGTTTTTGTAATAATGATGTCATGCATGAATGAAACTATTTTTGTGTATATTTGTGGTATATTTAACACAGAATGATACGAGCCTCCTTAAAGAATTTTTAGATCCTTGTCACAGTTGCCATAAGTTTGCATTTTTAATATTTAGATTTTTTTTCTACTAAAATGTTTTGTCATACATTACATCTGCTTTGCAACAAAGCTAAACGGAAAAATGCCCTAAAGCAATAAAATTGAAATATATTATAGTCGAACTAGTCGGTAACTTTACATTAATTACATTTGGCACTTGACGTGGGTTCATTCCGGAGCCGCATTCACAACTAAAGTAGATTAACATCCATATTCTCAAAGACACAGATATTTATTTTTGTATTATTTTTTCACACATTTGCACACACCTTCCTACAGCCACATGGTAAGTAATGCCAGACAGACAGCGTGTGAGGGCTGCCCTAGTTTAAAGCCAGCCTTTCTTTAGGGATTCATTAAAGCAAACACTACACTCCAGCTGCTGTATAACAATAAGATCCACTCCTGAATCCCCAACCCCAGTCTTTTCTAAAACATCAGACGCACCCACTGAAGCTGTGTGTGTGTGTTTCTGGAGTCACTTTATGCATGTCCTCATGCACTGGGATGCCATGTCTCAACACTGTCAACCGGTCGTGTGGCAGTAGGCTGTTCCGCAGTTAAACTTAACTCCATACTCGCACACGCTCTGACAGCAAGCGACCGAGACTCCAGTTCAGCTCATCCTCCGTGACCTGAAATGAAATCTGCCAGTAAGAAAATCACACTAATGATGTAGTAAACCGAGATAAATGGTTCTACATTCATGAGGGCATGTGAGCCCATTAGCGACAGTAATGGAAGTTTGAGCGTGAGTTCAAAAGTTGGCATCCTCCTCGGAAATAAACTTCATGTAGGTGGGGGAAGATATGCCCTGATGTATGAGCATGTGTGTACGTGTCAGAATCGTTCTTTATCTTAGTGCGGTAATGGCTTTGCTGTGACCGTGTGAGTTTGGTTGAAGCGGGATGCGTTTGTGAGGGGTTTCCGTCAAGTTCAAATGTCCCCTTAAGCTTAGCAAGATATGAAATCGTCAGAATTTATGAAAGCAACTCACTAGTCCACATTAAATATGATGTTTTATATTCCAAATGTTTTATTTTCAGAGAGGGATAGTATATTAAGGTTAACCCAAAAGAAAAATGAATCACTCTCATGTCATTCAAACCTGGATTACCATTTCTTCTGTGAAACACAAAAGAAGATATTTTGAGAAATGTGTCAGGGGGTTTTGCATCCATAAAGAGGAAGTCAACGGGGTCCAATGGTGTTTGCTTTCTGATATTCTTCAAATTATATTCTTTTGTGTTCTTCAAAAGACAGGTTTGAAGACAATAACTGATGACAGAATTGTTATTTTTGCGTGAACTGTCCCTTTAAGATATTATACTTTGTGTGACTATAGTGTGTGAGTCGTGAAAGATGTATACATGTTTATTGTTTGGAGTAGGATAAATGTTAGGGGAAGCTCTAGTCGGTAACAGCCGGATAGGCTAAATTTTCACAACTTCACACTTCTGCTTCATTCTACGTGTGTCACACAAAGGAACAAATGTTCTAAATTTGATAAAACATCTTCAAGCTGCTAGAAGGAATGGAGGACTGGATGATAATAGTGTTGTACTGTACAGGTCAAGTTAATCAAATCACAACATAAAATGTGCCCTGGCTCCTTACTTACGTAGCCGTTGACGAATAGAAAACATGTTTTTTCCACTGGGAAAGGAATGCAAGACATTTGTCTTTTTTATATTTGCACTGACAATCACAACCCTGCACCATGGAGCAATGTGATGTCAGAAATAATTTATTTTATGTGTGTACAGGCAATAATGAACTACAATAGGTGTCAAGTCATAAAATGAAAGGATTTCAACATAGGTAATTGCGTCCGTGTCGCCTAGGGTACAGCATGAGTCAGGGTCTTGACAGCACGACGCGCACACACGACAGCAGTTCTTCTGTGTGTCTGCCTGTTGTGATGGAGTCCTAAAATTAAAACTGCATTTTTCATCTGGGATGTGAGAAAGCAGCAATGCAGTCAACCGTCGCTTTCCTTCCTTTTCAGAACATTTACATCCTCTCCCAAGTTTGCAATGCAGCGGAAAAAAAAACATACTGCTCGGCTTTTGAATACTTTGTACTTCTGGTGGTGTGGACTCTTATTCTTATATATGTTGCGGTTGAGTCATCAGTTTGGACATTTGGATTTAAAGGGATAGTTTTCCCAAACAAGAAAAATTGTCATCCTCTTGACATTCCTTCTTCTGCAGAGCACAAAAGAAGATATTTTGAAGAATGTTGGTGATGGAACGAGGGCGGTACCCATTCACTTCTATTGTACGGACGACTAAACCGTTGTGTGGTTACCAGCGTTCTTCAAAATATCTTCTTTTGTGTTCTGAAGGAGAAAGAAAGTCATGCAGGTTTGAAATGACACATTTAAAATGTAGCGTGGACTCAAGTTTAACGTAAGTGCCCACAAATGTAAATGTGGGTAGATAAGTGATGCTGTAAAACGTCTTATTTTATGAATACAGATTAAGTGGGCTCTGTCAGGTCCTTTAACCAAATAAAAGTGTAAATCCGATACAATGTTGGTCATCGGTTTGAACAGTATGGAAAGTGAGTTTTTTTCTAAAAAGAGTCATTCCTTGATACGTCTCTGCATGCCTCCCACATACAGTACTTCTGAGTTCTTGAAATATGCATATAACTTCAGATTGAAAACATTATTCTCTACAGCAGTCATCCAAGCTCTCAAGCTTTCTCTTTGATACGACTGATTTTAAGGGCACAAAGTGTAGTATGGCAGTCTTGATTTTAATTGCTTGTAAAGGGGGGAGACATTTCAGACTATTGCTTTAGTTTGATTTCTGTCCTGCGATGCCTGTGTGACACATCTGGGTTATCGGTTCAGCATTTGTTCAATACCTATATTCCCTTTTGACCGTTTGAAATGTTGGCTTTCCCAGAATTTTACCGTAAGGCTTTATAATGAAGCTTTAATAATGCCGATGTACTTTGTAGTCTCATATGTGATAATTCTTAAGTTATGTGAGAAAAATGATTTGTATATCACATTAATAGCATAAAGTATGAAATGGATGGCAAAAAGGGGATGTGTAGAACAGGTGTATGAATTCAGCAGAACTCCATCAGACTGTCTGTGGTCAAAGATGTTTTGGAGCGCTATCCTTTTAATAAGCATTGTATGTTTCATAAGTATTGTATTGCGCGTTTAGGTGTTGTCACACTGTAATTCACTTCCATTGACATGTATTTTTCAGTGCATGACAATGTTTAGATTTGGTAAAAAAAACATCTGATCACTTCTCAGTCCATGTGTCATAACATTCTTCAATAATATAAGCTACATGGTTTGCATTTCTTGTTTTCATATTCATATTTGTGCGTGTGTGTGTGCGTTTGCATGTGTTAGAGGTAATGAAAATAACCACAATATAAAGAATCGTAACAATATAAAATCGTAAATAATTCATATAGTTTTGTCACAATGGTTGCTCTCTTTCTCTCTCCCTCACTCTCTCTCTCTCTCTCTCTCTCTCCCCCCATCTCTCTCTATCTATGCCCTATACATTCTTCGATTCATTGCCCAGAAAAAGAGGGAAAATAAAAAATAAGTCACGACTTATCGTTTGCAGAATAAAAGTTTCTGTTTACATATGTGTATACATTTTAAAATGTATATATAATTTATATTAAATACAGTATACATATATATATTAAATATATATATATATATATATATATATATATATATATATATATATATATAATGCATATAAAATGCATGTGTGTGTATTTATGTATACATAATTATTATACAAATACAAAAACATATACTGTTTTAATTTAATCAAAAACATTTATTGTGCGAACGATTAGTCGCGACTAATTCCGCTTATAATTAATTCCACCAGTTCTACTTATCTAAACTGTTCAGTTCTTTCTCCAGAGACCCCCACACTTTGTGACTTTGTATGCTTAGGTTTCTTCTTCCTCCTTTACTGTGATACAGAAATGCCCCGCTCAATTGAACTGGCAGCGAAAGGCAATTAAAGTTGTCTGCTTTGCGTTTAAAGCACGGCCTGACTTTAATGAAGCATTCTGGAAGGAATCCACAGCATCTAATTCCCACAAAGTCATGAATGAGAGGCTTGTATCTTGTATGCTCAGAATGAGCAGTCCAAGATGTCCGGCAAGCCACCAAGAGCACTGAATCACTGGGCTTTAGTAGAGAAAAGACACATTTCTTTCTTGTTTAGGCCCCATTGCGATTAGACATTCTTTTGCATGTTGGATGTTGTTGTAATGGAGGTTAATACACCATCTGGTAAAGTCCTATATGCATGACAAATGGAAATGCTGTTTTGCAGTAATTGTTATTGATTTAACCATGCCGCTTTACCACACTTTATACTGTTATATGCATTCGACATTAATTGTATCTCATCTGTTTTGTGGCTATGTTTTCTCTATTAGATTTTATCTGGAATGTTTGTTGTTTTGGTGTGTAACTTATTAAAAAAACAAGTGAACATCTATGCTCGCAGGGCTCTGTAGCTGCTATCTAAATGGTGCTAAATCAGCAATTTAAGTAGGTTTAGAAATGTTTGTATCGATGGTGTAGAAGGTTTCCAGATCCATCTAAAGTGAATTAGAATCTCTGTGTTTTACACCACAGCCGCATACACTACACCACGGTCAGTCAGGTGATTTAGACCGAGAGAGACACCACAGATGGTGTAGTGCATCACGGCTCAACCATGTGCAGTATTAACAGGGAGAGAATGGAACAAACAGCATTCCTATACCCCGTCATTCATACAGTCCCATAGCAGACATTTAGCAAACATCATTGTCCCATAATGCCCCTCTCTCGCCCCATTCTGACACTCGCATGCATCCCAGCGTGCATTTGTCTTTGGCCATGTGCTCGCCCGCGCCCGCCAACAGGTTGCAATTAAAAGCCTTTTCACGGGTCTGTGAGCTTCTCGATCACGCCGGAGGTTCTGGCCGGCTCGCCGGCTGCCGTTTGGCTCCAGTGCATCTATCTGAACAGAAGGTGTCTGACAGCATTTCAAGACCAAATCTGCTAGGCTTCTCAGTTTGTTGCGTGTTAAAGCCTTTAGAAATTGAAACCACAAGCTTGAATTGCATAATACATGGAAGTGGTTTGTTGGTGTGATGAAGTGTTTGAGATACGGGTTATTAGCTAGGGTAAATGTTTTTTTTTAGACTAAATCATGCAGCGTATTGAAGAGAGGTGTGCTTTAGTATTTCTAGTTTCTGACGTCGTGTCCTAGTTTAAGCTAGTTGACATTGTTTGGAGGCGTGGAGTTATTATTCTGATGGACAGAAGTGTCCTGCAAAGTCCTGAGACATTTGCTTTCTCATGGTTGAAATGTCTTGTCTAATTTGTCCTCGTGGGGAGTGAATGTCTGTCTGATGATAAATGACCTACATTGAGGATTTCTTTGGGTGGACACAATAGCAAAATACCAGTGAAATTTAACAATACTTAATACAGATTGTGATGTACTGCATGTATCAGCAGCTGTTAATGTTAAATATCATATATATTCAAAAGTAAGTGAATACTATGGTTCATTTTCTCCATGTCTGTATTGTTCCGGTATTTTAATGGATAAAATGCTGAAATAAACTATAGAAACCCAGTTGAAACCAACACAAAATTATTTCCATTAAAATGCCATTATAAACCATTAGCTTTTCCAATAAATCCATTACAAAATCCCTTTTCTATTGTGTTTTGGGAATTGTTTCAATTGTGTTGTTTTGGTTCACATCTTCCAGATAGACAATACACCTGTAGACACAATTTTAGTTTCCATCCAATACAATTGCAAGTATAACCAATAAATCCATAATTTGTGTTTTGGGTTGTGCAGCCAGTTTTTGGTTTACCAAGCATCATTTACTTTATGGATATACTACAAATACTGTGGAAATTATGGCATTTTCTTTTTGGTTTAAGTTTCTATCGTTAAAATATATCACTAAATATATTCTTTATGTACCGCTTTGTACTGTTAATAGCATTGACATCACTGGTTGCAATGCCTTGACTTAACGCATTTGATGTTTTCTTCTAAATGTTTACAAAGCAGTAATATTTCTGTTAAATTACACATTTAACTCTTCAATCCACCATTTGTTTTCCCAGTTCTCACAGTTTTTATCCGTTTCTCCTGCGTCTGATTATATAAATAGCTTTTGATTATTAGAACCATTTCGCATTCAAACAAGTCAACATTTTCCTTTTTCGGGCTCTAGTATCATGTATTAAAGTGAGATGTCTGTATAAACATCCTGCTTAAGAAAATCATTTTCTCAGATGAGAGTTTACTCTCGCATTTTCAGAGATGGTTCATTAGAGGTAATGTCTCCTAAAGCATCTTAACTCTAAATGTTCACAGCATTGCTCAAGGCCTTTCGGTAAACAGGTTCGTAGAACTTGTGTTTGTCGTAGGATTTGTTTTAAATGAGATTCGTAAAGAATAAAAGTTTTATTTTTAAGAATAAAATAGTTTTGTGTTTGTAATGCTACAGTGAATACCTAAACAACCATAACCACTTGAAATGAATAACCTTCCCAAAAAATATATGTCTTATAAATGATAATCGTATGTAATCAATATAATTAACCATACTGCAATTGGGTTTGGTATGAATACTAAGTGAGTTCAAAGCAAAAACCAATATCACCGGAACCGACTGTTTATTGTTTATTTATTGCCATTGTATTTTTTCATACTCGTCTTGCATTCTTCAGAAAATGCTGTTATTATTTTGCTTTGACTTTCTCTTTGCAAAAGTAGAAAAATATAAACTGAATCAACATGAGGAAAAACATTTAGTTTATATTTTATAGCACAAATGAGAACTGCGTTTCAATCCCTGATCTTAAATTTGATATTTGATTTACGATTCCTGTATTCACTTTATATAAAACAGGTCATCTGTCCAGCGTCTGTTTATTTAAAAGCAGAACTGAGTGAATTCATGCTCACAGGCTTTCATACGTACATGCTCTAATGGAAAATTCCTGCTATGTCTTTTTTTTGGTGACCTTGCCAGTTCTTCTGCTTTCTGGAGTGACCCGGACGTCTTCCTGGCTGTTTATAGTTTATAGCGTGGTCCTCTCGGTCCTTGAACAAGGACACACGCTGGGAATATCTGCCATCAGTCCAATGTCACACGAGTCATTTCCATTTCTCCTTTTTTATATTTTTAACTCCCAGATAGATTGAATGAGCGCAGCCTGTGATAATGGGGGGCAATGGTGGGTAAGGGAAAGTATTTCATAGGAGGTACATCAGTTTGCCATTAAAATTGCACATACGCACCAGTGTCGGGTACCAAAAGCAAAGTAAACTGTGATAAAGTGCTGTTTGCTCAGCCTTGGAAGTAATAGAAATCAAGTCCTTTTTTCATATGTATATATAAATAAATATGTCCTTGCTGTAACCCTTGTTACTATATATACATCTCTAATTTAAATCCTTTAAAATTGGACTAAAATGGTACTTGTGGAACTAGTTATTAATGCCAGCGATAATTGACTCAAAGAACATATACACGATGTCACACCACAAAGATCTCTATCGCTTAGGGCTGATAAATAGATTTTTTCCTCACAGGAAACATTTAAGTCTACAGTCACACTTCATTCAGTGTGTCAGACCGCTGCAGCAGAGCATCATGGGTAATGCCTATCCCCGAAGGCTTTGGTGTAGTAGATGGGCAGTCAACCGCAAAGGTGCTGATTTTAGCCAACCCCCTCCTCACGGTTTGCTTTCTCTCTCTCCGTCCTCCAGCCCGGTCAGACCCGACAACATCGATCATCATCCAGGAAATCCAATATTGGTTCTCACCATGTGTTTACATGTCATTTGTATTATTTATACTGAATAGGAAATCTTTATAATGATGATAGTATAAATGGTGCGAAGTGTTACCTTTTTTAACCTTTGATCCCACATGTGGGGAAACAAATCTGCATTCGTGTGAAGTGAGACCCTCGAATCATCCGCCCCTTCAGTTATGTGATGCGTGTTGTAATGAGGCGTCTTTGAGTCGTGCGAATATTCTCTTACATCTCGCCGTTACTGTAGATGGCAAAGCATCAGAGCTTCACGCCTCTCAGTTGATTTCCTCCTCTGTTCATCCGGACGCTGATTTAAATATGCTTGAATATCACAAACCGCATATCATATGTCTCTACATTGTAACGGGTAGGGATGAGAAATCTGATCGACTTCAGTTAAAACCCTTTTCTTTCTCTTCTTTGCAGTTCAGCGGATGATCAGTATCGCTGGAACACTCAAGGTAAATGTCAATTGGAAACGATTTTCTCATTTTCTCGGATATTTGTGCTATTGGAGAATTGGTTTGTAATGAGGTGTTTGTGAGTTCAGGTAAGATGTGTGGCATCATGCAGGAATATTGCACCGTCTTTATGAATTTCAGATGAAAAAAGTAAAACTGGGTGGAATCCACGAAGGATGTATATACTGTGTAATGCATAATATATCATATAAAAGAAAACTATATAATGCATAATATAAAGAATATGTAATATCATGCATAATACTTGATGTATATAATGCATGCTATTTTAAAATGCTATGTTTTATAAATAAATTATTCTTATTATTATTAATGTTGTTGTTATTAATAAATTAACAACAATGATAATATATTTTAGGAAATAATAAAAGTGATAAAAGTTTCTATTTTATTCCAGCTCTGAAAGATTACATGTTTAAACAAGTGAGCTTTGAGTCCTGCTGTATTTGTGGTGACATACTTCAGAGGGTGATAGTTCTTGTTAGGGAGCTTGTGTAACTCATTATCCCTTGGCAAATGACACCACGCCTGGCCTGGATCAGTTGCTAGACAGATCTTGCACAGAACAAGCGACTGGCGAGTTAACCGGGTCACCCGAAAAGCCAGTTAAGTTTTAGTCTTTTTGTTCACCGGGTCAGCCGGTCATAGTCCAAGTGTGCCGGATGAGGCTTAGGAAGCACCTGCGGTGTCATTGTCTAACAATGTCAGTTTAATCGTGATTGACTTGAGCTTAGTCCTTACGCTTTGTTTTACAGACGGGCAGAAAGACATCGAGGATGAACTGAATACAGGTCTGGAATTGGTGGATTCGTGTATCCGTTCCCTGCACGAGTCTGGAATATTGGATCATCAGGAATACACCACAGCTGATAGTGAGTCATTTGCTGATTCAGTTGTGTTGCTGTGCATTGTTTCGCATTGTAAAGATGTCCGTTAAAGAAACATGCTGAATCCAGCCTTCCACGTGGGATCAGGTACGGTATACAATGAGCCGCACAGCTGGCGCTCATTAACTATTACTCACCGGTCTCGAACCATGGTCTCACCCCACCCACTACATACCCCCATCGCCCCTCACAGGCCCGGGGGTACCCCCGAGACTGTGCTTGCTCCCCCCTCCCACGGGGTCTCCCAGTCTCGGAGTACATTTCCCCTGGGGGCATGCAGCGACGAGACGAGACAACGGAGACGGGAGCCCTCGGAGTGACCGGAAAGAGAGAGGAAACAAAAATTATAGTCCGGTTCCTCAACCAGCCGGGGTACTCTCCTTCGCGGTGGCTTGCGGTGACCCTTTTAGCAAAGAGACGTTTTTCAGACTGCGAATGCTTGTTGACAGACAGAAAACAAAATTTCTGATTATCAGAAATGGATCCATTCTTTCAAAAAAGCTTGTTAAAATATACAAAAAATGTCATGATAAATGTTGGTGACTCAAAGTTTAAAAACAGGGTTTAATGAATTAGATTTCATTTTTTATAATTATTATTATTTGTTTGAACATCTATTTTCTGATTTATAATTGAAGGTGACATTATAAAATGTTTTCATTTGGGTTGTAAAATGTTGAACTGTTCTGTTTGTGCCGGACAAAAAGTGCAGCAATAATTGGGACTGCATCGCCTCCACACAAGAACAGGCCTTTTGTCACATCTATACCTATTAAAAGCAAAAACAACAGTTTATCTCATGCAGTTTGAGAATAACTGAGAACATCTGTCAGGATTCGTGTCATTAACTTTGCTTTTATTGTGTCGGTGCTGATTGTGCATTGCACATAAAGCGTTTACCAATCTCAAGTCATTTTAATGCTCGTGATAATTTTCTCATTTTTCCTCACAAAGCTTAAGAACACAAAGGCTGGAGCATCTATTTTTATTGAGGATATATCACTCCACCAAAAAACGTCTTGCAGAAAGTTGGATTTCATTGATCTTCTTCTGAGTTCAAAGTAGCTTTTAAATAAGTTATTGACTTTGTGCATTCTGTCAAGGTTGTGACAGGAGAAAAATGCCACAGGTGATGCAATGCGACTCCGGCTTTTAAGTCGTAATAATCAAAACAGATAACATTCTGCTGAATATACATGCCCACCTTAACATAGAGCTTCAGAATACCACAGCCATGCATAATAGTTCATGAATTATGGAATGAAAGTAAGTATGTTTACCACAGCTGCATGAAATAACAGTGGGGAAAGAGTGGCTTTCAATAATTTATCTTTCAGTGAGTCGGGATAAAATAACTGGAGCTTTGTGAAGGTGTCTGCCGTGGACGTGCTTTTACAAATTAGGTGACAGCTATAAATAAACATTGACCCTTCAACCCAAAGACAATGTAAATGGAGCTCTTCCTTGACTCATTCACAATGAAAACTATCATGCGATGCTTGTTAATATCCTATTGGTTGTGGTACCTGTTGTGAGTAATGCCAAGCATTTCTAATTGAACCCTTTGGTGCTGAAACTATCCATCGATAGTGGATACCATTATTTCTATGTCCTTCCCTTTATTATAGGCTGCTATGTCAATGCAGCATGATGTGCTTCTGTGTTTAGCCTCGTAAAAGATTCTTCATAACATATTTCATCTTGTGGAGATAAGCCTGGGCCATTGACCTACCCAGAAAAACATAGAGGTGATACCCCCAGTAATATTTTATACATGCCTAACACTCCTTTCACTCCCTTAATGGGATTATGTATCTCTGGGGCACACTTTGGAGCCTGTAGGTGATCTCAGATCTTGAGCTCAAATCCCACGGACATTGATAAAAGATAAACTGTAGCTTTACTGTATAAGTTGCCTTGGATGAATGTATCCGCCAAATGTAAAATGTATTTTCCACTTTGAATTGGCTTTTCCACCATTGTCCATTTCGTGTAACACAATTTGGTCTCTTTGGAAAGGCTTTAATCTGAAAGAAGCAGGAAATAGCCCATAAACCTCTCCGAGAGGCAACTTTACAGCCTCGTCGATTGAGAAATGGGAAGACGAACGTCTGTGTAAGCACCTCACCACGGAGCCTTTTAAAACCGGGGTAAACATTGGTATTTGGAGCAGTGCCATCGGTAAAATTCACAGGACCCGGGGCACAATTTATGTGTGCGGGCTTTAGTGCATTGAGAGGAACTTAGTGAGCCATCCTCATGAGGTCCTGTTTTGGAGGATTCCTTGTGGTAGAATATGCGGTTTTCAGCAACAGTGCATGTGTAGGTATGTTATCTTTAGTCGAACTAATCCGGCAAAGTTGCAAGTGAATAAGAGAAAGCTGGAGATCTCTCGGGCTGGCTTGACTAAGGAGATGTGTAAGAGGCGTGTAATTGCCTCACAATAGGTGAGAAGCTGTACTTAGTATCGCTGCTGTCAGATCCTGGAACTGCTGTGGTTTTAACATGATGCTAGAGATTATAACATGATGTACAAGATCATAGAGAATCATTTCCTTAAGGCAGTAGTATACAGTCACAAGCCTATATACTGAAGGCACATACCGTAAAAGAAACGTTAAGAGTACAGTCACAGGTGTTGACTCAGTAAGTTTAAATATCCACATTATCACATCATGTTTTTTTACTGTGCAGTTCAATTAATATCAATCAAGCATACTGATGCAATAAAACAATAAAAACATAATAAAAAACATGTTTGTGACAAGGAGAGCGGGACGAGAGCCGGTGACGCAAGTGATAATGAGCAGTGAAGTGAAGGACGAGAGAAAATCCAGGCCTGGTTCTCTCTCGTCCTTCACACTTGTCGCTCCTCCTTTTATGCTTCTGTAGCTCCTCCATGAGAGATGCGAGACCGGTGCAACGCGCTCATTATCACTCGCATCAACGGCCTCGCACCATTCCCTCACGGCCCTCGTCCCGCTCTCCTTGTCACAACGTTTTTTCATTTTTTTAAACTGAGTTATCTGTTTAAGCAAGTTAACTGTTCATATATTACTTCAACCATCTACATTGATTTTACAGCACCATACTTTTAATCTAATGGTCTCATTTGTTTCTGTTTTTATTTCCGTTTTAAGACATTTGGGAAGAAACATCCGAGAATGAAGGTGATACTATTTACCAAAAATAAACATTCTGTCATCATTTACGTACCCTTAAAGTTGTTCAAAATCTGTCTAAGTTTCTTTGTTCTGATGAACACCGAGAAAGATATTTGGAAGAATGCTTGTAACCGAACAGTTCTTGGCCACCATTGAATACCATAGTAGGAATAAATGCAATGGTTGTCAAAAGTGGCCCAAAAATTTAGCTTTTCTACATTCTTCAAAATATCTTATTTTGTGTTCAACAGAACAAAGAACTCTACACAAATTTGAAACAATTTGAAGGTGATTAATAAAGGACAAAATATGTTTTTTTGGATCTCCTGAGCTATGAAAGAGCAACTTTTGAGCAACAAATTGTCCCCCTGGGTGGTTTCAGCAACGTGAAACCCTCACTATTACACAGATATTATACTTTATAATGTTTCGTGACTTTGTCTTATTTTGCGGGCGACGCCATAACCTTGATGACGGTGTGCAGGGGAAAGCTCCGGGCCAACCACAGCTGCATTGCATCTCCCGCGTCTGCACAAGGGTTTTCAGATCAATGAAAACAAAAATGAGTGCAGCAGGCTATTATGGACTGGAATAATGCGCCAATTTTCTTATCTCTCAAGACCAGCCTGATGGATCTGTCTGATACAGGAGCCATAGATTATTGTGTAGTGCAGGGAGCGCAGAAAACATCCTCCTCCCGAGAAACCCGAGACACTTGAACTCAAGCCGTTTTAAAGGGACGGGAGGAAAAAGACAATCGGTATTTTCGAGTGGGGTCTAATCTCAGATATAGACTGATAGTTTGACGGTGGTCTCGCCGAAGGCTGCATCCGGGATGATGGCATCTTGACAATCTATGAATGGTTGATGCAATCTTCTTTGCAGTCAGATTGGCCCTAAGCCTTTCTCCGAAATGCCAAACACAGTCGCCGATGGTTAGAAATCTGAATTTTGGAGGAAAACACGTGTGTTTATTTTTTGTGTTAGTGTAAATAAAACAATGTGTACGGTAAACATAAATAGAGTGTCTGTGCTTCTATAAATGTTAGATGATAAATTATATCTTTTAAATTTAATAATTGACTTCAATCCTTGAACAACCTTCCTGCCCCACGTCTCCTTTTCCTGTCGGTTTTGTTCCTCTCTCTTGCTTTTGGATTCTCCCTTGTCATTTCAGTCCTCGTCTTGTGCATCTTTTGCTACCTCTCTCTTCTTCTCTCTCTGTTTCACTCCTCCCCTTCTAATAAATTATGTATGCCATTTCTGCCAGGCTGAGGGCTGCATCGCTGCCTTGCTGAAATCTCTCTCTCTCTCTCTCTCTCTCTCTCGCTCGCTCTGCACCCAGGACCGAGTCTGCTTTCTCAGAGCTCACTGCAGCTCAGCTCGAACCCAGAGGGCTGTCTCCAGTATTCCTCCAGCTACCATAGTAACCAGACTCTGGCCCTGAGCGACTGCTTGACCACACCAAAATCTCAGCCGCCTCAGCCTCCTCCACGCTCCAGCGGCCAGCCCGGGGGAGCCGTGCACAGCTACAATCAGGTGAGCTTCCCCGTCTCTTCTTAAATTCGTAGTGCGTTCCCTTTTCCATCACAAATCTCTGTTTTTAAGATCTGTGTTTTTATTTAACGGTCCTATTTTGCGCCGGAGGTCTCTCGTGCTCACGCATCAGGGATGCTGTGGTTCTCTAGCTTTGCTTTTTTGGGACACGGACCGAATGACGCTCAGGCTGGGGCTGGAGGCTGTTGCCTAAAAAGTGATTGTGCCACTTTATTTGAGTATGACAGAAGTGCTGAGGTGTTTGTCAGGTTGGCACGCCGTGTCGTATCGAGTGGGCGCGTTTCAAACTTTGTCATTATCTGGGGAGTTAAATTGCGTCTGTTGATGAGACTGTAATTAATGCGAACCCTGCGGCTGTCTTTCCCACCAACTTTCATTTCTTAAACTGGGCTGCGAGGTAGAAACGTTCGGTTAGGGGATGGATGTTGTTCAGAGGATAAACATTTCATTTTGCACGGCGTTTTATTAACACGTTTGGGAATGAACTGGATCTGGGATGTTTACTGCCGGAATGGTGGGTCTCGATAAAGCTGACATACGCAAATCCTGCACACACAGAGAGTCTCGCTCGTTCTCTCTTTCTCTTTCCTCTTCTATCCTCTGACACTTTTAATGAACACACAGGCCTCTGTTTTGGGCACAGAGGAGCGTTTTAAATGAAGGATGCTCGGCGTTCTCAGCTCTCTCAGGTCAGGGGGGGGTTCTGCAAACATTCTTTGGCAACCCTGCGATTGTAAAGTGATGCAGTTGCTCGGTGCATAAAGAAGAGAGAACTTTTTTTATTCATATTAGGGCCAAATAATGCATTGTTTCCCTCTCTCCTGGCTGTATATGTGTGGTGCGAGGGATTTAGACTGTCGGCTTGCTGCTGTGAAGGGGAACCTGAAGAGGGCTCGTCTGCTAGGCTTATGTAACACAACACATCGGTTAGGTGCTTTTATGTAGATATTTATAACACCATAAACCTCTTGTTCCTTAAATAATTCAACCACATCAGGAGCCAGCAACAATCTTTTCAAGTAGGTTTTCCCTCTTCTCTCAGTGATGGGATGCAGTTTTGTCTTCTGAGAGAGAGAGAGAGAGAGAGAGAGAGAGAGATGGATGGAGAATGCATTTGGCAGAGAACTGATGGTATAATTGCATCACACCTCGGCATAACATGATATCAAGCTATTAAACGCCTTTGTAATCTCCACAATCTTGTGAGTTTTTTTCCAAGTCCTCTGCCTGTTACATATCATTCATTAAAGTCGTATCAGAAAAAATATAACTTAGAAGGTCTGTTCTGTAAGAGAAACTTTGTATGTTTTATGTTAACTTTTTGTTCTTGGCTTAATACTGCCAGTGTGTTTGGTTATCCGGTGGGTTGATTTGGGAATAGGTTGTAGGTCTCTTTGATAGTGTAAATTAATTATACTAATTAACTATTGCATACAGTACTGTATGAAGCTATAGAAATTCAGGAAATTCACAGAAATATGGAAATTCTCACATCATTTAATGTCCCTTACGTCATTGAACACCTGCATATGATCCTTGTCTGTGCACAAAAGAACGCAAAAAGAAGATATTTTGAAAAATGTGTCCATACAATGAAAGCGAAATGGGGGACGATGTTGTTTGGTTACCAATGTTCTTCAAAATATCTTAATATCAAAATACAGGTTTGCAAAGACATATAGTTGAGTACATTATAAAAGATTTTTGTTTTTAGATAAGCTGTCATAATTAGGTGAACTGTCCTTTTAAGAAACTGTGGAAACATAAAAATGAACTTTAATGAATGAGACATTTTGATTTTAAGGATGTTTTTTGTTTACTTTTGTTTGGTAAACGATCTCTTAGTCCTTTGTTGGGGATTTAGTTGGCGTGACTGCTGAATCTTCTTTGAAACACTTGCAAACCCCTGTTGTAAAAAACACACGGAATCTCACGAGAAAATCCAAAGTGCTGATTTGCAGATCCAATAATGTGCATCAAGAAACAATTTACCATAAATCCTAACTCTGGAATGACATTGTTGCCATAAAATCCTTACCATGTTAATCTTTTATATCAACAGTACCAAAAAAACTAAAATCAGAGGGAATTGATAGTTTGATAACAGCTTACTTGACAAGGCACCACAGGGTGTTCCAGGTAAATTGGCCTATTTTATTCCATTTATCTCAATGAGAGAAAAGGCCCAGCTTAACTAAATTGACCCGATAGTCAACTCAAGAGGTCTCTATAGTGAAAACCCATTCTAGTTATGAAAAGGATTCGGTGCTCAGGCTAAGATGGGGCAAAGGATCATCGAAGATTGTATTTTAAAACATGTGCGGCGTATTGGCAACCACATCTATGTCAAACATCAGCCTTGTCTCTCTGTCACGAACACCTTTGGCTCATATTTATTCCATCTTTCAGACCATTTGAATACTGTTGCCTTATATCAATGCAATGAAGAAAAAAGCAGAAGCTTTTTATCCCCGCTGGAAATTGCGCTGACTGCCGGGGTTTAAAAATAACCTCATTTATTCTGATTAAGAATAATCAGGTTTCATGCTCTCTGTAAATGAGTAACAGTGGAACCAATGTTTCATTGTAATCACCAGGAATCATCACGGTGATTACGAGAAATCTGAAGAAAAAAATGTTTATTTGCACGCCAAAGCGCCTAAACCACTGGCAGTGCTCCACTATTCATTTGTACGGGTGTGTCTGTGCATGCCCGCCCGCACTTCTGGATAACGTGCGTTGCCACATCCATTGACATAAGGGGTGATGATCCCATGAGGCATTGCAACATATGGTTGTGTATGCGTGCGCAGTAACTCAGTGTACAGGCGTTTTTATAATGCATTCAGGAGATATCCTTACATCTGTTCTGGAATTTATATCCTTGCCTCATATATTTACTGCAAAAAATATGAATCCGTTTTAATCCTTTTTCTCTTCTCACAGGTGACATCTAACCGTGCGGCCCAGCTCGCGGCCGGGGACACACAGACCCAGAGTCATGGCAGTACCCTGCTGTCCGATTCCCAGCAGCCCACTGCAGCGTCCGGTTCGGGCCTGTACTACTCCAGCTCCACTCTACCTGCCCAGCGCATCAGCTCGCCCATGAACTCAATGCAGACCGCGGCAGCAGGCGGATCCCCTACCAAACTGCAGCGTCTGGGTTCGGCCTCCGACACGCCCGGATACGCCACCACCCAGCGCCTGCCCTCCTCTTCCTCATCCGCCTCCCCTAAGCCTTCACCTGGGAGACTTGCGAAATCCTATAGCAGTAGTTCACCTATCAATGCGGTGGGCATCGGAGGATCACCCGGCGCGCACACTTTGGGCTCTCCTATACGGCTAGTGTCTCCGGCTAATAACGCGTCGCCCATCTCCCAGCAGCTGCAGTCGGCAGGAGTGTCAACGTACGCCACTCTCACGCCCACCAAAAGACTCGTGCACTCATCTGATCAGTATAAGATATCCCACGATCTGTACGCAACGGCTACTTTACAGAGACCTGGCAGTCTTGCTGGTGAGTAACAGATTTTGAGCTGGCTTTTGCTGGGCAACTGAGATTTTGGGGTCATAGCAATGACATACATTGTATGAGGGCATGTGTTGGAACTTGCTTGCGTGGAATATTTTAGAAAAACGGTACAATTATATTTTTTGCTGTAATAAGAGGAAGTTTGTAGTAACAAAGTACGCAAGTATACAGTTGAGCACAGTGTTGATCTAATGGGTCAAATCACCCAAAAGCGAAAATTCCATCATCATTTACTCACCCTCATGTCATGCCAAACTTGTATGGCTTTCTTTCTTCTGCAGAACACAAAAGAAGATATTTTGAAGAACGTTAACAATGGCTCCCATTGACATTCATCGTACGAACACAAAACTGCTGAGACATTTCTCAAAATATCTTCCTTTTTGTTCAACTGAAGACAGAAAGTCAATTTTAACAGATTTTTTTCTTTTAGAGGAGGCTGGGGCAATATATTTTGACTGTTTTAAACTTAAGGGCTGTTCACACAAGAAGTGACAAAGCGTCCAGCCGTCCCTTATTTAAAAGAGAGCTTGCAGTTTGAGGTGAGCTCAGAAAGTATAGCTCATGTTATTTATCAACTTACTATTGAACCTTGTGAACGGATTTAGATGTCTGCTTTCCATTTGAAACACGTTTGAGAGATTATTTCATCTTTGCTTGTGTTCCTATATGCTTGCATTTATTGCTTTTTCCACGTCTACCACTCGAGCATACTCAAGTTGTTCCGCATTTGTAGCTTGATTGCCTCTGACATTGAGAGCAAGACAACAAAAAACATCAAAGTAAGAAAATCAATGACTTTTTCATTGGCAAAAAACTCACGGGAAGCTAGTAAATAAGCATTGCAGACAGCAAAATCTGATGCATGTATTAGTTTTCACATAGGAAACACCAAGGGAATGGTATTTGTTTCTCATGCATGCTTTCTTTACTTCTATCTCACTGATCCACACAGTCCCTTAAAGTGACAGTTCACCCAAGAATATAAATTCTGTCATCGTTCGCTCACCCTCGTGTCACTTCATACCTGTATAAATGTCTTTGTTCCGTCAAACACATAGAAAGATATTTGTAAGAATGTTAGCAATTTTCAGTTCTGTGACATCATCCACTACCATAGTAGGGGAAAAAATATTGTATATTTTGTTGTTCTGTTGAACACAAAATGAGATATTTTGAAGAATTTAGGAGCACATTCAGTTCTGGGACCCCTTTGACTACAATTGCAGTCAATGATGTCACAGAATTGAAAATTGCTAACATTCTTCCAAATATCTTCCTCTGTGTTCATCAAAACAAATTTATACAGGTATGAAGTGACACAAGGTGAGCGAACGATGACAGAATTTATATTCTTGGGTGAACTGTCACTTTAAGTCTGAGGACTAGAGATATTCCTTGAAGAAAGGCAGTTGTTTGATATAAAGACTTGTCTTCTATCTACAGCGAGACATCAAAGAGATGCAATACACTGTAAGGTGTAACAATTAAACCATTCAATCATTTACTGTGTGGCAATGGATGTAATTAGTGTTGCAATTTTTAACGTTTAACTTGTTTGGAAACGCTCAGAGTACTTTGAGAAATTGATCGATGTTTATCGTTTAATAGCTTTATTAATTGCTTTAACCTTACAACCTTCTCAGCTTTTATTTATGGCAATGTTACTCTTGTACACAACAGCTCTGCTTCTATTAAATGAGAACATCCCACAATGCACTTCTTAGATCATCCAAATCATTGTGTACCCAACAAACAAAAACAATATCTTGAGCAAGCATTGTTTAGAGACCTCACACAATAGGTCAGAAAGATCATGGGTGGGTTTAAATCCGGGACCTCAATCAAACCCGCCACACAATTGGGAAACAGTTGACCGGTGCCATTGAGCTCCCATTCAGTGCTTGCTCAGTCATCACCTGGATTCTGCTCGTCTCCTTGATGAAAGTCATTCAGAAGCCACACGACACCTTCACCGGTATCCGTACAGTGGGAATCCTCACCCTCTCCCACCACGGGTGAAAAAAAGGAGGGCATTGCAGCGCACCAGCATGCTAACCGAAGACGAATTCGGTTTGAAGGCAATTACGTAGCAGAGTTTTTGCAAGGCTTCCCTGATTTCTCAAGGGTATTTGGTGAGCTTGTCTTTCATGATGTAGCATTTGGAGGGAATCTTGGCGAGAGGCTGATGATGTGTGTCATTAAACCTGGAGGCCTCGCGAGAGAGAGTTGGAGAGGAAGCAAAGGCTTTTAGTAAGAATGGATGGAGTTATGAAAACTGTGATGGAGTTTCCTAGTGAGTGTGCTGTTCAGGGCTGTTCTGGAGCAGTACAGAAACATGTGGTTTGGAGGAAAATAGGGTTGTCAAACGATTAATCGTGATTAATCGCATCAGAATAAAAATTTGTGTTTACATAGTACAGTATATGTCTATGTACTGTGCATATTGTATGTATAAATATAAACACGTGCCATATATACATATTTAGGAAATATTTACATGTATTTATTTATATTTTCCAATCATTCAAATTATATAAAAGTGTTGATTCTTTTTTTTTTTTCATAGCTATATGCTTGAATGTGTATGTGTTAATAAGTACACAATTATTATGCACAGTACACAGATATATATATATTATGTAAACACAAACTTTTATTCTGGATGCAATTAATCGTGATTAATCGTTTGAAGCATCTTGAAACACCTTATTTTCCCATCTGACGTTAGACAGGATGTTTAAATGATGTTCATCTGAAGCAAGAAGCTCTTCCAGAAGTCAACACAAAACAGGCTTTGGAAATGTAGACCTTTTTAGAGTCCTGAGGGAGAGACCATTTGCAGAACTAGTTTGTATTTTCTTAGTAGACTTAAATAATTTGTTTCTATAATAATATTAGTATAATCATAATAATCAACATCCTCATCATAATGAACTATTGTAATCACAAATCCACATAAAACAGTTCAATTACCCGTGGGCTGTTCATGGTTACTAAGCGTTGTAGCAACTTAACAGAGAATTCAAATTACGTTCAGTCTCTATGCGTGTATATCAGCTTTTCCATAGCAGTTTTGTACACGGCTAGTCTACAGCAGGAGAAACAGAGCTACACTTCATATGATGCTGGATCCAACACTACATGGCACCTGTCAAATTCTCTAACCTTAAAACAGCGAACGGGTAACACAATACACAGCAAATCCTATGTTTAGTTGCCTGAAGTGCTATTAACACTCACGTGTGAGAAGTGGAGAGGTACTCTTGTCTGAGCTGTACCCACATGTGCAAACCTATTTATTCAGCCAGCTTTATCCAAGGCTTGTGGATTTCTCTTTTAGTTGTGATGTTTCATCATTAGGCGGATGGGGAGTCGTGAGGGAAGACTGAACGGATGTTACACGTGTTTGCCAGCTTGCTGCTACAGGGAATGTTTTTTTCTGTTTTGTTTTACTTTGCATAGATGAGCACTGAATTATCCGTCCAAATTCAGAGTTTCGCCACTGAATCGGCTGTGAAAAGCAGTGGAACACGCTGCTTTGAGGCTATTACTGTTTAGACAGAATGTCGTTCACGTGTCCGTCTCTCTCTATCTCCTCTCACTGTTCCTAAAATGTCTCACCTCATCTTAACGTCTGTCGTTCTGTCTGGCAGTTTATTAACATTGGTCTGGTGATTTATAATCCGCACATTAAAGCTTTTTTCATTACGGGGTTCAAACCCCTGACCGTTGTGTTGCTAACGTAGTGCTTCCACCTCAGTCCATTTTAAACAAGCCCTTGTTTTGTTTGGTTACCAACATTCTTCGAAATAGCTTTAAATGCAAAAAAAGAAAGTGAATCTCTACTCTCTCTCCCTCTTTCTGAGATTATAATTCATGCATGAAAGGGTAAACAGCCCCATGATGTAAAATAAAAAAATTTGCCCACCCTGTCTTTAAATCTCGTTTTAGTATTGATTTGATGCCTGTACTGTAAGTAATACACATGTTTTATGTATATTTACATTTACATTTAGGCATTTGGCAGAGGCTTTTATCCAAAGTGACTTACATTGCTTTATACCATGCATTTTACATGGGTATTTGCAATCCCCTGGGATTGAACCCACAACCTTGTGTTGTTAACGCAATGCTCTTACCACTGAGCTACAGGACAGCTGAATCTGAATCCCATGCATCTTTCCTTGAGGAAAATGTAACTTGTGAAAGTTCTGCTCTGGATATTCAATTATTGCGCTGGATCCCGATGGATCTTCTCAGAACACTCAAGAAATCAGATTAGGGATCAGAGGCGTTTGCCTGCCCGACACTGATAAGGTGATTACACGTGGTGCTCTCTCTATCTATTATTTACCAAACATTTGCACAATTATGTGTACCTGGGACGCAGTGTAACAAAACAGCTCTGCTATTGCGGTGGTTGGAGGATTATCAAAATACCCATTCGTCTTTTGCTCTTGCTGTTTAGTATCGTTGTCATTCAATGAAAAGATCCTCACATCCTAAATAGCATCCAATACTGAACCACAGTGACTGGAAAGATATGGATGTGTCTGGACGAGTGGGTGTGTGGTGTCCCTGTAGGCCGAGATGTGGATCAATGTGTGTGTGAGTGAACGCCGAGCACCGATCCCTTGCCTTCCTTCTTAAAGTTCATAAACATTATCTTTTCACGCTTTCCCTCTTGCTCTCCGGAGAGCCTGGGATGCGCTCTTCATCCGTGATGGAGGAGAGTATTGACAAATACGTTCTCAGATGCTTCTGACAGGTTTTGATAGGCGACTGGTACATTGGTACATTTTGGGATCGGCGTAATGATCCCAGTTCATGTAATTACACGGCTGCGTTGCTGTCGGTCATTCGTAAGGGATGCAGTTTGCAGTTCAAGTAATTAAAAACCTTGTAAGCCCTAACAGATATTTGGGATTTTGTGCCTCTCGCAGGATCTCGAGGTTCCTACAGCGGCCAGCACGCCCACCTGGCCCCCGAACTGAGGCCCCTGCAGTCCCCCGAGCATCACATTGACCCTATATATGAGGATAGAGTATATCAGAAACTCCCGATGAGAAGTCTGAGCCAGAGTCAGGGAGAAGCGCTCCCTCCAGGACATACTGGAGCCTACCGGAATAACACAGGTAACGTTTGCTGTACGCACGCCGCTTGTTTATGTAATTCTGCACGTGTTTGTGTCTGTGTGGTAAAGTGTGTCGATCCCCAAGTACCCAACGTCTAGGATTCTGCCGGAGAGCCAAATCCTTAGAGAGCGTTTATCCCTATCGGACACGGTTTTTGCTGGCAGAGAGATGACCTCATTAGAATTAATCTTGGGGTTGGAAAAGATCCGACGTTGTGTGTTTGTATGTGCGTCGTGTGTCTGCGTTTTCACTTCAAGGGTTTGGCGTGTCTAAACGTATCACAATGAAGCACCTCAACAGTCTTTTTTTTCAATTAGCGTATTGTTGTCTTATCTTGATTTTGGGTCAGGTGTGGCATGTTAATCTGGTTAGTGTCGCTCCAGTGCAGAAACATTCCCACGTCCTCCGCTGTCACCTGGCTCAACCCCACAGATAAAATCTATATGGTCTGTTTAATTGGGGTCCATGGCGGTAATTTCGGACACTTGCTGTGGTTTTTCAGTGACCTTTAAGAAGTGAGGCTTAGAAAGGACCCCCGGGATGTCATTCCTTTTCAAAATTGTTGCCGCTGCTTAATGGTACACCAGCATCAGCAGACGGTTGAAAATGACTCTCTCTCTCTTTCCCTCTTTCTCCTTTGGCTTTCCCTGCTGCGAGCACTCACATATCACAGCCCTTTATTTGTTCGCCCTTAAAATGTTAGTGTTTTAAAAGACAATGGAGCGCATTTTCTTGTTTAGATAAACAAAACGCAACAAGCATGCTCGCCCGTTATGTGTCTTTGCTACACAATTAAACAAGTAGATGAAGCAATTAAATCAGTGTCATTGCAGGAGTTTTCCGGCCAAGGGAAAGGTCGTGAAGATGTGAGACATCCATAAGGGTGCCAGTGGCCGTGTGGCTTCATTATTTAAACTAAAGCTGTTTTCACGGTTAAGGAACTGAATAAGAACCTGCGCTATATAATACATTCTTTATCCCTGTTCGAGAACGTTGATTAAAGTGGTAGTATTCCTTAAATGTCAATTCTGTTCTCATTTCCTGCCCAAATTTCATTTGCATACACTCTTTAAAATACAGGCACTTAAAAGGCCTGGCGATGCCATAGAAGAACCATTTTTGGTTCCACAAAGAACCATTCAGTCACAGGTTCTTTAAAGGAACATCTCTTTCTTACTTTTTATAATCTGAAGAACCTTTTTTCGCCACAAAGAACCTGTTGTGAAACAGATCCAAAAAGGTTCTTCTATGGTACAGAAAACCCTTTGTAGCACCTTTTTTATAGTGTATAAGATTCAGTAATATTTTGACATCATCTTTGGCTTTTACTGTATATATGTTAATGTATATATTTTTTAAAGGTATACTTGACCTAAAAATAAAACTTTATCATTTATTTACCTTACTGCTGTTCAAAGCCTGTGTATACTGTAACTCTTTATTCTGTAAAGAAGGTATTTTGAGAAATGTCTCAGTAGTTTTGTGAGCTTGCAGTGACGGGAAATGGGGTTCATTGTTGTTCGGTTACCAATATTCTTTAAAATATCTTCCTGCAGAAGAAAGATCGTAAAGGTTTGAAATGACATGAAGGTGACTAAATACTGAAGGATTTTTTGGGGTGAACCGTGCTTTTAAAATCTAGTTGAAGTTGGTAAAATCCACAAATGAATAGAACGCCTAATGCTGAAGTTAAAATAATTGAAAGATATCAGGTATAAATGTATATTAAGAAGGAGATCAAATATTAGCCTGTTCCGAGAACTGTTAAAATATACAAATATAGGCAGCCATATGTTCTACGTGCTCTGCTTTTTTCACTTTTCTTCTTATTTGCACATTTTCATGACAGATCATTGATAGTCATACAGAACCGAAGCACTGCAGTTGCACCCTGATTGTAAAGAGGGAGCAGTTTTTAGCTCTGAAACTTCATGATAGCGTTCAGAATAAAATTGAGATGCCTAACATTGCTACGCTAACAAAGCGGCTTGTGTGTGAGCCCTTGTGTGATCAAGGTCGACTCACAGATGAAGTTCCTGAGAGTGAAGCAGTCGTTTATGAAAGGTCGCTAATGAGGATCCATGCAAGCTTACGTTTGAAGCTCATCGCCTGCTCTCATTGACCTCCGTTTTCTTGCTGTTGTCCTGTTCTGCTCACTAAGGGGCTCATCGGTCTATGGTTGAAGTGTAGACACTGTTCTCTTTAAAAAAGATCGTTCATTAAAGGGATAGTTCACCCAAAAATGTAAATGATGGCATAATTTGCTCAACCTCCTGTCATTCCGAACTTGACTTTATTTCTTCTACAGATCACAATAGAAGATATTTTGAAGAATGTTGGTAACCAAACAGCAATTGGTTTCCATTGTATGAACACAAGGCCTTTCAGTCATTTCTTAAAATATCTTCTTTTGTGTTTCACAGAAGATCCATATACAGGTGCTATATAATTTGAATAATGAGAGATTTGTATTTTGGGGTGAACTATCCCTTTGAAGATAAAGGGAAAGAGATATTTATGGTCATATTTTTGGGGACTGGGACGGACGACATTGTTTTGGAAGGCTGTCTTGTCTAACATCCCCGGGAGGAAATGACACAAACAATCAGAGTGTTTTTAGGCTGACACCATCATGCGAAGATTAGAGAGAGTGAGGTGGACCGCTGGGCAGTTTTCTTCTCTTAAATTTTCTGTAGTCTTGCACTTTGGGGGGAAAACGTAGCACTGCAGGTATTTTGTCTTTGGTGCAGTGCTCTCCGTGATGACTTTTGTGCACACGAGAAAAGGACTGTGCTATTTCATCAACATTCTATAAAAAAATATATTTTTTTCAAGATTACAGTAGGTACAAAATACCAGGCGTCCAGGAACGTGTCCGGATCATAAAAAAATAAGAAATTGTACTTTACATAAAGAAAAAAGCCCAATATTAGAAACCATTTGTTTCGTTGTTACATTATTTTTATACATTTTCCTCCAAGGATACATTACTTTAATGCAAAAATTCGTTAAAAAAATTTGTTAAAATACTTGGAGAATATATCCATTTAGCATTTGGGCAATTCCAATGTTCTGGACGTGACATTTTGTGTTATGGATGTGACATAAAAATGCTCAGAGAATGAATTTGTTACGATTATATTGAACCATCTGTTTATATTTTACTCAACCCTCGTTGATAGAGTATACACATGGGAGACGATAAACTTTGTAGGATTTCTGTGAAATAAAATGCACAATCCTGACGCAAAAATACCCAATGAATGGAGAAGGGATGCCTCTTTATAGAACATGAAATAGCTACTTTATATTCATTTTCATGTATCAATTAATGAGGAGTATGTAAAGTTATGGATGTGACAATCCTGAAAATGGCTCTTTATCTGACAAGAAAATAAAAAAAATGCTTCACAAATTTGAAGAGAGATACATGGGTATTTGAGCCACCAAATGTTAAAATCTGTGCTGTTAAAAACATATTTTTTTCGTAGTCAGGTTAACATTTCCACGGAATTGCCCATTTGTTGTACTGTGTACCTGAATAATTTAGGAAATAATACAAATTGTTGTAGACAAAAGGCACGGAAGTCACAAAACAAAAAATGCCTCTGCGTGACTTGATTCCTACTCAATATGAAATTTAATGGTTTAAATGTAGTTTCAGGATTATATTTGACATGTTCTTGACAGGTGTAATAAGATTCATCCTAACAGTTCAATATTTTAACATAATCATCAAATATGAAGCCGGCATTAACACAAAAACAACATTATTACAGTACATTGATTCCCTTTATTGCTGATTTTCCAAGAGTATATTATTCATCACAAGTCCGCCTGTCCGGGAAACTGGTATAATCTTGCGCAGAGCTCCAGATAATATGAATATGATTAAGCTCCTCACAACCTTTCATTCTGCTGCAGAAGCCCTCATACATTTGCGGCTCTGAAATTCAAACTTCATAAAGTTAATTAGGCTTTGTGCGAGAGGAACGGCGAGAACAGCATATACTGTTAAAAATGTGCTGAAAAGACTCATTTTGGAACCGAACGAGGAATTAACCCAAGCTTGAGGGAAGTGCTATATCAAATGGGGCTTTTCAGTTCACATCGGCTGCACTTTTGCAAGGAGAGAGAGAGAGAGAGAGAGAGAGAGAGAGAAAGAGAGAGAGAGAGAGAATGTGGCTTTGCCATTACCAAAACACTGTGGCTTTGCCATATCTCATGGAATTCCATCATAAAGGATGACTAATATGACACAAAAGGGGGCTAATTATGCCTATTCTTATCTTAACTCAATCTGTTTTACATGTAAAAAGAATGAGCTGCGATACCCCAATGAGAGCTGCCGGGGGGCTTCAGAAGGGAAGAATGGAACAGAGGCTGGCCTTGATTTTACCTCGCCGAATACTCAAGCCTCCATTCGAGAGTCTAAAGCGGCACTTGAGGAGTTTTGTCATCGCTCAACCATCGCGTGGGGAATGTTTGGATCTCTAAGCACTTCCACCATCACTTGAGTTGTGTTTACTGCGCTGTGTCATGTGACTCGCCAGCTATTAAATCAATTTAAATGTTAACCTCCAAGGAAATCATTGTTATCAGACCATTAAAATACAGTCATTTCATCTCGCCCACTGAGCTGCAACCTGACCTCCTTTTCCCATGTCGTTCTGGCATCTTTAATACCTGTGCATTTTACGAAGTAATGACATTTGCGTTTTCGCTGAGCTTTCAGGATCCGTTAATTGCTCAAGGTACACAGCATATGTATCATTTATGGAGATCAGCTTTAAATTCCCCATTGAGATGCTCGGTTTAACTTGCAGTATCTGAATTTAGTAGCCTGTTCCAGATATACTGTATAATCGGACATCATAAACAAGCTAAGGTGCTAAAATAGTTCTGCTCGGGCTGGTCTTTAGGGATTTCCTCTTCATAAGACACACAAGAGAAGTGAGTCACAAGGGAGCAGCTCTTAAAGCACTGGTCTCGCTGGTGAGAGAGTTCTGCAGCATAAAAACTGAATTTGTAAACATACAGAATCAACTTCAGTCTGGGTGCTGAATAAAATAGAAGGTTGCACGCTGGTTTTACATCCGGGATTTTGAATGTGTCGTGTTTATGTTAAAAAGTTTAAACCTTGCCGATAAACCAACGCCTGTATAATCCAAAGGGTCTTTATTATAGCGGCTGATTAACATTTCACTAATATTTGGTTTTGAATTCAGACAGAAGTTAAGTTGAGCTGTAATATATTTTTTAAGGAAGTAACACCTGTGAAGTAATATGTTCTGAAAGATATATTTCTCAAACTAATTCTGCTGTGTATTGAGTACAGAATTAATGTGGCCAGATTTCATGGAGGATCTGCAGTTGTAGGTAATTAAATGGTGCAGCAAGTCATATATATATATATAAATATATATGTGTGTGCGTGCGTGTAAAACATGTTAAGAAATAATAATACGTTAGAGATTAGTATAGTTTTCTTGGCAGAAGTTTGATTCTCATTCAAATTCTGGCTAAACTAAAGTATAGGCAGATAACTAAACAACAATATTTGATTAGAATTTGATGTCTTATTATCTTGCAACTTCAAAACAAATGAAAACAATATTAGCATGCAATAAAGAGAAATCACAAGTTGACAAGCAACAGGACAAGATAAAAGTGCAATTAAAGTGCAAACATTGTAAGAAATAATATAGCTGCAAGCAGCAGTTACAGGGTCAAGCCCTTCAACGGCACAAAGGGAATTTTGTCAAGACTACTGTCGTCAAATATTTAAATAATAGCAATGAAGTTGGCGGAATGAAACTGTTCTGGGCAAACTCTATGCCTGTCCTTACAGCCTTGCGTTGACAGAGCAGGAGTGCAGCAACACATGTCCCCCCATCTGGGGAACCAAAACAGTTCATAAGGCATAACAGGTGGGTTTTGCATGCGGCACGATTAAACAGCTGATAAGGTGCAAAGAAAGGCAACTTAAATAGGATGCAGTCTTGTATGTGTTGTATGACTATTGCTTAACGTTGATTAGCTGCACCTGGTGTGATCAGCTTGACTCACGTGACCAGCCAGAATTGATGCTACCCATGATGTACAAGTCGACCTTTCTGATGCTGAGTTTTTGAAAAGCAGATTTAAAAACACTCGGAAAGCTTTTCGAACACAATATAATATTCTCCACCTATTAGAAGGGCTTTGAGATGTCGGTCCTCTTATGCATGCTGTTGTGCCGAATGTCCTCTAGACATCACTATATTCATACATATTAAAATAAGACATTAACAATGACATTAAGACAATATTTTTAAGCAGTTTCATTATAGACCTTACTACATAGCATTTTTAGCACAGCTTGAATTGACAATTGTATTTTGATTTACCAGCATCCTGAAGTGGAGCCGTTTGCTTTATAAGAAGAAATAAAGCACTCTAGCAGGTAGAATAGCAGACGCGATATAACAGATTCACAATTGAATCTGAACTGCTCAGACAGCCCATGAAATTGCAGCGCATTAGCACTGCACACAACAGCTAAAGCGCGTCATATAATTTTATCCAAAATACATGGTTGTCTCTATCGGAAAATCCTGGGTATTATGTTTTATGGATAAACACTGCCTTGTGTCATTCTTGGCTATATTGAATTGCTAGAATGAAATTTGCTTCATGCCAACATTTGATGCTTAGGTTGTGTAGCAGTCAGATGTCCCTCTTCAAATACAGCTAGTATCTCTTTTATTGTATTGCAGATATTTTCTGCACGTCAAGTGGCAGTGCAACAAATCATTTCTCTAATATGTTTCTGTTGAATGGGCGTGACCTTTATCGGGCTGTAATTTCACGCAGAGGCAAAAAAATGCTAGGCAACGCAGCCTTGCAAAAAAAGAAAGGGGAGTTTGTTTACGATCATATTATAGTGGAGCAGAGAACAGAATCTAATGATGCCGACCCTAAGGAAGTGCTGGTTCTCTTGATTCCTATCTGAAAGGTCAGGTAATTTAAAAGAACAGGCTATTATGCAACCTATAGAATATTCAAAGCCTCTGTGCAAGAGAAGATTAGAAACCTGGTATAGAGTTGAAGAGGGAGGGGTGTGTGTTTGATGTGATTTATGAGAAACCAGGTAGAAGATTGAGTTTCATATTCACCTTCTGTGCTGAAAAATGCACTTAGTAATGTCAAGTCTCTTTCATGTGGGTCTTGATTTTTTTTGTCTCATATTTTAAGCGCATCCTAAAGTAATAAAAACATAGGGCTTGTAGTCTTCATACACCTTTGAAGACAAACTGTAGTTATGTATATAATATTGCATTTCTGTCAATAGATCCTCCAGAAAATTGCACACAACACCTTTACATTTTTTTTTTTTTGAAGGATGCAGCAATTATGTTTTGCATTGTTTCATTGCAACATAACATTTCAATTACCTTACAGAAATAAATGACGAGTTTAATTTATGAAGCTTTTTTTGGGCACAAAATATAGTATAAGTTAGTATATAGTCAGTTTTGATGTTAAGTAAAAAGGAATGTAACAGTGGTGCTTTGCTTCGGGATAGTTCTCCCCAAAATAAAAATTCTGTCAATCTCTTGTAATTTCTTCAGCAGAACACAAATGGAGATATTTTGAAGCGACTGCATTCACTTCTATTGTATAGCACAAAACCAATGCAACTCAATGGGTACTGTGGCTGTTTGGTTGCCAACATTCTTAAAAATATCCTCTTTTTTGTACTGCAGAAGAAAGAACTGGGCCGTGCCTGCACTTTTCTCCATATAATGTATCATCTTTTTGCCATGTGGAAGAAATGGCGAAGTGATGGTTGTTATTCAAAAGTGTTCTTTAAACCGGCTTAATGAAAGAACATGTACAGTGTCACAGAAAGCAGAACATTGTAAAATAGCTTAGTTCACTCGACAATTACACCAACAAACCTTGTTGTCTGGAAATAGCAGAACTCACTGAAGCACATTATCAGCCCTCTTCAACAGCTTCTGCACCAAATTAATAAGAGAAAGTGTCAACGTTTCAGCCAGGATGGTAAACACACAATGTGACTCCAGGGAGGAGTTTTTACCAACCATTGCACAAGACTTTGTGTAATTCTCAACAATGATCCTTCAAAGTCTCACTATATGAATATAGTCGAAATTAATCGCCACTGGTATGAAAAACCATCCTCGATAGCTATTAGTCTGATCCCAAGAGTAGTTTGCGTATAAAGCCGTACAGAGATGTATTGGGTTGACGCTAGAACTGACCGTTAAATTGTCTCGCAGATGGAAAAGCTTGAGAATCCTACCGCGAGTTAATAAACACCTGCTTTATTGTAAGACACGGAACCCTTTATAGGGCCATTTATCATTTTATACAGAAAATATATGCAGTCTCATATTTGCCAGTTATTACCTTCTGCACTCGTGTTGTTTACAATAGGCCATGACAAGTAATAGATATGAGACGAGTCGAAGTTGTCGAGATTTTATGCAAGATGTTTTCCGCCTCGCACTTTGTGCCGCCATGTGGGTTTGTGCGTGTTTTTATCTCACACGAAAGCCCTTGTCCATGTAGTTCTGTGTGAGGTCACGTAATAAACACCCTTTCTGATAAGATAAGCTAATAGAATCTAAAGGTCACTCTCCACTGTGGCGGAGTGGCAGCACCTCATAACCATAAAGTCTATTCGGCGGCTCGGTTCAATGGGGCGAACAGGTTTGTTTAGGGGAGTTCACCAGGAATGAATTAGTGTCGTTCATTCTGACGATTGTTTTATTGGGAAGTTATGCAAATAAGCAAATGTGGCCATAAAATGTGTGCTTTTCACAGGCTGTAATACAACAACATTGATTATAAAAGGAAAATAGAGAAGCTCAACATATGAGCTCAATGACATAATGGTGTTGTGTTTGTGCTGAAAGTAATGTGTGTGTTTACATACAACGCTGTGTTATTTCAGGCTTAAAGCTTCATTTTAGTCCAATTTTATGTGATAAATTACTGTGTGCAGACTTGTTGAATTCATCCCATTGTGTCATTAAACCTATTACATTGTAAAAGTCTGTCAAGAAGAAATAGATACGCATTGCAGTTCATTATTTCATTACCACATAGTTAATTAAAACGTAGCTCTATTTGACTCTTTCACGGTGTCACTGAGACTATTTTATCCGTCGAGATTGCGTAAAGATTGCACACGACGCATTGCTTTTAATTACATACCTTTTTTATCGAATTACTATGTTTTGTCAGAAAACTGAGTAATGACATACGGATAGGTTTTCACTTGCTTAAAGGTGCAATTTGTAAGGATTTTGCAGTTAAATATCCAGAAACCACTGGGCTAGTGTTATACATTTTGTTACTTGAATACTTACAACATCTCAAATGTTTCCAACTACTTGTAAATCGTGAGAAAATCACCATTCTAAACAGTGACATGGGGGAGTGCAGTCGCCTGTCAATGGCGTCATATCCGCATTCCCCTTTGTTACCGTCTTTCATGACGTAGAAACCGCATGACAACAGTGTCGTGGACCAAAATTATAAAACTTTACCTCATCAACTAATATGATTTCTCCTTCTTGTCTGATTGATGGCTATCAGTGGTGAAGTTGAAGACAACAGATCCCATCATTCCACGCTCCTTCACAGCGTCATCAAGCTACAGCTTTGTTGTTGTTTTGATTGTGCGCCTTCTTGCTGCTCTTTCTACAAACTGTACCTTTAAGACATCTGTATGCTGGGCAAACTTCCATAAATCATACTCTCCCTATTCTTCAGAACATTTACTCAGTAACTTTTAATTAAAGTAACAAAGTGCAGCTGTGACACGTCAGAGGAGATCTGGTCCTCCCAGCTGAGACTCGTTTCTCCCGAGGTTTTGCTTTCTTCATTTATTTATCATTGGAGTTTGGTTTCCTCATCACAGAGCATTGTTGGCTGGTTTGCTCACAGGGAGACTGCATTTATTGGATATAATTAGATATTATTTACTAGAATGATCTTGTTCTAAAAAAAACCATGCACTGTGCTGAGTTTTACATTTTCTGTGTTTTTCAGTTTTTCCCCCTCTAAAGCTACTTTGGAACAATCCACATTGTGAAAAGCACTACATAAATAAAATTGTATTGAATTAAATCAAGTCTGCGGGAGCTTTCAGTCATAAATCTCAAATTATCTCTCTGTCTGTCTCTCTTTCTTTCTTGTCTTTCTTGTCTGTCTGTCTGTTTGTCTGTCTGTCGTCTGTCTGTCTATCTGTCTGTCCGTCTGTCTGTCTTTTTTGTCTGTCTGTCGTCTGTCTGTCTGGCTGTCTTGTCTGTCTATCCGTCGTCTGTATTGTCTGTCTGTCGTTTGTATTATCTGTCTGTCTCTCTCTCCAGCCCCCCACCCCTCTGTTTTGAGATTTCTCTCTCACTCATGCGCTCTCCTTTCTGCTTCTCCATTTCCACCAGACTCCATTAATCTCACACACTGTCTAATTATAGTTAGCTTACACTGAGTGAGTGTGACATTTTTTCCAAAGGAAGCTAAAGAGTCGTAGATGGTCTGCGAAGATACATTGAACCCTTTTTATCCCAGGGTGCACTTTGAGCTTGGTGACTAATAGTCCGGGTTTTACGCCCTCGCTGGCACTGTTGTGGTAAAGACTCAGAACGCTGCCATTGATTGTCTCGCCGTTTAAATTTATGAGATGCTCCACCAGCAGTCTAGACAAATTCGTCTGCCCCGGTGCCCTCGTATTGAATGAAACAGACCTCGCTTTTAAAAACGCAACACATATGGGGTTAAAATGTTCTGCTTTTGGAAACAAGCATTGAGGTGCAAGTGTTGAGGTGGGTCAGACCGAATGGACATCATAGGGTATGACGTGATCTGTGATCTTATCTTGGATTGTGGGTTTTCAAGCATTGTTGCATTGACTATCTTTTCATCCTTGTGGATATTTGTTATTTTTCACAGATTTTTGCAATATCGGTAAAGCCACATACATAAAAAAGCAAACAATTTAATCGCCAGTTTGAAATATTTCTGGACAGTAAATGCAGGTGACAAAGTTAATTTTGGACCCTGTATTCATGTACGTATTTATCTTTTGCCCTGTTTTAATGAACTTCTCTCGACATCATGTACTTGTTGTGAAGTCTATAGATACTGTTGTTCTTACTTCTCTATTTTCCTCTTTCCCCTGATTCCTCCTTTTCTGTCATTCTTTCATTCGGTCATGTTTCTGTGTCTTGTCGTTTATCACGTCATTCTTCCTTTACCTAGACCTTGTCAACCAGTTCTGTGAGCAGGTCCTGAACTTCTTGTTTTGTCCCTACTCTCCCGCCATAGCCCCGTCCTCCCCTGGTGTTGACTCCGTACCCTTGCAGCGAACAGCAAGTCAAAATGCCACAGGGACGTTTCCTCGGGGTGGCTACTCCTCCGGCCAGGGCGCCAACTATGCTGACTCTTATCGCACCTTGCCATACTGCTCGTCCGTGGAGTCACCCTACAGCAAGTCGGGTCCTGCCCTGCCACCAGAGGGCAACCTGGCACGCTCTCCCTCTATAGACAGCATACAGAAGGATCCCAGGTGAGTAGCATGCTATTTCTGAGGCACAAAATACAAACATATCGATGTGATCACAGCAAGAGGAGGCAGGTGTATAGGTTTTTACTGCAGGGTATTGTGTGTTGAGTTTGTTTATTTGTGTTGATTTAGAGTAGGTTTTACTGACTAAGGTACAGTGTAAAGTCAGGGGCTTTTTGAAGTGTGTGGTTTGCGTTTGAACTGCAACTCGATGCAGAGAAAATGACCAGTTTGGGTCGAGAGAATACATAATGAAATGTAGCGGTTGGTCTATGATTGTGATCACATCCATAAGTAATGTTCGGTTCTGTGACTGACAAATGTTTTTAAAAGGCCCTGTACTGATTATAGATCATGTTCATCGAATCTTGTGCTGCACAGACAGACGTGGTAATAGAAAATATGACATTGAACCTATACCTATGCAGCACTTAAGACATATAGAGCGTTCCCACCAAACGCTACTTGCACGAATAAATCGCGCTGTTCACGTGTAGTTGGACACTTGAACATTTTGAGTTTACACGCGCATGAAATTCACTACACAACAGACTCGAATTCGAGTCATGGGAGGGGCTTCTGCCAGGTGGCTCCAGACTCGTGTATATAGAGTATAAATATAGCTCAAATTGAGTAAAGAGCGAATTTTACAACTTACCAGATTGTCCGACCTCCTCACTCACTTTCTTCCAAGCAAGATCCTTTTTTTTCCTGTTTCGAATAATTATAATTATTATGTAATTATTGTAAAGAGATGTATCATACAGATCCAGGTATCCACATACAGCAACGATGACTTTGTGGCAATATGTTCAACAATAGAACATCATTCCATTATTATCATTCCAGGTAATAATAGGTTTAGTTATATAACATCTTTTGGGAGTTCAAGGACACTTCCATTGTTAAATGTAGGATAGTGCAATACAAATGATAAGCAAAGAAATACATACAAGAACAAAACCAATTTTGGACTTAAAGTGTGAATGAATGAGTTGAGTAAGATGGTGCGGCAAGGCCATTCGTTTGGAACCTTTGTGCAGTACGGTGTTGTGAATGGTTGCTAGAGTGATGCTAGGTCATTGCAGAGGTTCTTTGGGTGGTTTCTAGGGTGTTTGGTCTGATTGCTAGGGAATGGCTTGGTTGTTGCTAGGGTGTTCAGCGTGGCTTGAAGAGCATGACAAGTGGGTTGTTTGGTTGTTCGCCATGGTTGCTAAGGTACCGGCAGGTGGTTGCTATGGTGTTCTGCGTGGCTTGAGGAGCATGACCAGTTGGTTTATAGGTAGTTCGCCATGGTTGCTAACATACTGCCAGGTGGTTGCTAGGGTGTTCTGCATGGTTATGAGGACATGAGCTTACCATTGCTTGCAAGTTTTTTATTTCATAAATTTCCTGGTGAATATTCTTAAAATACCTTCTTAAAGTAATAGCACACCACCTCAAAGTCGCACAGTTTGAGGTATTATGCACAGCACATATAGTGTTGGAAGTGTTTTTCAAATCCCGAACCTTAACCCCGCATTAGCAAGTACTGCCAACTAAGCACTGCTTGCGAAATCAATCCACATATTAAAAAACACTGTGATCAAAATCATGTAAAAACATCAATTTATTATAATTTTTCAATTTTTTATTATTTTGTTCAACTTCCCACATTCTCAGGAACATTCAATAATAATCAGAGACCATTTACACGCGGTCCTATTAATTAAATTACTAATATCATTGTTTTTTTTTATGGCTTTGTCTCTTTCTTCCTTAATTGGTGTTGATCACATGTTAATGTTAAGTGACCACTTGTCTCTATGGTGCTGCATTTAGAGAAGTAGCTGGTCCTGAAATACTTGACAATAGATCATTAATGAGGACTGGCAACACGTATTTCTGCAGGCATTTGCTGAAAAGTGATCCTGGCAGGGCTACATCATTTACGCACACTGTTGTCATTTTAAACCTGTGCAATCTTCTTTCTTCTGTAAAACACAAAAGAAGATTTTGAAAAATGTTGGTAACCAAAAACGGTTAGTCCCCATTGACCATGGACACAAAACCATTGCAAGTCAAGGGGGACCGACAGTTTTCTCTAATCAACATTTTTCAAAATATCTTCTTTTGTGTTCTGCAAAAGAAAGAAAGTCATACAGGTTTATAACGACAAGAGGGCATGTAAATGATGACAGAATTTTCATTTGGAAGGTGAACTATTCCTTTCACTTATTAATCATTATCAAAAGGTCCATCGATGGGGGATAGATTTGAACACTATTTTTTTATGTTCTTGCTCAATAGCTAATTTTTGATCATTTTAACCTAAAACAAGGATTGCAGCTTTAATCTATTTCTAATAGCATTGTACTGACACATCATCACCAATCTATACAATACATACGGAAGACACTGTCTGAACAGACAAACAAGACTTTACCTTTGAAGTCATATACAGATCAGATTTGAAAACCAATTCTTATCTGCAGTGGAAACTGCGCATTTAATGTGTTAAGGGTGATGGAAGTGGACAGCGCCAGGACTTGTTCCCACAGTTGACACTAATTTAATCCGAGCATAAAATGACCTATTTTTATTGCATCCATATTTACAGTTGTGGTAATAGTTTGTAAGCAAGTGATGACTCGAGTAATGAAGGCTGTTTCTAGACTATTTTGGTGTTTGCTCTCCAGAGATGAAGTGATGTGGGAGGACAGGTACGCTAACCACGCACCGACACAAGTGTTACAGCTTGTGATAAGTTTAGACACTTTCAGCCTATGGCAACTGTCAAGCAATTCTGAAAAGTGTTAACTTATTTTTGCAGGATTTTTTAAGGGCAAAGCATGTCCTTGGGTGAAACGCTAAGTTATTCAAAATGACATAAAGACACTGTTTTTCACCTTTTCACCTAAGGGCAGCTCGTGGCATCTACAGGTTGGTTTTTCGTTTTTGAAATCAGTCTATTTGAATTAGTTTATATCAGTGGCACATTTCAATGCATACAATAATATGAAATTAAAGGTTTAATGTAGCTAAACAAAAATCATGTTTTATTGTATTTTCTTCTAGTAGGGTTCTAGAAGACTTGTCGAGGTACAACTCCTTCTGTCTTTTCAAACACTGCAGAACCCAAAAGAAGATAATTTGAAGAATGTGTTAACCAAACATTGCCCCCTCGTATGGGGGCAATTCCATGAAAATGTCAACCTTACCATGAAAAACTTTTTCACATCCACAACGCGCGTTTATTTCCCTTTTTTAATATAAAAATTGTTCATAGACTGACTTTTTTAAACTTTAGGCTCTATCAACAAGGGTTAAGTCAAATATAAACAGATGCTTTTGGCTTTTGGCTTTCGAAAGGCACAGGGAATCATGGCTGGAAGCACGGAAGAGCGCATTACTGACAACACCCTGAGCAACAGTAAATACAGATTTGACAGAATGTTTCTCGAAATGTCAAAACTTTCTCAATTGTTATCCACAGCACACTATAGTTATCCCAGTTGTGTGAAATCCGTAATTGCCGCTACTAACAGGCTGCTAGACAAACTGCCTCCATATATATTCAAGAGAGAAGTTTGGAAATCCATTTGCATACGATAATTGAATTCTATCATATGAAACACATTAGCAAGTTATCAATAATCATCGTGCGGCAAAATATATGTCTCACATGCACTCTAAAGTGCTTTTTTGCATCAGGACCGGGATGCACCAGGAGAGACTTTGGTAGACATCATCACACATTACAGTTGCTGATGTGGAGCAATAAATGGAGTTATGAGCCATCTGCAGGCAGACGACAACGTCGATGAAGAATGGAGACCTAGGGATGAAGATAAATGAGTGTGATTGAGTAAAGCTTATTGATTTGCTGCTGTATACTTGCAGAGCTGCTGAAATGGAGGGATAGCCTTCAGAAAATATAGGGGTCTGCCCTTCGCCTTCCCCTCCTATTGATCACAGCTTAGGTCCAAACCTCCTCCTCAACACTCATTATTACTCAGGCACCAAAGAGCCTTTGCCGTTCTTTGTTTTTCAAACAAGCATCGCTGTCCTTGTCAACTCAGGGACAAATATACACTATGCTTCTTGAGGGTGCGGCGTTGACATATAGAAATGCATATGGTGATTTACAGATAAACATCTTGTTTTTGTGCTCTTAAACCTGGGAAAGGTGTTCTTAAAGGGGGGGTTAAAGATTTTTTATACATTAGAAAACAAACCTGCAAGGATATTCCAAGGGTTGTGAATAGAGATCTTCAGATACTTCTGTATGTCTATTTAAGGGAAATGATATAATGTATTAAGTTACTTATACTACGTATATATATATATATATACAGTATATGTATATATGGTGGTACTTGTTGTACAAATATAAGTATCGAAGAATTCTAGAATGTTAGGAATATTGGTAGAAAAGGTCATATTTGATTGTTTTGAAATGACCAAGCAAAGAAAAATTTAGTATTGCTTTAAAATATGTTAAAAAATGTAAGTGGTTTTAGTATGTGTAATTAATACAATTACATAAAAACTATGACACTTTTTAAAGTCGTTTTTGGCCAAGTGCATCCTAAATTTTAGGTATCGGCCCATACATAGTATATAATCATTTAAAAAGTAGTGTTTTTTCTATTTCTTGAAAAACAGCAAATTTGGATATCCGAAGGTTTGTTATGAGAGCGACAATATGCTATTCATTACTGAAAAGTACCGTAATAACAAAAAAGTTATCTTTGATTGGAACAGTATTGTTTAGAGCATGGCGCTATCAATGGCAAGGTCATGGGTTCGATCCCAGGGATTCCACTTAATTAGAAAAAAATGACTGTATAATGCAATGTATGTCGCTTTGGATAAAAGCGTCTGCCAAATGCATAAATGTAAATGTAACAGTGTGCAAACAGTGTGACAAGTCAGAATTATTTACAGAGAAACATATAGTTATATATAGAAGTAAAGTAGAGTGAGAGAAAAAGTTGTATACAGCCAGTCCAAGCTTATACAGTAATCTCAAAAAATGAACTGTCGCTGCTGTTAGTTTTAAACAATACATCCTTGTTCACATTACATAAAGAATGCAAGTAACTGAATTAATGTAAGTTATGTTATTTAGACTAAAAATGTAGATGTGTCAGCTTAACTTAACAAGTGGTAAACTTAACATTGTTGAGTAGAACGCACAATCCCTATAAAATAGGACCTATTGTTAAGTTTACTTAATATAGACAAGTTAATTCAACATGACTGAGTGGGATTTTCAGTTCCCAGCATACTTTGCGTAAGACTGCATTTAGGCAGTCAATTTTGATTTTGTGTTATTTTAGGATGTTTTCAGTAAAGAAAAAAGACTTGTTTGTGCTTAATGTTCATTTATCTTTGAGGTTTTATAGAGTTTGTTGTATTTTTTTGTTTTAGGGTGACCATTGTTTAGAAGAGTGGTACATGGGCTGTGAGAGGTTTATGCGTGCACATGATGTCTATTGCATCATTCAATGAGCTTTAACTGTGCTATTGCCAGTACTGAGATGCCTCTCATCTGATTCGCTCATTGTGTTTTGACTTACATGCAGTACTTCTGTATATAATTTATGTATGACATCAAAAAGTACCATTGAGAAGTATTAATATCGAGTTTAAATAACTTAAAATTACTGGTACAATCGGAATGGTTTGGATTTACTAAAAAACAAATTGTCAACATTACTTAAATTAATTTTTCCTTCATACAACTGAAGTGTTATTTGTTCAAATGACTAAATGTTGTTGCGTGGAACCACTTGGAACAGCTTTTTCAAGTAAATTCAACAAATACATTTTTTGAGTGATGCCACTAATCTAGGATTAAACATCGGGGACTCCTGGCCTCCACCCTAGTCATGCTATTGCCTTGACTTTATAAATCACCTTTCCATAGCTTCCCTTCACAAAGACGTAAAACGGACACATCTGTGGCCTTCAGCACATCATTATCTATGTTGAGGTCAGTCACTTAAGAACCTCTAAGAAGTGTGAATAGTGACCTGAGATGTCTTGTATTACATGATATGATGGTTTCACCGAAAAAACACAGCGTATGCTTATGTGGCAGAATATTTGAGACTTACACAGATGTGGGTTGATTCTGTGTTTACACACAGCGAGAGACATTATGCAACCATGACTCCAGCATGGCTTTGAGATGGAAATCGTGGGCCTTGGGGAGTGTTTGCGATGTCCGACACAGTGGTGCCTGGTGAATTTATTGCTGTTCCATTGTTCACTGGTGTAGGCAGGGACGAGTTTTTTTGTGTGTCCTTCGTCTGTTATGAAGAGTCTTCTTTGTCTACAGTACACCTGGTATTTATGATAATTACCGTCTCTGTCAAATGTTCATTAGTAGCTGTCAAGCTTGTTGTAGTTTTCGAGCTGGTGTTGGTGTGAACGTGGGTTCTTTCAGGCTTTCGCAATCCACTTTATTAGAAATGACTGTGATTATTCTCAGGTGTTGTGCATCATCCAACGACCTGGCTCATTTCAGATCCGAGAGCAGTAAAAATAAACATTCTGTCATCATTTGTTTACACTCATGTCATTCAAAACCAGTATATGAATCGTTCTTTTGTGAAACACAAAAGAAGATATTTGGAGAAATATCTTAGTGGTTTCGTGTCCATACAGTGGAATCAGTTGGGGGCCAATGTTGTTTGGCTACCAGCGTTCTTTCGAATATCTTCTTTTGTGTTCTGCAGATGAGGATTGTAGCTCATCTGCAGGTTTTCAATGACATGAGGGTAAATAAATGATATCATAACTTTCGTTTTTGGGTGAACTATCCCCTATAAATAGGTTTAAGCATGCACTTTTTTGAAGAGTACTAGTCTGCTTGTACATTGAGAATATGTGTACTATTGGTGCTTATAATTACATCACCACCACTCTGTATCCAAGTAACCGAAGCCACGTTGCTATGGATTCCTAGATTAAGACTGATAATAGAGGAGCCTTTATCATAATGCTGCATTCACATACAAAATTAATAAATTACAGTCAATGCAAAAGTTTAAAAATTTCAGCCAGAGCGAGAAATTCACGCCAAGACCACATTGACACCCACTGTTTGACACGTCTGCGCTCGTGAAGTAACTCCCTGTTGTGCGATGTTTTTCTCATCACTCATGCAAAAATAAATAAAATATTCCCACGAGTAATGATGAGCGAGGAACCCGATGCTTGGTGTTTGGTGTGAACACAATATGAGAGCAATGAATGCAAGAAGCAATGCAGTGCTGAAGGTTAATGCTTCTTCTGTCAGCTTCCTTAAGATTGTTTCATTGACAATCCCTCAATGTCTCAATTCGGATTACTAAAACAGCTGATGGCTAAGCAAATTCATATCTCCTCATTCTCAAGCACAGTTACTATCAAATCTCAAGCGGCGGTGTGTTTTATGTGGTCGTTCCGATGGGTCACATGCTGGGATGGAAAGGTCAGAGGAGTTAAGCTTCCACCTTGGAGATATTTCGACAATGACATTGTCTTGACAACAATGCAAATGAAATCAAGCATGTTAAATCAATTATTTGACTCAGCGAGGCTTGGTAAGAGCCTTAGAAGGAATGAAGCGCGTTAACGGCGTTGCGAACAAAAATGAGGTGTTCTGCAAGTTATATGCTCTGTTTGGTTACGCTTGTTCAACTATCTGCATATTTCTAATTACAGAATCAAGCCATAACAAGCAAATATAGGGACGCTGATTGCGTCTCGAGCCTGAAATTGAGGGAGCAGATTAGTTGTGATTGCAAAGAGCCGACTATAAGGATGGCAAACACGTGCTGGTGTTTACCGCTGTCTAATGCGATTAATCTGTTTGAAAGACAGGTCTTGATTTCGGCGTCTACATTTTGATTTCTCTCTCTCTCTCTCTCTGTGTCTGTCTCTCTCTTTCTCTGTCTCTCTCTTTCAATTTCAATTTAGGTGTGCTTTATCGGCAAGACAAAGTGTACATCCGTATTGCCAAAGCATTTGCAGCTGGGCTGCGTACAAATAGTGCAATATGAAAACAAACGAAAAGAAAGATAATATAGTAACAAAATAATATAGCATAGAATAGAATAAAATAAAATAAAAATGCACTTAAAGTGGTTTATAATATAATATATGTAAATATATAAAAATAGAGAAATAGAGTAGAGTTTATATCTTTTACAGGATTTGCTAATGTTAATGTTATGAACATTATATTAAAAACATTATATAAAAATCTCTCTCAATTTCAAGGTACTTTATTGACATGATTGTGTGTTTTTACAATATTGCCAAAGCATTGAACACATAACAAAAGACATACAATAAGTACAAACATTGGAGTAAAATTAAACTAAGCTGCTGAGTAAGGCATAAATATAGTATGAAATATAAAATAAAGTATATGTAAGTAAACAAATGAAATATGGAAATAAAATATATCAAAAGTAGATTTCTCTCTATCTCTCGCTCTCTCTCTAAAAATCCATAATGTACACAGATATACATGTTAAATGGTAGATTTTATGCTTGCTTGACTCCGATATTCAATGATCTCTTTCTTAACTCTAATAAGCGACAATCATACAACGTTTAAGTCTCTTGACCAAAGGCGGCTTCAATTAATTTCACAAGTGCTATTAACATGAACATGCTTGACCCCAAGACCCCTTATACATCTCGACCGTTACTCACTATTAAACAAGCCTTCCACTGGCTATGCTCCTCCATTACAATCTAGTCCCAAGCGACAACCGGGTCTTTTGTTTGACATTTGCACCACAAAAGATGGCAAACCGTATTTCTTCACGATCTTTATTGATCTTAGACGGCTTTCTGGAAATTGGTCCTCACTTCCTCCCCAGCCTGGCTCAGGTTTGGGGGCATAAAGCGTGGCACTTCTGGGACAGAACGTGAGGACCCATTTGTAAACCCGTGTGGAGCTATTTGACCAATAATACTGGATCCAAGCTCGTGTCTGAAGTGACGCCGGCGAGTCTCTTTCAGGGAACGGCTAATATCTGAAAGGTCTTTCTCTATCAGTTCTGTGACCTGCCTCGAAATGAAAAGCAAATGTTTGCTCTACACACACACACGAGAATCTCAACTTTTGATTTTTGATTTGTCTGCTCGTATTTCCATGACAGGAAAAGTTTTTGAGCTGGTCCACGTGAGGGTACGAGGCTCCTATGCCACGTGCATTCCTTCACATCTCCGTCGGTGTTGTTGTGATTTTACGGCGTCTTAGCATAGCGCCGCACTTCTGCCGATTCGTCTTGTACTTAAGCCCACATCGCAAAAGTCCTGTGGTTTTCATTACTTCACCCGCAGGACTACAATCCCAGCCAGCCATTTAAATAAGTCACACAAGGGCATTTACATCCATGTAATGCTCAATGCCGCTAGCGAGGCTAACAGAGCTGTTTCTGCCAGATTCGCTCGGCAGGATGAGGATTTTTGCAGTGGCAATCAAGTTTCGCACGCTGCGCGACATACTCTCACAGTTTTTTTGCGCACGAGGGCGTAAATGCACACACACGAGTGCTAATACAATGCGACTTGAGCAAGCTGTGTGCTACATAGCTAAAGCTGATCCATAATGCATTTATCCCTGTGGGTTATTGACATGTGAATCAGGCTGTGAAAGCTGTCCTGACTCCACTATTATAATCAAATACTACCCTAGCGACACCTTTTAATTTGAAATCCTGGTCGAAAACAGCTTTTTGGGGAAAACTCTAATCGAAGAAATGTGAAACCTCAGAACTTGCTGTCGGAAATATTTGTTTCATCATTTTTCTTTTTTATTGTTTTCTTTTTTCATAAATCCCTAAACTTCGTTCAAAAGTGGAATTTTTGCAAAACTTGCTTGTTTTTAAAGATTACGTCTTGATTTTTTCCCCGCAAGTACTGTAGCATGAACCTCATCAAACGTTATTGGATTTGTGGCTTAAACAAGATAAATAGTTTCCCATTGGTGTTAGAAAAATAAACGGTTGTTAAAAGGTTCATGGTTTCATCTCTCCGCCACAACCTTTACCCAACGGAATTGCAAAAATATAATTGTTTCCCAACAATCCCAAAGTCAAATTGTGCTGCCACAGATATCTTTTACTGGTAAATGAAACAAACAATACCGATACATAAACTGCGCAGGTGAACATTAAAAACGTTGCATTGCGTAATCCGACGTGTTTTTATCCAAATACACGCCTGTTTTAAAAATAATGGCGCCCGTGCAACCGGTTACATTACAAAAGCATGATGCGTTCCTAGTGAACACAATATAGCTCGCCTATTTATCGCTCTGAGGTAAATTGTGTACTCATTAAAATGTGTCCCACTGCAATGAAGAGGATTTGCGGTTGACAATATATGCACGCATATCAAATATAACCTTTAGCCAGCTTAAGGGAATGAAATACAGTCACTCTCGCCGGGAATGTGCTTGCGCAGTCTAATCCCCCTCAAACTATATTTGAACAACTCCGTGTTTTTGCAGCACAGCCGCTTGCAACGTGAAACACGTTTTATATTCATACCGTACACTCCTACCAGCTATTAAATCCAACTGCTTTGATCGTGTTTGTGTGGCTGCTAAATACCTTTTTTTGAGTTGTATCTTTTTGAGGTTCGTTCGTGCAATCTGAGTGAGTCTGAGGTCTCTGTTTGTCAGTATGAGATCTGTCAGGTCAGGACTCGTGTTGAGGGACGCTGTCTGCAGCCGAGAGCTTTGAGACGGAAGACTGACAGTGTGGCACTGACAGGCGTCCATATGGTCCTCTGGCAGCTCGTCTCATCAGGGACGCCACTGTTGTCGAGCAAATCCCACGGCACGGGGCAACGAGAGGGGAATGCATCTGTTTCTGTGTAAACAATGCTTGAAAAACTACACAACTCTCACAGTCGCACACACATTGGCGCACAAACATATAATTGTCTGCTGTGTAGTTGGTAAACAGGATGGCCTCGTGAAAAAACACCATCAGGTATTCCTGTAACTTAAATTAAATTTCTCTTTTGAACCTAATCAGATAGAAGCAGTCACCCATCGTATTTAAAGCACGTGTCTGTCATGCATCATACATCAGATAGTCAGGGTTAGTCAGTCAGAGGGGATGAAAACTACGCTGAACGAGTCCCTGAGGGTCAAATATCACGTTCACTGTGCCTTTGGGTTGAGATCTGTTATTTTATTTTCATCCTGTCGGCTATAAGCTGTCACTTTATTTAGGACAAGCCCAGCTCCATGTTACTCTGTGTGCCACTAAGGATTATGTCAGTCGTTATTTTGGAACGGACAAAGACGTTTTGATGACTGTATTGGTGTGTTTCCAAAGGGTTTAGAGATCAAAGTTTATCACTAGAAAGAAATTTCCTCAATTATATCAATTTCTGCAATTATTTTGTCAGTTTGTGGAATTCTGCAGATTTCAATTGGCTTTAAATTTGGTGCATGCCACTGAAACTTAAAAGCTGCCCTAAATATTTAAGTTTAATCAAATTGGCTGTACAGGTCATTTGAAAATAAAATATTTTAAACTTAAAAATCCAGTTACATTTCATAAAACTTAATTTTATAAGTTATGTGAAATTCAACTAGATTGATAAATACTCACTGATCCCATGTATTGTAAAACATTTTTTGCGCTTTTTAATCAAATTGTTAAACGGAATTAAACTATTAAACAATAAACTGAAATGAAAAAAAAAGATTATACCCAATGTTGAGTCAAAACTGGCCAAACCCAACCTTAGTGTCAGAAGTTAACCTATTCTGGGTTGTTAAAACAATAAACTGAAAGAAAATAAAGATTTGCAGTTTGATTTTGTATCTGTACATACAGAAACATATGTCTCCTTCTCAGAGTACATTTTAATAGGCGGTCTAAAGAACTCAACCAAGTTTGTATTGACATTTTGTGATTGAGCGTCATTCTGTATTTCCAACCCTCGGAGCCCGAATCTATGTTTCTATCCCACTGCTTACATTAGTTAGTGTTTTAGTTTCTCATGTTGTTAAAGAGAAAGGCTCAGTTTGTTCTCTTTATACTGTGGTGGAAAATAAAGGTCATGCAGTGCTTACAGTGATAAGAATGTGAGAATAAAAGGAGAGAGTGAGAGAGAGCGGTTTTAACTGGAACCTCACAAATCGCAAGCATTTACGTGGCCAGACATCATCAACATTCTATTTGCTGTGTGCCGTGACATGAGGCATGTGCTGATGTGGAACAAGGTAGCCAGATCTCTATTACCCCTTTTCCACCAGAGTGAACCGGGTGCTGGTTTGGAGCTAGTGCTATTGCTGGTTCAGAGCTGGTTCCACTGGTGAACCTGCTAAGAACCGGTTTGCTTTTCCACAGATAATAGAGCCTCAAGGGACCGAGGTCATACTTCACTGACTACATCTCTACTTTCCCAGCAACGTAAGCGCCAAACCTAAAACACCATCAACAATAGCGGACGTTACGTTGCGTTGCTTGTGATGTTCATGGCTTTGCGAGCGTACATCTGCATCGGACCAGAGTGCAAGAAAACTGTTTGTTTCATCCTCAGACCAGTGTTGCTTTTGTTTCCGGTCCATCGTGAATTGAATTGAATTTCAAAAATGGCAGTCAGTATTCGACAGTGGTCACGGTAACCCCAGCTCCTTACGCAAGCAGTTCTTACTTCTAGCCCAGCCACGTTTCAGTGCTAGATAAGAACCACTTTTTCTGGTTCGGAGCTGGTGCTTTGGATGTGGAACCGAATTGGAACTAGGCTCTGGCTCCGAACTAGCACCGAAACTGCCTTGGTGGAAAAGGGCTTAATGAAACACAAGGATTGGGACACATGAACAGCGCTCTTAAACACAAGCTGTGATAGAATTTGAGGGAGCAGGAGGATTCTGCCCTTAATTAACTCTGCCTTATTTGCTTTATCAGGTGCCGCAGTGAGTTTTGCAGAGATGCTTTCCTGACACATTGCAGTGTTTTTTGGGGGGGACTTTCTATATAGAAAGGACCTCAAATAGCAATATAGGACATTAAGTCTTTTTTTTCATCTAATTGGGATGCAATTCTCACGAGAGCTTGTTGCACGGTCATGTTGTTCAAGAGATTTGTTGGCCGGGATTATTTTCAGCTCATTTTAGCCTCTCCATGCTGTGACAATTAGATGGCATCTTAGCTTTGAGGTAGCTTCAGATCTTACAGGAGCTACAAAATCTATTCCCATAGGCCACCCTGAGAGAAGATCTATAGTAGAGACTATAGATAAACGTCTTTATAAACTTAATCTGATCCAAAGTAGAGAATTTACTGATAAATTCCCTGCTCCTTAAAATCTGCGTATATTTCATCAAGGATTTGTCGTCGACTCAGATATTAGTTGTGTTCTCACATTTCCATTTATGTCTCATGTAGAAGCAGCTTTCCATCCACGTCATGTTTCCAATGCCTGTCCCTACCTGCATTCCTCTTAATTGACACATTCTTAGATGTCCTTAGATGCAGACTGACGTTCAAACCTCTGAGGGAAGCGTCCCAAGGATATCTGTCACCCTTCATCTTATGATTCTGAGATAGTCGTATAACGACGTAACTTAGAGCTTTCTTCAAAGTTCTAACAAGCCCATCCGCCATGAAGATAATCTTCAGAGATTCAGGATATGTTGTTCTTCTGCCACTCGCTGTGTGATGTGATCATTTTCATCAGAACAGTGGAGTTGATCTGAGGCTTCAGAGGCACTTGAGATCATGCATCTCAGGCTTTCAGAAACATTAATATAATGTTTTATAACCAATGCAATCTCTAGTTTTGTGTCCTTAGATTTCCTTTTCTTTAAGGTTATGTTGTGTTGAAGGGACACACACTTTGGATTGTCATATACTGTATGAAACAAAAAGATCTACCTTAAGTGCATTGTGTAGTTGACAATCAAGGTATATTTTCAACATGGAAGTTCTATGAAATGAACTTAAATATAAAATGTTTACGTGTCAGTTGTTTACTTATGATCTTAATGATGTTATTGAAAATATATTAAAGTAATTGTTGGGTTACTTATACCCCATGTTGAGTCAAAACTGGCCAAACCCAACCTCAGGGTTACAAGTTAACCTATTCTGGGCTGTTTTAACCCATTGTTGGGTCGAATACCACTTTCTGGGTTAATTTAACCCAGTTTGTCCATTTTGACCCAATGCTGGGTTGAAATGTAAAGAGTTTTGAGTGTAGTCTTATATAAAGAGACCTTATAAAATGATTAAGTGTTTGGCGTTGGTTTTGTGGACTTTAACATTTATTTATTTACATTATTTACAATTTAATAAGTGAGTATTATAAAGCCAACAAACAGTCATTCATTACCATGTGATGCCTTGGACAAAAGCTTAAGTATATGAATGTTGATATTTAGTTCAAGGCAAAATTATTATACTTTTACTAGATTCTACACAGTTAGAAAGAAACTGTGCATTTTCAAATAAACATAAATACATAAAACATGTGTTAAAATGAGAGTTGGGTACTACAATTCTAGCTGCACCTGAAATGATCAGTTTAGTCAAAATATGAACAAAAATAGAATTATCTGAATAAAAGTAATATGTAAGTGGGTGTGTCCAAGATTTTGAATGACATGCATTGATTGCTAAATACTTCACCCACATATTTACCATGTGTTCTTTAAAAATCAAATCAGGGGCTCCTTGCACAGTGTACCGTTCTTCGACGCCATCTCACAATATTAATAATTGTCTGACAGAGGGTAATGACTTCTCGGCGGGCTTCCGCTCCTCTCATCTTTGCTCTGCCTAATTACTGTATTTCAACTTTGATCGTGCAAAGTGAATATGTTCCGTAAATGTATTTGTTGCCTGTTCCTGTCGAGTGAGCACAGACACGCGAGTCTTTAAAGACTATCACATCGTCCATCAGCAGTCGTCCAGGCAGGGATTTATTAAAGTCACGAGGTAGCAGCATTTAGTAGACAACATGGCAGGTCACCCTGCTTGATTAAATTACTGACAAGGAGTTTGACTCTTTAATTGTGACGCTATCGTCCTGATGAGAATACGAAGACTGTTAGGGGAATCAAGGTTAATTCAAGATCATAGCCTAATGAACCTGAATGACAGTTTTGTCACCTGCAGAGAATACATATAGGGAGGAGGGAGTTGTAATGTTCATTTTAAGAGCTCGAGCAGTTTTAAAATATACATTTATGTATAATATTAACTGTGATAAGACCTAATGTGTAACACTTGAATTCAACATTAATAATCCAAAGCTATATGATAGTCCCCGCAGTCCTCTGTATGATAGTATATGCCAGTACTGCATTGGTGCCAGTGTGATGCCGTCTGATGTCTCTCCGAGGAACGTTGACATGTTAATTGCCTAATTTACAATTGAATTCAACCCCCTGCTCTGGAGAAGAAATTTGATCGTTGCCCACGAGAATGCTCGTTATAAGTGGCATCAGTGGGTCGCCGTTTTATTCATTGGCTTCATCAAGCTTATCAATAAATCAAGCAGTATGTGAAACCTAGCTGGACTTATTTCATTAAAAACCTGTTGAAGCTATTCGGCTTTGATGCCAGATCATGTAGTGCTGTGCTGCTTTATTGTATGTCTGCTGTCGATATTTTATTACTGTGTTGAAAGTTGCACGCTTAGCATATTTGTATAAATACTCTCAAAGGTATGCAAACACTTAAAGGACAGTTCACCAAGAGAAAGATATGTAGAATAATGCTTGTTACCAAACAGTTCTTTGCCACCGTTGACTACCATAGTGTGAAAAATTGCATTAGATTGAATACATGGTTTTGTTGAACACAAAAGAAGATGTTTTGAAGAATGTAGGAAAGTAAACCGTTCTGGGGCACTTTCACTACCATCTTCATTATTCCTACTGTGGTAGTCAATGGTGACCAAGAACCGTTTGGTTACAAGCATTCTTCCAAATATGTTCAGAACAAAATATACATACAGATTTGGAACAATTTGAGGGTGAGTAAATGATGACAGAATTTTTATTTTTGGGTGAACTGTCTCTTTTAATACGTGCAGGCGCATACATTTACAGATTAGATTGGTGTGAATGTGTAGTAAGCTTCAGAAACTGTTAATGTCATGAGCTGTGTGGGTACCTGAAAAGTCATTAAGTCTGACACAAAATTCAATGGGTTTCTTTATGTCAAACTTGAAAGAGTTTAATTTCCCCAATGGTGGGATTTATAAGATAAAGTGAGGCGCAATGGCTATTCAAATACTGTTGTTGTGTTGAAGATAAAATGTTATTGAAAACAAGGATAGGTTCCAAATGCACCTACTGTAAATGTCTTGTCCTTGTGAAATCTCCATATATTGTGATTTTTTTAGTTGTTGCCATAAATCAGTATTATTAGTCACCTTTTACGTTTGTTATGGAGTTTTTCAATTTCATGGAAGGTTTCAGAAGGACAGTGACAATATGTATACAAATCAGAAGAGAGGATTTTTTAATCTTTCACCCAATCTTTCGCTTTATAAATACAACCATTTGACCACCAAAACCCTTTTAATTGTATACTTAATGTTCCTCTGTTTCATCAAGATTTTTATTTACTGCTTCTGTTGTCTTTCTGGGGTTGTGTAGTTGTAAGACAATCAGGTGGAGGTATTGATCGAAGTGGAATAAATAAGCTTCGTCAATGAACTCTGAGTCCGACCACAAACTGACTCGAGATTTAATCAGCTTTATTCACTATGCCAGTCTTAAGTACTTGTGTTAATGACTTTAAATGCGTGATGATGTTGCCACGTGTCTGTTATTTTACTCAACAGAGAAAACGAATATGTTTGAGGGTCCATTATTAACGTCTGCTTAAAATAATCCTCTGGCCAGGGGAAGCTGCAAGCCATCAACGGACGCCATGACAACACCTGTCCACTCTCATTAGCCGCTTCCTATTGACCCTCTACATCCTTAGCTCAATATGCTGTTTTCTTATTGGCTGAGGGGTGTAGAATCCTGCAGCTGTTACCCATGAATGCATTAAAGATTGTTTGAATTCATGCCCGTGCACACAAAGAGCGAACATAATGTGGTTATTATAGTTTTGATTTTTGTTTTATTAATATTTGTAATTTGCTGTTTTTTTTTACTTTAATTTGTAAATTTTTGTTTAAGTTTTAGCAATTTTGCTGAATGCTTTTGTCATTTTATAATGTATTTGTTATGTTGCTATATAAGATCAATTAACGTTTATTATTGTTATTTTAGTGCCTAAACGTATTTCAGTCTATTTTTGAGACAACACTTCAATTTATCATTTAGTTTAGTACGTTTTTCCAATACTTGTAGGTCAATATTTGATTTGATTTCAATGAACAGAAATGTTTCCAAAAATGTAATTTTAGTGAACTAAAATAACCTTGCATGGGATGTCAAGGCTGTACCAATTGTGTGCATTTTCGTGTGCTTTTGTGATCATAAGTTGCCATGTTTGTGCCTTCATATCTGTTAAAGCCGCCAAAACGCACGCTCGCCTATACAACTTTATTCTTCTGGCCTAGATCTGTCACGCTGCCTGTGAAGTTCCTGGGAGGGGAGACGAGAAGAAACAATTCCGATGGTGTCAATTGGCCCCATTTTACAGCATTTAGCACAGCGCCTGAGAAACCTGCACACTCGCTCCCCATTTACACAGAACATTTCATCCCAACCCTGAGTCCCTGCTATGTTTTAATTCCTCAAAAAGCACAATGCTTATCTTATCAGCCGATCGGTTTTATTCCAATTACGGCCTGGTGGGCAGGACGGCTGATCCTCGGGAGAAAAAGGCCCGCAACTGCAGGGCGGCTGATGCTTATCTGTGGGTTTGCTTAGACTGGAGACATCATCTTCCTTCGAGCGGGCCGGCCCTTAGGTTAAGGGCTTAAGACACCGTCAACGCACCAAATCCATCCTGCCGTTCTCCTTATCTCTATCAAACGATGTCTTGCTGTGATAAAAGTTATTTCTTTGGGGTCTGCGTTTATCGAAGTCTGCCATGCATGTGATGGATTCCGTGTTTTGCTGTAGTCCTTGAATAGTGTACATTTATTTTAATTTTTTTGTGTGCGCGAGTATTCTGTATGTGTATGTGTGTGTTTTTATTAAGAATCGAAGCTATAAAGCTTTGTCTTTGATTCACCAATTCTGTTAGAAACTTAAAGTTGCTGCGTTTATCAATGTACACAAAGTACAAAGGCCTATCTTCATGTGGAATGAAGTTTAAACAAAGTCAAACCTGCAAAATTGTACCTGAGCCCAACTTATTAATTGTTATTATAAGCTTCCGTTGCATATCGAGGTAAGATAGGGAGACAGTTTTGAACACTCGATTTTTGTGTACTTGCTCAAACCCCGAAACAGAGGAAAGGCCGCTGTTATGATGCTAGGGTTCTTGCCAGGACATCGTCAGATGGTTGCTAAGGTGCTAGAGGGAGATTTTTAGTGCCTTGCTGTGTGGTTGCTAGGGTGTTATGGGTGGTTGTTAGTTGGCTAGAACCCAACCAGATTACTCTATAATATTCTGGTTTCTCAGTAACAGTCTTCTTGATTTCTTTTTTTGTCGACTGTCGGGCGGAGCCTTGCATTTTTTCTTTATTGGTTCTCATGTGAAGAATTACAATTTTTCTTATTTTCAAATATTCATCGAGGTTAATCATTTAATACTAAAAATACAAACAAGTGACTAAAAGCTCACTACAGAATAACTAAAAACTTAATCATAGGACTTTATCAAAGAATCACAAAATGATTATATCAGGAGTACCCAGATGTCACATTGTATCACAGGGTATCTGATGATTCCCATTGATCTGTACTTGAATGGCCATGATCCACATGACAAACACAGCTCATCATGAATCTTTTATTGCTTTAAAACATAATGTATTCCTACCATGTCCCATAAGTGTGTATAAAGTACAGTTAGAGACAAATGACTCCAGCAGGAATCTGTACATCACCTACCTGAACCCTCAGTGTGCAACCAATCTTCTGTCAAAGATCCAGGACATCAGTGAAAATGAGCCATTCGAAGGGGGCCTGTAGGAGTACAAACACAGACACACATACACACAGACACACATACACACAGACATCCACTTTCCAACCTTGTTTCAGAGCAAAACACAATAATGGAAACCATTTTCCCCATAACAGTTTCAGGAAGGACATTTATTTCACTTGAACCTCCGCGCGTTACAGCCGTTCGCAGTAATTGTGCGGGTCTGCCAACCCGGCGTAATAACATACAAGTCCTATTTTACAACTGTACAACAAGAGACTGAAACTCTCTTCTTCTCTCTCTAGGGAGTTCGGTTGGCGAGACCCGGAGTTGCCCGAAGTCATTCAGATGCTACAGCACCAGTTTCCTTCGGTTCAGTCGAACGCAGCGGCGTATCTGCAGCATCTGTGCTTCGGAGACAACAAGATTAAAGCCGAGGTAATGATGATTCCTCTCACTGCACCTTACAGAGGATAATAATCATTTGTTTTACGTTTACAAAGCTATTTACAGGGAATCTCCATATCCGCCGTGCATCGTCCGCTTCAATGAAGTGATGGCAGCAACGCACCTCAACGTCTCATAGCTGTCGGTGGAGGGGAGAGATTTATGTTGCCAGTTCATGTAAATGGGGTTTAGAAGGCGATGATTGATTGAAGTCTGTGAGAAGATTTGGCCTGGATGCCAGGGTTACCGTCTGCTCTTTCTGAGAAGCGCTAAGTGTCTTTTAACAGTATTAGGTCCTCATTATTGTTCTGAGGCATGGAGAGCACGCCCACATAGACTGCAGGGTGAGAACCTCCTGCTGACCTCCTCCCACTAAATGTCTCCCATCCAGAAACTGATTAGACTTATTCTGGCTTAACTTTAGTCGGAAACCAGTTGAAAGCTGTAGGTTGATGGCTGATGGCATTAAGTGTGATTATATCAAGATTCATTTTGAATCATTTTGGAAATGCACATGGCATGCTAACCAAAGTCTTCAAAAGTTGACATCTGACTTTTTTATTATAAAAATATGTTTATTATAGAAATTACATTTTCATTGCATTTGGCAGATGCTTGTATCCAAAAAAACTTTAGGTGCATTCTATAAATTTTTGGTTTCTTGTGTTCAACCAGTTGAGTGACAGGAGCACTACAACACAAAAGACATAGCAAAAGTATTATATTTTGGTTTCTAGTTTCATGGTAGTTTTATTCATTTTGTGAATATGTACAATATTAATATATGCATATTTTGAAATTATTTTAAAGAATGAAAAAACATGTTTGTTTATATTAATGCTAAGTTTAATTATAATTTTTTTTATTATTTTTAATTTAATAATTTTAGTGCCTCAATCTAAACGTATTTTATTTTACTGCTAACGCTACCTTTTTCCGTTTTATTTTCTAATAATATTTAGGCTGGTATTTTATTTTACTTCAATGAACTGAATTCTCTATAGTCATCTATAATAACTATAAAGGCTTTAAGTTGCATTTTATGTTGACGTAACATTTTGCTCTTCTGGTCATAAACCGGCGCATGTCATTCACATTTACATCATTTCATTAGATATTACTGTAAAGGTTAAAAATGGCAGTATTTATTGTTTACGACTTTGATCTATGTAAAGCCTTTGAGATTGAGACCTTTATTAAACCTGAGCATGATTGATTTTAATTAATATATTTAAGTTAATCCATTATTTTGTAACCAGCTGAAGTACACCCCATATGGATCACGTACATCAAGACATCAGCTGCATAGAGATGTATTTACAGTCAGGTTATATGCAGCTTTCCTTTTGCAGCTTTCATTTTTAACACTAATATGTGCTTCATGCTTTATTGAGATATTCACATTAAGTCCTGCGATACGGGACAATTTTTTTTTAAATAAATGTTTGTGGTTTGGTAAAAATGATATACATTATACAGTATAATGCATCTTGAAGCCGAACTCTTACGACAGTGCAAATTTCTTTTCTTACTTTACTACACTGGAAACCTCTTATACTGAAATATATCTTTATTGAGAGGCGTTGTTCTGTGAAATTAATTCTTGTACATACTGCCGACAGATAATTTGTCGCTTTATTGAAATTTGATGGCAGGTCTCTGATGGAAGATTTTTCAGCAGCGAGTTTTCAGAATTATAAGAGTGTCTTGCATCGCACCAGTAATTAAGCACTAAGTACAGCCAAACAACACACGCAATAGCAGCCTATTGACAGCCATTCTCCACACAGCAGCATCGTAATTGTATCCCAGAGGCTTAAGAGAGGCTTGGAGGATGGGGAAATTAAATTTGCAGAATAAATCTGCGGGAACAAAACAGCGACAGAGGGGGAGATAAGCTCGCCGACAAACTTTAAATTATTTTTAATGAAAAAACAAACCAGGAGACCCAAATTAGTTTAGCCTGCAATGAGCACCCCCTCGAACCAGCGTTTCTCTCCCTTTGTAAAATGTCACATCTGTTAAGAAGAAATTAAACCTGCGTCTCCAGATTTTTTTATTAATTAATTCATCAGTTTCACTGGACACCAAAACAAACTTGGAATTTCAGCTTGAATCTTTAGCTTTATTGTATGTATTGTATTTACAAGATTCTATATATTCGACTACTATGTGGTGTACTGCATTTTGCTCTTCTGGTCATAAACCGGAGCATGTCATTCACATTTACATCATTTCATTAGATATTACTGTAAAGATTAAAAAATGGCAGTATTTATTGTTTACGACCTTGATCTATGTAAAGCCTTTGAGATTGAAACCTTTATTAAACCGTAGCATGGTTGATTTGAATTAATATTTTTAAGTAAATCAATTATATTGTAACCAGCTGAAGTACACCCCATATGGATCATGTATATCAGGACATCAGCTGCATAGAGATGTATTTACAGTCAGGTTGTATGCAGCTTTCCTTTTCGAAGCTTTTACACTAATATGTGCTTCAAAGTCTTGTCACTTTTTTCAGATATCTATTCTGTTGCATAAGACTATCCAATCCAGACAGGGTCACACCTTTTGCCAAACAACCAGATTCATTTTGACACAAATGTGGCGTCACTAAAAAGATGGATAGAAACATATGAGTAATGGGAGATAACTTTGCAACATTAACAATCTACTGTTTCACTTCTTGCTTCCCTAAATGATATTTCAGTAGATGGTCACATTTCCAGATGCCAAAGCGTATGTGTGTGTGTGTGTGTGTGTGTGTGTGTGTGTGCGTGTGTGTGTGTCTGCTTGGTAGTAAAGTAGAGTTAATTATATGTGACAGTGCTGCAGCAGATGGTGCCGAAGCCCTGAACAAGTTATTTCACCCCTGCCATTCATTTTCCCCAACATATAAATACATAAGCGCTTTCATATTTTAGAGCAGATATTGAAGAATGACAGCGGTCTGCAGCACAAGGGTTCTGAGGCTGTTACTGGCTTTCTTACTGTATATTGTTAAGTCTACGGTATGTCAGGCAACAGACTGGTCCGTCACAGAAAGGTTGTCGTATCTCTGAAGTGAACAAAAGTTTTTCTTTTCCTAAAAGATGTGACTACTGATGTTATTAAAAAAGGACAAATCGGATAATTATTTTTACTTTATTGTTTTTCTGCTAAGAAAATGTACCTGCATGACTGACTAAAGTATATTTTACTTCAGTTTATTTAGCTTCAATTTTGGCATATTTTTATGAAAACTCATTTATTACAATATTTATATATATTTTTTGTATTGCTTAAAGTTTCAAGTTTTACTTTTTTGACTTCTTCAGTTAATAATTTTGGTGCCTCAATTTATACTAAAGATGCCCTAAACTGATAGCCGATTATTCAGAGAGATGTCTGCTGATGCTGATACCAATTATTAGCCGATATATCGGTGCATCTCTAATTTAAACTTATTTCATTTTATTGCTGATGCAGCATTAAAAAAAATCAAATAAAATGTATGCTGCTATTTCATTTGATTTCAAGTTCCAGAAATAATTTACCAGTATTACTTGTAATAAAGTATAATAGATTAAAGTGATAGTTTATCCAAAAATGAATCATCACTTGCTCACCCTCTTATCATTTCAAACTTTTATGACTTTCTTCAAAATATCTTCTTACCGGGGAAGAAAGAAAATCATACAGGTTTGAAATGTCAAGAGAGTGAGTAAATGATGACAAAATTTGTGCTGTTTGTTAACAATTGTTTAATGCATCAGCTAAGATAATCTAACAATGAATAACATTTATTAATATTAATTCATGTTAATTTCATCATTTATGAATACATTATTAAAATCAAACATCGTTAACATAGTTAATGCACCATGAACTAACATGAATAACTGTATTGACATGAACTAACATTGATACAGAAAACTAAACTGTTTATTATTAGCTAATGCATTTACTAATGTTAACTAATTGCACCTTATTGTAAAGTTTTGCCCCCAATATTTTTTTATACGCCTTTGCGTAGCGTGCATTTGCGTTTTTAATATGTCCGCCAGTCCGGGCCTGGTCACGCCCGTTCTGGACTTTGACAGAATGTCCTATGGTCGGTCCGCCCCTGCTCATACATGTCACATTACAGGCTTTAGGTGCCATTTGATGTTGACGTACAACATTTTTTTTTTAATGAACTTCACACAGACAGACAGAAACACAAACGCTGCTACAGACTCAGAGAGAGGAGACTGGCTATCAGATGACAGACCGGTATCTCCCGCGCAGCAGAGGTGAGAAGAATACTGATCAGCTCAGCGTTTTCTGTAGTCTACTAGCCAGATGCAATAGCAGCTCTTTTTCGGACTCTATATATAGCAGCTGGCTCCAGCGGAGCTCACGGGTCTGTTTCTGTGAGCCAGCCTTTGGCTAAAGTTCAGCTTTCTCAGCCCTTTTGGGTGGAAAAAATACTTCTATTGTATTACAGACCACCACGTACATTACGCTCTAAGGGGTCCTGTCAGTTGGTAATACCTAGAATTTCAAAATCAAGTGCAGGTGGTAGATCCTTTTCTTATCTAGCGCCTAAACTTTGGAATATTCTTCCCTGCACGGTCCGGGAGGCAGACACACTCTGTCAGTTTAAATCTAGACTAAAGACTCATCTTTTTAATCTTGCATACACTACACCTCCATAATATTAATCCTCAGAGGATTTAGGCTGCATTATTTAGATCAACCGGAACCAGGAACACATCCAACAACAAATGATGTACTTGTTGCATCAAAGAGTGCAGAACAGTACTCTACTCTCAGCCAGTCTTGTCTCTTTGTTCCAAGGTTACCGCAGGATGCAGTTCATGCCCAGACCTGATGGCAGAGCTGAGAATGGGAAGCGGTGACCTGACAAGTGCTAAGAGGATAGAGCTGGATAAAGGACGCGACAACTTTGTTTTTTTCTACAACACTTCAAATGCTATTAGATTGTTAATGATAATCTTTAATTTTTATATTTTTATTAAGCCTTGTTGTGCAAGCACTGATGAGCTTGTGCAGAGGCAGCAGCTTTTGCCAGAGGGGAACTGGAATCCCCTGGTTGGGCCTGGGTTCCCCTGAGGTTTTTTTTCTCGATGGGAGTTTTGGGTTCCTCACCACCGTTTGCATATTGTTTTGCACTATCTGCCTGGCCGGGGGGGCTGCTTTAGAATTCATACTTGTATTAAATGTGTCTCATGTACAGCTGCTTTGTAACAATGAAAATTGTAAAAAGCGCTATATAAATAAAGTTGAGTTGAGTTGAGTTGAGAAAATGTATTCCGTCAATATCCATTTGCACATACGCTGTAGGGTCGAGAGGAAGGGACTTGCGTTCGGCCCAGTCAAGCCTCTAATTGAGTATCGGGGTGTCTCCTCTGCTGCAGGTCGATAGATGAACGTCTGAATGAACTTCTTAGAGGGCAAAAAGAAGAAAAACCTGCGCTATTTATACTCCACTCTGTGTTCCTTGATCCCTTCTTATTGTGAAATTTGACGGAAGAATTCCCCGTCGACACTCACAGGGGTCCTTTCATTGGTTGTGTTCTCACTCGCAAACATCTGTTGCCTTCAAACAGCTTGTGATCACAATAATTAATGTTACTTCCTTTATAAAATGTTGTGTTGTTTGTGTACTGGGACGGCACCCTCAGATGTGAGAATCTCAATGCGGGAGTCGCTTTGGTGTTGTGACGTCTGTCGTCCTCTCGGGGGTGAGCTTTGTTTACTTCTCAGGTGGTCTTTGAATATTCAATGCGCTGCGAAACAAAAACAGAGGGAAGTTGAATTTATGAACTGGAAATACGATCTTCATTTCATTTGATGATTTCGATCGATTTGGTATTTGTATTCATGATGCTTTTTGAACGTAAAGTAATCTCAGGCATTATAAATCTGCCCGACAGTGCACTTTACATCCCTCAGTAAACTCAAAAAGTGTATGGGTTACGTTAAGAAAAATGTTAGAACTGCTCAGCTGGCCGCCGATGAACAAACCCATCTTGCTGGTGGCCCCCAGGTACAAGATGTTTCTCGCCTGAAATGATGTAGACAAATTCAGCCCATGCGGAATGGGAAATCATCAGAGTTGAATTTTGCAGAGCTCTTAGATGTGGACAAAGAAACAGGTTGGTGTAATCTCCACTGAATCGAGTGTCGATGTGAAGCTGAAGTGTTGATGTGTAGTGACGTATTATTCTGAATCACATCTGCCAGGCTTGGCTCCTCTTCTCCACGCCACACTCATCTGAAACCGATGCAGCGGGGATTGCAAATTGCCAGCAGGACACGAAATAGGGAATTCACAGCGCAATCACTTCATGAATCTGCATATTGACACTGGTGTGGTTTTATCTTCACACTTGAACATCTTTGATTCTCAATGCATTGTTTGTACTGTAAGTGAACAATATGAGCACCCAAACTGTATCCAAGAAAGTGTGTTTGTTTAGTTATATAAATCTTACCTGAAAAAACGCATCAGTTATAAACCATAGCTATCCACCATCTTCAGAAAGAAGGGAGATCATGTTCTAACACTAACATGTAGTGCGGCCTCAGAATCTCTATTAAACTGCTAAATCTTCTGTTAAAAATGAAAAAGCTCAGTTTATGGAGGTTTACTCACACCCCTCTGAAGACAGATTTATTCTCCAGCTCTATTTAGTATTGATTTTTTCAAATACACTGGCTGTGGATTCAATGCTTTCTGTTCGTTTCTTTTATCCTTCAAATGATCTCTTGGAGAGACACTAAGCTGTTTTGTATCGTATCATTTCAGGAGAATTATTAAAAACAACAAAAACAAATTCATAGAATTTCGAGTTCAGGTGTGAATGGAGTAACTGATATTGAGATGGCAATGCTCAACAATATTTACAAAAGTCTTATTATCTAATATTTAATGTTTTATATTTATTGCCTAATTTAGGCATTAAATTAAGGGGAAATGAAATTGAATTAAGTAGAAACATTATGATGTTTTGCAAAAGAGTATTTCTGTCTTTGCATCGCAGGTAGTGTGCATGCATTTAATAAATTAGCATACTTGAATTCAATTCCGTTAAATCTAGTATAATATCATATATTGTACATTTTTATTTTTATTTACTACAGTAACCATTCTGTCTTAAGCTGCTTTGCCAAAAATTTAAGATTATGAAGAGCTCTATATAAGTAAAATTGAATATGACATTATATCATTGAATACTTTCAAAGGAATCAATATAAATACAAATGTCAAGAAATCCTGCGTATTATAGCTTTTATAAATGATGTTTGGTAATGACCACTGTTTCTCTCAGATACGGAGGCAAGGTGGCATTCAGCTCTTGGTGGACCTGTTGGATCACAGGATGGCTGAGGTACACAGAAGCGCCTGCGGTGCCCTGAGGAACCTTGTGTATGGAAAGTCCAACGATGATAATAAAATCACCCTTAAGAACTGTGGAGGCATCCCCGCACTGGTACGCCTGCTCCGGAAGACCTCGGACGTGGAGGTCAGAGAACTAGTTACAGGTAACATATTTTTTTAACAAATTCTTAAATTCAACTTTTCTCGCAAACTCTCTTCATCTGAATATGACTTAATCACCACCTTCAGTCTCATTCAAAAATAATGAGTAGTGTGGAGATCTTAACCAGTTAAATCCAGCCGCAGTGACATTTTGTTTTAATTAATGGAAAAGAGACCCTGAGCTTGCTTGTCTGATGATATATTGTAATGACATTGTAACGTACGGAAAACAAGGCAGGCAAGGAACTGGATCCAAACGCAGCCTAACATTTACTGATATAAAACAGTTACAAGAAACAATGTGTTTTTAATTCATTCTATCGTGTAAAGTATCCTATTAAGCTCGCACCCTATTTGTACTTTGTTTGAAATATTGAAATAACGCATCGCGTTTCATGCTCTTTATTACGTGAAGGAATTTTACGCAAAATTGACGCAAAAAAACATCGCATGACGGGGTGTGTCTTCACGCGTCAATGAGCTCTTTGTGCAAATTTTTTAAAAAACATTAACTTGCGCGGAAGATGCGCGGCAATTGCCTTCCGCGAGTTCGCATTTATTCAAGTCTTTGCATTGACTTTGTATGTAATTTACTTTTGCGATTGGTGTGAACGCAACTGAAATGATGATGACAAACCAGGCTGAGAAGCGGATCCAAGTGCAGCGTGATTTAATTAAGAACAAACCACTTAATAAAGAACCCATGAATAAATAAAGAAACCACGATGAGACAAACTGTAGATCACAACCTAACATGTGCATCAACTGACAACTGAAACACTGGGGTTTAAATACAAAGAACTATTGAGGGATCTAACAAGGAAACAAAACACACCCGAGAAACCAATGAAGGGGAACCAATAAACAAAAGAACTACAAAGGACTACAGGAAACAAGAAATAACAAATTACAAACTTATAGTCCACATCAAACAGGGGGAACACAGACAGATACATGACAGCAGCATAAGAGTTATTATTATTTTCTTTGTTATATCAATGCCAGCGAAATCGTCTACCTAACATTTACTGTAACTTCCATCTAGTCATTTCGCAACATTATTTTAAAATGCCCTATCCTTTCGAGGTAATACGTTTAAAAAATGCATGTCACCTGCTCGAAAAAAAATCATGCTTTGAGGCTTTCCATTCCCAAACACGTTTCGGAAATTGTTTGCGTGCCGGAACGGATAGACGTTGGATCGGAGCCATGTTGGAAATGCATTGAATTCGGATTAACATATAAATTAAAAGCAGCGCACACAGGGCACTTAGAGAGACTTCCTGTCACAAATTAATCAGCGAGCTGAAAGCCTGAAGGCTTCTGTCTGCCCAGAGGATCGTCAAACTAAGCTGTGAATCCCAGTCATGTTTTGCCTGCCGATGGGAAGTATGCCCTTTTTTACATGAAGAATGAAGGATGGAGCAGATCCCAGGAGCCACGCTGCCCTGATGCTCAGGTGTCTGTCTGCAACTTCTTCTCTGCTTTGAAGGCCGTTGAGGTTTGTGCAGGCTTTTTCTTGGAGGAGGAATGGTTGTTTACGATACGATATAAGAATATTTCCTAACATGCACATTTTGAATTCCAATTCCCTTTACTTTTTTGCATCCACGTTTTGTAAAAGGATTTCGTTTTCGATTGCATCTCCTGTTATGGACCTTTGACACCTCATTGCGCCGTTTGATGTATAGCATTTAAATGTTTTACGAGTAAAGGATCGCGATGCTCTACCACCCCAACTTACCTTTTATCATCCACACACAGAATGAGGAGTACAGCGCATCTTGACATATAGATTTCTTAAAAGAAGTGCGAGAGGAGCCGACTTCAAAGTCGAATAGAGGAATGCTTTGTGTGTGTGAGCAGCCTCCTTTACGAATCTGTAACTGTGGAGAACAGATGGTATATTGGTGTACGGGAACAGAAAACTAGCAAGACACCCAGACAGAACGTCCCCTGAGATGGTGTCTGATTCCTTTGGCAGCGGGAGATGTTTGAGTTTCACTAATCAGTGCTATCGTATGCTGAAATTAGGGACGATTCTTGCTTAGTTAGTTTAATTCCACTCATATCAGTGTCTGCTTTTTGCCTGCTGCTGCTGTGCTCTGTTTAATTCAACTCAAATTTATTCTAGAGGGATTTTCAGAGTTTTGCACGGGTGCAAAGCAGCTTTACAGAAATACTTTGTAGAACTTCAGTTCAGAATACAAGAAATGTATATAGAATTTGTGGTATTGTTGGACATCTTAGAGCAACTACCTAGAAACACCATAGCAACACCTTGGCAATTCTTTGCCGATTGAGATAAGGAAATCTAAAACACTTAGCACTTCTCGCCTTAAAACACATTTTTTTAGGGTAGCATATTAAACATTTGTACTATTTTTATATTGTTTTATTAGTTGTGTTTTGATTGTTATTGTGTAAGGTTTAAATTGTTGTTGTAAAGCACTTTGAGATCTTCATTTAAAGGCGCTATAGAAATAAAAGTTATTATTATTCTTATTATTTTTTACTCCCCCCATCACCTAGGTTAGCATCATTCATTTCTACAGGAGCATCTTGTTGCTTTTTACATTTATACATTTATACATTGCAAGCCAGGCCCACTATTTTCTCATTCGAAATGGATCATGTATGTAAAGAGATGATGTATTTTTGTAGGCTAACCCTTAAGTAACTCTAAATCCAGCCCTGTGTTCCGCTGCCATGTGATTTCATGTTGGTCAATGTCACCAATGACGGCGGTTGTGTCCTTGCGGTGCTCTAGCATTGAGCTTTCCTCTCTTTCTCTCTCTATATCTCTCACGAGGAGCCGTCTCTGATTAGATGCCCTCTCGGTCCAGCAATCATTCTCTCCTTAGAATGCATTCTGTGTTCAAAGTCTTAAGAAAGTGAAAGTCATTGAGTAAGACAAGGATGCTAGAAAGGAGTGACAGCTGTATGTTAATGTTGGGAACTTTTTATAAAAACATACAGGAACTGAAATACTCAAAAAGTTTTGTATATTTAGTACAAAACTTGTACATAAAATACAAAATCTGTTATTTTGTTATATACAGTATATATATTATATATAGAAGAATATTGTTCTTCAAATAGTATAAAAATCATCATTGAAATTGTAAGCCGCAGTTCATAAAAAAAAGAAAATTCATCCCTGTTTGCATATAATTACCGGTTACTTTGTTTATCCTTACAGGGGTTGAAGTCAAACAATGTCAAACTGACATTACCTGCGAAACCGCACCTGACAGCTCACCTTAAAATAAATTATAGACTGTTTTAGTGGCAACAACATAAACAAACATAATGTGGCCCGAACTTAACTTCCTGTAGACCTCGGCATAGAATCAATTTTAAAAGTCATTTAATACAATGTGCATAAATATTGGTACAAATTTATATTAATATAAGTTAAGTCGAAAATAAAATCTTATATTAAAACCAAACACAGACTAGAAGTTAGCTTCGGCCAGCCCGTGCATCTGATTAAACGTGGAGTAAGGTTAGGAGACCGTTTCGAACATTTATAGACTGATTTTTGTCTGTTTTAAACAAAAAAAATCACAAAATTCTATTTAAGTGGACTCGGAATCAGAGCCAACATCATACAATTCCTTATGCTATCCATCAATGCTCACAGAGAAGACCTGCTGCTCAGATGGGATGTGAACAATCACAGCGAACCCCTTTCACCTGTAATCAGCAGTAGACGATGCTCCCCGACTGTGGAATTAAAGGCCTACAGATGATGACTGTGTGTGTGCGAGTGTGCGCTACAGAGCTAAAAGCTGGCAAGGTCAACATCATCAACTATTCAGCCGCCACCTCTAAATACTGACTCATAAAAGTGATGTGCGTAGTTCCCAGATAAGGCTGACAGAGTGAGAATAATGGCATGGAAAGAATCAAAAAATGTAAGGGGCTGTGTTGCATTTACGCGGCTGAAAACGGCCGGAGCTCGGCTGAAAACGCGCGCTGCAGGCGCAGCGTTCTGGTCAAAGTTGAGCATTATTCAATTCTGGGCGCTCAGTTGAACGCCGGTGCCGATCGTGGGAAAAACGCACCAGCACTTAGCGGATAAAAAACGTCAACTGATGCATTTTTTTTAAAAGCGCGGCGTTACCGTTGAAAACAATTGAAAAAACATGCCGGCCGCAGGCGTAAACGCCTCGGTGGACACACGGCTTAAGGGAATGAAAACAGAAAAGTTTAGCCTGGCCAAGTTTTTCTAAGATAGATGTTCTTCCAGAGCAACCCAGAAATATGTTCTTAAAAGCCACATGTATAACAGGTCTCAAGACAGAAATAGTAATATATCGGCCGATACCGATAACATTAAAAATGACCATTTATTGGCCGATACCGATATTGCCGATAATTTATCGTGCATCCCTAGAAATATTCCTGCATATTAATATAGTATATTTTGCCCTATTTTTACATAGTGTAGACTTTGAAACTTTAGCATGTATTTCACACACTCACATATGTGTATAAAGCTAAATATTGTCCCATAAAATCAAGCTGCCAAAATTCACAAGTTGATGTATGTGATTCATTAAATATGTTTATCATGGAAATACATTTTTAATGGAATAAAATGTAGTGAAGTAGTGTAGTTCAATGGAGTGAGCTTAATCGTATACTGTGACATCACACATAATGATTGACAGGCAGAGAAGTCACGAAGACAAGTGCGATTTCTCACACCATCTATTTCAGTGATATGTGTAAGTTGAACAGGACATACAGTATAAAGCTATTTCTACAAACGGCTTACAGTGCTTTTAATTGTTATGGCAGCTTGAATGAGTCTGAAATAACACCCACAGGTGAAACACATTGTCATCTGTACAAACGTGAATGAGAATGATGTTTCCTCTGTGTTTGTTATTTTCAAATGCATTTACAGTGTATTCAGGCTACCTTTTTTATTTAGTAGACACTTTTGTCCAGAGCGACTTCATTGGGGTTTTTGGGACCATGTGGAAGTTTGGACATGAAACTGTGTCTGACAGAAAGATACAATTTTAATAGTTTGATGTTTCCTCTAACATTGTTTTTATACTTTTTCACTTCTTGTTTTCTTGATTTGCTGTAGCCAGTAGTTTCACATGATTTGTTTACGCAAATGTGCTGGATTTCACAGTAAGAATTCAAAGTCCTTAGCAAATCCTCTCATTCCTTGTTTGTTTATTACATATTTTGGCTAATTAGATATTGCGTTTCAGCGACACAGATAGAGAGTTATTCATATGCACAACCAGTGAACCTGATAAACGAAGGCACCCTAAAATGATGCTTGAACGCATTCTTGTATGCGTTTGTCTAATCAAAACGTAATTGTTGTGTTTGGATGTTTAACGGTTTGGTCTGAAACACACGTTTCTCAGCTTTCAGGCATCACATTGGTTTTTCGGTTTACCGTTGAACTTGGATGTACCCTTTCTGGTACAGCATCTGTCAGAATAAATTAGCACTCCAGACAGTGAGCTCTCTCGGGTGGGATATTGATGATTTTCAGATTGGGATAATCAGCGCCACGCTAGCATGGCTAAATTGGTTAGTTCTCATTTGCAGGATGTTTTAGCATTGACTGCTCTGAGGTGACCTTCCACAACCTTAAAGAGTTTCTTTTTTTTTTTGAAAGTTTATAGCTGACGTTATGGGCCAGGATAGTTTTTGAATGAGTTAGTGAATTCAAAGCGCTACTGTTTTTTTTTTGGTGATTCTATGCTAAACATGGCTTAAAGGTACATTTCCACTGAAAATGAAAATACTGTCAGACATTTATACAGATTTGCAGCGAGTAAATGATGACAGAATTTTTGTTGGGGTGAACTTTGGTGGGGTCTCTTTAAGTATGATTTGGTTATTAAATATATCTCAATGTTTTGTGTGTGATTTTCTGTGTTTGCTGCTAATAGATTGTTTGTGTTTATTTTTTTGCGTTTGTGTTTATTAAGCTTTAGACCATGTTGATGCTTACATGCGTGACATCATCTTTCATGAGATGTTTAATTTATGTTAATTTTATTATGCATTCTTATTTGAATTTGATTCAATTTGTCTTTGGGGTTTGAAGGAAGAGACGCAGAAATTAGCATCTTTGAAATTCTAATCACGCACATGGTTTTAAAACCAGCCACCAAAGTGAATCTGTGAACTAGCAGGAAAAAAAACGTCTGAACAGTCACCAATACCCAGTTCGTCATTACAAACATCAGGGTTTGCACTGTGACAAACACGCAACAATAGCTTCCTTTGAACCACTTATATTAGAAAACATATGAATATGAGACAGAAAGGTGTTTCGTTTGTCTCTTCCTTTGTCTTATCCGTTGCTAAACAAACACTTAAATTCAAATGATTCTAACGCCTTCTCTGTTGTGTGGTTTCTGTTTGTTTATCAAATGACTGTCTCGGGCAAATATGATGTTTCTGCAAGAATGACTTTCACAAATCTCTAATGGCTGAACAGATAAGGATAACAGAGAACCGCTGCTTGGAGCCGAAGATATTTGTCTAATTTAATTTAGTCTGGGCATGTTCATAATAGTCTGAAAAGTTAGCATTGTTATGTAGGGTGTGATTCATTTTAGCTGAGCAATTGAGTCTGCTTTTGTACTTTATTTCAAAAGCGTCTCTCAAATATAATCTAAAGAAGCATGCATTTCAATAAAGTTCTTGTTTTCTGTGAATTCCATCTTGTAATTTATAGACCATAAGTTTTCGTTCACACGTTTTTTTTTTGGAGGGAGATCTTTGGTGTCACACTGTCATTGTAATACAATTGCAGGATCTACTTCTTTCATTTTTCCCCCTCAGGTGTTCAGCTCTATATTTCTTTGGGGCTCTGAACCCATGCGAGGCATCAAACTTGAGAAATCAACCACAGAATCAACAATGTTGTGTGAATTTTTTTACTTCTCAGACAGAGTAATGATTTACAGTTCCTTTAAGGCAAGTCAGTGCACTTGATGCATATTTAAGCAGTCCAACCAGGCAGCTGTTTTCTTGAAAGTATTCCTATTTACTTAAATGGGAAATAACTAAAATATAATACTTGAAATCAATAAAATAAGACAAAAAATGTACTATGTTCAACTTTTCAGTATTCAGCATCAAAACATATCAAACCTGAATCAAAACATACTATACCAGCATCAAAACATATCAAACCAGCATCAAATCATACCAAACCAGCATCAAAACATATCAAACCAGCATCTAAACAAACCAAACCAGCATCTAAACATACAACACCAGCATCAAAACATATCAAACCTGAATCAAAACATACTATACCAGCATCAAAACATATCAAACCAGCATCAAAACAAACCAAACCAGCACCAAACCAGAATCAAAACATATCAAACCAGAATCAAAACTTATCAAACCAGCATCAAAACGTACCAAACCAGCATCAAAACATATCAGACCAGCATCAAAACATACCAAACCAGCATCAAAACATATCAGACCAGCATCAAATAATATCAGACCAGCATCAAAACATATCAAACCAGCATCAAAACATATCAAACCAGCATCAAAACAAACCAAACCAGCATCAAAACAAACCAAACCAGCATCAAAACATATCAGACCAGTATCAAAACATATCAAACCTGAATCAAAACATATCAAACCAGAATCAAAACATACCAAACCAGCATCAAAACATATCAAACCAGCATCAAAACATATCAAACCAGCATCAAAACATACCAAACCAGAATCAAAACATATCAAACAGCATCAAAACATATCAAACCAGAATCAAAACATATCAAACCAGCATCAAAACATATCAGACCAGCATCAAAACATATCAAACCAACATCAAAACATATCAAACCAGCATCAAAACATATCAGACCAGCATCAAAACATATCAAACCAGCATCAAAACATATCAGACCAGCATCAAAACATATCAGACCAGCATCAAAACATATCAGACCAGCATCAAAACATATCAAACCTGAATCAAAACATATCAAACCAGAATCAAAACATATCAAACCAGCATCAAAACATATCAAACCAGCATCAAAATGCGTCAAAACATATTAAACCAGAATCAAAACATATCAAACCAGAATCAAAACATATTAAACCAGCATCAAAACATATCAAACCAGAATCAAAACATATCAAACCAGAATCAAAACATATCAAATCAGAATCAAAACATATCAGACCAGAATCAAAACATATCAGACCAGCATCAAAACATATCAAACCAGCATAAACATATCAAACAGCATCAAAACATATCAAACAGCATCAAAACATATCAAACCAGAATCAAAACATATCAAACCAGCATCAAAATGCGTCAAAACATATTAAACCAGAATCAAAACATATCAAACCAGAATCAAAACATATCAAACCAGCATCAAAATGCGTCAAAACATATTAAACCAGCATCAAAACATATCAAACCAGAATCAAAACATATCAAACCAGAATCAAAACATATCAGACCAGCATCAAAACATATCAAACCAGCATAAACATATCAAACAGCATCAAAACATATCAAACAGCATCAAAACATAATGCTGATTGACTTTCTTTCCTTCCGCAATGAGTATTTCCCCATTTATTTCATCTATAACTGGTTCATCTCTATATTTTCCTCTGGCAGTACACATGTCCTCACACAGATGACGTGTTCTCCCCAGCTGTGCCTTCATTTACATGCTAAATGCTGTATGATGTGTTTTCCCCTGTAGGTGTGTTGTGGAACCTGTCGTCATGTGACGCTCTGAAGATGCCTATAATCCAGGACGCTCTCGCCGTGTTGACCAACACAGTGATTATACCCCATTCCACCTGGGACGTCTCTCCACACCAGGAGGACCGCAAACTTCAAATGCACACTTCCCAAGTCCTTCGAAATGCCACAGGGTGCCTGAGGTGAGTGTGCACAGCAGGCTCTTGCTGGTCTTAAAGTTGCATGAAATATCATTTTCGAAATGAAAGGGTGCTATGGACACACAGGTAACATTTGCTATGTTTTTATAGCTTTTATAAACACAATATGTGTCCCTGGACAACAATTTTTTTGAAATTGAGATTTATACATCATCTGAAATCTGAATAAATAAGCTTCCCGTTGATGTATGGTTTTTTAGGGTTGGACAATATTTGGCCGAGATATTTACAAATCTGGAACCTGAGGGTGCAAAGATTTTGAGAAAATCGCCTTTAAAGTTGTCTAAATCAAGCCCTTACCACAGCATATTACTCACAAAAATAAAGGCTTTATATATTTACAGTAGGAAACTTTAAAAATATCTTCATGAAACATGATCTTTTCTTAATAACCTTATGATTTTTGGCATGATAAAAGATCCATACAATGTAATTTTGGTGATTACTAAAGATGATCCCAGGCTATTTAAGACTTAAAACTTAAGTTGTCCAGAGTCACATATGTGAAATGCCTTCTCGGGTATTTGTGAACGAAGTCGTAATGAAGAAGCTGATTGAAGATGATCCCCTGTGCATTCATAGAGAATAACATATGTTACCCCCACATGACAGACATAAAAAACATAAATCACTTATAAAAGTGTGAAAATAAAAAGAAACGATAGCTGGGGAGAAGTATGAATAACTGGAGAGGAATAACTGGAGGCTCGATGAATCACTGAAGTAAAGGAAAGAATTAGACACAAATCTGTTTTGGTCAACTTGAGTCGTGCGTATTATGGTTTCTATCTGAACGTTTCTGTGCGCATAAAAAAACCTCTTTAATAAAATCCTTTTATATGAATAGAAATCAGAAAATGTGCACATTGCGTTGGTTTCTATGGCAGCTGGTGGCATGATGTAAAGTACAGCCACTCGTTGCGATGCGTCGTGAGTCGCTTTGGTCCACATCGCTTTAAAATACTTCTTTGCAATAATCATTGTAAGAATAGAAAGCGTATACAATTGACAATGCTAGTGTGAGGTTATACAAGATCATTTTTGTGTTATTGATGTTACTAATGGAGCTATAGCAATGACAGAACAGGTTCATTCAGAGCTGCACAGGACCGCACAGACGACCGTTCCCTTTGATGAACGTGGAACTGTGAGAGTTCTGTCATTTTTACACGCTTCCTTCCCGTTCCGTCTGAAATGATGGAAAAACAAGCCTGACAGCCAGTTTCTCTCGCTGCTGCGGTTTTGTTCCTTCGAAACTCTAGTTCGCCTGCAGGTAAAAACTGAATCATTATAAACCCTTATGGTTTTGTCACGGTGAGTAAAGATTTACCGTATCATTCTTGTCTCCGCTCTGCGAAGGACGGCGACACAAAGTCTCTGATTCATGATTTATGCAATAAAGCATAATGATGTTTACGTGGTGTGCAAATCTGGTGTGTTATGATTTATACATGGCTTCTTGTTACGTGGAGAAAAATAACTGCGAGTGTTGATTCTCTTGAGCTGAAGATCACTCAAGTAAGGCTTTATTCTCGTATCCATAGCAACAGCATGTGAAGAACCTGCACCTTTATTTGCCTTTCCAGATTCCCTTTCATGATGTTTCTTGGAAAACTTTTGCAGTTTTAAACTTGTTGACATTAATTGAATGTTTGCGTTCGCTAAGCAAGTGCGCAGGGATATATCTTTTATCAAATCTTTTGTCAGCACGCTTAGATGTACCGTATGCAAACAGAGGCGCTTGCGATAGGCAAAAATACAAATAGTTCATATTTTATTTGTATCGTTTCTAAATAGGGCTGTTCGACGATTAATCGCAATTAATCGCATCCAGAATAAAAGTTTGTTTTCACTTTATCATACATCTCTGCGCATATTCATTTTGTATTTACAAACTTATACAGGTAGACACACATGTATATATTTAGGAAATATTCCGATGTATGTATTAATATTTATATATAATCTAAATAATATTTAAAAGTTTATTTATTTTCTATTTTTCTTAAATAGATACATAGGTATGTGTATGTTTTCATATAGACAAAATTGATATGCACAGACCTACGTAAACAAAACGTTTTTTCTGTATGCGATTAATTGGTGAACAGCCCTATTTCTAAATAACTAATCTGCATATGATTCCGGCAAGTCAATTATCCCTTAAAGTTCAAGGTTGTGATTGTCAAGTTATCAAGAATGCAGAAAATTTAATTTCTGAGAGTTTTGTTGTAATGTGTGTATTGGTATAAATTCAATGTTCAATGTTCCGCTAAGGTACTTTACATGTACTGTTATCTCCTTACCACAATCACGTCACAATATGTCTGATAGTAAGTATTTCAATTCACATTGGAAGATGTTTGTCTGAGAGTTTTGTTCTCTCCCTTGAAGGCAGGAACACTCAAGCAAGCCACCGGAAATCAGTCAAGCAGTGTTTTTGGAATTGAGCCTCCTCCCAATGGGAGTTTGACACACTGCTTCTGTAAATCACTTCCACAAGCAGAAATCAAATTTTTAAAACCTGCAGGGTCTCCACGGGCAAAAAAATCTATCTAATAGAAAGAGATTTTCTCTGCCACAAAGCACAATCCCTTATGACATTCCGAGAAGGCATCACGACATTGGATTTTCTTTCTGTCAGACTTCAGTAAACGAACGAATCAGCCATTTACGCGGTTAAATAGCTTCGCACACTGTTTAGATTCGCCAACTTACCAGCTGTCAGAACGCTCTTAATCAAACCTGAATCGCTGCCCACTCCCACAAGCCCTCCACACAACATTTCCCTCTCATCTGTATGAGAGCTTTCCTCTACACGTTTGATTGAGTCATGTTTCCGTGATGTCAAAGAATAAACATTGGTGCTAAAGTGAACCTCTGCTATTCAGCTTTTTTCAATACCTTTTTCTGGCACCACTGCTTGAGATTTCTAAAATAATACTTGGACCTGGATGTATGATGCTTTGCGCACCAGAACAAATTTGTTGCGCTCTTTTTCTCACAGCCGGTAGTTGTTCAGGATTTGAGCAGGTGTTGTGTTGCACTGAAGGTGACGGAAATTGTGCTGCTGCTACTCCAGATGTTCAGGTGCTTCCAGGTCACCTTGACATTTGGCCTTTGTAGCCGTGGTTACCGCCTCATGCCCGGAGTTGGCTTGAACAGGACCTGGCACATCTTTATCCTCAACATCAACATCTTTATCCTTTATTGCAGGGGTCTTCATCTATTTTTCTTTGAGGGCCAGATTCCAAAAGTATAAATACGATGCGGGCCAGTTTCCACATCATAATTTCTTGTTATTTTGTATTTCCGTTATTGCATTTTGTTCCTTTTATACTGGATTTGTTGCTTTTACTTACAGGTCATGTATTAAAGCATGCACACAAATATTGCAAGTATAAGTATACCTATTCATGATATTTAATTATATGGCATATTGTCTTTTTAATTGTTTTTATATTCCCTAATATGCTGAATGAAATTGCTGTTAATTTACTCACCCCCAGTACTTCCAAGATGTGCGTGTTGTTTTTTTCCTAGAAGATATTTTTGAAGATATTGAATAAATGAAAGTTAATGAAGGTAAAAAATGCTCATTAATTCAGCAGAAAAGTAATCCCTGCCCATTGATGTTAAACTGGCGTCTAATAAAGCAAATAAATCGGTCTGAGCAATAAACTTAACGCTATTATCAAATCTTCGGGTGAATGGCAATCGCACTCATGTGCCCCACACATTTATAAGGGCAGATCCTTTGAAGAGTAATTTATGGAGGAAGATGAACAGCTGTTTTCGTAAATACAGCTGTTTAAATCATACATAATGACTGCAGTAACAAAAACAACATGGTTTTTATTCTTATCTGAGACAACAGTTCACGTGGTGTAGTACACTTCCAGAAGTTACTTTCAAGGGCACAAGACACGTTTTGGAACTCAACCTATTGCGTATGCAAAGCTGCAATCCGACTGCCTGTGCCTGTGGATTGCAGAATATAACATTGCAAATAACATTAAGTTTCTTATCTTAATATTTCTTAACGTCTTTATAAGACGTCAATCGAGCCACAGGAATTACTTTTGTATTGAATGTAGCAGCGTTTTGGACTTGGTGGCGTCTCAGGACGTGCATTTCTTAAAGCACACCATTCTTAAAGTCTCTCAAGGTATTTGAAATGTTAAGGCGGACCAGGTAAAGATGATTAGCCAGTTGACTAGCCCTGCTTTATTTGCTGCCTTTACGTGAATCTTTACTGACAATTTTTTCAATATATGCGTCTATTTGTATTTATAGCCACTGAAAAAAATAAGAGACCACTCCAAAATTATTGAAGGTTTTTCTCAATTTATTTTTCATAGGTATATGTTAAAGTGAAATGTTTATTCTTGTTTGTTCTGTAATCTACTGACAATATTTCTCCCAAATGAAAACATTGGACCGTTTTCACAGATTATTTACGTGGCTTTTATGATTGCCTTAGAGAAAACATTACTGTTGTGCATCTTGAGATAAAACAATGGCTCTGACGTATTTAAGGATATGGATGGACAAGTTATTTTCAGTTCAGTTACATTAATTTTACACTTTTACAAATTCTGTAATAAAAGCAAAAAAAATCAGTAAACTGGAAAAACAGGAATATACTGTAAATATACCTGTAAAATTATAGGATATAAGGATATATTTTAAATAATTTCCCCTGTTTTTATTGTAAACTTGTTGTTCTATTCTGTAGTTTTATAGTTCTTGGCCGTATAATTAAAATTTTCTGGTATCTTGGGCCCCAGAAATAAACAGGTTTTCCCTGTAAAATTACAATTACCCTGTTTTCTTGTAAATTTGTGGTCTTTTTCTGTATCGTCTGTATGGTATTGTCTATCTGCAAACTCTATAAACCATACATTCCTATAGATGTTATATAAATAAATTAATCTGTTTTATGCTATTTTATAAACTATTAATCACACGAAATAATATATTATTAAGAGTTTGTTTCAAAGTTTTTGCTTTCACACAATAAGACACGTTTATGTTTTTCGTCAACTACCCATATACAGTATAATATAAATACAGTTTAAATGCGTATAAAGTAAATGTAACCACTGAAGTTGACATTTATTTCTTAAATCTTAAGGGTCACCCCTCCACCATTTGTACAGTTTTTAAGTTAAACTTAGGGTGTGCATAATTTAAAACAATACTAAGGACTTTGTACTAGTTTATAGTTTGGAGTGACAAAGCACAAATTAATTAAAACAAGGGAAGCTAAAGGACTCAATAATAAAAAGCATAAAAACTTGACTTAAAGTTTATAATGCTCATAAGTTTATAATGTTAATTGCAATCCAATTATTTTTAGTGAAATTGCTGTTTGAATGGAACAGTATTGGTATTTTCCAATTCCATCAAACACCGATGCTGCCCTCTGTTAAGTAAGGATTATTATTTAAGTCTTTTATTTAAGTCTATTATTATTAATCTATTATTGCAAAATAATCTCTTCTGTCACAGAAAGTGTGATTAGTACCTTGACCCAAAACTAACATTTTAAAATAAATTTTTAATCAAGGACATTATGGCCCTGTCTCACAGGCAAGGCTTTAGACTAGACCCAGACTAAAATGAATGCGTGCAGTGTCTAACTGAATATAACTTGCGCAGAATTGTCTTAAAATATAGATTTGCCATTCTTTGTTTTGAGAAGTTATTTTTATAAAAGCTACATAAATATCTAAATTCAACTAACGCTTAGTCCTGGCTTTAGCTAAGCTGTGTCTATGAAACCGGGCCTATATTTGTTACAGTGACTTTAGTTTCTGAGATAAGAAAATATTATTATAAAAACATATTTGCATGCATATTTACATTTTGTTGTTGACCAATCAGAATCAAGAGAGTATTTTGAAGTACACCAACACCCTTTATTCTTTAAGTCTATCTTTATTTGCACAAGATACACAAAGACATTATTTCACCTCCCATGTCGTGCTCATCTATAGGCACATAGCTGTTTACCACCGGCCTGATATTCACACCACAATGCTTTATTGCCAATATCAGCCACTTTGCACTTTTTCTCTGTCAGCATTAGATTTCCTTGCCCGGCACCAACCGGTGGATTTATTAAATAATTTCGTCGTTTTAGAAATAGTCCATCAAAATGATGGTGTGATATATCAAGCCATCGCCACCCTCTAATTGCCCCCTCTCTCATACCCGCGTGATATCAGTCCAGCATGACACACCTTGAAAAGTAATGAAACAATTTCTCTTTTTCTCTTCTCGGCCTGGATGATGCATTGTCTGCATCCCTGCCAGGACGTGCTTTTCGTACATCCATCACTTACCATCAGATGTGAATCATCTTTGTGCGCTCGGTCTCAATTATAGGGCTCCCTATATTCCTGAAAATGCTGGAGAGGACCTGGGTGAAGGCTGTCGGGATTTGAAGCATTTTAATTGGTGCTTATGCGGTCGGTCGCAGGCAGTGAAGGGAGTGGCTGCCTATGGTTTGTGTTTACGAAGAATCACAGACCGCGGGGTCTCCTCTATTCTCACTAATGTTCCCTGTGTGCTGCTAATGAGACTCATTTGACTGTTTAATAACCCAGAATGGCTATCGGTATTGTAAAGTTATTGCAATTCACTAATCAAATGGCTGGGGTGAAAATGCGTATTAAAGGTAAGCAATAGCAGACGGCCGGCATTTTTTTATGTGCAGTTTCCAGAGTCTAATGCTGTCGAAGACAATTAGGATATTTCTGTCATAAGTGTCAGGCAATATGGTGATTTTCTGTATGCCATTTCATAAAAAGCCTTCATATATTTTGCACACCTAAATGATTGATATCTGAATCTCTACATTTCAACCGCCTCATCATATAATAAAACCATAAAATGATGAAGTACCCCTAAGAAAGGACTTGGAAAGACCAAATTTTATTTTCACACGGAATAAAAAATGGTGGTACTCGTTTAATAAATAATGTGCTGGTTTTCGGTCCCTTCAGCAAATTTTGTTTTTCCCATAAAGTTTCAAATCCATTTTGCACACCCAAAATCGGTCCACTCTTCATCAATAATTCATGAGGTTTATGCAAGAATAAAGAATCAAGTGTGAATGCAATTCAGTGGTTCTCAAACTTTTTCGTTGTAAGCCACCCATTGTGTAGGGTGTATCGCTTTGTGGCCCCCCAAATAAACACCTTAAATGTAAACTAAAAACATACGGTTATGCGATGCTGGAACATCAATTATTTTGTTTGGTGGTCTTATTTTTCTGATGTTTAATTGACATAAAAACTGTGCCCCCCCTACATTAATCTTGGGGTCCCCCCAGTTTCAGAATCACTGAAATAAGGTTGGCGACCAAAATCATCTACCGGCATGTTCCCTGTTCATTGTAAAATATATGAACTTCTTGACTTATAAGTGTGTGCTACATTGACAGAGGTTAATTTAAAATAACCAGAAATAAATTTGGAAATGTGACCACAAGCACAACAGCTGTGGTTTTTGGCATTTGGTTTGGGTAGTCGTAGTCTTCTGGTTATGAATTGTAATACCTTATCATTTATGTCTTCCGCATTACTGTTTTATTGCATGAAAGCAAGGCATGCCTTGGGAGCCCAGAGCTCTTCTCAGTCCGCCGTACATTAGCATATCCTTTGATTAACTCATTTCCCATATGGCCCTTATGGTGCTTGGATGTTTAATTTCCCACACAAAGGGCTGCAATGAACCCTCCATTAAGCGAGAGCTGTATAGATTCATGCTGGAAAACCGAGACTCAAAGTGAATTGTTCTACCTCATATTTAAGCGAGTGGAGTTTTATTTGTTATGCTTCGGAGCAATTGAAAGCTGTTTTATTTTTCAGGTAGTGATGGATTGGTTAAAGGTTTTTTTAACAAGACCAAGGATAAATATATGTTTAACACAAAACGAATGTATGGTATGAATTAACAAATATTTTCTCCCATACCGTATTTTATTTTTTCATTAAAATCATGAAATTCAAAATATTTATCAATATATTCCTTTTTACATTTTTCGAGTGACATAAAATGTGTAATATTTACAATAATTGGTATTGTTCACGTAAAACAAATGCTGTAAAATGACATGAATAACCTAACTAGATCACACCAACAAAAGTAATTTTGAAAGGTTATATCAAGCAGAAATATATGCGATACCTTATATCCAAATACATGAGATAGCAATCGAACATTAGTACTTTTTATGCAGTATGCAGTTGATCATTCCAGCGCACGCAGTAAAAAAGATCAATGTTTGTGTTTACACGTCCATTAATAACCTCCTAGTGTACAATACACAAACAGAAATGAAAAGAAATAATGGATATCAATAAACTCGTATACACCGAGCCGCTCAGCCAGAGAGAGAGAGAGAGATAGAGGGAGAGAGAGAGAGAGAGAGAGAGAGAGAGGGAGGGAGAGAGAGAGAGAGAGAGAGAGAGAGGGAGGGAGAGAGAGAGAGAGAGAGAGAGAGAGAGAGAGAGAGAGAGAGAGAGAAGGGAGAGAGGAGAGAGAGAGAGAGAGAGGGTGGGAGAGAGAGAGAGAGAGAGAGAGGAGAGGTGGAGAGAGAGAGAGAGAGAGAGAGGCCTAAGTGTAATTCACAGTATGGAAAAGACTGTAGACCTTTAGGAGATATTAGCTTGGTTTACCTATTATTGCAGTATATTATTGCTATAATTTCTAAAATATATGTTAAATGTTTATGTATAGCACCTTAGAAGTTTTTATTAATACATCTTATCGGAATTCTTTTATTTTGCCTTCATCCTCTTAGCCTGATTTGTATTTTATCTCTCGTGAATGTTTTTTTGTGTTTTATCTCGTCACTTTTTGATGAAAACAAATTGTATGCATTGCTCAGAATGTGGGGACATTTTAAAGTTGGTATTGTCAGCTCTGCTCAATATTTAACAAAGAACAGAAAAGAGCTAAACATATAAGTCAGGTGCATGTGCAGGCTAAATTATGTGATGTCTTTTTACCTTAATATATATTAAAACTATTTTTTTTCAACTTCCAGCTATACATATTCGGATCAAATATGCATAGAGATTAATTCTGGTTCTGCTGAATACAATCATTAAGATAAAATTAAGATCCCGTGTGAAAATGCATCTTGTTTTTTTTATGAGGGGTCCTTTTTCCAAATGGGATTTCTGTATTCTGCAGTGTGAAGACACACTCTGTAGTCCAACACACAAGGGAGTTTTTAAGAAGACATATACCATGTGCATTGACGTGTTATATACTAGGAATTGTGTGATGTTTTTATGTGTTGGATTGGATGTGAATGGTGTTTTACTGCCTTGCCTTGCACACATGTCCGGGTGTTGTACTTTGTAAAGCAATTTCGTGTAGCTCAGTGGTAACAACACAAGGTTGTGGGTTCGATCCCAGGGGATTGTACATACCCATGTAAAATGTATAGGATAAAGCAATGTAAGTCACTTTGGATAAAAGCGTCTGCCAAATGCGTAAATGTAAATGAATCCACACAGATTACTGGTCACATCTTTAGATATCTGTCTGTTATATTGTCTCAACTGCACAGGTATGCGCAGATTTATAGTTATTTATGCATATTGTAACATCTATCTTAAAATCATTAAAACAAAGTGCTCTTTGTTTAGCTATAGTTTGCCATCTTCAGACCACTTTACACAACTTTGCACTGTTCTTTTTTATATCAGCTATGATGAGCATTCACTCAACAACCAGTTAGTTTATAGCAAGAACAAATAAAAATGCTAATGAAAATTCTGGCAGAAGAATTTCAGGCCATTTGTTTTATTGTAATTACTCAAATTGATATTAAATGTCTCACAGCGTGTTTTAAACAGCGAGTTTTAAACGGGTTTGGCATAACAAGCTTAAGGATGTCCGACACAGAGTAAAAACTATGTTATCCAAAATGACCTTGAACATATTAAACAATAAAGATATTTAGATACGTTTTTGGTGTTGGGTTAGTTTTTAACTGTATGTATTTGGTCATATTTCACATTTAAAATTTTCACAATTCAAACCTAAATGTATAATAATCAAAATCCTTATTGGATTGTCTGAGTGAACAGTGCCAATATCTCTTTTCTCTTTAAGGCCTGTGCTAGACACATCTACAGTCAAATATGGTTTAGCACAAGACTAATACATTCAGATATTAATACATGTCAAAGGTGGAAGATTTAGAGCGATTTGTTTGAATGACACACACTTGTGAGATACGCACATTTGCATTTTGTTTACGAATGTGATAAATCCCTTCACCACCACGGCAACCATAAGATTACATCTCTCTGATTCTTCACAGCCATCACTGACCTGTGCCTCCCTTTCTTTCTCTCTCCCTCAGGAATGTAAGTTCGGCAGGGGAGGAAGCTCGGAGGCGGATGAGAGAATGCGACGGCCTGACTGACACGCTGCTTTTTGTCATCCAGACTTCACTTGGAAGCAGCGAGATTGATAGCAAGGTATTTATCTTCCTCCCTCCCTCTTGCAATTTCCCTCCATCACTCTCGAAACTATAAAAGCAACCTGTTGTAAAACTTTAAATATGAGTGTGGATGTGTACCAGTGCATATAACGCTCTATAACAAATAAACAGCTTTGTGCTTGACTGCTTTCTGAAGGTTGCAAAAGCTCGCTCTTGCAAATGGCATTCTTTAATCTTGATTTAACTGCCAGCCCTTCATCAGGCCCATCCGCTAATAGCAGCTCGGAGGGGTGGAGGATGCGTTAGTCCTTATGAGAATTGAAGAGCGAAGTGGGAAAATGCTGAAGCATGTCATGTTTTTTTCCCCTCTGGTCATTCTAATAATTCTGATCCTTACAGTTTCTAAACACAAAGCGCTATAAAATATATTGTGAATGGGGACTTGAATTTCTTAACTTAGGACTGTCATTTTATTGTGTTAATTTAGTGCGAACAGTTCAAACAATTCGATAAAGGGCAATGAAAAAATTAATGTAATTTCGCCCCCTGACCCATAAATTCATTTCGTAATGAGACATACAAAGCCATTTATGTTAAAGGGGTGCTGCAGCGATGTGTCATGCATTCTGACTTCTTTACAATGTTAAACGTGCTGTCTTCTCATGCTTAACATGGTCAACTTGTCAAAAATCAAGTTGGGCATATCATGTCGTATTTATGAGCTCGATGCACTCCCCCAGGGATCGTACAGGTTTTGGAACGTTTTTTTCAAACACATAAAGCTGTTTCAATTTTTCTTAGTCCCTTATTGGACAATTCTCAAAGAAATGCAGGCGGAACGCCCATGGGGTAGCAAGAAGAGCAGGAAGAGGAGCATGCGCAGACGTCACTTTCACTTGTGTACAGAAGAGAGAGAGCGTACATTCATGAAGTTCAGGTGTTTGTTTGTTTACTGCATTTGGGTGATGAATGTTATATAAACGTTGGATATGACACTGAATTTGGAGATCATTTGACACTGATATATGGAGCCGTCCCAGCGCTAAAAGATGCCGGACATGAACCGCATGCGGTGCTTTAGTTCAGCCTACCCCTCCCCCCCTGCACGTGCCGTATGATTTCGGAAATAATCGTACAGCTGTGTCTATCTTTTATAAATGTGATCAAACGAAATACTCTTCGAAGATACGACATATGCAATACTACTCTATATGTACTCAAGATTAATATGAGATTGGCAGAAACCGCATGTGAAACCTAAAAGGTCCCACCTTTATGTTTAATGTTTGTATGTTGTGTATGTCTATTTAAAGTTTCCGCACCGCTGCGTCCATTTATCACATTATTCTGTGTAAATGTATAATCAACCTTGAGTTCCCTGTATGTAGCCGTTTTAGCTACTTTTGCCACATAAAGCCTTATTTTCACCCATCCCTGCACTTAAAAGCATTACAAAGCTCCAAAAAGCAAAAGCTGACATTTCACCCAGCACACGGGGCTTGTAAAGGGCAATCTCCTTAATCACTCCCATTTCTTTATGGCTGGTGATTTGCCCTCAGATGTTTTCAGCGGGTGTTGGCCCAGCAGAGCTGTAAAGGCTAAAAGCCTGCCACCCATGGCCAGTGAAAAATGTCACTTTAATGTGCATTTAACCTGCGATTGGTCAGATTCCCTCCACAACCAGTCAACACGACACCTGTTAACATCCACACTTAAAATCAAGACCTTCCAAATTACTCCCGGGGAGAGAGATGATGTTTCCAGGCGTAATGTTCATTCTACAGCAAGGTTTTTTGTTTTTCCTCCAAACACTGCGGAGAAATCAAGGTCGGACGCATCTGGCATGGGAAATGTTGCCTTTTAAGTCGATATGTTTCAGTAGAAGTGAAATGCCGGTGCGTTTCTCTGATTACAGTCATTATTTTTGCTTGTGCAGAGCACAGGCCTTCTTGTTCCATAATGGAGGGAAAGAAAAACATGGAGATTGAGAAAATCGCTCATTTTTCATCATCGTTTTGCGAGAATTAGTTTTCTATTTTCCACCATCAAGCATTGTGCATCCTCTCCTTGTAATACCCTGTTAAATGAGTTGATGGATTTGGCTGGTCATTTTTTCTCCATCTGCGGCTATATCCTGAATCACATTTAAAAGCTAGACCATTTCAGACATAGCATTAAAGACTTTCATAAATTTAGTGCCAGTGCTGTCTGTTTGAATACTGGATTCTGATTGGCTGGAAGATGTGCATTAACAGCCTTTAATGCACGGGTAGCTCCAGTCAATTTGATCACATTTAAAATTAACTGAAAAAAGTATTTTCAACAGTTTATCTAAAAGAACACTGTAAACATAAATAAATGCTTCAATTTGGCAAAAAACATGCTATAAACGGGATAATCCACGACTAGCTGTGGATTATCCCTAATTTAACCAATGGCATCCATTTCAGTCCAGGGCCATCTGTTTGTTCAACCAATGGCAGGAAAATATGTTTTTTGGCATATAAACGTCATACTTTAATCATGTGCTTTGTTTGAAACCATTCCCTTGTTCACTCCTTCACTATTCCCTAAATACTGAATGTCATTTGAATCCACCATATATATATTTTACATTTAGTCATTTAGCAGATGCTTTTATCCAAAGCGACTCACAGCAATAAGCGATATGACATACAGGAGCAATAATTCAATAGGTGCTAATACAAAGTTACTTATTTCAACAAAGCTAGACCCACACCTGTTGAGGGAAAGAGAGAGGGTATGTTTTCTCACTATATAGGGAAGAAGTGAATGAAAGAAGTTTTATGGGTTGTTTGTAAAATGAAAGTAAAGTGATTTCCTTATTTGGCATGTTTATTGTATTAGATTATAATACTTAAAGTAGAACAAAACTGCTTCTCATGTTTATTTTATTGAAAAAATATATTTAAAATAAAACAATATCGCATTTATTGATGTACAGTCAAAATCCCGGAGCATTGTGGGTAAAGAAGTGAACAAATGTATGGAAGGAAGATGTTCTCTCAGGTTTCGGACTCAACTTCCAAATATCTTCAAAACAGCAGTTATTTTCCTTAATAAAAGTATAAGAAATGCACAAAATGATGCAGTATGTGTGTAAGAGACAGGAAAATGAATATGTGTGACCTCCCGTCTCAAACCCAGCATGAGTTGGATGAATGAAGTTTAGCCCCTCTGGCCAGATGGACTCTATCTGGAGCTCAGTGATGCTGGACTAATACCTGTCCATTATCTTACTCTCTCTCTCTCTCTCTCTCTCTCTCTCTCTCTCAGACCATAGAAAACTGTGTATGCATCTTGAGGAACCTCTCGTATCGGCTAGCAGCTGAAACGTCTCAGGGACAGCAGATGGGGACAGAAGAGCTGGACGGTCTCCTGTGCAGCGACTCCGGAGGAAAGGACGGAGAGACCTCAGGCTGCTGGGGGAAGAAGAAAAAGAAGAAGAAGTCCCAGGATCAGGTGGGATGCGGTGTTAGCCAGACCATTGTTTATTGCTTTTTTCCGGTAAAGAACACGCTCAGGGAGCACAGAGTAATAATCTTCATGTTTAACACACTTTGCTGTTTAGTAGACATTGCTTTAGGCTGTTTTTGTTAATACAAATATAATGCAGACAAACACAAGATTTATGCCAAAGTGTTTCCTTCAACATCTGTGCTCACAAAGCATCCTCAAAACTACATGTTTTTAAACACTCTAACTTCTTAATTTATTCCCATTTAGGAAAAGTAAGCTCATCAAAACGGTGAAATAACACAAAGGGAGCAAAAATTATTTTGCGACAAAAAAATACATTATTTTTATCATAAGTGTCACATTTTGGGTAGAATTTGCATAAATGTTCTCTTGGAGTTTCACCCCGAGATGCTTAATGAACTTAAAAAGTTATTCTCATTTATTCTTTGCTATTATTGTGTGATTTATTCCCCATTATTTAGTCAATGTAATTCACTTCAAAGACATTTTTATGAAACAAAAAATAGTTTGTAAAGAAAAAAATATTTGCACAATTATATTTATATTAACAATTATATTGTACATAATTATACATGCAAAACTAATTTCAAACATTCAAGCATCCACCGTCATTCAAGCATACAACTGCTGATATGAAATTAGTTTCATAGACAAATATATAAATATACAAATATAAACGCTTTTATTAAAAACTACAAATTTAAAAGCTGAAATCTTTATATAAATACAATAAGAAACATTTCACACAGGTGTTCCAAAACTTTTGACCGGTAGCTCAATTAACAGGTAACGTTATCAGAACATTAGCTAATGTTCTCTAAAAGTTCTTTCTAGGTTATCAAAAAATCGTTCTTGCAGTAACGTTATTGTCATCAACATTATAAGCATGCTACTCGTTCCAAAACATTAGCATGAAAACACTTTTTTATATAGGCAGTGGAACATTTTAAAACCGTTACATCATTAAAAATGCGTCATGACATCAAATTAGTCATACAATGTTTTCCTTCTTAAAAACACATTCATTTACATAATTTGTGTATCACCAGATCACGAAAGAAAAGAGTTTGCGAACGTCGTTTTCTGTTGACTTCAACAGGTGCTGAGACAAGAGCTTTATTTCATTAAAACCTGCTCACTTCTAAAAGAAAAACCTTCAGCATCTCATATCAAAATATTAACAACGTAATTACTGTATTATACTTCCTTTCGCACACCCACTTTGTCGACAAAGTTGTTTAGCGGAGTTGTTTTCCTCCAAATAACATATTTACACTTGCCATCCTTTTATCAATTAATTCCCGCGCGAGTGCTACTCTCACCACCTACATAGAGGCGCACCGTCAGACACGGAGCATTTCCCCAATGACACTTTCTGCGGCTGATAAATCGGCGCGTTTGTGGGCGTCAGACTGAAGGGGGAAAAACAACCTTTTCACAGGCGGCTTCTCCACAGCGGAGGAAACTCCTCATTAATCTCACGCAGGAGAAGTCTGAGGGGGTGGGAGAGCGCTTCCGTAGCTCCGCACCCTCTGGAGACGTCCTGATCCAGAAGAAGCATAAAGCTAATAGCTGATGATATACTGTAGCCGCTGATAACTGAATAATCCGTTTCAGCTTTGATGCTAGCCAAATTAAACCTGCTTTGCTGCGAGAGAGATGTCCGTAATGACACGCTCCTGTTGCTACGCCTAGCAAGGAAGTGTTCAAATTTGAAAGCTGCTTTATTCGAATAATACATCAAAGCTATTGCTGTGTTGAGATGATGACTGCGTAGAGTCTTCTATTAAACAGTTTGACGATGTGTTTTTCACCGTCTTTCTCAAAAATGTGCTTTACCTTGAAGCCCATGCATGAGCTGCTTCAATGTTCGGGCGTATGAGTTCTGATTCTGTCCAATCAGAGGGCAGGTTTGACGGAAAGGCCAAAGACTGAAGGAGAAAGCAGTCTTCTGTCTCAGAATGCGGGTCTGTTTCTCCACGTTACCTAAGGTGCCCTCTCGTATCATGTGCCGGAACTTTTCCTCAACCGAGACCCTTTGAAAGAGGACACCTGGGCCTCCGGGCAACAGAAGGCTAATGTACACTGTTAAATCATTTATCACTAAGTGGCAGCGAGGTAGCCCGGGAAACCAGAGCAAGCCGAGGCTCTGTCGGGGCAGGGCTGCCGTGTTTGGCGTAGCTAATTGACTGAGAGAGGTGAGCGTGTAAACCAGAGCTATTTCAACCCATCCAGCACTGATACCCCTCTCCGAGTTTACTTTGAGAAATGGGCCATAGAAGACTCATTGCGCTTAAAGCGGTCTGACAAGGAAAGAGCAGAAAGAGCGATTTTTGACACCGTTTTATGCTTTGATAGTTTGATAGAGGATCACTTGCTGTTTTTTAGCTGGACGGTACCTTTTTTCTTTAAAGTTTTGAAATAGCATGAAGACAATCCTTGGGACAAATTTGGGCTATTTTAGATCTTAATACTGATTTAGATCTTAATACACAATACTGATTTTTTATTTTATCACAGTTTTTCGCATTGATACACAAATTGCAAAGGTCACCCTGCAAAAATGGACTTTCTGAATTAGTCATTCTTTCTTGTTTTCCAGTAAAAACGTCAAAAAATTCTTGCATCAAGATGCATTTACTTGATGAGCAAATGACCTAAGAAAATAAGACTTTCTTACTTAGTCTTAAATTTTCAGTAAATATGTGCTTAAAACAAGCAAAAATATTTGCCAGTGGGGTAAGAAAAATAATCTAGAATTAAGGTTCACCTTTTTCTTAGGCACTCAATTCAAGATTATTTTACTTACCCCAATGGCAGATTTTGTCCTTAAGTAAGTAACAAAGTAATTTTTTGCCGTGTTTTAGACGGTGCCCATGTTTCTGGCCTTCTTAGTGTCCCCTCTACTAGTTGAACTACAATGCTTGCTCTGAAGTTAAACAAAGACGGTTGTTGACTACATAAATAATTATTGTTTAATGTCCTTCACAGTGGTGAGCTTACATTTACAGAAGCAGTCAAAAGTTTGTAAAATAACTTTTTCTTTAATATTTGGTCACAGTTATCCATATCACTTTTTCCCACCTGAAAGAAATGGATGCGTTGCCAAAATTATGTTTTTTTGTTTACAGAAGTAGTTTCAGACACACATTAGACGGTTCAGTTTCCAAGCGTTTCCAAACGCTTAAGTGCTAATGTACATTTATTCATTTACTAGGCATTTTAATCTCGTTTTAAAGTTGCGACATCATAGTCCTGTGTCAGCCACTGTACCGCTCCGAAAGAGAAGGGGTGGAGTGAGCCGTCGGTTGCAATTCGCAACCACACCACTAGATGCCGCTAAATTCCACATACTGCACCTTTAACATTTGTCTTATTCGTTTCCAACAATTGAAGGTGACGCACTTAAACGAATTTCCTCAAATCTCTTGAGCTATGAAGAATAAAGCTCTGAGAATGCACACATGTGTGCGATCTGTTTGTTTAAAAGAGTTAAAATGCAGTTAAACTTAAGCATCTCTCTTCTGCGCTCATTGCGTGGAAAGAGCAGTCTCGTGGGTGCATCTCCACCCTCCAGCAGCTGATTGAACAACAGAGCTGCTCCTCAGAGCGGGCGATTGAGGAGGAGATGAAAACAAACTCATTAATAATTGAGAGAGTGAAAGAAGGAGTGAGTAAGTGTGCCGGAGCTAGTTTAACATGCAGAGGTATTTCACCAGTTGCTCTGACTAAAAGTAGGTCAGCCTGAGAGACCCGTTCAGCTCTCCGTTTCTCCACAGTTCTGGGTTCATTCAAGCGGATATTTGAGCTGTCCGTGCTGTTTGTGCGGAGATATTGATTATACGTGGTGTTATGTGTGTCTTGTTCTCCAACTCTCTAGTGGGATGGTGTCGGCCCGTTGCCAGACACTGCCGAGCCCCCCAAAGGGATTCAGATGTTGTGGCATCCTTCGATAGTCAAGCCCTACCTAACCCTGCTGTCTGAGTGCTCGAACCCGGACACGCTGGAAGGGGCCGCCGGGGCATTGCAAAACCTGGCTGCAGGAAGCTGGAAGGTGGGTGTCACTATCATTGAAGAAAATAGCGCTTTGTAAATATCTTTGTTCTGTTGAACACAAAAGGAGATATTTGGAAGAATGTAGGAAGTCCTACATTCTTTCAGTAAATTTGTGACAAGCAAACAAATCTGCCGATAAGAAAAATAATCTTGAATTGAGTGAGTTAGAAAAAGATCAACCTTAATTCAAGATTATTATGTAATTGTTCTTACTATGGTAGTCAATGGTGGCCTAGAACTGTTTGGTTACAAGCATTCTTCCAAATATCCTGTTCTGTGTTCAGTAAATGATGACATCATATTTATTTTTAGGTGAAAAGAAATAATATCTGGGTAGAAATCCAGACTGTATGTTCACTGAACAGGGTAAAGAGAAATCTCCTTGTTTCCCTCAGATTTGTCAACCAAAACTCATCTCCCTCTTGGCCTCACTTTCTTTCTCTTTCTTCTCACCTCCTTTTCAGCGTCTGTCACTGACAAAAGCTTGTTTTTTTGCTGGAGAGCTCTAATCCGCCCGACGTGCTCTGCGAGATCAATACTCTGTGATAGATACAGATGAGACGGGATTGGGTTTGAAGTCCCGATACAGGCTTAGACCTCCTTCAAAAGTTAAATGAAAATGGGGTCCTTATGACCCCTCCCCGCACCCACAGTGCATCAGCGCGAAGATGTTTGTTTGGTAGACAGAGTTTGTAAGAGATTCTGAGGACCAGAAGGAAAGAGAAGGTCACGGAGAGAGAGAGCAGGTTCATATGGTTTCTGTAATTGGCTCTTTGTTTGTTCATTTACAGGCGCTGACACTGAGCCATGCCCTAATATGTGTGAACTAAGCTTTCTGTTTATGTTGTCAAAGTCCATCTCGGACAGTGGGATTATCAAATCCCAGGCTGTGTGTTCTAGGAAATGGAAACAAAGCTCTTAACTTAAGACGGATCAGAAGAACGCTCGGAAATGAAGAGCGCTTGGCCAAGAAGATCGCTGCAGTCCCGAAATCACATTTTCTGTCTTCCACCGACTCTGTTTCAAAACTAACTGAGCTGCCTCGCCGTCTGTTGTCCAGTGTGATCATAAATCTGCACATTTTTTAGGGTAAAAAATCAACCAAAATCGACAGTATTATTTAATCGAGTTCTCAAAAACTGTGTTCTGTACTTTCTCCTTGTCTTACTGTGATTCGCAACAGCTGATATTGATTATAATATTATAATAATGGATTCATTTAAAGGGTCGTTATTTTCTCACCCTCTTTTCATTTCAAAACTGCACAACATACTTTTTTAAGCAGAACACAAAAGAAGATATTTTGAAGAATGTTGGTAACAGAACAATGGCAGTACCCATTGACTTGCATTGGTTTTGTGTCCATACAATAGAAGTCAATGGGTACCACCACCTTACCAACTGTTCGATTGCCAACATTCTTAGAAATATCTTCTGTTGTGTTTTACAGAAGTCATACATGTTTGAAATGACAAGAGGGTAAGTAAATCTTTTTTGGGTTCACCGTCACTTTAAGTTTATTATAAAGATTTACAAATCGAGCTCTCAAGTACGATTTCGCCAAACAGGGGCGGACTGACCAGTAGGACATTCTGTCAAAGTCCAGAACGGCTGTCTCACCGACGGTCTACAGCCTCGACCAGGGGTGGACTGGCAGACTAATTACAATAGCGAATGCACGCAACACGAAGGCATTAGCAAGTCAAGAAATCCAAGAAAAATCCAAGGGCCGAATTTGCTTCCCAGTCCGCCCCTGTCGCCAGAAATGTAAGTTTGACATCGCTTGACTTCGACCCTCGTAAAAAAGTACATACTTTGTTTTGTAACAAAGCCTCTCGTTTATTCTATTCCTACTGTAGACCTATTTCTCTCTCGCACACATTAATACAGAGGTCATCATAAATAAGGGATGTTGAAGGGCCGCCTGCTGTGGTCTCTCCTGTCACAGCAGAAGGGCCGGCTAACAGAGAATCTGATGTGATGTGACGTTTCGCCACAGACAGAAGCTGATCCCGGAGCTGGGGTCACACATAGACCTCAGAGAGCAAAACCTCTGAATCTTGAATCAAGATACATTTTCTTGATGAGCAAAATGACCTAAGAAAATAAGTCTTGTTTACAGAAAAAAATATGAAATTTCTGTCGAAAAATTCTGCCAATGGGGTAAGAAAAATAACCTTGAATTTATTGACAAAGAAAAAAATTCTTACCCCATTGGCAGATTTCTGTGCAAATTCACTGAAATGTCTTATCTTTGTCTAAAAACAATGCATGTCATTTTGCTCATCAAGAAAATGCATCTTGATTCAAGAATTTTTTTACATTTGTGAGGGAACAAAAATGCTATGTAAGAAAGTCATTATTTTCAGTGTAAGAGATACTTGAATACACCATTATATTAAATAATGATATATGGCACCTTTTTTCTGTGTGTGCCCCTAGTGGTCTGTATACATCCGTGCAGCAGTGAGGAAAGAAAAGGGTCTGCCCATCCTCGTGGAGCTACTGAGGATAGACAACGACCGCGTGGTGTGTGCGGTCGCCACCGCGCTCAGAAACATGGCCTTGGACATCAGGAATAAAGAGTTAATCGGTAAGTTTCCGGCCACTATGTCCAACTTGATTTCAAAAGATTCGGAGTTGTTGGGTTTGTGAAACCGAGGGTTAAAGACATAGAGGTCTGTAATGGAGTTCAGTCCTTCATGTTTTAAGCACTGTGGTAAAGAGGGCTGTTCATACAGAGCACTCAGGTGGAGCGAAGATGACTGTCATTTTATTATTACACAGTCCCGGCCGCTCAGCGTTTTGAATCGGTTAGCAGGCATCATGGCTTTCTGACATCCTTGGCTTAACGGGAAGCACTTCTGGAAGTATTTTTAGTTTGTTTTGCCCAGCTTCTTGTTTTAAACACTTTTATAATGTCTTTTGTTTGCGGTTAACTATCCCAAAATGAAAATTCTATCATCATTTATTCACCTTCTTGTCATTTTAAACCTGTACGGCTTTCTTTCTTCTGGAGAATACAAAAGATGTGAACACCATACAGTTCTGTTGTATGAACACAAAACCAATGCAAGTCAATGGGGAGCAACAGTTTTCTATTACAACCATTCTTCAAAATATCTTCTTTTGTGTCCCACAGACAAAAAAACACCATCCATGTTTGGAATTTCACAAGTGCGTGTAAATGATTGTGGAATTTTCATTTTAGGTTGAACAATTCCTTAAGGATAAAATGAATGTAGAATGTAGTCAAAGAGAGAAATCTAGTATCTACATTTCTTATTTGTTTATTTGTCATATGGACAGTTACACACAGAATACTTGCACTGATGTGTAGACCTGGTCAGCTCTCTTAGACTGTGCAAATAAAATGATAATGATCATGAAATAATTATACCAATAAACAACCAAAATAAAAACAGGAATAGGAATCTAGAATCTAGCTTGTTTTTTTGTGTTTCTGTTATTCACACCTTATAGAGTGTTCCTACCGAACGCGACTTGCGCAATGAATTGCGCTATTCGTGCGTAGTTGGATGCATGAGCATTTTGAGTTCACTCGTTTCATTCGCGAGTGAAATTCACTTCACTACAGACGCTAATTTGCGTCATGGGAGAACTTACCAAATTGTCCAACGTCCTCATTCACTTTCTTCCAAGCAAGATCCGTTTTATTCCTGTTTCGATAAAAGTAAGATGTATCGTACAGCTCCAGGTATCCACATACAGCAATGATAAATTTGTCCTCCATTGTTGTTTTGGATTTTTGCATCTGCTCGCTATCACGTCTCTACTAGAACAAGCTCCTGATTGGTCAACGCAACGGAAATTTTCGCTAAAGTTCGGATTTTTCAACTCGCACGATCCGCGTCTTTCGCGCCGCCTCATTCATGCGAATCGTACAGCAGGATATTTCCTATCGCGTCTTTGCATTGACTTAACATGTACCTCACTCGCGCTCAACTCAACATTACTCTTGTAATGTGGTATAGTTGTATCTCTCCGCGGTAACAATATCAACACCTGTTTATTTATACATATCACCTGCAGTCATGACTAGAAGAAGCTGTGTGATGCCTGACCTTAATTTCACACACAGATGCAGGTGTTGAGCATCTGTTGCCACTGAATTACACATATTAAAGGGAACACGACAGGATCAGATTCTGCACGGTTGGGCTCAGTCTAAATGACAGAGGGTGGTCCGCTGTGGCAAAGCGTCCCAGTTGTGGCCACACGCTGACCCACTACATGAGCTGCTTAATTAGACCATGTTTTCTTCCTCACGTCACAATAAGATTCTCTCCGTTTGAAATTCTCACCGGTGACATTATCAACACGATATTGATCTCAACCCCTAATAAACTCGGTTTCCCTGGTGAGTCTTGCCGTCTCCATGGCAACGGCTTCCTAGTTTCAGCATGCTGGTTTGAGTGTCTCTCAGGCCCCCGCACAACTGGTTTGCGTTTGCTACCAGATTCGCACATTGTCTAAAATGAGATCTTGTGATCTCCTGTATTCCCTGATGTTGAGTTTACTCTACGTTGAATCCAATTTAGACTATGTTTGGGTTTTGTGCAATTTTTCGGTGCAAATTATTCCAAAGTTATAGAAGACTAAAACCAAAATGTTAGATTCCACAGATACAGGGTTTAATATTCATGAGGTTTGTGATCAATTAAATGTATTTATTCGTTACAATAAGCGAAATTGAACACAAATGTATGTTTGTATTGTATTTTGTTTTAGAATTAAAATGTTATCTAGGCCAGAGGAGTGGAAAAAGTTGTGGTATCATACAGCCACGCAACTTTTAGACTTTGTTTTAAGCCACTCTTGTTGACATTTAAGAGCTATTAAAAAAAGGTTCTCATCAACATTATGCTCTTGGATATGAACCGCGTGCATGCAAGTCAATTGAAGATAGATTGCCTGTATAAAATAATCCAGCAAAACAACTTCAAAGATGCGTCTTTTATCCCGGAGCTTTGATTCAATGTCGGATACAAAGCACATTACAAATCAAAATATTCAGAGATTGTCCAGCATCTCTTTTGTTGTTGAGCGCATCGTTTTTTTAACATGTGGTTTAAAGAGAATTTTAGACGACTCATTTGGGTTTATGTACACAGAGCATAATCTTTAAATCTCATTGGCATTCATAAAGCCCGAGAAACAGTAGAAATGAAATCTCTATCTGCGGTGTGACCTTTTCTCTTCCATGCTTTTCTTTTATTGCCTTTTTGCTCTGGGTTTGAGACCGATGACATCATCGCTAGACAAAGGAGACAGGGGGTGAAGTGCTGTAGGGTATTCATTTTCGGTTCCTTACTGAGACTTACCGGAGTAAAAAAGAGAATTTAGGAAGCAAGCATGGAGTGGAGAAAAAATTGGCCTAACAATGCGTATCCAGGTTTCTTTACACAAGGTGAATGCAAAATACACAAATCAAATATACTGTAGTTTGTACACAACATACAATTCACTGATGTGAACAACATGACACGCTTCAAATGTCTGCCAAATTCTGCTGGTGTACAAATATGGATTGCAAGACATCATTACAACTATGTACAGTATGTTCCAATTGCAGAATTTTGAAAGAGAAATATCTGTAATCCTCAAGCTGATGTTTGAGACCGCTTCAGCATCCAGAACATCATCCACACCGGCCGTGCGTGCAAGCAGACAGCGGTTAGTCATGGTATCGGATGAGTGAGAGGCTGGACTGGTGTCATTTGTAATCTGAAAAACTAGGCAAACTTTTCATTGAAAAACTTTGGAGTTAAAATTGGAAGGTATTGGTGTGGGTAAACAGCGGTGTGCCACGTTATATTGGGAAGGTAAGGCTTAGTGGATTTGTTCAAATAGTTTGAAGTTGCACTGTTAGTTTAAAAATGTCTTTTTACTCGTCCCAAGTTAAAGTTTAATGGAGTGGGATTTGAAAAGTGTGGTTTCTTCATTGAAAGTTTCATCCAGGATTGGATGACCTAACAACTTATATTTAACACCCACTTACATGAGAAGAGAAGAAGAAGGATGTGTGCATGCACGAGTGTGCCAGTGCCCATTTTGACTTCCCGTCTCTTCAATTTGCAGACAATATTTCCATCTTTTAGATGCTCCCCCATTCACCGTATGGTTATTGTTTCATCTTTTCCGTTCTTTCTCCTTCCCCATCATTATTAAAACCTTCCCTGCAGTGTCTTAAAGGGATAATTCACCCGAAAATGAAAATTCTGCCTCAAAATGTTCCAAACCTGCTTGAAAAAAATGAAAATTCTTTAACGAAATTGTTCCGGTTTGAAACAACATGAGGGTGAGTAATTCATAATAGAATTTTCCTTTTTGGTTGAACTATCACTTTAAGAGCAGGTTTATAATAATGACATGTAAGAAGATCATCGCTTTTCCACCTTGCATGTCTAAGGCAACAGTAAGAACCAAAGCCATTCAATCTGTCCCTCCATCTCTCCCCTCCCGTCCACCAGGTGGCTCTTCTTAAACCGATGTCCTCAGAAGACGTCTTTCCTTTTAATCCAATAAGAAGCACATCAAAGGCCGTAATAGAGAGCGATACAGCGCTTATAAGGCATTCCCCCTTTAAATAATCGCCACGGTGGCTGATTTCCAATTTAATTTGGACCATAACCTTTAATGTTTCAAGGCTTTGAATGCTTTGCTGTTTATCCTTCTCTTTCATATCGAAGTTGGCCGTCTTCTGCCAATGGGGTTTGAAGCTTCTGTTGGGTTGGTAGAAAAAACCCTCTATGGATCCATTTAAATGTTATTTCGGGATAAAAGCTTGAATGCCTTTAACCACTGTGTGACATTTCAAACCCAGCCGAGAACCCTCAGGCCGGCTTCATGGAGTTTTACCAACTCCCTTTGAACTCCCATTGATGGAGAATTTTAATGCTCTTCATTTCATTTGAATGCAACTTAAAATAAAAACACGCCATTGTGGTCATTATATACCTTGCCAACCAACTCTATGTGTTTTCCTGGAAGGAAAACAGACAAATGATTATTTCCGGCTAATGTCCTAGACAGCAACTTTGACACCTGTCTTTAGCGTAAAAGCGTTGTAATGGAGCACTGTTGTAGATGATCTCTCTCTCTCTTTGTACGTGTTTATTTCTGGTGCTCGTGACGGGCCGGGGCCCTGCGGCTAACCGCCTGTTTTGTAGGAGAATGGGCTTTTATAGACTGGAGGGCCTGCACTTACCTCTGATTACCAGCAAGCCCTCGTTCCCCCGAGAGTCTGTAGATGAGGCACTCCAGAGAGTCAAGGTTACCCTCCAGTCATATACAGATGCTACTTCTAGACATGTAATGCGGGGTTCATAAAGAGTCTCTCTTTACTTATCATGAGGAGTGTGATATTGTGTTATTTAAAACCCTCTTCACTCCCAGTGAATGTTCTGATGTTGGATGCTCAAACTGACTTTAAGATCTTCAGAGGAGGTAATCTCGTGCAGATTGCTACATTAAATCAGCGGTTTGTACTGAAGGGTCCTGAGCATGTCATTACCCAAAATCGTGACGTCTTGTGCTTCATGTTAATGTTAAAATGTAGCACTCGACTTAAAATGACCCACACTTCACTCCTTTCTCGTCCATGGCGCTGTTTATGTGAGTAGTCATGGTCATGATGTGTTTATACGCTCAAAAAAATTACGATCAAATATTCAGTCATTTATATTTTTTATATTTATATACCAATCAAAACCATGGAATAGCACAATTGTAATTGTTTTGTTGTGACTAAAAGCATGAAAAATAAATGAAGTGTGTTATATTATACATACTATATAATACAATGTAAGTCGCTTTGGATAAAAGCGTCTGCCAAATGGATATAGAAATATTATAGCATCTTCAAAGTATTATCCTTTTCCTGGGATTTGCTAAATTGTTATTTTGACATTTTATCATCCAACTTCTTGAGATCTTCACCTGGGAAGCTTTTTAAACCGTATTAAAGGATTGTCCATCACTGCTAAACTCGCTTTTTGTTCATTATTTAGTCCAAGTAATCCATTTGAAAAAATAAAATATGTTTTGCATGATCAATTTGTAGGCCTGCATTAAATATGGACATTTGCGCAAACACAAGCAGTCATGAAATTAGACACATTTATTTTTTTCTCATTTTCTACATGTCAAAATGACTCAAATGCAGTAGTCTCAACACCTTTTGCTCTCAAATCGTCATCCAAAACCAATGTAATACATTTTTTTAAAACTGGTTTTGTGCGGGACTTTTAATATGTATCTCTGAGGTTACTTTCCTTACTGCTGGTCAAACTGTTTCGACTACTATTTTATCCTCATTTGTGATTTTGGCATGAGTGTTACATTCTTTTATACTTTTCTCATTAAACAAGTAAAACTGTGAAGATATTGATTTAATCCGACAGTTATGGAGACTGCAGAAAATCGTTTAAATGTTTTTTGCACGTAACAAAGGAGCTCATTGTTGGACTATTGCAGATTAGATGAACAGTAGCACAGATGCTATTACTGCTCAATAGTTTTAAACGTTCTCTTTTATGTAAATATCATGTTTTTTCCACAGTTCCCCTTTTAGAGAAATCTCATCTCATTGGACTGCCTCCATATTGTCAGCTCACTCAAAAAACAGTCCATTCTGCCTGCGGGTACGAGATAAGACGACACCAATTAACCAGAAGCTTATTGATGATAAAATGAAGCCCTTTTGCTGTATGCTTCATGTTGGAAATAATGTCTGTGTTTCTCCTTCGGAGACCGTTTGGAATTAGCGGAAAGAATTGAACAGTCTTAGATTAATTTCATTAGCCGTGCGCTTCTGTGATAGAATAATTGGGTGCCAGAATGAGAGTGTCTCTTGTGACTTTCAAAGGTCGAAATGTTGGAGTGGCAGCGAGACATCAGGAAAATTCTCTGTGGTTTACATCATTGCTCTCAAACTGGATCACGAAAATCACCTTTTCACTGTCATGGGGCCAAACTTTTTTCAGGTTTGACGTAAAATTCGTCTATCGAAGCAAAGGCAAAACAACAAAATGAAGATGATCTTGCTATTGGTGTACCTGAAGCTGTTTACATTTTCTGAGGTGTGGAATACAAGCGATTCTAGACACTCTCTTGTGTCTCATCCCCTGTCTTAAAATGCGTAAATGTATATAGATAACATTTTCTGTATCTTATCATGAGACCTGTGATATTTAGCTCTCAAAGGAGTAGTTCTTTTTCAAAATAAATGTCATGATCATTTAATCAACCCCATGTCATCCAAATGTTTATGTATTTGTTTCTTTAGTCGAAAACATTTCAGGATTTTTCTCTATTCATAGTGGATTTCAATGGACTCCAAATGGTTGAAGGTCAAAATGACAGTTTCAGTGCAGCTTAAAAGGGCTTTAAATGATACCAGATGATGAATAAGGGTCTTATCTAATGAAACGATCAGTCATTTTCAAAAATATATAAAAATGTATATGCTTTAAAAACACAAATGCTTGCCTTGCTCTTTTCTGCGATGCACCTTCATGACTTCACGTAAGATGTATTTACAGTGAAAACTTGGCCTTTCAAGTTGTATACACTGACTCGCTACTTCCGGCAATTTCAAGCGTGACCTTTTCAACATAATTACGTATTTTGAAAGTGAACTATTCCTTTAATTTGAGAAAACTGTGTTATTGCACGAACGTCTCTATTTTCAGCCTAACACACAAACCCAGAAAATAAAAACTCCTCTGGTCCTTTTCTTCAGTGTTTTAGGAGTTTTGCCGAATCAGAATTAATTATGCACCTCCTGCTGTTCTTTTAATGTCAGAGTTTTCTCGTATCTTCAGTTCTTTGCTCAAAGAGTCACACAGCTGTCACTTAAACTTCCCCTCCATAGAAATCTTACGATAGACATCTGACAAACTGAAATTGTCACGGTTCCTGCGGTTGTTATATTCCAGATTACGAATAAATGATAAAAAATGTGACCACTTCTAAATTACACCAACGTTAATCATCAAGTCCTCTATTGTTTTCTCTTTTTTGTCTTTGCCTTTCCATAGGTAAGTACGCAATGCGAGACCTCATCCATCGCCTGCCGGGCGGAAGTAATGCTACCGGGGGCACTGCCAACAGCACAGCGGGTAAAACCATGTGCGACGACACGGTTACAGCTATATGCTGCGCCCTGCACGAGGTCATCACCAAGAATATGGAGAACACCAAGGCCTTACGAGACGCGGGAGGCATCGAGAAGCTCATCGGTATTGCTAGGAGTAAAGGAGACAAGTGAGTTTGTCTTATGCAACTTTTTAAAAGAGACCATGAGAGGGAAGACAGGGAATGATGGGTTGAATTGCCGCTTTCTTTCCTATTTGGACCCCAAAAGGTAGCGGTTTATAGTGCCTGTTCACAAAGCATGTATGTCAGCAACTTTTAAAAGAGATGAGTCAGACCTCAATAAGCCATTCTTGAGCTTCAAGGCCACATTGCCTCCAGGTGTTTAGATGCATCATACATCGTACATTTAGAAAGCGCTTAGCAGGGACTCACTTAGTCAGTGCTCGCTAGACTGAAATGAAGAAAACCTTTATTGTGTTATTTTGCTGTAGCTACAATGTCCCTTCTTTTTTTTATACTGCACGTAACAAACAACAACATTTTCACCTAAATAAGTCTTGTTTGCTAAAGCCATTGGAAAAAACATCAAAACATTTATTTTTGTAAAACATATATACAACATTCCGCCAGTAGATACACATAGAGATCACTTTGGTTCCCATGAAAACTAATACAATTCCCATAATAACCAGTAAAGTGATAGTTCACCCAAAATAAAAAATACTTTATTCAAAAATATCATATACCCAAATAAGAAAGTCATACAGGTTTGGAATAACACCAGGATGAGTAAATGATTAAAAAAAACTTTGGGTGAACTATCCCTTAAAATCATTTTTATGGAGATGTGTCATAATTTAAAAGAAATGAATTGTTACATTTCCAAAGTAAAGATGACACATACTGTCAAGCAATGGAATGTCTTTTAAGCCAATGGCATGACACTGGATTTTAAGTCCCATCACTCAAATAAGTGTCAGCGTATGTACTAACCACTAGACTCATTCATCACTTTGTCTTGCCTTGTGTTTGCATGGCCCGGTGGGTGTTCTGCTCATGACAATGAATATTTTCCAGCTTAATGACTCCGCTTTTATACCTGCACCTTTATTAAGAGAGATGAACGAGATGAGTCAGACCTCAGTACGCATTCCATCCGCTTCAAGGTTGCTTGGTCTACATATGAAGAATTTGGTTTCAAAAGGAGATTTTTACAATTGCTTTTCAAACATCACATTTTTATTATGTTTTTATACAAGGCTTATTGGAATGCTTGATTCTGATTGGCCAGAATCAGTCATTGGCCATTTGCAGGTTGGTTATTCCCAGATAACAACCACTCCTAAAAACGAATAACACACGGTAACCCAGATGCAGCAGATCATTTTGTCAGGGTTTTTTGACAAATTAAATATAAATCTTTTAATAACATATAAGGATAAAAGCGTCTGCCAAATGCCTAAATGTAAATGTAAATATATGACATCATATTTACAAATGATTAAACCAAATTGAATGTTCGTGACATTTGAGCATCGTTTCAAACAGAAAGTAAACAGCTTTTCCTCGCGGAAGGTCTGCATTCGGTAAAAAGAAGGCAATAAAATATTTCAAATTCACATTTCATGTCCGTTTTTTCTCATGTGGCAAGTAGCCGTGTAATAAGCGGGATAATGTACAAGCAGCCGGCTGTTATCGCGAAATATCCCCCTTCAGTGATCATTTCTGCGATAACAACCGGCTGTCTGTACATTATCCCTGACAGTGAGTGAGAGTCACCTCCTGTACAGCTCGAATCAGAATACATACTGTCAAATATATTTGTCCAGCCCTCATCAAGCTGACATATCATGCGACCAATTTACATCAGCTATTCACACCCTGTGCCCACCCCGCTTGAGCCGATACGTACATGACAGATGCTTCCAGTTTCCTGTTAAGAGGTTATCATAAACCAACTGGGTGTTTGTTCTCAATTTAAAGCTTGATCATGATAAGGAGATGTACTTTAGATCTGTAAGTCATCCATCCTCATGTGTCTGGTTTATTCAGAGATGTAAGGTGTCAGAAAGGATTATATGGGTCATTCTAGAATCGGGGGTACATTTTGCGTCTCCTAGATAAACCTTTTATTATTTTAAAAATAAAAATATTGAAACAGTTTTGAATAATTACACAAATTATATCAAGCTATCACTAAAAATACTGTTAAAATGTGTAATTAGGAACATTTTGTCTTGAAAATATAAAATTAAAGACTCCCTCTATACCTATTTTTGACTGTCTATGCCTCCTGAATCATACATCACAATTATTGTGAAATAATAACGTCTAATTTTTTGTATTTTTTGTGCGTTTTAATAATTTATGTAAACAGTTGCATAAAACAAATATTTTCTGTATTATTTGTAATTTTAGTAATTAAAAAATAAATAGTGTGTCTGTCCCTACGTTCTGGTCAACTCTGTTATAAAAAGGCATACAAATCTTTAAAGCACTGATAGAAAAAGCATGTGACTTGCTCCAAGTGATGTCACTTCCTCTGGCGGAAAAAATCTGTAAGGTACTCAGGTATGTTATAATTCCTTTCTCATTAATTTGTACAAAATGTTTAGGAGACACCAATAGTAGATTAATTATTTGTCAAAACTTGTTAATGTGATATTTCAGTGAATCTCTCATTCACTTTTTTAAAAACAATAATATTATGAAAATAAATACATTTGAGTTTTAGACATGCCATGTGGTATCTGGTTTGAGGTTAGCATCTTGAGCTAAAGCACAAAATGGTGGAAAATGTCAACTCTGTTATTGTCAACAGTATATATTTGACCCAGTTTGTCTATAACAGAGTTGACAGATTTTTCTGTTCGTACTTTAATTTTCAGAATAATTTAAAGAAAAATCGTACAAGTTTAAGATCAGCAAATATTGAAAGTATTAAATTTGAAGTGTGTTCTATGAAAATAAAGAAGTCAATTTTTTTGTCTTCTTTTTCTTTTTGAAATGTACCCGCAATTCTAGAACTACCCATATGTTTGGTATAGATTGTAATATATGTCAATAGTCTATGTCTATTTGACTCTAGTTGCGTACGAGAGCCTTCGATGCTTCGTTTTGTGAATCCTTCACTTGTTGCATACAGTTTGTGACATTACATCACCTGAGGTGAACGTTTTGAGGTTTTGAGACAGGGCCTGACTCGACTGAAGATTTTACCGTGTTGTAAGATGAGAGCAGAGACACGATAAAGAATCCAATTCGTCATATGTGAACGGATGCGATGAAAGAACGGCGGCATTCATTTCCGCTGTTAAAGTCATGTTCGGCTAAGATTTTCTAACTTCATTTCAAGTGCCAATTTGAAATCGTTCCATTGTGTCCTTTGAGCAGAAATGGATTGACTCCGCTCGGCAAAAGACAAAAGAGCCAGCTGTTCCATCAAATCAGACCAAGTCAAACGATTTATGTCATCATTGAGAACCGAACGATAGCTTCTTTTGTTCGCGGTACATTGTTAATCATAACAAAAGCCGCCGTCTGTGTGAAATGTTTTCACGGAAAGCAAAGGAAACATATTTATGACATCAATTGCTTTGGTTGGAACAAGATTCTAACAAATAAACATACCAGGGTTTTTATATTCTGCTGTAAATGTTAATCCTGTTTAGTGTGCGAATGTTAACACAACAACCTTTTACTTGTTTACGTTTTGGCATTTTAAGACGTTGCTGTTGTTGCATTAATAAAATATAATAAAATGTGCATCCACGTACAGAGTATAGTCATTTAAGACATAATACTAATAATGACTAGTTTTGTTTACTTTTGTCTCTCAATTGTCATTTCTGATTAAAATGACAAGTTATGTACTTAGGTTTACTTAAATATGGCTAAAGTTAGGTGACATAAAACTAACATTTCCCACCCAATCATAACTTAAAGCACTAAATTATAAACCATTTTTATGGGTTTACTGTTGCAGGTCAGGCTGAGGTCTGAATACAGTTTTTAACATTGACTTTTATTTTTGTTGTTTATTTTTCAGTCAATATTTTTCTTTCTTTATTTTTATTGATTTATTTTGGAGAGAGGATCCAAAATGTTGGCAGATATCATGCGATGTCACAGCCAGACGTTGAATCTGATGAACGATTGAAATGCACCTTTCGTACTGTTAAATTATTATAATAAATATTAATATTATAATAAATGTAGTACTCTTTTTGATTCTCTTTCTGTTTTATTCCTCTCTCTCACAGACACTCACCTAAAGTGGTAAAAGCAGCATCTCAGGTTCTCAGCAGCATGTGGCAGTACAGAGATCTCCGGAGCCTTTATAAAAAGGTAGGAGATTTGTTTCCACTCCCGACAGCTGTGTGCCGTTTCAACCGTCCAGACCTGAAGAGTTCAATTAGCATGCTAACTGATCTTGCACTTCCATCCCACTATGTGTGTTTGATCTTTCAGAGAAAATAGTTGTAATGAAAGAAGTGGCAAGGCGTCGTCGTACCCTTCTCCCACACATACACGCGAATATGTGCGATGTACTGTTTATTCAGGCCGACACCTCGCAGCCGACTGTGAACATTAATCTGCGGTGACTAGCAAAGAATTCTCCATTGAGCAGTAACCGCCGGGCTGAATAGATATTTCTATTCAATAAGTGTTTGTTGAACCTTGTGCTGCTTGAACCTTACTATTGTGCATCTCCATTCAGCTCTCCATCACGTCTCTTTCACAGATTACTCTACAGAAGTCTGGCCTTGACTAGCGTTGGGTTCATTCAGAGGAATGTTTTGTATTTTCTGAGCAGCGTCGTAATAAATCGCTGTTAAAAGTCCTTGCGAGCATGCTCAGGTATTTCTATGCCATAGCAATTAACAGAGGTGGGGACAAGTCTCATATCCTCAAGTCCAAGCAAGTCTCAAGACTTAACCATCAAGTCTGGAGTAAAATCTCAAGTCACGGTTTAGACCAATCAATGTTCAACCTGATTTTGCCAAGTGGTTGATGTCCTCAGGACATTTGCCTTTTCTGTTTTTCCTGTCTGCTCCTGTAAAGCTGCTTTGGAACAATGCACATTGTGAAAAGCGCTATGTAAATAAACTTGAGTTGAATTGAAAAATTCCCCAATATATCTACTTGTGAGATGAGACGTAGGCCTATCAGTGATGATCGATGATCACTTTTCTAATAGTAAAAAAACAACCAAAACTAAATTTTTAGAAACAGAAGCGATTGATTCATTACATGACATTTGACGTTGTGGTTGTCGTGTCAGATATTCTTGCGTTGGATACTCTGCATCTGGCAAAAAAAAAAAATATTGGCACGGTCAAGTTCAAAGTCCTTATAGCCAAACGTAACAAATTTGTGGAGCTCGACTGTTGTCTGCCATGTTTGGCACGGTTTAAGTTGTGCAGCGTTAAAGGCACAGGCGCTGATTAGGGCTGCTGAGCCACAATAATAATTTTATTTACTTTATTAAAAGTTCAAGTCATTGTCGAGTCTTCCACTATAAGTCAAGTCTCAAGTCACTTGCTCTCGAGTCACTTGCTCTCGAGTCACTTGCTCTCGAGTCACTTGCTCTCGAGTCACTTGCTCTCGAGTCACTTGCTCTCGAGTCACTTGCTCTCAAGTCAAAGTCAAGTCAAGTTAAGTCATTTTCTAACTTCAATTAAGCAAGTCTCAAGTCCTGAAAATTATAACTCGAGTCAGACCCGAGTCAATTCATGTGAGTCAAGTCCCCCACTTCTGGCAATTAAAAGTAAAAAAACATAGACAGTCGGAAAAGTCTTATTTCTAATTACAAATCTTTTTAGTGAACATATGGGACTAATAAATATGAGCTCTTGAAAATTTAATTAAGGGCGTTAACCCATTTATGTGAAAGTGGCTAGACAGCTTGGGCTGCATTCATATAGATCTCAAAAAGACAACAAATAGCCCAACAACATGTGGATACTGAAACTTCCTGAACCTTAAAGGAATAGTTCTTACCATAATAAATCTTCTTACCTTTTTGTTGTTTCAATCCAAAACCACTTAAAGGTATAGTTCCCCCAAAATTGAAAATTCTGTCTTCGTTTACTCACCCGCCTCTTGTCATTTCAACTCGTATTGGAAACCGAACAATGGAACCGATTGACTTATAGACACAAAACCAATGCAAGTCAATAGGTACGGCAGTTATTCATAACCAATATTCTTTCAAATATCTTATTTTGTGTTCTGGAGAGAAAAGAAAGTCATACAGGTTTGAAATGACAAAAGGGTGAATAAATGATGACAGAATGTTCATTTTTGGGTGACAATCACTTCAACTTTTCTATTGTAAAGGTGGGATTTAAAGAATTGCACTGGTTGCTACTTGCCATGCAATTTTAATGAATGGTTTTAGGACTTGTATGCTCTTCTTCAGCTTAATGAGAATTATTTTTTCTCCGGAAGAGATAAATGTAAGAAAGTCGGATAGGTTTCAACAGGGTGACTTCATCATTTCAATGACATTATTTTTATTTTTATTTTGACTTGACCTGTTCCTTTACTGTGGTCAAAGCCGCACTCTTCCCCATCAGTTTGCAATCTCCAGCTTGACGGATAAGAGGCTGGGCGGGAAGAAATATCGGAGACTCAACCCTATGATGTGAAACTCAACCCATTGCGCTCTGTGGAGGGGGCGGCACAGAATTACAGCTCGTGGAGAGGGTGACGGATGCTTCATTGACCTTTAAAGATGGGAAAAGGCCACGAGCCGACCGGCTGAGTCGGAGAGACGAATGTGTCTGCAGTAATGCCTTCACGGCTTCTGAACGGAGGCGCGTCCCCTCTCTGAACTATGGCAGAAAGAGCTAAAATCACGAATCCTGATGCAGAGTTGAACATTTCTCTAATGATATGTAATTCTGGATGTTTGAAAGTTTACCCCGCTGAACTTGCCTCCATCAAAACTAATGTTATCGCAAGCTTCAATTTCAAGCATATATACTATATATTACCCTCTGTCTTTTTAAATATTTAGAGGGTTGGAAAAACAGAGGTAGTGTGCACATAATAATAAATGGGAATAATTAGATAGAACGCCAATTTCCATTATGTTGACAGAATGAATGTCTATAAATGTTATCGAACAGAAAACTGTTTCACTCACAGGTTTCGGGAGAACCGAACTGAAAATATTTGCTGTCTTCGCATGCCGCCTGGAGGCAGGTTATCAAACAACGGTTCACACGCTTTAGCTGACACAGATAAAGTGACACGGTCAAGGTCATGAAGGACGGCCTGAGCTATAAATGCATCATCAGGAAGGCTGAAGTCATTAAGTTCACAATATTGCTTATTATACACATTGATTTTTGCTGTGGGAGACACTCGGTTGCATTCTGTTGCAAAATCTAGTGGGCTGACTTTGTAGACAGCATTTTATAGCTCAACATTGTATACTCTACAATACCTGAATGTGTCCCTTTCTTAGAGATCAATTGCATAATGCATTATGTCATTGTCACGTGACAAATACGTTTAGAAATATACAACATACAAATATAATTCATTTCATAACCGTAATTCATTCAAAAATCTTTAAAGAATACTTTTGGTCGATATGTCATTCACACTTTTAAATTAAATATCAATTTTTTTGTGTTGTATAAGAAGTCTTTTTAACACATTTTGAGTCCTTTATGTTGATTTTTTGTAAAGTGACAATACAAGGTCGAGTCCCTTGGTTGTGGTAAAAACAACACATGTCTGTGTTATTTAAAAATCAACACAAAATGACACGCAAACGATTTGTTAATAAATAACACATCCTTTTTTTACGAGTGTAACACAAAATCTCTTCACTAGACATATAGATTGTGTTTTTTTTTAGCAAAACAGTTTTCAGAGTGCTGTATTTGTTTGCATACAGTAGTGACCAGAAGCGATTGTGGAAAATTGACATCTGCCTTCATGCAAATATTATTAATAATATATTAAACATTTATTGTTTGTATTTTATAGTTGTGGAAAGATTTTAAGGCTTTGCGTAAAATAACACACAACACATGTGCAATGATTAGCTTTTTAAATTAAAAATACCAACTGAATAATATAGTCATTGTATGCTTTTTATTTTTATGCATTTTCGTATGTTAAAATAAAACGTATGTTTTGTGATGTGCTGTAGTATCCCATTTTGACAAATATTTTCGTTTTTAATACCACGCCACATATTTTGATGATTTAATTGAGCCTATTATAGTCTTAATATGCAACCTTAGTTTTAAATTGACTGTATAGGCAGTAGGCAGCAAGACAGCTCACTAGAATTTATAGCATGTTTCTTTGGCTTAAAGCGGGGGGGGCTGGGATGGTTTGTAAAGATTTTCAAACATCGCTCACACTAACCTGTTCCTTTAGCCAGCCCAGCTGAGCCCTGGAAATGTCACGAGGGATGGTAATAAGCAAAGGGCAGCAAGAAAGAGATTGCTATTATTAACATTTGCAGAACCCACCGTATCTCATCTCATGAGTGCATAATGGCAGTCGCACCGTTTCTCTCTCTCCTTGTCGAAATGAAAGGTGTCAATTGAATGAGTCTGGCCACCTGAGGTGCGCTTCTTCTTGTTTTGGGTGGTATGACAGGCGGGCAAAAGAGAATGACGAAGACAGGGTATAGAGACAGGGAGTTCAGGTTGGTAGACCCCTCCCTGGGTGATGAGCAATGGCCCTGTGCCCAGGAGACATCTGCCGTTTTATTGTGAATTATGATTTTTGGGAGCTTTTAACTCTACTGGATGTGTTTGACCCCAAAAGCCTTTGGTTTGATGTAGACAGTACAACCTAAAGTTGGACGAAGACAAAGTGTAGCTCTACCCTGAAAGAACACAGAAGTCCGTACGCCATTGATCTTCAGCCCGAAGGTTCACTCATGTTCTGCTGTTACGTTCAGTCTGCCAGCCTCCTGAGATCCAATTCCACAATCGCTCCCACTCTCTACCAGGACGTATCCTGGTTACTCAATTGCCTCGAAGACCCACGGGAGCCGACACAGCAAGAGCATCTCTTCTGGCTCCTTCCGCCTCTGGGGGTATAATAATGAGTCCTAGCCTTTGGCTTGCTTCAGCGCAAATTTGCACACCAGAGTTTTCTCCTAGTGCGCGAGTGTTAAGCAGCATCATTGAGCAATCCGAGGTGGGCAGGTTGCCATAACTGACTCATCTTCTCATCTTGCTCCACTTGGTCTTTTCAGCACCATTCAGGATCAGTCTCGTAGTGAAGCTTCACGCCCAGTCGCCTACCCCTGAAAGTCCATCAACCGAATGCATTATTCTGTCAGTCCTGATAAAGAAAGAATGAAGCTGTGATGCATAATGAACACATGCAATTAGAGTCTTTAATCACATTGAGACGCACTCTTCGCTGAACGTATTGTTTTCAAATGACAGAGGCATCTGTAGAACGTCAGGCTTCTAAAGGAGTATCCATCCTTCAAGTTGCCTTTTATCTCACAGTCAAGCTAAACTCCTGTTACTTACAAGCAGAAAGTATAAGTCTTTATTTGTCTCTCTTGGGAACTTAAGTGTTCAAGAAATGCTTAAAGCACAAGGAACTGACAAAGACCTGAAGAGGACTTTGGCCGACAGGCGACAAGTGCCATTTTTCTTGTTTTTTGGCTCTTCTTCACGCCCCTCAGCGCTTTCAAATACCTGTCCGATGTCATTATTCGCAACAGGCACAATAGTCATAGGGCAGCGGGGTCTCTCCTGGCAGAGAAAAGTGGGGCAGCTTTGAACTACACAGAGTCAGAGGAAAGCTTGCCTTTGATCTCTTCCTCACCTCGGCTACAAAAGAAATGTCACGCCGGGGCAAGTTGGATGTCAGGGGTTGTGTTAGTCATCTTTGTGAGTGAACTTCTTCTGTACGTGGGATTGTGATATTCTCCTTATCAGTCTTCTAGACGTCTATGGCATTTCAGCTTGGAATTGGCCAAGTCTTTCATTGACCCCTTCTGAGATCTTTCTTTTTGCTTATCTTTACTTTATTTCGTACTTTTCTGCTGATGCACAGCTCTGAAAGCAACCAAATAAATGTTTTGACCTTTTAGTCCGTGAAAGAATTCTGTATAATTCTGACACGCGCTCATAATACTTCAGTATATCGCTACATCCAATGTAAACAACTCAATCATTGTAATGAGCCGAACACACGTCGTAGAAAAGACAACAAAGATCTTCATACTTTGAGTTTTTAGTCAGGTTGTGCATCACTCATTGGGTTTCTCCCTTAGCACAGTCAGTAGATCCATTGATTGGTGGTTTGGGTGATGTGTCACAGGGCCAGTGGCCATTGGCTTTAGTTTATCTCCTCTATCAGCTTTCGGGTTGCCACAGTCACACATCAAACGGCTTTTCTTCACAGCTACCGACTCTAGATCAGTTGTTCATTGATTTCTGGACCTCTATTCGGTCATTGATTTCTGTAATGACTCCACGCTAGGAGGCCTTAAACCAAAGTGACAGAATAACAGTGGGCTAATGTAGCGTACATATATCTCGAAAAAAGCACGTTGTGTTCACCGAAGCTGTTCTGTATATCAAAGGTTACGGTTTGCTGTGTTTAAGATAAAAAGTCAAACAAACATATTGTGAAAAGTCATATAAATCCATGTATCTATACAGGAGAAATTTATAAGAAACAGGGTTGTCAGTTTTGTACTATTCTGCATGATTTGCTGCGTTTGTATGTGCTCTGCATTTCAATGTTTCTCTTTCTTGTTGAACAAGGTTCAGCTGTGGTAGTTCACAAGGTCCAGAATATTATCTGAGGAATATTATTAACATGTCTAGATGTCATGTTGACCTTTGCATAGTAATCTATCATGTTCACATTATCTGGCGAGGCTATGCAGTCGAAATGAGAACCTTCATTATTTTATATTAGCAGTGTTTACAAGTACCTTTCGGTTTGATTATATTTTAACTTTTCTGTCTGTGATCAGTACAGTCTTTTGTTTTGACAGCATTACTCACAAAAGCAGGAAGTTACAGAATGCCAGTGTTATTTTTACAATGCGAGAAGGTTTGAGATAGTTAAATCAATATATAAAATAAAATTTAAATGGTATATTTCTAGATAGATATACAGACTGATTGTTTAATATAGCACATTATCAAGATTATAATTATATAACATATTGTATATACACTGATATAATGTCTCTTTCTTTCTTTTTTTATCTTCAGGATGGTTACTCACAGTATCACTTTGTTGGCTCTGCCTCAACAATAGAGAGAGACCGACAGAGACCGTACTCATCCTCACGGACTCCGTCTGTATCCCCGGTCCGGATGTCCCCCAACAACCGATCCGGTGAGTATAGGTTTCTCAACTTGGTTAAATATCATTGAGATTGATGCTGTGCTGTCCATGGTGCTGAAGTTTCCCTGATGGTGGATTTGAAATGAAACTCTTCGGCACCGGTTTTTGAATCCAGAGTTTAAAACAACAGAAAGAACATTCACGAGGCAGCAAACGTTCTCTTTAACCAAGATCAAACTCATGCAATGCTGTTAAACTGATAGGGATTCCTTACTGCATCATGGGACTCGGGTTAACGATCCACGCTGCTTTTGGGGTTGGTGGATTCATGGCCAGTTGGCTGTGGCTGTAATACCTTTTCTGGTGGACTTAGCAATCACGCTGGTGCAGAAAAGTATTTACTGTATGTGAGGACGACCGTTGTAGACCGAATAATGGCTCGTTAAATGGTGAACTTAGTGAAGGAATTAGTTTTTTTTCTCAATTTGATGGACATGACTGCAAGTGATTATTTGTTGTTACTGTAAGTTAGTGCATCATCTATTTGACTGATTAACCCAAGGTTGAGTCATTTGTGTAAATTTTTCTGCAATCCAGGTACAATCAGAGAAGACGACACAAAAAAGACATCTTTGAATAATTTCCCTGCTTCAGATTGCAAACTCACATTGAAGTTTAATCTCTGTGGTTGTGGTGCTAAAGATTCAGAAACACCGAGTCGAGCGGTGGCTACATCCCTGTTACATGCTTTCTTCAGCGTTTTGTTTGTGAATAAATGGATTTAGTGACTGCTTGTTGTTTTTTCTCAGCCAGTTTTTCTGTCAGCCACTTGCCTACAATTGGTTTCCCGCTGTTTCACCGTCTGTAGGGTTTTCTAAAATACACTACAGTATGTTTGTGAAAAACAGAGATTTTCGCGAGATATCAAAGCACACGGTTAGACAGATAAAAGAAGGGGGGCATTATATTGTCATACAAGTGTGGTGGAGATCCCCTGTGCTCTTCAACTTATCGTATTAGAATGTGTCAGCAGAACCCTTGTCTATCCTTCTCCTTTTGAAGCATTGTTAAGCCCAGAGCTAAAACAGCCCAGACGAATTGGCAGTATCATCATCAGTTAAAAATCAGCTGTTATTCTTGACATAAACAGCCTTCACTTGAGATTAAGACAAAAACTAAAATATCTCATCATCTTGCCCACTCCCACTTTTCAACGCAGGTGTTTACTGCGATGTTCTGTGAGGACTCGACTAAGCAACAATTCAACTAAAAATAAATTATTATTTCCTTAATTATTTTTGTGGAGTAAATAATGACTTTTTTGGCTGATCTAGTCCTTAATGAAAGCTAATTAGAAATCGTATTCTGTTTTACTTAGATTATTTAAAAAACATTCAGAAACCTTAATGAAGCTCCTGCAAATTATAAAAGAAAATGTAAAATAGACCTGACATTTAAAATTCAGTACCGCTTGAAATTAAAGAGCTCAGGCAAGAACAATATTGAACCCCGGGTGTGATTTAGGCTAATACCACTTGACCTCACACATAATACATAGATTTCAAATAATGGAGCTCAGATAAGAGTTCTGTTTGATCATTATGTCCATAGTAAAGATAATGGCATAAACATATTTACAAAGCAATGTGTTTGCATGCTTCACATAACACATTTATGCTCATATTTGCTCACTTGTCATTTAATCGTGTGCCAAGGAAGAGATGCTTCCAGTGCCACGAGACAAGGCCTTCAGATGTACTTTAATAGGGTGCCAGACCCTTGCACACAGCAAGCCTCGATTTAGAGTTTCAAGCTATGAATATTACTAATGAGACACATGGAGATCTAGTCGAGGATATTAAAAGTTCAGTTGAGTTCTTGTTGTTTAAGCGAAAATATAATCACAATATAACCAACATAATAAATCAAATGCAATGGATACTGCTGATGTTCGGTTACCAACATCCTACAAAATATCTTCTTTTGTAAATGAGTAAATGATGACAGAAAATGATTTTGGCGTAAACAACCCTTTTAATAACATACATTAATTTTGTTTAAGATATATTAAGATTCTTTTTATCCCCCTTGAAAAGGTTAAACCATCATTTGTAGGAAAACCATAGTAATTTACTATGTTCGCACCACAATGATCACAGTTTAAAGGTTGCTTTCGTGGTACAACTATAATAATACAAAATAGTAGTCAATCTGCTAAAAAAAAAGGTATATCTGCTTTTACTATAACAAAACCGTGGTTCATTTTCCAATGATACAAACGTTCAATTAGACCAGTTCTGATTTTCTCTAAAACCGCTTGTGTTTTTCTATTTATCTCCATTTGTGAGATTTATGGAAACAAGTCTATGGAGCCATTGAAGTCCTTCAAGTTTATGGGTTGTTTATGAATAATTTGCTCATTATTTAAGAGCAACGATTAGTTATGCAAACGGCGATTAGATTAAACATCAAATCAGAGGCAGTTTAGCGGAGAATAAAGTTCTTATGGTTATAATCTGATAATGGTTTTGAAACTAATTATCATGCTAATGTTTCTCTTGGCCATTGTGGGGAGAGAAGTGCTCTAAGCCATTATGTGTTTTATTGGTGAAAATTGGAGCGTGTGATTACCGGTGTGTGTATATGAGCAGGTCTGTTTGCGTTTGTGTTTCATGGTCAGGGCTGATGAATGATAGGTGTGTGTGTATGTGGGTGTGTCTAAATCCTTCTGTGCTGGTGAAAGGGTCTTGCATGCCTGTGAGCCCTTGGGCAGCTGTGTGCATTAGAGATAGCGCCGCTGCCCACTATCCAGGGATCCGAGGTTTATAGGACCAGGCTGGAGGGAGGCCGGAAGAGGAGTGGTGCTGATCCGGTTAGAGCATTTAGGCCGGAAGGGGATTTTTAGGCACGGAGGGAGGACTGGTTCTGATCTCTGTGACCTTCACGCTGTTCTTCAGAAGTGCCTGAGACAAAATACAGGACATGGAAAACAATCAGTGCAAGATAGAGAAAGAAATCAGCCTGAATGTAAATCGAGTTATGCTTCACAGGGTTCCCGCGGATCCTTCAAAAGCATTACGTTTTTTATTTAAGGCCATATCAAGTCTTAAATAGTGTTATTTTTTAGTTTTAAAATACATTTTTAGTTTTATATACTCATACTTCATATAACGTTAAATGTATTGTTTTAATTTTGTGATGTTGTATTTTATTCTTTGTGAATTCGCTCACTCACGTGTCAATCTGCAGTCATTTTTTCTTTTATAGTTCTGACTGGTTAGACCAAAAGCTCAAGCATTGCATGAAACAGTATGAACACTGAAAATATAAAAGTCTTTATTCATGTGTGATTTTATAGACTTTTCTATTGTCACTGTTTTTCAAAGCGTCCTCCTCCGAAGGCAAATACATGAATGCCAATGTTGTGTGAGTTATCGTTCTTGTAAGACTTTCTCATAACTCTGGAGAGGTTAGTAGATTTGCGCTGGCTGTTTCATGACATGCTGGAAGTAGCCTTCATGCTGACGCGCTAAACAGCACTAATGATGAATAATGATCGACACCTCTGCGTGTCCAGCCTCACACAGGCAAAAGACGGAAGAAACAGAGTGAGGTCACCTTCTAACACGTGTTTTTTTCTTAATCTGTTTAATAAGATGCCTTCAAGCGGTTGGTTTTTGAAGGCATAAATGCATCTTTCACCGTCTTAGGTTTCACAAATGAGGCCAGTATGTCTCCAGATGCTCAATAAGAATGGTTGTGAGTGCGGACTTGAACCTAAACCTGAATTCACACCAACTCATGGTGACCCGTGTCAATGTGGGGAACAAAATTGAGGTCCTCACGGGCACTAAAGGTTAAAAATTCTACAGAACGATAATTTTTGAGCATCTAAAAATGCAAAACGTCTTTCTACAATTTTTAGGTTTAGGGGTTGGGTTATGGGATAAAATATACAGTTTGTACAGTATACAACACATTATACCTATGGATGTCTCCATGGAGATAATAAAATAACGTGTGTGTGTGTGGGATTTGATTTGCAGCCAGCGCCCCTGCCTCACCCAGAGAGATGATCAGCCTCAAGGACAGGAAGAGCGACTACGACTCTGGTGGAACCAACGCCGGTTACCATGGAAACAAAGGAGAGCACAGTTCCAGAAAAGACACAATGGCAGGTAGGTGTAACTTTGGAACAGGGAGAGGAGGACCAGACGTAAAATCTCAGAAACCCCAAAGATTGTGGTTTTGGTTTGTGTCTAAATAATGTTTATGAAAGTTCGCTCGTGATCTGCTCAAAAAAAGATTTGGTGTATTCGGGAGCATTTTGAGAAACTTGGGATAAAACGTCTGTCTGTTTGCATTAAAAATGTAAATGTGAATTAGGCTATTCGTGGCGTCACAAAAATTGTGCGCGTGATACAAAATTAGGCAACACAATATCGCAATTTTATTTGGTCATGAAGGAACTGACAGTCATATGTTTTTTGGTCTTCTGTCAAAACTTTTAGATTTTTTTTGCATTATTTAGCACTACTTCTGTTTAAAACCTTATAGCAAAAACAGCATTAGTTGCCATGTTTCATTTACTTTCCTAAATCAGTTGAGACGTTTCGTTGGCACCTATGCAAAAATGTTCACATAGGTTTTACATATTGTTGACAAATAGTTTGTGTTTTACATCACGTTTATATTAAATAATATTTTTTGTTATTGTTTATTATTATATTGTGTCATATCGGTGCATATAATTGCTTTTTGTTTCACTGTCAAACAAATACGTAAATGTTAAAGATTTTTCATTGTTATTTAATGCTTTTAAAAAAACATCAATTCACCGTCTCTTTCATCTCACAGTTCAAACCTCCTGTGGAACATCCACATTGTTCCGGAACTCGTACGATACTTCAAATGAAGAGATCAAACACAACCAGGTGAGCAGTGAGTCAGTCTAAACCAGCTCAGCTTACCAGAGTCAAACAGGGACTGCAGCTCTTATATGTATCTCCTCTGCATTTTACATCATTTTTACATAAAAATCTAATTTGCGAACATTTTCGTGGTTTATGAGGGTAATTAATTAGAACATGTTTTTAGTTCAAAACAGCTGTCTATCTACCAACCCGGAATTGTGTTGGCAAACAAATGGCTTAAAGCCGAATCAGTGTAGCAAACCCGTTCAGATGTTGTTCGTTTGACTCAAAGAATAACAAAGATAGTTTCTTCAAAATGCTTATTTTTATCTGTTACTTCTATTTGACGAGGTCCATAATGGTATTACAATACACTCCAGCTATACATTTTCCCATTTTACATTAAGAAAGTTGGCCAGATGTCCTGGCACACCCCCGAATTACACCGTATGTTGAGTCAGTCGACAGAAATGCTTTCCAGGACGAGCAGCTGTGAGGAAGCGGGGCACTGATAAGCCTGGCTCACACATGGATATTTGCTTTCTGTAGCTGGAGAGCATTCAACTCTGCATCTTTTTCAATTAGTAACATCTCATTTTCTGCCTCAGATCACTCTGTAATCGAAAAAAAACGGCCAAAATAAGGTGAAAGTTATAGGTAAAGCTCATTGAAATGTTTTGTTGTTCCGCTGCCTCCTATGTTCTCCGATTCAGGAAATAGCAAATAACAAACTTACTATTGAACTAGCTAAACTATTTAAAAAAAACTATTTAAAATCACTATTTTAGTTTTTTCCCGAGGGACGAGTTGCCAATTCTTATCAAATTAAGTTGAAATTCTTACATCTGTGTCTGTCCAAGGTCCCGGCACCACCCGCACCCCAGGAGCCGCCACGCAAAGACTACGAGGCATATCCAATCTACCAAAACTCCAACAGGAACTTTGAGGAGACATTTTTTGAAGATCCGGTCCATCGTGCCCCTCCCACCACTGATATGAATATGCACCTGGGACTCAAGTCCACTGGAAATTACGTGGACTTCTACTCCGCTGCCCGCCCCTATAGTGAACTCAACTACGAAACAAGTCACTACCCCGCCTCTCCGGACTCTTGGGTTTAGGACTTTGCGAACCGGAGGGTTTTGCGGACGGGAGGCGCGGCATGTGGAGAGGCCGGGAAACTGCATGTGCATGCATATCACAAAACATTTCTCAGCAAGTTTTGTTCGTCTAAGCTGGTTCCGTGGTGAATATGAGCAAGGAGGGCGGTGATGGAGAGAGAGAGGAGACGCAGATAAAAGAAATCCTTGAGAGAGACAGAAAGAGAAAGAATGCATGAGATATGAAAGAAAACACATATTTTAAAGGAAGCAGAAACTTAACCTTTGGAGTAGTGTGTGGGTTTGAAAAGTGTAGGTTATATAAGAAAGTGCACAAGTATTGTAAAGGAAGGGAGGGGTATGTAAGCACAAGAAAATGAAGTTAGGATGAGGTACGGAAACAGCTTTTCACCCTTTCGAAACATCCTATTCATTTGATGTCATGCAAACGATCTTGACTAGCGAGAAATATTCTTTTTCTCCATATTTTTCCTCTATTTTTGCTTAATTTTTTGTTTGATCTTTTTCAATTTGTTGATGTAAAGTATTTGGTGTACATTAAAGAAACGCATTACACAAGTGCATTGTGTAGAAACCACACAGACCACCCGGATCTTCCTGTGGTTTGGATGTCGTTTTACAGTTCAAAGAAAAACAACAACAAAAATCCTATTCCAGGATGTTCGTTCTAAAAATGTGAAAATGTTTGTGGAAACTATCGCAAAACAAAAGCAGTTAAAGACCAGAGCATCATTCCTCACTTCTCCACAATGAAGTGCTTTCTCACTGCCTAAAAGAAACGACGTTTGTTTTTTTTCCTAAACTTGGTGTGGAAAAGATGAAGTCAAATTATCATCCATATTTGCAGAAAACTGTCTTGTTTTAGACCTCTACTTGAGTTCTCTGTGCTAAATAATTGATATGTTAACTAACATAGTGCCAAATTTTTACCTCTCTTAAATCAACACTGAGACATGTTTAGGTTACTAGTTCTTTCTTCGATTTGTACCTGCTTTTTTGTTCTCAAGTATGTTTTTCTGGAATTAAGCTATACGTCTAAAAAACACTGGAACACTACCTGGAGGGCAAAATGTTTGCAAGCTTAATTCCCTCCAAAGATGTACAAAGCCTGTCTCTCGATGTTAGTTGAGTGTGTGCTGTATGTCAGTCAGTGTTTGATTTGAGAGCTTTTGTTTCTGACAGGTGACTTTCGTTTGACAAAAGGTAATGAACTGCTACGCCGAAATGTTAATAGAGAATGATAAATATATAAATATGAATATAAATATAGATCTATATAATTTTTATGTGCAGATGTCAGTGTCTGAAAGCAACAAACCAGAAAAGACTTGTACAAATCGATTCTGTTTTCCTTTATGTTCGAACAGAGAAAAGAAAATGAAACTTGAAATGTTGACTTGGTCCAAGTTGTGTTGTTAAGCTACATAGATAATCACGCTGGATTTGGAAGATGTTCTGATGTCAGAACAATAAACTACTCTTTGCGATTTAGAGATGTTTTTAATGCGCAAATTCATTTCATTTCAGTCTTTTGTGTTTAGATATCTATTGACAGCACTGTATACATTGCATGCGTGTAAACTTTTGCATATTTCAGAAATCTGGATCACATCAAGCCTCTCTCTGGATACCCAAAATTGCTTGTAACCTTCGTCTCCTCAAGCTGGGTGCAGAATTGTCAAAGCCACATAAGTCCAAATTTTCTATCACGTGATGGACAAACAATTTCACGTTCCCTTGGAAACCGAAGAACAAAAGCAAGATGTGCTGGTTTTGAATCCCTCCTATAATCCATAGCTCAGAAGTGAGAACAGTTTCAAAGCGTTACATTCCCAGCAGGCTTTGCGTGTTGTCCAACAAGACATGTCTCGCTCCCTAACGATTCACACATGGGCGCACACACACAAACGCAGGGAGCCTGTACCTGTTATCGCTCATATCAAGAGATTGTGTCCACATGAAGTGTGTCATGTGATGAGAGCGCTTTGAGCTCCTCTCTCATGCCTGCTGAGGCATTATGGGGATTAAGAATCAGACACCTTAAATTTAGTCTTTTGAGACGGGCTGTAGCTCGTCTGTAAGAGTATTGCCTTTACTTTTGTGCTTTCTGTTTTTACCTCAGCTTTACGTGGCCTAGTTATAGAAGCAAACAGGAACATCCAGATAGGTCTTCGAAGATTACCAGGCCATCAGAAGTCATAAAACCATTTCTGTAGTCAAAATAAATCATTAATCTGGAATGTCAAATGCGCTGGATGTAAAGTCAAGACAGCATGTTAACATATCAGTCGATTGATTAAAACAATCTATTTGCTTTATAAAATAAATATCCATATCCAGCAAACTTAAGATACTGAAATATTGACATCTGTTCATAATAAAATTCATTTTTACAAATACTTAGTTTTATGAGTAGTCTTTACAAGCCCAAAAAATGTCCTCAGTAAAGTAATTGTATTAAAGTCTTGACTAATTACACGTTTAATAAATTGAGCAGTTAACCTCTGTTGTTTAGAACAAGTCTTGGATGTAGACGTCTCAGTTGTCTTGGTTAAATGTTTCTGACTTGCCGGCTGAAATATTCCAATGCAAAAATCTGTATCAGACCCCTGCTGTCTTGTCCCCTTGGCTCTGTGAAGTTGTACAATAAAATTCAAAGGGTGTGCAGAATAGCTCACAATGATTAAGTGTTCAATATATACTAAAGTTTCATTTTCAGTCTGTGTCGCCTCACACTAAGGTATTATAATCTAATGTGGCAGGAAAATAGGTCTGCTCTTCAACGGTGTGATTTATTTTACACCAGTGCAAATACGGCAAGAACTCAAAACCCATTTTGTCTTGCGTCCCGTTGCCATATTCATAAATGAAAGCCCCAAAATGTAGGCGTAGCATAAAATCAATTTCCCTTTAAACAAAAGTTGAACAAGATCATCCCACTGCAGACTAAATTATTCATGAAGGAAAAATGAGTTTTCGACAGGATTCATTTTGTAGTCATTGACGGGGCAGGGTTTTCGGTTTAATAGGTATTGGTGAATGCTATGCTGTGTCGCTTATGGTTAGGTAAGTATTATTTTCCTTAAAAACTGATTTTATTTACCACTTTCAGCTTCATATACAGTTTATGAAGTTCCAAACCACAATTCAAGCTAATATACAATTATCAGAACAATCTAGCTTTTTATATTGGACTCTTGGTCTGTTTATGAGCCACTAGGTCTGTAAAGGCCGAGATGCTTTAGTCTTAAGGGTCCTGCTCAAATGTATTGATGTGTAGGAACAGTAACCGCAACATTCACTGTAGGTCTTTTTGTTGCTAATGATGTTGGATAGCCCATAATTCATACATAATGGAATTCGGCATCCACAAAACAACTCTGATGTTGATAATACAATAAAAAAAAGATACTATTTTTTCTCAAATAGCATTTTAGAGTAAAATTTGTGTTTAAAAAAGTGCATTAAAAATGTACTCTTATGTTCCATGCAGCTGTGACGTTTATTGCTATTTAAAATGCATTTAAATAAAATCTGAGACAAATCATGTGATATAATGATTATCAAAGCATAAGTCTCCCCTCTAGTGGTCATGATTCACCTTACTGTAAAATCATCAACACCAATTCAACAGTGTGCTCAAAAATACTTTTTTAAATTCAGATTTATTTGGCATTTGGGAAGATCATAGGCTGAAAAGATTGAATAGGTTTTGAGAGCGAGATTAAAGCTCCATATAAAGAATCAAGATCATAGTTTTCTGGGGTGACAGTATCTGACCATGTTTGTTGTAGATTGATGAAAATGATATATTCAGTTACTTGTTACACCTTCCTATACAAAAGTTAACCGTGGTTTTAGTTTGAGTAAAAAACATTTAAACTATAACCGCAAATGATCCAATGTTTTGCTACAGTTACTATAGTTTAATCGTTGTATTTGTAGTTAAACCGAGGCTATACAAATACCAATCTTCATAACTGATGGTAACAAAGACTATAGATATTTAAAAGAAGCCGCAGTCCTATTAGAAATTAGATAAAGTGCAGCTTAAAGGAACAGTTCACCCAAAAGTGAAAATACTGTCTTCATGTACGCCCCCAAATTTGTAAAAATGTCTTGATGATCACATGAAGGATATTTGATAGAATGCTTGTAACCAAACAGACTGTGACTACCAAGGTAAGAAAATTGCTTCGTAAAATTATTTGTTCTGTTGAACCCAAAAGAAGATATTTTGAAGAATGTAGGCAAGCAAACAGTTCTGGAGCACTTTTGAGTATCATCGTAACTTTTTTTCTACTATGGTAGTCAATGGTGGCCAAGAACTGTTTGGTTACGAGCATTCTTCCAAATATCTTTCTCTATGTTCATCAGAAAAAAAGAAATACAGATGTGGAACTAGTCAAGGTTAGTAAATGACAGGGATGAACTGTCCCTTTAACAAAGATGCTCTGTCAGGTGTAATTGTTGATCAGGAATATGTTGTTTTGTTGACAAACCCTTGAGAAATATCGGTCTTCTCACAATTAATAAGCTGTACACTAGAATACATTGTAGGTTGCTCTGTTGCTATCTCGTTGTTATTAACAATGACAATAAACTCAAAAAAAATCAAATAGCTGTTTTTAGGGCTTTCCAAACAGTTACTACTCTTGGATAAATACACTTAGATTAGAAAAGAAATATGTTTAAAATCTACATCTGTCGTTTATTGTCGTAAACGTTCATATCTCCCTTCATCAGCTGTTTTTAAAAAGCGTCTCAAGCCCACTTCCCTTTCACAAACGCGTTATCCTATCTGATTCCCCGAATGTCCCAGCCGCTTCCCATAGCAAGGAGGCGGGACGTAATTTCTCATCGAGCGCTCCTATTGGTCGTTGAGGTTTGGTGACATCATCACGTACAGTTGCCAAACAATGGGCAGGAAAAAGCCACGTTGACGGAGTCGTCAGAAGCGTGCGTTGTTTTTGAGGCAGGATAACGGAAGGATTGTTTTTATTTTGAAGGAGACGACTCTTCGGGAGAAGCGTTTGACACCACTCGACCCCGGCCATGTCATCGCCACCCAAAGAGAAAATCGAGACCAAAGCTGGACATCCGCCTGCTGGTAATGTCTCTTCTGCGCCTGTTGTTGTTTTTCTACCGTGAAATGTTATGGAGCAATCAGGTGATGGGAAGTGCAGTTCATGCAAGTTGCATGACACAATTCGACTCTTGTGCAATATTTTACATGTTGTATATTTTCGTAAAGGCCATCTTTTAATGTATGTTAGCGGATTGTGCGACGAGATACAGTTAATGTTTAAGCTTTCTTTAAATACGTAGTTTGCTTTGTCTGCATGTCAGTCGGTTGGGTGTAAAGTACACAAGTCATCAGATAACGACATGTGTGTAAAGGCCTTAAAGTAGGCCAAGGGAAAAGATAACAAGGCGGTCCACTGAAAGAGATCTTCAGATTTGTGATTGTGTTTTTAAACATGCTCATATGCCACCATTGCCACCATTGCATCATATGCCACCATTGCATTAACCCTTTATGCATAGAGGTCTCCACAGCGGGCAGCTGTTCAAAAAGACATTTCTTGTGAATTAATGGAATTTGATGGAACAGCAAGTACTGCTGGGTACTGTAGTACGTCAATACACTAGATACATCGTCCATTCAAGTTATATTAACACTATATTTATATATATATATAATATATATATATATATATATATATATTTAACACAATGCATTACTTTCTTACTTAGTCTTTTTTATCTTGTTTTCAAGTAAAAATGTCTAAATGGTCTTGAATCAATAAGCATTTTCTTGATGAGCAAACTGACCTAAGATAAAAATAAGTCTGGTATTTGGTAAAAAATATGAAATTTCAGAAAAGTTGTGCTTAAAACAAGCAAAAAAATCTGTCAATGAGGTAAGAAAAATACCCCAAAACCTGCACTGCAAAAAATGACTTTCCTATTTGGTCTTTTTCTCCAGTAAAATTGTCTACAAATTCTTGAATCAAGATGCATTTTCTTGATGAGGAACCTGACCTAAGATAATAAGTCTTGTTTTAAGTAAAAAATATGAAATTTCAGTAATTTTGTGCTTAAAACAAGAAAAAAAAATCTGTCAATGGGGTAAGAAAAATACCCCAAAACTTGCACTGCAAAAAATTACTTTCTTATTTGGTCTTTTTCTCCAGTAAAATTTTATACAAATTCTTCAATCAATAAGCATTTTCTTGATGAGCAAAATGACCTGAAAAAACAAGTCTTGGTTTTAGTAAAAAAAAACCATGAAATTTCATTAAATTTGTTTTTAAAACAAGCAAAAATATCTGCCAATGGGGTAAGAAAACAAGACTTATTATCTTAGGTCATTTTGCTCATCAAAAAAATGCATCTTGATTCAAGAATTGTAGACAATTTTACTGGAAAACAAGAAAAAAAGACTAAGTATTTTTTGCAGTGCAAATTCAAGTTTTGTTTTTCATGCTCAAAGAACAGAAAAAAAAAATGTTAAAGTAAAAAAAGTTTGTCTAATTAATGCATGAAAAGGTAAAAAGAAATAAACTTCTTGTGTTTGTGTCATTCTAACAGTTAAAGTAGGAGGCATGAGAATAGTTCAGAAGCACCAGTCGGAAGTGCCTGAAAAGAAGGATGATAAAGACAGTAAAGAATATGAGACCGAGAGGTAAGAATGCTTACCATCACATTTCTGCCGCATGCGTCTTAACCAAACTTTTTTGCTTTGTCAGGTGGCTATTGTTTCTTCTAGCAAAGCACGCACTGCTATTTTTGAGCAATGCACATCTGTTTTCTAGGAATTATACTCAAGCACATGTCTGATTGATTGTGGATGGATGGATATTTAAAAAAGGAATTTACACCGCTTGATTCTAGATCAATGCTTTTGTGTGTATTGAAATACAGAGTAAGTGTTTGAAATCATTTTGAATTGTAACGCTCCAATACCCCTCAAGTAGATGCTTTTGCTGGTTAACTTGTGCGTTTCAAGGTTGCTTCACATCATTTTGAGAAAAAAAAAGGAGTAACATCGGCGTAAAGTCCAAGGTTAAACAAAAATTGATACGTAACACAGGTGTGTGGTTCTCACATGTGCGTAGATAACAACACTGTGAACTTAAGCTTAGACCCTTAGAGGTATTAGTTCACCCAATGTCATTCCAAACCTTTATGACTTTCGTTTTCTGCAGAAGACAAAAGAAGATATTTTGAAGAACGTCTGTAACCACACAACAATAACCCCCATTGACCTACTGTGGGGGCACAAACCACTAAGACATTTCTCAAAATGTATGTTTCACAGAAAAGGAGTCTACAAACTATCCCTTTAAGCAGCCCACACTAAACCAGAACATTTAATCTGATGATGTCATTCTTAGTCATAATCATACTTCTTCGTCTGATTTCCCAGAAGTGTGTTTTGCACCAGCCGGCAGGTTCCAGTCACCGCCATCAATCTCAGTTAGAAGACATCATTCATACTATATTAGTGCCCCTCTAGTTCACATTCTCATCATTTTCACACAATTATAGGACCACTAAATGGATGCAGTTTTTCCATATCAACCAAAAAAGCAATTGGCAATAATTTAAGGCCGAATTTAAAATAGTCCTGGGTGTGTCCGCAAAGCAGTGAGTGAGGGAACAGCCGGATGTCGCCACATGTTCTGTTTTTCCTGTTTCTTCATTGTGATGATGAAGTCTGTTTAGGTTAAATGCTTTTTTAAAATTAGTATGTAGCTTTCTAACTGATAGTTGAAGACGCTTCACCATGTAATGCTTGGCATCTTTGCAATGTAAACGTTTCACTGTTTTGGAAATGTCCTCTTTCTTTCCCATTTCATCAGCTCAGATGTGTGTCTCCTAGCTTTCATTAATGCTTCTGTTAGACTTTCATTTTAAACCCCGGTACCTGTTGACTGCACGGTTACATTGGCTTCTCGAGTGAGCTCCTATCAGCTCATTCAACCTGCTGCAGGAAACTCTCAGAGGTGTATCACACTTGAATACGCTTTTGAAAGCTTTCTGGCATTTCCTCACAAACATGGCAGCCTTCCACAGAGTGGCCATTTCAAAGAAAATGGTGAAATGTGGTTTCAATGTGTGCTGCCCCTCCACCTACAGTATGAGGCTTGGCTTTTTCTCACAACGCTGGCAGGCCGAGAGGAAAATCTGCATTTTGCTGCGTTCAGATGTTTGTACAAGCTTGTTTCAGTTGTTGACTCAATTGATCCTTTGATCAATTTTAGTTTAGTTTGACCTTTAGGTTATTTTAGCATGTCACTCTATGTTAGTCATGCTAGACATAGTGTGCGACTAGGTTTAGGTGATTGGAAATGTGTTTTAAATATATTATATCTTAGCTGTCCTTATAAACCTTGAATGTTTACTGTTTTTCAGAAATGGAGAAAACACTGTACTCTTTTTAAATGATTTAATACTGTGTTGTCAAAACATACCAAGTGACAAACATGAAGGGCGACTTCTAATATTAATGAATGGCAAAAAAAACTCAAAATGTGGAGATACAAGATTTAAGAAGTTGCAAAGCAGCTTTATGGTAAATATGTATTAGTACAGGCTGTAAGAACATAAATTGTGTAGAATATGAATTATGTGTATCACTCAAATATACGGATATGTATTGATAGAATGCATGTCCTTCTGAAACCTTGTATCTCCATATTTCCATATTTAAAAAATTTGCCATTAAATCCTCACCATATATGTCTGTCGCCTAGTTTTGCAAATACATAACCAATGAAAAGTATTATAAAGTGCTTGACGGCTTTGACAACACAGTATTTAGTCATAAAAAAATACATTGTTTATTCCATTGCATGAAAAAAAATAGCTGGTTCAATTTAATTACCTGTACCACCTAACCAAAAACGAGGTTTCGGACGGACGATGGAATACATGATATTTTTGCAAGTGACTCACAAATGAGGTTAGTCCCAAAATCGTAAAAGTAGTCTTTACGGATTGCATGAGAATGCTTTTCCTTGAAGCATTATATTGTCTGCTGTCTGCTCTCATGTTGACAGGCTAAGTCATATCAAAGCCCTCGCCTTTAATGTTCCTTCATTATGTAGCATAATTGTGTCTACTCTAATTATAGAGGTGATCTGGATAAGCCGTGGGAACGTTTTCTCATCTCCTTTAAGGCACTGCTGTTGTTTGTGGCCCTCAATGTATCTGCATATTATGCACTAAATCCCTATATTAATACGTAGGCAAACGTATGTATGTATTAGGCTGGTGGTGACTGTGTACCTGCTATTAATAAACTTGGACCAGCGTTTAATGTGCCGGAAAAAAGCTGGGCTACCAAAGATTAAAATGTAAAGGATATATATTGACAAAGATATAACCATCCAAACAGTTTGAACACCCTGTCCTGTTGCGTCACAACTTTTCCGTCTCGCAAGTATCTGTTTGTTCTTATATCTGACACGGATTTCCGTTCCACAAGTTTTATTAGGCCTGAGGTCACAGTGTGCTCTTGAGGCTGTGCCTTGAGTCAAAGAATTCCCATGGTAAATTTGTGTCAAATCTTGCTCATTTTGTGACATTTGATGGATGTTTGTTGTTTTTATTAGCATAATTAGTTCCTTTTGGAGTATAAGGGCATCTCGGTGTGTCAGCGGTTGAGATGGGTGTGTATGTGCATAACGCATGGAGTGTGTCGGCAGATTTGGGTCATTAGCTGAACCCTGGAGCAGAAGCTGTGTTTGTAGACACTTATAGCCTGACTAGCGACTTTTCACACTACGCAGTCAATTTTTAGCCACTTCACTGTAACTTCATCAACAATCCCAATTCAGCCGCTGGTAAAGCTCATCGCTCTGCCACCGAACTGACACAACGGTGAAAATTGGGATGAAATGCTGAGTTTTACTGGTGAAGAAAGAAAATAAAAATTGACAGTTTGACAACAATTATTTCCATGCTAGTTTCCCTGTCTGTGCTGTTAAGTGAAGTGTGTTAATGCTATGGGGATAATGGGCTCTTGGTCTGTTGTTTCCTCTTAATCTGCTACAATTTGCAACACCGGTGTGTCAGAAGAATTTCGTTCTGGCTCCATGTGATCTCACAGACGTTCCTTTTCGAATGTTCTGCCTTTCCGTCAATCACACGTGGAAATGTCGCTATATAACCAACCTAATGTCCTAAACTTGGCGATTTGCCTTCCATTTATCACTTGTATTTTTCCCCCCACAGTTTGTAGTGCTCTATATCTTTATAGCATCAGGATTGTACAAAGCTAATTATGGAAAGTGAATTTATAATGTAGAAAAACCTCAAGGGTTAGTCTCACAACTGCGCCAACATAATGAGTGAAAAAGTTAATGATAATGAATAACAGTTACTAATTTTACCAAGATGGTATTAATGATTTTAAATGATGGAGTTTTGTAACCTGATAACAGTTCATTTGAAATCTTTTCATCACTCCACTGTTTTGTTTGTACTTTGCTCCCCTGTGTGGTTTTTTTTTTCTAACTTTCCTGGGTTTTACCCCCAGGTTTTGTGTGTTTGCACGTGTATGAATCATTTTAGTTAATTCTAGTTAATTTAGTTAGTTTAGGCTTCAAGTGGCGAAAAGCATCCTCAGACCCGTTGTATACATTTTACTTCTTCGTCTTACCTGTCGTATAGCATTAATGTTTTCATCATTTGTAGCTTCGGCTGAATTTGTCTGAAAATACAGTAACGTTGTGATAGATCCGTCCTTGACTGATACTTGTACGTTTATAGCATATACAGCTGTGGAAAAAAAAAATCTTCTCATTGTGTCTGATAGGTATGTTTTTGGGTTAAGTGATATTTTTTGTTTCATTCTGTGAATTTATCACAATAATTATCCCAAATTTCAAACAAAAATATTGTTTCTATTTGCATTTATTTGCAGGAAATGGAAACAGAAGAAACAGAGCAAAATAACATATCCTATGTATTTTTTCAGACCTCAAAAACTGCAAAGAAAACAAGTTCATATGAACTTTTAAGCAATACAGCTATATTTGAACGTGTGTTTTGGACAAGTAAAAGAAAAAACCTCCAGCTTAAACTACAGCCAATAACAAAAATGTGACCCTGGACAACAAAAGCAGTCTTATGGGTACATTTTTCGAAATATAATATTTATACACAATTTGAAAGCTGAACAATTAAGCTTTCTATTGATGTATGGGTTGTTAGGATATGATCATATCTACCGGAGAAATGTTATCATGGTCCTTCACGCTAACAGGCAGAACATGGTTAACTGTTTTGTTGAAGTCAGAACTCAGTCTGTTTCTATTAGATGGTGATGTTGGGTTTCTTGTTCACTACTGCTGACTCTCACAGGTCTAGAACAGAGCTTAAGGTCGTTTTGCCCCCCGATTTAGCTCATTGATAAACAATAGTTGTTTCACATGGTTGACAGGACAACAGTGAGCGTCCGTGCCGCCTTGTTAATTGCTACAATAGTTTCCTTTCTAAAGTAGCATAACAACTGACTCTCCGACATGCTGCGTCTCTTTCTGTTTTTGTTCATCCTTCCCTTTCTTTTCTTCTCACATATTTTAGTTGTGGTCTCAACTGGTGGGTCACGGGTTTGTTCAGATGAGGTTGCAGAAAGTGAGGAAGAACAAGGCTATTTTTAAACAGTGTTTTATTTTTATACTGTCATGAAAACGATGATCAAAACTGTCCAAAAAAGAAAGATCACGAAAAACATTATTGGTTGCAATAAATCATAATTCAAGTATCTTTCATGTACAAAGGCTGTCAGTTGTCCTGAACCAGTTGAGCACCAGTCCTTTCAGTCATATTTCTAATAAATAAAGAGTATAAACTGTATATTTTCTGCACGAGAAGGCCGCTCTTTCTTTCACACCCAGAACTCAATCTTTGTGGCCTTCCCCGTCCTTTAATACCAAGAGGATTTCAGCTTGACGTATTTGTTTGAGATGAAAAATCGAATCTCCCCTCTAGTTATTGTCCCTGATTTTAACCTTGACGTTTACTCCATTTCAGTATGTGTTTTCCCACCAAAGATTTTACCTAAATTAGCGAGAAGTGTGTCTCTGGCCTGTTTTCTTCATTTGAAAGAAAGCACACTGCTGCCACCCTCAGGTTAAGAATGGTATTGCTGGGTTATGAATCAGCCCATACATCCAATAATATATCGAAATATTTTGTGCTTTGAATGAGTTTCTTTACCAGTGCACAACCTTTAAAGCTTTTGGGTTGGTTCTTTCGGGAACACGATTGCAACATTCTGTAAACTCAAGTGAATGACCTCCATATAAGAGAAATAGATAAGATAAAAGTTATCGTTCATAACGCTATTCTCAACCTCCTAGCTGAGATTAAAAAAACTAATCCTATTTGCTTTTTTATTATTTGTTTGTTCTTCAAACAAGCTCACGAGCAGAATTGCTTCTTTACTCCAAATGAAAACGGGACTGTATAAGATGTTTGCTCTTATTGAAAGGAGTGTCTGTTTAATCTGAGATTATATCTTTTGAAAGATAGATATAAGGCTGTTAGACAGGTTGTGTTGGTTGAGCAGCGCTCTTATTCCTCGAAGGGGGATTATCCCACTTGCAAGTCTCTCTATTCCTGAGCTTTGGAGATTTCATTCCCTCTTACAGCAAGATGAAACCTTCGACTTCTGGATTTTCGAGTTAAAAATATAGAAGTCATCCAAACCGCTCATTTAACATACTTGTATGTGTCTCACGCTGTGATAACGATGTAAACGTCTCCATTTATAGCTCTGTTTGCTCCATCGTGAGAAGAGGTGTGAACATTCCATCCTGTATCATTTTATAAGGGGCTCCCGAAAAACACCCACCCGCCCCCGCCTGGACCTAATTTTCAGAGCTTTTTGTGTTTGTCACACATTATAATTCTATTTTCAACGGAGACAAGGACTGTTTGTCTCGTCAAGGTCAATTATCACTGTTGACCTTCTCCTCCGACCGCTGCTTCAAGAAAAACGCTCGGCTTTGGAAAATGAATGAGAGTCATTTCTGAAGCTGACGGCTTGCTCGGGCCCGGAGCCGTGTTTCTGCTCTGTGCTCAGATGGTGATGGTAAATTCCACGTCCTTTGGGGATTTTTATAGGCCATTTTGTACCTTGCTCGGTGCCTGGAGCAGCCGGTTTTACCTCACACCCCTTCATCCACTCCCTAGTTTTCACATGCGTGCTTATTTCACACTCACTGACCATAAGACAACTTGTAATGAGAATCGTCCCGATACTCCTTCTTAATGCACATAGTTTTACGCATAATTTATGACGTTGCCCTTGCCTATTAGAATGGCATCATCTGAAGCACAGCGTGTTTATGATTATTTTGGTGTATGTCAAAATGTGTGTTACTGTTGTTTTTAGTTATTGTATTGTAAAGCACATTGGTCAACTCTGGTTGTAGTAAATAGTGCTATATAAATAAATTGCCATTGCCATTGCCATTGCCAAACAAGTAATTTGTAATTTGACTAGCGTTTGTTAACGTGCACAAAATAAACGGATATCTATCAAAAATCTGAAACCTGTTTTCACTTGTTCACATGCATAGTCATAAACCAGCTACGCAGAAAACCGCGTTTACATGGAAGTTCGAGACTTGCCGGGTTTCTCGCGTGCAGTGACGTCATCGTCGATAGTCGGTTTAGTCATTAAAAATGCAGCGGGAGTACGGTCAGAAGCTGTATTTTTATATCTCTTCTCATTTAGAAAGTACCTGCATATGCAACAATAGTTCTTTTTACATCATGCATGACAAGAGCGGATTTTATACGTTATTTTACTATTACTTCCGTTTGGGACTTTCACTACTACACGGTCAGACATGCGCACATAAACAACTGAGAGAAAACGGGTAAAGGCCTTTAACATGCAGCACGAAATCGGAGTAATGGGCAAAAAACAACCTTTGCCGGTGGTTTTTGCTTAAGCCGTTTATGACATTTCCCAGATAAAAGAAAGACGTGACCTTACATACAGTATATCAGCTTATTTAGCATAGTCGGCGTAAAACTGTGCAAGTAAACACGCTCAATGAGATTTAAAGACTACTGCAGTGAAGCTTGTTAATAGTTAATTTGGCCATTTTGCAGTTAACTTATTGTTCCTGTAATAATTGTAAATAAATCTAAATGATATACTATAGTGTTCTTATAGCTTAACATAATAAATATACTGTTCAGTTTGACTTCCACCGTCGACACCCTCCATTTAATCTGTTTCACATATCTTGTTGATCCCGTTCCTTGCTAAACACAGATGGTCTTGTTTTTAATCATCACTTAGATCAAAACCTTGTCAGGATGCAGTTAGAAGTCTAATTATTATAGCCCTGCTTTCTGCGGCTGGCCTGTAAATCCAGATGACGTGCTGAATGTCCTGATGTTTTCATCAGTGCTGTATTTAATTCACAACGTTAGGATTCCGTCCATGCATCCCATCAGCCTCGCGTCTGGACGGGGAAGGCAGTTCCTCTCGCCGTCGAAGTGGAATAGAGGGCATCGGCTGTCAGCCGCATCAGACATCTGATTGAGCTTTCAATCGGGTCCTGTGCTCATAACAATGCTGCCTGTTGACCTTCAGCTAATCAGCGCAGACCTCAGACTTTGATTTTGTGCGTGCTGCTGTCAGCTCAAATCATGAGATGTGTATTTGTGCTGTGTGAACGGTGAAGGGAAAGCTGACAGACTGCTCCGAAGCAAAGATTTTTGTGATGTATGTTCTTTTATGTCTTGTAAATTGTTTTATTCCAAACAAATTTTGGTTTATTTAAACATTTGTGGATTAACCCAGGTGAACATTTGGGGTAAATACTACGGCTGTCAAACGATTAATCGCAATCAATCGCAACCAGAAGAAAGTTTGTGTCTACATATGTGTTGTGCACATTCATTTTGTATTTATAAAAACAGACACATAAATGTATATCTGTTCAGTAAAAAATTTTTGGGTGAATTATTGATATTTACCCATAATTTAAAAGACACATAAATGTTTATAATTTTGTATATTTTAAATATATGCGTGTGTGTGTATGTGTTTATAAACACAAAGGTAATATGCACAGTGCACGGACGTATATAATGTAAACACAAACGTTTATTCTGGATGCGATTAATCGTTTGACAGCCCTAGTAAACACATAAAAAATATGCCTAGTTCTTAGCGTTACAGCATAGCGTAAAAGGTCCAGCGTGTTGAATTTAGCGCCATCTAGCGGTAGGGTTGCAAATTGCAACCAACCGCTCACTCCAGCGCTCCCCCCTCCCCTTTTGAAGCACTACGGTGGCTGACACAGAACTAAGATGGCACGCTGTCACTTCTTTTCGAAGCGGATAACGTTTTTACGAAACAAAGGGCTAATGGAGAAACAACATGGCAAATTCCATGTATGGGGACACGTGGTGTATGTAGATAAAATTATATCATTCTAAGGTAATAAAACAATAACGCTTCATTATGTAAGGTGTTTATACACCTCTGAAGACGTAGTATGTGCATTATATTGCATTTCTGTCAATAGATCCTTCAAAAATTGGACCTTTAAATAGTTTTAGTGAGGTTTATTAATGTGTGTGAACTGCAAAAAATGACTTTCTTACTTCGTTTGTTTGTCTTGTTTTCCAGCACAAATGTGTACAGATTTGTGAATCAAGATGCATTCTCTTGATGAGCCATCTTGATTCAAGAATTTTTTGACATTTGTTGTTGAAAACAATACAAAAATACTAAGCCAGAAAATCATCTTTTGCATTGTATATTTCTTATCTTCTTAATATCCTGAGCAGCAAACATAAAACATTCTCATACTTGTGCATTTACCTTCAATAAACTCAGTTTAAATGTTTCTTTGGATCACACACAAAGCAGCACTGTGGAGTCCATTTTGGCTGAATCCCACAGGTTTTTCCCTCAGAATTATAAGTGGTGTTATTCATCGCCAGGATAGAGTTGTTTGTGTTCTCCTGCACAGGTTCCCTCTGGAAATATAAAAAATCTTTAAAAAAATCAATCGTTGCGTTTGACTTGAAAAGAAAACAGTTTCTTAAGCGACTCTTCACAATGTCGTCACCTGTTTTGTTAATGCTTAATCCTTAACCACCTGCAATAACGTTGTTCGTGACTTGTTTTCTTTTCTATTTCTAGCCCACCAAAGATGCCTGTGGTGGTCTCAGGAGTTGTCACTAAGGTGGGTTCATTGACTAGCTCATGATGTCACAGGCCATATGTCAGTTATGTTAAGAATGTTTTATTCTTACTAGATGCTCGCGTGAAAAACGTACTTTGTTGAACTTCACCTCCCTATTATGTCCACACGTTTGTGCGACTCTGAAGCAACATTGCACATCGAACTCTTTGAGTTCTTATAGACTCACTCCGCCGGTGTAGCAGATGTCCTATTAACCTTTCTACAGACTTCATCCATCCTGAGGCAGCCGCTGCTGTCTCATGCAATCTACTCATTGCCAAATTCATCTTAAACTTGCTCACGTGCCAAATGAACAGAGCCGGCTGTTGGGAAACCATGACCGAGGGACAGTTTGCACAGATAAATGCTATATTTGTCTTGCATTACTTATTGAGATTACATCAACGGTCTGATATGACCGAGACTTTGTAGTGGGTTTATGAAGGATTTAACAGCTTGTCACATAGAGCCCAGTCTGCCTCTTCCCAGCCCGGACTGACCCTAATCCGCTGTGCCGCCAAGTGATTGGTCGAGTCTGAGAATTTTAATATGCTGTTTTGATAAAGGCTGTGACATAACGCATCAATCCGTGCGTGTTTCCAAGGGTAAGCAAGCTGTGATATGAGGCAGAGGTGGCTGTTTTCTGAGATTCGGTACTCGTACAAATGTTAGATGTGCTGGAGAATGCTGTGTCATGCCATAGTGCTTTTAAAGTGACCGCACATGTAGACTTCGTTTTTTATTGTGTGGTAATGGCATATTTTACTTCTAAAGTGCTCTGTATTTTTTGTAATAGTTGAGCATTTATCTCTTTATGTTATATAAGCTGTGTTACTTTGTGAACGGAATTAAAATAGAAAAAATGGGTTTGCCTACCCTATAATCAATTTCAAAAGCTGGCTATAAATCAGCCATTTTGCATCAGTGGTTTCTTTCACTGCGCTGCAAAAATTGACTTTTACTTAGTATTTTTGTCTCATTTCAGTCAAAACATTCTTGTAACAAAATCTGCCAATGGGCTAAGAAAAATAATCTTGAATTTAGTGACTAAGAAAAAGGTAAACCCTTAATTCAAGACTAATTTTCTTACCCCATTGGTAGATTTTCTTTCTTGTTTTAAGCACAAATTCACAGAAATGTCATAGTTTTTTGTCTTAAGACGTGACTTTTTTTTCTTTTTGGATGTTTTTAGGTAAAAACAAGACAAAAATACTTAGTAAGAAAGTCATGAATTTTCAGAAATGATGAAAAACATTTTTTACACGTCATCGTTCTGGTCTAATGTATTTTGACGTGTGGAATGAAGTGAGGGCATGGAAACATCTTTTTCATTTAATGGAGAATTAATTTAATAGGTCATTGATGGTCACCGTCAGAGATTCAAAGCACACAATCATCAACCATGTGTCACATTTTTGTAAGCGCAAACAATAATAAGCATTTTTGCTGTGTGTTGTTCTTTTCAGGGGGATAAAGACTTCACCCCCGCTGCTGCTCAGGTGGCCCATCAAAAACCTGTTCCTGCGGTGCAAAAGCTTCCTACAACCCATCACTTCAACCAGCACATCCATCAACCCCGCAAGTGAGCCTGCACCCCGTGCCAGACCTTCGCCGGCACTGCACAGGGCCAAGTCCGCACCACCCCAAACACCCGCTCAGGTTGCCCCGGGATCTCTTGCCGCCAAGCATTCCATATCCCCCCGCCCCACAAATCTGTGCCTGCAAGTGTTGTTCTTCACCAGTATCATATGAAGCGTTCCTTTTTTGCCCTTTTCTGTCTTGTAGATCATTGCAACACTCAATTTGAAAGGCTCCTCTGCAGATCACTAATTCAGAACGTGTTTAATCAATGAGTCTATTTCATGAGGGAAGCGTGGAGCTGAATTTTATTGTAATTTTGTTTTACATAGTTCCTGAGAGATGTAAATTGTATAAATCTTTTTTTTTTTTTTTGAAGATGGTGAATGTTGTATATTAGGCATTAGGGAATAGGTCTGGCTATCTGAATAAAAAGTTAATATAAAACAAACGTCTGCTGTTTTGTTGTTCTACAAAAATATTCGCACGAAAATAAAAATGTAATTTTAACAAAGAATGTTGGGAATGGAACAACAGCTTTATCTATTGACTTGTATCGTGTGGACGCAAAACCAATGCAGGTGAATGGGTCCTGCCGTTGTTTGGTTACCAACATTCTTCAAAATAGAAAGAAAAAAAGTCGTACAGGGTTGAAATGACATCATCTACTATCAATTTAGCAACAAATACTAAATCATAAACTCCCATTCCCATATTTTAAATCAGTGGCTGTAGTTTTAAATGATAGTTTACCCAAAAATGATTTTTTTGGCGTCATTTACTCACTCATTTCAAACATTTATGACTTCCGCAGAACACAAAAAAAGGTATTTCAAAGAAAGTTTGTAACCGTACAGCACTGGACCCCGTTCACTTCGACTGTATGCAAACAAAATAAAAATGCAACTGAATGAGGTCTAGTTAACAACAGTTTTCCAAATATCTTCTTTTGTGTTCTGCGGAAGAAAGAAAGCAAGTCGTGCAGGTTTGAAATGACAAGATGGTGAGTATTTAATGACAAACATTTTATCACTTTAATAGTATTTTAATATTCAATTTTTCAATATATTACATTTTTTACTAATATATCAAAAAAGATCCTTTCATATTTAATTATACAAAATAATTTTCATATTTTCTTCATGGTTGACTATATTAGACGCCTAATACAGCTTTGAGCAACCGCACATTAAGCAACTCCTTGTCTTTCATCGTATCTTCTCTTCTTATTTTTTCAACCCTCTGTTCAGTTGATTGTGATTAACCTGTTTCCACTTATTTGTTGATAAGAGCCAGCAGCTGCTACAGGCACGGGTCGGTCCCACAACACATTAGGGGTCCCAAAGTGGCAAGTTTTCTGCAGTCTCCGGCCATACATACAGTTAACGTGCCAGCTGGCCAAACCTGATGTTCACTTATAGAAAAGGAGAACCTCAGATCTTTGAATGACTGTTTTGAAATGGCGTTTTTTAGGTCAAGTTTGTTTTTCCGCAAAGTGGAAAGTATGAGGACCGGCGTTAGTTCAGAGTGACCCTAACACTGGAGTCGATCTGACATTCAACCCTTTTCAGTTAATTTGCTTTTGGTAGGCTATCAACATTGGGCATTTCTCCCAGATCAGTGCTCCAGTTCTCCAGCAGAGGGCGTGTCAGTGACCTTAAAACAGCTTTGTGTTGTCCTAAGAGAAATGCTGACATTACAAAACCTGTAAATCCCATCTGATACAACATAACCAGTGACCTCAATATTACTAATAGTTAAAGGCGGCCCGTCCTTTATATCTGCAGTTACCAAAAGAAATAACAATGTTCAACAAATCACACAATATTATAAAGCAGGATTTATTCCAAAAGTACAATTTGTTGCTCATCACCTTTGGTTGAACACTTGTTACAAATCAATAGCAGTGTAAACAGAGAGTATTCTTTTACGGTAACAGGGCAACCTGACATTTGTCCAGCAATGGTCTTGACATCTATATGTACCCATAGTGTATCTTTTGTGTAATCTGTGTGTTGGCCAAAGAGGCACAGCGGTGCTGTTGAGAATATGATGATATTTGTGTATTTCTTTTATTAAAAGTATTTTAGTTTACCTGCAGAAAAAAGTTATTTTATTACCTGAGATTTGCTGAGATGTTTAAAACATTTGATTTCACATTGCCGTCATCACCTATGCATAACTAACCAGACTTTTATGGAGTAAAATCTCTTACTTGAAAATAATTTGCCCTGTTTTTGGAGAATTAAGGTGCATTGATATATAAAACAGTCGGTTGCCATTTTCAGACATACAGTGTGAAAAACCTTTAGAATTTGATAACAGTCCCAGCCGTCCTTCTTAACTTAAAGGTTTAGTGTTTAACCTATATAATAATAATTTAAAACATATATATCAGGCTGAATTAGTATTTCTCTTTCATTATTCAGTCAACATTTCACAATGAGGTTGTATTCGTAGCATTAGTAAATGTATTAGCTAATAACAATGTGCAAAATAGTTTTTCTGCATTTCTTAAAGGGACAGTTCACCATAAACAAACATGCTGACACAATTTACTCACCCTTGGGTTGTTCCAAATCTGTATCTACTTCTGATGAACACAGAGAAAGATATTTAGAAGAATGCTTGTAACCGAACAGTTCTTGGCCTCCGTTGACTACCATAGTAGAAAAATTTCAATAGTTGTCGAAAGTGCCCTAACTTCCTATACATTCTTCAAAATATCTTCTTTTGTGTTCAACAGAACAAAGAAATGTATAGAGTAATATTCCTACTATGGTAGTCAATGTGGCCAAGAAAATTTTGGTACAAGCATTCTTCTAAATATCTTTCTCTGTGCTCATCAGAACAAAGAAATGTATACAGATACGGAACTGAGGGTGAGCAAATGAAGACAGAATTAAAATTTTGGGTGAACTGTCCCTTTAATCTTTCTCAGTGTTAGTAATGCCAAAACTATATAGTAGAAGTGTTCTTCATTGATGACTCATTCTTATCTAATGAATTAACTAACGTTAACCAATACAACCTTATAGTGTGTTCTGTTCTCCCACTGGACGCTGAAATGTACACCCATGGATCATGTGCAAACCGGGTATCTCCCGAAACATCCATATTCACAAAGTTTGGGAAAAAGAGCTTAAAAGCGAGGTTCCATGTGTTGAAATTGTAAATAAGTTCATGGTGCCGTTTCAACAACCCAGATTGTAGTAAGATGTAAACAAACAAAATTCGTTTATCTGATAGCTTTGTGGTTGGCTCAGGCTGCCTTACTGATGTGTAGTTCTTTATACAGGGTTTAAAAATTTTAACACGGTAGTTTACCCCATTTTAAAGCATAATCTTTCAACATTAAAAAAACAATAAATAAGAAAATATATTTGCATCCAACATCCAAAGAGCATTTCAAGTATAAGCAGACATTAAAAGTCACAGTTATTTCCTTTTTCCTGTAGAGGGTTGGCGCTTTGTTGCCGCTTCCAGTCGTCTCCTCTCGGCTTCCTCAGCTTTCTTCCGCTCTTCTTTCAATTCTTTATATCTCCACTTAGGTATCTGAAGGAACTGTCCCTCTTTACAGCTGCTCTTCCGGCGCACTTTCTCTGGCAAGTAGGTGGGAGTTGGTGCTTTGGTAATTCTAACCTTCGGGACCACCGGACCTGGTCTCACGCTGCTCCTCCTGAGCAGGTGTAGGGGGAGCAGACTCCCTCTCCGGAGGGCTAGAGAGGAAGCGGTGTTGTCTGTACGGGAATGGGTCTGCAGACTTGAACGCCTGTCTTTGGGTTTAGGTATCAGCATGACCTGTGAATTCTGGAAAAGTCTTTTGTAGTTCTCGAGGCGCTCTGGGCCGAGACCTTTCAGTTCCTTCACTCGTTGCTTTCTTAACATCTCCGGAACAGAGTATTGCCGTTTTCCCACGCATGGCGGGCTACCAGGACACACCGTTCGGCATGCAGTCGCGATGAACGGGCTCCCCAGTGATGTTGTCATGCGCACCATGTGGTCTAGCACCCCGTCCTCCGAAGCTTCAGTGACGTTACTGATGTCAAAAAAGTTTCGGAAGCTCTCTGATATCTTCTGGATGCAGCCTTTAGGTGCTTGAGCTTTGGCCACGAGAGCGGACAGAAGAGGCCACTCGGGTCGATATAGGTCAGAGAACTGCTCGGGACACGGCTGCCGCATCAGTCGGGTTATGGAGAAGGCCGTCTCAAAGCGGCTCGTGAAGAACGCCCACTCGTATGCTGTGAACTTCCTTCCATTGTCTCTGGCCTCCAGATCCGCTCCTGGTGAAGAGACATCATTTTTAAACATTTTATTCCGTTTGTTCTTAGATGTTATCCCATAGTTTCTTCACTAAAAATCTTCACAATTACATTTACATTAAAGTCCCCCTTTGGTGTCACTCTAGTTTTGAATGCTGTTTATATGCCTGTGTCATGTTTTTAATGTGCTTTTAGAAAAACTACGTGCAAGTTCATCATTTAAACCTTTTTCTATAAAACTGCAGTTTGCCGAAGACTGTTTAAAAATGCAGTTTACCTCCGTTTACGACATCTTAACCAAGTAACCAATCACGTTAACAGATTTGAGCCTTAGATAGGCTAAGGATGCCACATAAACTCCGCACTGAAACGATCTCTGCTGTTTCAGTTCTGCTTCTGCAACACGAGCACGTGCACTCCATTGAGAGAGAGAGTTCTGCCAATGGAAGTCCAAAACTCTGGAGCGTCACTTGATTCATGGAGCCTTCAGATATTTCCAGGAAGTATGTTTTCTCTTTAAATGCCTTATTTCTTTCAATTTTTAATTCATTAAATGGCTTTCGTCTGTTAAGTCGCAGCTCCATGTGTAAATAGTAACTTCCATGAATTATTGAGAGCCTCCATGAACCGCCATTGTTGTGAAAAAACTGTTCCATTGGAGTCGACGGAGTTGACGTGACTCTCTCTCTCAATGGCTCTACTATAATCTATGTTGTGAGCTCACCCGATTGGAGGAGGCGAGGCCTAATTTGCATATTCATGAATCAGTGTATACTTGATGAAACAAGGGGACATAATGTCACTTTAAATATTAGCAGGAAATCACTTTTACATATGCTCTTTTAATGCTTTAAGATGAATGCAGTGGGACTTCTAAATGGCCACATTAAAATCATTATAAAGACTCACATATGTACAGTTATAACTAAACACTTTGTGTCATTACATTTTTTTGGATCTAGAAAAAAAGAAACACACACTGGCTGAGAATAACATGACGGGTTTTCATTTTGTACGAGCTCTTCTTAAAAGCACCTGGGCAATTCCGTGAAAATGTCAACAAAGTTTTTACCAGCGGTTTTTACAATGCTAACAGCACAGATTTTAACTTTTTTATTGGTTGAAATACCCATGTGAGATCTCTCTTCCTATTTGTAAAGCATTTGTTTTATTTTTAGTGCATGATTTTTCATAGTCAGATAAAGTGCCATTTTCAGGATTGTCACATCCATACACTACAATTCCTCATAAATGGACACATGAAATTGAATATAAAGTAACTATTTGATGTTCTATAAAGAGGCATCCCTTCTCCATTCATTGGGTATTATTGCTGCAGGATTGTGCATTTTATTTCACAGAACTCCTACAAAGTTTGTCGTCTCCCAAAAAAACACGACTTTTTCGATGTTTAGACTCTATCAAAAAGAGTTCAGTAAAATATAAACAGATGGTTCAATATTTTTTGCATTTTTATTTCACGTCCATAACACTGGAATTGCCCTGCAACGGTGTGATTATCTTTGCATGTTGTCTAGCTGTCTGCAGCTAAGACTGGCTCAATGAGTCTATATATCGTAGCATTCAGACAAGTACGTGTCTGGTACAGAGTGACTTGAGTACCTGCCAACATCAGGGCTTTGACACATTCCACTCGACCCTGCATTGCAGCTTTCATCAGAGCGCTGAAGCCGTGGCAGTTCCTTTTCTCAATATCAAGCCCGGGAAAGTAGTTGAGTAAGTAGTTTGAGATTGTGATGTGACCTAGAATCGTTCAGGCAAAGATGGACATGCAACTGTTTAACATCAAGCTTCCTAGGGCAGTTCCATATTAGTTTTAAACACATTTTGATGAATTTCAGGTCTACTCTATTCACACTTTCAATTATTTATGTTTCCAATGTAACTTGCTGCCTTTGTATTAATAAAAGTGCTTTTGTAATATTAGCTCATAAGAATTGTATTGTTGCCCTGAGAATCAGATTTTAAGATGCACTTTGTCTAAATCTATTTACAGATTTTGCCATCCTGAATTGATTGAGTTAAATGACTTCTCATCAGGTCTAATGGACTATTGTTTTCTGATGTCGAATCATCTTTTCTGGCTTTGGATTGGATTGACGCTGTTTGTCTTCTGGGTAGTAAGGTAAGAAAGCAATGGTGCTTACCTGCCTGAGCTGCAGTGATGAGGGCTGTATTGCCCTCGTTGTCCTGCCAGTTGACATCTAGGTAAGGACACCGGGAAAGAGCTATCACTACATCCACATAACCTTGGTAACATGCCACTATTAGTCCATTCTGCAGAGTCAACACAGACACAGGGTTACTGTCAAAAATGTTCCACTCAGGCCAAGAAGAATTTCGTGTGGATGTGTAAGTTAGTGACGGTGAGAAAAACAGGATCTGTTACTGAAAAGAGCAAATAATCCAGGATATCTGATCATCTGGAAATATCTTGGGCTGTAAATCAACGACCATTTTGACACACATTTAAACAGTAAACCCCACCAAAATCTGGACAAGGACAAAATCTGGACAGGGATTTAAAAGTTGAGAAATCTATCCAAGGTCAAGGCTTGCGAATGTGGTTTGTTTTGATTTGAAATGCAGTCTGTTTTTAAATGTTTCCTCGAACTACGTGTCTTCACTGTTTAAAAGTATAATGTGCTAGATAATTTATCATTGCGATCAAGTAATGTTTCTTTATTATATTTTAAGTTATTTATAACTATAGAGAAAACCTTTGTGGCTTTCCATTAATGAAACCGCAAGATGAAGAGCTACGCACTTTAGCTATACTATTCGTCCCAATGAGTGAGTCAATCAGATAAACACTATCGCTGTATGAAGTTACTGATACTATAAACACAGTATGAATTTCAGATTTTAAAATAATGTGCATGTAAGATGTTATGTCATTTAAACAGAGACATATTGTTTAGTTTGCACTATGTATTATGATTCATATATGACCAATAGGTTAACAGCGCATTTCAATGCATGATTACCATTTATCCAAAGCGACTTACATTGAGTTCAATATATGCTGAAATGTTGAAACCTATTAATCTGGCTTGTATAATAAATACACACCACTTGCATAAATGAAAATGTAAAAAAATCAGATTTGTTTAGTCCAAAACATTCACCTTGGTTTTGATCTAAATTTATATTAGTGCTACTCTGAGCGTGTGAATTATGAATTGCCGGGTGGCACTAATCTGACCCTGAAAAGATGCCGAATTGCAATTAAAGTGCGGCACCTCATGACAAATCAGATCAAGCTCATTTCACTATTGTTTTTTTTCTCTGCTAAGGCCTTTTACCTGTCTGCTGCTCTCCACAGTCAGTGTGCTTTATTTAAGTGTGAACAGTAGCGGTGTGGAACGGCGTGTCAGCGGCCTCTCATCGCTTTGACGAACAGCTGGAGGCAGATGACTAAAACAAACTCTGGACACGCTCCATTCACACAGTTATGACAATATGAGAGAGACACTTCCTGTCGCAACAGGTCTTCTGATTAGTTCATGCGCATTTTATGACGAAACGTACATATGTAAACTAGTCACGAGACACGCAAGAACCAATGAGATTCTATATTATCTGTCATATTTAACTTCAATTTGCATGTTTACAAGTGTAAGATGTACTAAAGATTCTCTTCAGACGTCTGGAGTCATGCTGATGAATTTAATTATAGATGGATGTGCTTTTTTGAGCTTCAACATGACTGCTTATAAATCTAAAATGTTTGTTTGTGTTCATCGTAATCATTCGGATTGAATACATTTGGGTAAGCCATACCTTTAAGATTCCACATGATTATTATTATTATTATTATTTGGTAAAATCTAAAATAGGTTTAAATTATCAATCTGACTAAACTGGGTTAAATCCTTTTAGGGGTCAAACCAGGTAATCTTAGAACAATCATTTTGCTTTTTGTGCACTATGCATGTTGTTGTCATAAAGACTCTTTCATTGTAAACTAAATGTAAGATTCAGTAGAGAAACTTTTTTACGTTTTTGGCACCTGTTTATCAGATATGCCATTGTTGTTCTGATATAAATGAAGACACTCGCTGCGGTAATCTCTGGCCAGCTTGGTTCTTTAAATAGAAAGGATTAGCCTTGTGATCCATTAACTGAAAGAAGAGCAACAGGATTTGTTTTCTAGTTCAGCCTTGAAGAGCGAAAAAGCCTCCGTGATACTTCTAATAAAAGACCTGGACTGCTTACCATGCATATCGCTACTGTACTATATTAAGCACTAATAAGCAAAACATTGCCTTAAGCACAAACAGGTTTCAATAATAAAAGCTGTCTAGCATCTCAAACTAGTCATTACCACAAATTACTTTCGGATGAGGAGTAGACGAGGTTTATATACAGGATGACACTCTGGACAAACCCGGAGCTGACCTAAAAGATATGACCGGAGCAAACAGGCCTGGATTTGCTAATATCATATCGGTCCGGCTGTGAATTATCAGAGCGCCAGAAAATAGGTCATTGGGTAACGTCCATCCACAGATGTTCCATCAATGACATGATATAACATCAACGCCGAGCGCAAACTGATCTCGACACATTCATCAAGCGGAAAACTCTAAACCGCCACAGCGGTGTATGAATGAAAAGCACCGGATCTGTCAGAGACTTGTCAGTTCTGCCTGAATTGTCTTCCCTGCTAGGTTGGTCATATCGAGTCCTGCAAATTAAAGGAATTATTAACTGCATAAATTCCCTCTTATTCATATAAATAGAAATATATTACTATATCAACATTAGTTAGTTGCCTGATTAACAGGTTGTTAGATGTCATGAACATGTACTGTATGCAATGGGAAATGCAGATGGCCTCTCTCCATTTCTCTTTTTTTGAGAACACAGATGTTGCGTTTCCTGTAGTATTCTCACTCAAAACTCAGAGACCCTTTTAACACACTTTATTCGACGTTAGTAACACCTAACTAAGCTTCAACATCTTTTGCCGTGTCATCGGCCCAGGAAGGGGCGTAATGCACATTGACTCATGTGCTAATGACCGCATGTAAAGCATTACAGGACGCAGAGATGGTCTCAGATGAACAGAGCACATGTTGAAACAATTATGGGGAAATCCTGTGCCTGTTGCCCCGGACTGTCCAGTAGAAAAGAGTGATGGGTGGAAAGATAAGAGATGGGCGTTTGTGAATAGAAGTGGAGACACCTCAAAGACATTCCACAGCACTGATGCCACAGTCGCTGTTCTAATGTCTGGTATCAGTTATTAAGATCATTTGGCCATGATATTATATCTTTATTAACTTCAGCAAGATATAGATTTTAGGGTCTCTGAGTTTTAATACATCAAGTCATATTTTTTCTCTCGAGCTATTGAGCTTTGGGAGGTGAAGATATAAGCTGTTTGTGCATTGCATGCATGCACTTCAACATCTGTTTTACATCTAACATCTGTACAGTAATTAACCCAGAACACATGCTTTAGAGGTCACAGCAATCTGCCCGAATCAGACTTGAAACATAATGTTTAGTGTTTATTAACTTGATCGTATAACTGGGTTGCTAAAGTTTGCGCTCAAATCCAACTGTCGGTGTAACTTAAATGTATTTGTTTTGGCAGTGTGAATTAAACCTCTTTAAACTTGTTGTTACTGCATGCCACATCTACGCCGGGTAACAATGGAGTACTTGTATTGGGTATCTGGAGCATTATAAAAATGCATGCTTAAGATTTGGCATATGGTTTGTGTTAATCAAGTGTGATTATGTGTTACTTGTTGTGAAGGAAAAATTATTCTATCCCATCCAGTCAGGACAACTAAAGTAAGTCACGTGGTGAAGTCAAAACATTCATCTATAATTTAAGCCTTATTTCAGGACGAGACAACAATGCTGTTAATCCAAGAACTGTGAGGGATTTTCGAAAACGTACTTTTTGCAGACGAGATGCAGAAACGACACAACTTATTTTTAATAACCGATGCATGTGATGGATATGGACACTGAATTATATTACTGATCTCATAACGTTGTCTGAGTTTGACTTATCTCCTATTAAAACCTTGTTTGTAATGGTTTCCATTGTGAACCATCAGGTGTTTACCATGAAACATCGTTTTGTTTTCCAAAATTATTTTATAGAGTACATTCTGGACCTTTTCTACTTGGATTTAAAGGGATAGTTTGTTCAACAATGAATATTCTCTCATCGTTTACTCAAGTTTTTACAAACCTATATCAATTTCTTGGATCGGTTGTGCACAAAGAAAGATATTTGGAAGAATGTTAGCGACTGAGATTTTCTGCACATCATTGACTACCACAGTAAGACTTATAGACATTTTTGGATTCGTTCAAAACAGAATAAGATATTTTGAGGAATAGTGGAAAGCCAAAAGTTCTTGGGCACCATTGACCACCATTTATTTTTTCAACTATGGTACTCAACGATGCCCCAGAAAAACATTCTTCCAAATATCTTTCTTTGTAATCAACAGAACAAAGAAACGTATACAGGCTTGAAACAACTTATTCATGACAGATTTTGATCTATCCCTTTAATGAAGTTCTATTGGTTCCCATCCCACCAACAGAGCCCCAACACTTCACCAGAGACCATAGTTCACATTAAAACCAATAAAGTTGCCATTATAACAATTACATCCATTGTGCTTTCTGTGACTGATATTTCACGTGCAGTGGTTTTCTGTATTACCCATTGATGGTTTGCTACTCTACTCACTCTCTTGTTTTTGTCCGTCTCCTGAACCTCCTCTTCTGTAACGCCTTGTCGTATCATAAGTTTGACTGTAAACGCGTTGTTTTTGAAACACGCCTGGTAAAACGACAGCGGTGGCGGAGTCTCCGGTGAAGATGATCTTGATGAGTCACCGTCCGGGGGATAAAACGAGTCATCCGAGGCGATGCTCCTGGTGTCCGGCAGGTCAGAGAAATCATCCAACTCTTCGAAATCCTCATCGTCGTATTCGTCCCCCGCGCACGAGCCGAGATACAAATCATCGTCATTATCATCTCGATCAGGTGGTTCCTCCACGATGGTCGGGAAGATCTGAGCGGGTTTGTCGACACTTGTATTCTGTTTGACCGGCTTAACTTTTCTAGGAGACGAGCCTCCACCATCCCTGCTGTCTGTTATCAGAACCATTTAACTCCTGGAGAATGAAAAACTCAAATCCTGCGGATCGAACTCCTCCCGGTCGCTTTGGGCTGCATTGAGATATATTGGAGTCATCAATGCCAAAATAGATACGGAATGTTACGGTTCAATCGCAAAAGCGTGGTTGGGATGTGTCTGCGACGTCATTGCCTCACTTCTTGTCCAAGTCGTGAATACATTAATTTGATGAACTCGAGGATTTGCTTCGTTGCTCCGTTTGCGGATCCCATTGTAGCAACTCCCTGCGACTCTCAAAAACCCCCAAGAATAATTATTTGTAGTTCGAGAAACATTTCCGACTGTCGCAACTTCTTTGCGGGAAAAGTTTCGGTTACTGTCACGTTCCCAGCAAACAGCGGCGAGAGAAGAGCAGGACAATCCCAAAAGATAAGAGGAATAGACGCGTGCGCTGCATTATTCTGCCCCTATAATCCGATTAGGGTCTCTCTCTCTCTCTCTCTCTCTCTCTCTCTCTCTCTCTCTCTCTCCCCCCGCCTCTCAACCTTTTCTAACCCCCAAATCATTTTGGATATAGTTCGTGGTTTTTGTGGGCTGTTCTCCGACCGTGTTTCATTTGCAACACAATTCTTCTTGAGGTTATTTCTGGGAATCAAGTTTTGTTTGTTATAAGGTTTCTTCCCCTTAAAGTGACTTTTACAGCGTTGGGGATGTCCCTGATGACTGATGTGTGAAGATGTTTATCATACTTTCCACACGAAGAACTTCGTTACATTTTCACTTCTTCTTGAAAACACGTGGACGTTGTCAGTCGGTTGTCTCTGGGTTACACCCATTCACTGAAATTCAATGGGCCTTCAAAAATTGCACAGCACTAAAGTCACACATTCTCTATTACAAGCTCAAGATTTTTCCACAGTCCTTACATTCTCGTTTTCTTTACAGTTGGTAGATAAGTGCCATAATTGCTACTAATTAGTATGTCCTTCAGTCCTGCACAGCTGGAAGCTTCAGCTCCATCGCCTTTACTCACAGATTTTTTACTGAAATGTACACTTAACACCATTTTGGATGCTTGTGTTCAACCATTAAACATCTGGCTTCCAGGAAGTGTCGTTGTTTTTAAAAACAAGTCAACATTTTTGTTTGCCAAAAATGTATAATTTGTTAGCTAAGTGGCAGGATTGTAAAGACACCATATTGGTTCCAATAGAAAAAGTTGGTTGGAAAGACAACTGAATTGAAGTCTTAATGTATAAATGCAGAAATAGTGTGGTCAGACAATTTGGTTTAGATCATTATTAGCTCAGCGCTCTGGGATTGTTAGGTTGAATAATCCCCAGAGAGCTGATCAGAAGTGGGGGGACTCCATGTACAGTAAAAGTGAATCTGAGATGCTCTTTATTTAAAAGCACACAAGTTGTGTGCGGATGACACAAACAGGGTTTAAAATGAAGACTGTGAAATGCTTGCAAAGAAATAGGATTGTGAACTAAATCCTTGATGGCAATTTAGCTCAAATAAGCTTTATTACTAAAGGGTCAATTAGTTTTTTCCAGAGACAACTAGCTAACCCTCAATAATGCATTTATAAAGGTGAAGTAGATTCTGAATTAGTCCATTACCACTTTACATTCTTGTAAAAGGTGATTAATCCGACTAAATGAGGGAAATTTGCCTATTAATGTGCCAGAAAGCACCAACTCCCCAAAATGAAATGAAAAATTGCACCATTTTGACCTTATGGAAACCTTTTTGATACTTAAAACCCCTTATCAAATATACTATTGTTTTTTATGTAAAAATACAGAATGTTCTGTACAGGCTTCGTACAGTTTAAAGCAGTTTAAAACAGGAAAACCCACTGTGTGTGGCATAACTGAAGTTACACACGTGGCCACAACAGTGATGGAAATACTCACAAGAAAACCCCATAGTGGCTTGTTTAGAAAAACCCAAAACGGAAACGTCATGCCGTCAGTCAAAAGTGAAAGCAAGCTCATCACACAAATCTAACTCACATGTGCAGACAGACCTACTTTTACCTCTTCGCTCGCTTTCACTTTTGCTACACCCTTCTGGACAAGCTACGCGTGAGATTTGGAAGATTTATTAAGGTTTAAATCACGTCGATAGACAGAATGAAGCAGGCAGAACACATTATCAATACAGAGTATTTTACAGCGTGCGAGCATGTACTATAGGCATCAACAAGAATGTCGTTGGCATATGAATGCCATCTGTCCTGGACTCTATTTAGGCTTCACAGTGTTACACGCGCCTGTAAAATGTGAAGGTTGCACCATCCCTCCTTGTTGATCTCTGAAAGCAAAACAAGACTCCAGTTATAATGTGTAATCTGTTTTAAGATTTTAACAGGAGATCTGATCTCATAAATTATTTTGTTTATTGTATTTATCATTCCAACACACTGTACTCCTGACATGTGTCCCAGACGTTCACAAGGACCAAATATTCTGTGGAAATAATTTTCATTCAGATGTGTGCATAGGCGTGCTCGCAATAATTTACATCTGCTTTCATTGTGTCTGTTGAGAGCTGAAGAGGACAAACTGTGGTAACGATAATTGGTAAGTGGTAAGTACCTAGAAAGTCTATGTTGCTGTTTGGGGGTTTTCTCTTTCACAAGTGCAGTTACTGGCATCAAATTGTTTTCCATAAAACAAAAGATTAGAGGGTCAAATATTCAACTGACAAATGGCATTATAGTCTTTTTGGTCATTTTTTAATAATACATATATAACACTTGAATATTGGAAACCATGGTGAATTTATTTTTGCCTTTGCTAGAAACATGCAAATGAGGGTTATGTGTGCAATAAACTGGCCATGTTGGGAATCACTCATAATTCAGCAATTCGTATTCTCCATTCAACTTTAAAGATAGAATGTAAAGATCGAGTGTAATTTAGTGGCATCTAGTGGTGAGGCTACGAATTGCAACCAATGGTTCACTCCACCCCTCCCTTTCGAAACACTACGGTGGCTGACACAGGATCAGATTTTCGCTTCTTTGCCAAAGGAGATAACTTATTTACGAAACGCCCTGGAGAGCAGTTTGTCCGTTTAGAGCTACTGTAAAAACAACATGGAGAATTCCATGCAAGGGGACTCGATGTATATGTAGATATAAATAGCTCACTCTATAAGATAATAAAAACATAACGCTTCATTATGTGAAGTCTTTATACATCTCTAAAGAAATAGTTAGGTTTATTATATTGCATTTCTGTCAGTAGATCTTCAAAAAAAGTAACTCAATGGACCTTTAACAAGGACACACACAGTATATTAACTCTATAGATAACTTTAAATATGCTAAAGATATGCTTCATAAATTCATAAGATCACTTTTTCTTGATGTGCGCAGACTAGGGACAATTCATCGAAAATTAATCGTAATCTTGGATTTTGGCCTAAACAATTACAAAAACAAATGGATCGAGGTAAAACGATTATTGTGCCACATTACATTTTACAAGGATCCTCTCTTCTCTTTTGGTATAATTCCACAGCGCACCCCTTTCCTTTACAGTGGTTCAATTTTCTTTGCTTTAAAACTGTGAATTCAACTGAAAAGAAATGTAAAGTTTAATTTTTTCTATGCTGTCTTAAAAGTCAAAGAGTAATCGTGTTAAATAATCGGGATCTCAATTTTGGCCAAAATAATTGGCCAAAATAATTATGCTTCTTTTGCCTCTGTATTTTGTTATTTAAAATCTATGTAACCCTCTGGCTATATGTGATGTTTTTAGTGATAAAATATGCATCTTTTGAATCTGTGTTTCATGTAGTCTTGACTGTGTTTAGGTTCTAACAAGGGAAACAACAACAGAAGGTTTTGTAATTTCACAGGTGAAAATTGTAAAAACAAGACACGAAGTTGCCTAGAGCAACAATGTCCAAACAATTAATTTTGGTGTTTATCGTTTTGTACCTTTGTAGTTACAAAGACAAACACAGAAAGAAATAATTATTCAATCAAGGCTCATTTTATTGCTCATTTAGTTACTCAATTGTTTGCTTTCACCACAGATTTTGTTCTTGAAGTCAACTTGATCGTACCTTAGGTAATATTTGCAACATGTTAACATTATGGTGAACTTATTATTTGTTTGGCCATAGATTTGAAATAAGGCATGTTTGCATGTTCCATACTTATCTGTACTTTTTAATGTGTCACACATTTATTCCTGGATTATCTTTGGGAATATTTGAATTAAACGTCTAAGCATGTAAACACTTACGCATACTCCTGTAGGCTTTGCAAGAAGCTGTCAATCTGTTCTTCTGGAATCTCTCCATCCAGATGGGCCAGGTATGTGTACAGACTCTGAAATGTGCTGAATGGAATCTGGGCCGCTGCCCCCTCAGGGTCCTCTGTCAATATCTCACATGCATGCTTCAAGGCGGTCATGATGGTCTGTGGAAACATTAGTTCTGGTTTTTAAATATAACACTTTATTCACACTATTTGTGTTTTGCGATTCAGTTTAAAATGCAATGCTGCTCTCTAGAGTCCATCTGTAGATTTCATCAGCCTTTTAACCAAGGTTCCTTCCACAATGTATCATTATATAAAGTTTAATTTATCATTATATATTGAGGCTACTCACCCCTCCCAAAGCACTGCATGCTAAGGCAAAAAACTGCATCCAATTGACAGTTTCACTGAATTTACCAAGTGCAAGGATTGTGTCAAGATGTTCAATAGGCAAGCTCAGGCCTTTCCACTTTCTAACAAGCTCCTCTTTTGTGATGAATTCTTTAGATGCAAACTATAGAAAACGGAAAAAATTTTTTTTTAAAGTCAGAACAGATGCATTAAAACAGATTTTTCTACTTCCTATGTTGTCCAAAATGTTTAAGTACATTTACTCAAAGTGTGTTTACGGGGAAATTGACTTTGGGTCACACCTGTTGATGAAGGTTCTTCAGAAGATTTGGGGTAAGTCCTGTGTCTGTTTTCTGTGTTGCCCCTGGTATTTCTAGCCTCTGCTTAACTGGGAGAGGCTCAGCGTTTGACAGTGCTGAGAAATAGCTGAAAAGAATAGACTTTAATGTTGTTATTGTTATATAGTATTTTATTTTATTTGCATTGTAAGGCATAGATGACAGATTCTACAAATAATGAACAGATATGTTTCTAAAGAAAGAAGCAATAAATTAACAATTAAATGATGTACCACACTTACGCAACTGCCCATTGCAGAACATCATGTGGCTGCGTTCTAATAGCAGCTTTAGTGAACTGCTTTAAAATATTGGGCAGATCTGGGGGTATGTAGATCTGCTGGGCGCAGTACATTGTTTCAGGAGGAGGCATCACTTTGGTTCCTTTTAAAATAATGGCAAACTAAATGTGAACACAATAAAAGGAAAAATGAAAGATAAAATTTGTTTAAGCGATCAAATATACATATTGTATAATTATATTATTCAATTAATTAATTTTGTGATAGGATTTGGTTATTTATGGTGGAATGCTTACATATTTATATACTTAACTATTTGTATTACCATAGTTTAACCTCAGGGTCTAACCTATGGTCAGACAAGGGTAAATATGTGTTTACAATGGTTCCTATAATCCAAACAGTTTTGCTATAAAAATGTTAAAAACATTGCTAGTTGAAACATTGCTAATATTCGTAAAGGCTCGTAAAATTACTCAATGTAAATTAAATAGCAAGATAATTTAACCACGTAACACGACTTACCACTTTATGTTCTTGCAACACTATACCTCAGTTCTATAAGTTACTCCATTTTAATATAAAAGCGATATAAATTATTAAGAAAAAAATGTGTTATCTACCCGGGAAAAGTCGACTTACATCTCTGTTTATCATAGCAACGCAGTGTTGCTAGATACTGCCTATAAAGCAAATAGATATCCGACATGTGATTGGTCAACGCCAACACAAAGGGCGTTACCTAAAGGCTAGGTTTTAGTAAACCGCAGATAGGCGTGTTCGACTTCACGCAGGCTGATCGCGCAGACCGGTCAGAGTATGACATCGAAGTACCGCGAGACCGCGCTTAAAGCATGCGGAGCACTGTGCTGTCGAATCGTTCTCGCGATACTTGATGTCATGAGTCAATAAGACTGCGCAGCGCCGCATAATGTCGACCGCGCTCGCTCTATCAACACTAAATATCTCTTGACTGCACATTTAATTTGTCAATTCAATATGTGTACAGTATAGTTAATTGTCGATTGAAGACGTCGCATCCGGTTAAGATTAATGTTACGAAGGTGTAACGTCATGAGAGAGTTTCGACCCTTGAACTTCCTGAAACTTGTGACGCAAATATAAAGCCTGCGAGGGAAAGTTTGCACGTTCTTTGCAGGTTGTTGACATTTCAGTCTGTTTTATTTCGACTGGTCCTATTTGTGTCTTGCAGTTTTTTAATTTGAAACTAACGGAGGTCTTAGTAAAACAATGAATGTTCAAAAGTATTTGGCACGTATCGGCTGTTCTGGTCCATCGTCTCCGACATTGGACACATTGCGGAGCGTTCACCTCAATCATTTATACACGGTGCCCTTTGAAAACCTCACTATTCATATCGGAGAACGGGTCAGGCTTGAACTGCCACATCTTTATGAAAAAATCGTGTCCATGCGCCGTGGAGGGTTCTGCTTTGAAATGAATGGACTCTTTTCTTGGCTGCTGTCTCAGTTGGGCTTTGACGTGACTATTCTCTCCGGACAGGTGAGGAATCGGTTCACCGGTGTTTACGGACCTCCCTTTGACCATTTTATTACAATGGTGAAGCTGAATGGGCATAGATGGCTCTGTGACGTAGGGTTTGGTTCAGGATTCCAGCTTCCTCTGTCTCTTGAGACAGACAGTCCCCAAGTACAGAGCCATGGGGTGTATCGGCTTAGATCTCAGGGAAAATATATTTTCATGGAAATGAACTCTGAGACTGAGGTACCAGTGAGTCCAGAAGTCTATTGTTGGAAGGAACTGTACAAATTCACCCTGGAACCCCGTGAAAGAGATGATTTCAAAGCCATGTGTGAATACCATCAGACTTCTGCAAGCTCACTTTTCTTCTGTAAGTCACTCTGTTCACTCTTATTGCCCACTGGAAGAATTACAATCATGGGCCGCAAGTTGACTGTTACCAGCTTGGCCTCAAAGGACCAAGAGCACACTACAAAAACCAAAGAAGAACTTTCAGATGACGAAATCACTGAGATTCTGAGGGAGAGGTTCGGAATTGTTCTTCCATCTCCACTCACTCCAAAAGATGTTGAAATCACGCCACCACCAGCTATTTATTAACAAATTGACATGATAATTATACTTGTACAAATTGATATTGAAATACTTGATATAAGCAAGGAAACGTTTAAATCAAATGTATGTTACGTATGAAATTAATCTGCACTGTATGTCTAAATCATTATTTAACACATTGTTAATTGAATGCTGTTAAATTGTTTGATTTTATACTGATGTGCTGTTTTATTATTAACACTAAATAAAGCAAATATATATATTTTAATTTGCCTGTTGAGGACGTGTGCGATGGAAGGAGCCAAAATCATAACTGGGAGGGTGGGACATATGTGACCCTGGATCACAAAACCAATCTTAAGTAGCACGGGAACATTTAGTAAAAGACAAAAATACATTGTATGGGTCAAAATTATCGATTTTTCTTTTATGCCAAAAATCATTAGGATATAAAGTAAAGATCATGTTCCATAAAGATATGTTGTAAATTTCTTACCGTAAATAAATAAAAACTTTATTTTTGAAAATGGTTTCTTTGCCACAGTGCCCCTGATTAACAACTTCAAAATTTCTCAATATTTGTCTGCACTCAGAATCCAGAGTTTGAAATGGTTGTATCTCAACCAGATATTATCCTATTCTAACACCTCATACATCAGTAGTATGCGTATTTATTTAGCTTTCAGCTTATGTACAGGTCTCAATTTAAAAAAATCGGCCCCATAAGACTAGTTTTGTTGTCCAGGGTCACATATAGGCTTACTAGACTTAAAGACTTGGTATCAAACGTATGACATCAGACATTACTTTCATCTGTTATGTCCAAATGAAATACAAATAACTGCTGATGAGAAGTTACAATTGTACAATTGTACAAAAATTGTCTAACTAGTTATGGAAAAAGCAAACGGCTAAAAAATGCATGAGTTATTTGGTCTGACGTCTACGAACTGTCTATCTTTCCAATTCCTCCAACATGTCCCAAATTATCCCAGAAGGCCACAAGGGGGCAGCATGGACTCATTCAAGACTAGCGGTGAGTCATGCTTTCACTCACAACCGCATTTTACTTCGCTGAAGGTAACCTATAATATTAAAAACTGAGCAGCAACGTATATATTCACAACAACATGCATTAAAAACTGCAATTCAAACATTAAATCTTCAGCAATAGACGTGATATGTAGATCATAGTAACACTGCATACGTATATTCCTCCTCGGCCGTCCCAGACCTGTTTCCGTCCAAGAACACAAGCGCCCCTCTTTTCCGACCAATCAGCGGCGAGGCCGCGTGCGCAGATTCAAACTCGCTTGCGGAAGGAGGCTGGGCGCGAGATTCGGCGGGATGGACAAAAAATAAAGCGGAATGAGTGTTAGAAACACGCGCACTGAAAACACAGAGTGACAGTACAGAGGGGTGTGTGTGATCGAGGCGGGCTAGACTAACATACATGTGTATGGATCTTCTGTCTTCTTACGGCTTTGAGATTGTTCTGGAATATTTACATCCGTAACGTTGATTATTTAATAACATATATGTGGAAGGACATTTGAGTTTTCTTGATATTTATTGTATATCGGGAATGTGACTCTTGTATTGCATCTACGGATCTCACACTTCACTGGAAGTAGACACATGTGTGACAGTGGCATGTGCGGATAAATGTCAGTGGACTTAAGATCGCTTTGTGTTTTGATTTCAAGAAGCGCAACATTGGATGTTTTAAACTCATCGTTCTTGGAAAAGCGGTGAACACGGTTGACATGGCCAACATGAAGTCTCGCAGGTGAGATCGTGGGACGTCTTGTAAAGGAAATGCAAACTAATGTCTTTATTGCAATATTTATTCATATTGTTTTGTGGGTTGTGTATAGACGTGCAGATTCTATTCTGATGCTTTTGGACATAAGGACGTTAAGTGCCGCAACATGTTTATCTAAGATCAGTATTTATCAAAATTCTTGATGGCAGCGGACGTTATAGCTCAAAACAATAATAATTGCAAATTTGAAATAAAATCATGTGAGATGTTAATGAAGTGTTATATTTAATTTGATAAGACCGTCAGATCCGTGACACGTCGTGGACGTCGCACCTGCTCATGACGACCGGCATGTTTGATCGCGATCCAAAAAACTCGTTCAGCAAAAAACGTTCAAGACCAAAAATGTTACATATTAACAGCATATGTTTAATTATTACGTGTGTCAAAACGAATCTGAAAGTGAGTGGCAACAGAGACTAATGTCAAACTAGCATGCTAGCCGTTAGCTTGTCTCGAGCCACAGCGCAGCAAAAGTTACGTTAACTAGCATGCTAGTCAGCTTTTACTAAAAAAAAAACATTTCAGCGCCGAAGAATAAAAAACTGATGAAATGATTTAACTTGCTTTGATTCATCTTCAAGTGTGATCACAAATATTGAAATACAGGACTTGATAAGTGATGCTGGTTTAGATGGGGGATAACGTGTCATAAAATTGTCCTTTTGCCCTGCTAACGTTACCAATGACTACAATGATAACCACAAAGTATATTAATACGGCTTTGTTGAAACGTTAGTAGTAAAATCTGGTATGGTACTTTAATAAAACTTGCTTTGTTGATTATTTCTACATAAAACATCACAAACAATGTTTAAAAAAACTGTTAAATAAGTTACATACAGAGTAGTGTTACAGTCCATGTTCATGAAGTGTAGAACACTGTTTGTAATGCCAGCCACAACACTTATAATTCACATTTGGGTTTTATGGAAATACATGAGTCAGATTTTCCAACTAACAGCTTGTAAAGGAACGGGGACGTACAGACTGCTTGTGGGGCTCAAAGGACAAACATTACCATGATGTTATTAATGAATGAATGAACATTTTAGCTTTGCATGTGTTGCTCCTCCCTTGCTCCTTTGTCTAAAGCTCTTGGTTGCGAGGTTTGTAAATTGTGACCATGGACACAAAAGAACAAACCAGTCTTATGGGTCAATTTCGAAATTGAGATTTTGAGTAAATCTGAAAGCTGAATAAATAACTTTTCTACTGATGTATGTATGATGTGTTAGAATAGGACGATATCTGGCTGAGATTCTGAGAGTGCAGAAAAATCTAAATATTGAGAAAATTGCCTTAGAAGTTGTTAATCGGGGGCACTGTGGCAGGCCATCCATTTACAAAAAGAATGTTTTTATATATTTAAGGTAGGAAATGGGAAAAATATCGTCATTGAACACGATCTTTACTTAATACCCTAATGATTTTGGGCGTAACAGAAAAATAATTTTGACCCATACAATGTATTTTTGTCTTTTAATAAAAATATTAATGTGCTACTTAAGACTGGTCACATTGATAGACAAAAAAGACTGAAGGTAACTCCACCAGCTATGAAGTCTTAATCTGTATATAGGTAGACTTGTAGTTCCTACAGATTTTGTTTGCATGACTCCAATTGCTGAGCATAACTAGCACCTCTGAAATAACAACATGGTTGTTCATCGCCCACCCCTTCCTGGAGGGTGTAGATCATGCTGAAATTAAATTTGCATGTTTCTGCACAATACTTCTTTCATTAGGTGACCGGTAATACTGAGAGCCAGTGTGAAACATATCTCTGTTTCACAGCTAGAAGGATTTTGAACTTCCATATTTGTACCAGCTAGCTCAAAATTGGATTTAGGCCTAAAAATATATGAACACATTTCCTCACCACTTTGGAGTTTGCAGCTTAGGATTTCTGGGTGAAAACTGTATTGTGACTTGCTTTGGCATATTTTCTTGATGATTACACTTCCTTAATATATTACTTGCTCTTTTAGCTCCACAGCAAGTACGTTTTCAGGTCTTCTTTACTGTTTTTTAGATAAATGGTTTCCATTAAGTTTGTGCCGTGGTGTCCCAGGGAGATTCGTTTACCCCGTGTACGGTGGTGTTGATTAAATGCTCTCTGTCTCACTGCTTGGGTGAAATGTTACCAGGCAACAAGGCATTCAAACTGTAATAAACTGAAGTCTTTTACACAGCCGTTGTCTAGGTTTACAAAAAATAAACATAGATTTATTTATTTGTTTTTGCTTTAAAGGGATAGTTCACCCAAAACTTTAAATTATGTTGTCATTTATTCAACCTCAGATCATTAAAAACTGTATGTGACTGTTCTGTGGAACACAAAAGAATTTATTTCTATGTCTTAGTGGTTTTTTGTTCATCAAATGAAAGTCAATGGGGGCTAGTGTTGTTTTGTTACCAATGTTCTTCAAAATATCATCTTTTGTGTTCTCATACAGGTCATACAGGTTTGAAATGATATGAGGGTGAGGAATAACAGAATTTTTATTTTTGGGTATGCATCAGATTAATTTCTTATGCTCGAGTTCTTGTGTAGCTTATTTTGAGTGATTTTATTGTTTGGAGTTGTTAACTGCCTTTCTTATACAAAATATTTGTCTAATGAAGCAAATTGTGTATTTTCATTTTGCGTAAAACTATGATCTCCTCTTTCCTTACTGTGTATTCTCTATATTCATGCGTTCTGCTGCAGTGAGGATGAGGACGATGAACGTCATTCTACAGACCCCGACAGCAGAGACCCCAAGAATCCTAAAAAGACCCTGGGCAAAATCAAATGGTCCCGAGATGAGGTACCTTATCAATTTTCTTTAGTGTTTTTTATATGTTTATTCTGTGTCGGGTTTCAGAGTAATACTGTAATAAGTCATTGGGTTTCTAGGTGAAACTGGAACGGGTGTGACTTTCTAGACAAGTCTAGCGTAAAGATAAAGCTCATGACCTCTGGTTTTTACACAGGATGAAAAGCTCAAGAAACTTGTTGAGCAACACGGAACTGATGCCTGGAAATTAATCGCTACTAATTTTCCAGTAAGTAACTTGCTTAATCTGATACTTTATTGAAACGTTTCTAGGACTTTGTAGAGTGCTTTTGAATTAGGAGTTATAACCTGCTTAAACTGTTAATATTTTAATATTTATTTTTACGACTTTAATTTGTTTTTGTGGAAGAATCAGTGTAAGGTTTAAAGTTAAGGTGAAATATAAAATCCTTCTAAACAAGCCACATAACAAATTAACCAAAGATAAAATACCATTGTTGCAATGAAAATACCAGATAGAAATTCAACAGAACTGCTATGGTTGGTGGTAAATGTGTTGCATTATCAGCGTAAGGATGTTATTATAGGTGTGTGTACTAGCTGCAGGTGTTGATGTGGGGTTTTGTTGCACTTTGACAGACAAGGACAGATGGCCAATGTCAGCACCGTTGGCAAAAAGTGCTCAACCCAGAGCTGGTGAAAGGACCCTGGACAAAAGAAGAGGATCAGAGGGTAAGTTGAGCCGGCTGTTCTGTGTCCTCCAAGCAAGACAAAGATAGATAGATGTATGGATAGAGAGAGATGGATAAATAGGGAAAAATATCAGATTGGGTGTGATGGTTTCATAAGATGATGCCGTTTCCTCTTCTTTAGCCCAGAGAACTAAAATGGTTTGGTTGATATGTTACAACAGATGTTGCATGACAGGATTCCTAAAAAACGGACTGTTCTGAACACAAAGGGTTGTCTTTCTTTCCTATTTGGATATTATTACACAGCAAGGTGTTTGTATTTTTTATTTTGTCAAGTTTTTGTGTCTCCTCGTCTCTTCAAAAATGAGCAGAACACAACATTATAAAGAGTGTTTGGTTTTATGCCAGAAGGGCTATGCAGTTATACAGGGCAAATGGTTCGGTTGTACGTTTCAGACTAGATCCAACATTGTAGGTTTTAATCTGATGAAAGAACACTATACCTGGTTCCTTATCGTCTGTCTGGCATCTTCACAGGTGATCGAGTTGGTTCATAAATACGGGCCCAAACGGTGGTCAGTGATCGCTAAGCACTTACAGGGCCGCATAGGCAAACAGTGCCGAGAGCGCTGGCACAACCACCTAAACCCAGAGGTGAAAAAATCCTCCTGGACGCAAGAAGAAGATCACATCATCTATGAAGCTCATAAACGCTTGGGCAACCGCTGGGCAGAGATCTCAAAACTGCTGCCTGGAAGGTACATATTTGAATGTGGCTAAACCTACGCCTTATAATGTCTGTATCAGAGTATATATATATATATATATATATATATATATATATATATATATTATTTATGATAATATAAAAGAGTGCATGTATAGTCAAGAAAATTACATTTGATTTATTGGTTTCTTATAGGACAGACAATTCCATTAAGAACCATTGGAACTCCACCATGCGTAGAAAAGTGGAACATGAAGGTTACTTACAGGAGGCCAAAAAGAGCAACAGCAGTGACCCGGGCCAGAAGAAAAAGGCCAAAGTGAGACCAGCTGTGGAATATCCACACAAACAGAATCCAGGGCTCATGTGTGGCCAGTCACAGGTGATAATTCACACAGATCATTGTAATCATATGGGTGATTTTCTTTAGTTTTAAAAGGATAGTTCACCCAAAAATATTTACTCACCCTCTTGTCAGTTCAAACCTGTATGATTATCATTCTTTCAAAGAACACAAAAGAAGATAATTTGAAGAATGTTGGTAACCGAACAGTGTCGGCACCCACTTTGGGGGACAGTTAACAACATTCTTCAAAATATCTACTTTGGTGTTCTGCAGAAGACAGAAAGTCATGCCGGTTGAAATGAGAAGTGGGTGAGTAAATGATGACCGAATTTTCATTTTTTGGGTGAACTATCACTTTAAGAAAATAATGTGTATAATGTCTACAAAAATGTGCAAATGTATTTTTTTATTCTCAGCCGCCCAGATACCCTTATGATTTTCAAAGTAGCCAGTGTATGGAAAGCTTTACTGTCGAGGTCTCTAGCTTTGTGTCGGTAAGTCCCATTGCACATATTTCCCAGCATGCTTTTGTTTCCCGTATGTCTAAACTTTCTGCTCCTGGAAGTGTGTCGGTCTTGTTCATTTAAAGAATCAACTAATGCTACTGTTTGTGTGTATGTATATTTGTTTAATCTGCATGTGTGTGGTGTTTTAAACGGGTAAGAAGCTGAATTTCACCAATGCCAAAGAATGCATTAAGGACTCATTTAAAGAAAACTTTTTGTAACCAATGTAAATAATAATCAAGTAACAATGTTAATATCTGAATCAAAGTGCTTTTGCCTGGTGAAATTCAGGGCCGAATAATGACCTCACATAAATTGTCGGTAAACAGTTGTGTCTTCGTCTCTCCGCCTCTTCCTCCCGGTTTCTCTTCCTCACAGCCGTGCCAAGACGACCCTGACAGAGAGAAAAGAATTAAGGAGCTAGAGCTGTTGCTTATGTCAGCTGAGTGTGAAGTCAGAAGACAGTCGGGCCCTCGTGTAAGATACAGTGTGTGTTTGACTGTAGAGTAGTGCGCTTTAGACCCCATCGCCTTCCTACCCCATCCCCACATATCCAGCTGTGCTTAGTAAACCTCGCCTGCCTTCACTCATTCTCACTCCTTCCCTATGGTTTCATAAACTAGAGCCTCTAGTCCTCACCATCACAGTGGCTTGGTTGAACTTTAGCTTTCTGTTAGAATGTTTTCATGCTTTATTATTATTTTGTTGTTTGTTGAATGTACTGTTTATAATATATATATTTTATAATATAATTTTATTATAAACATTTGCACTTATGCATTTGGCAGATGCTTGTATCCAAATTATTCCGAGCACAGTTTTTATCGATATTTACCTTTGCAGTATTAACGCAATGCTCCATCCACCTACAGAAGCACCCCTAAGCATCGTATTGACTTATTTATTCCCAAAAGTTGGCAATCCTTTATTATTTTATTTTATCATTTATTTCTTCCATAATTTACATTTTACACAATGTCCTCCTCCTAACCAAGCATGACCTTTAGTATTCCTCATGTTATTTTAGATGTATCCTATGAGGACAGAAAAATGACCTGTGGAATATGTGTAGTTTATTTGGTTTTTCTCTTTATACAGTCTATATAGTCTGTAATTAAAGAGATAGTTCACTCACAGATGAAAATTCTGTCATGGTTAACTCACCCTCTCGTCATTTCAAACCTTTACATCTTCTGTAAAACATACTTTTCTTCTGACAAAGATATTTTAAAGAATGTTGGTTACCGAACAACACGGTACCCATTGGCTTGTATTGTTTTTGTGTCCATAATAGAAGTGAATGGGTACCCCCATAGTTCCGTTACCAACATTCTTCAAAATATCTACTTTTGTGTTCTGCGGAAGAAAGATAGACAATAAAGAGGTAAATCAATTTTAGGTTGAACTATGACTTTAATTAAGTGTATCTACTATTAAATATTAGTTCCTTCCCAGTTTTACTGAAGATATTTGCATGGCCATCATTGATAAAAGCTAGATTTTGTTTTTCAACTTTACACATCGTAAACGGTTGACCAAGATTTGAACCTATTCCAATACAAAGCTTAGATACTAAAAGTGATAAGCTCAGTAGATTTACAGATTGTTTCCTCTCTACTCTTTCCTCCACATCACTGCTCTTTCTATATTGAAGTATTTTAAACTCCTTTTTGACTTCAATGATTTTGTCCAATCCAGAACCCAGAGAGTTACTCGAGCTGGTCGGACAGCCTGCCGGAGGATACCATAGAGAGTCTGGATGACAGAGGGGTGGATCTGTGTCGTTTAGAGGAGGGTCGGGCTGCTGCTATGCCTCTGCCTGTCTCTCCCAGCAAGTTCCTGGCGGCTGAGGCCAGTGCTGTGCTGTCCACGCTTGAGACCATACCAGAGTTTGCAGAGACTATGGAGCTTATTGACTCGGTGAGCAGAGTGAATCTCTTTTTTAGTCTGTACCTGTTTCATTTCATTTTTTATACATGAAAAGAATGAAATTGGACGAGCAATTTTGAGATGTTTTCCTCATATGTCTGGTGTTGCAGGACCCTCTGGCCTGGAGTGATGTGACCAGCTTTGATCTCTCTGAGGGTGGCCCCTCCCCTAAGCCCATTAACCCCAGTGGGGCTTGTCCAAACCTTGAAAGGACCGCAGAGAACCTGGGCTACCCAATAAACCCCCCTACTGTCCCAGAGATGGGCAGACAGTGTGCTGTTGTGAACCAGAACAAGTGTGCGCCTCTCTCGAACCCATGCACGAACAGGTTCAGCTCTCCACCACCATCCATCATGAGAAAGAAGAGACGAGAAAGAGGGGATCAGTCCCCTGCAGATGACAGGAAGTGCGGATTCTTTGTAGAAATCAGCGGCCTGTCACCAAAAAGCACCCCTGTCAAGGGTCGGCCCTTCTCTCCCTCTCAGGTAACCACATGATTTTCATCATTTTTCCAGAGAATTTGCTCTCTCGAGGTTGAAACTCAAACTTGTGTTTATCCGTTTACTGTAGTTTTTCAATGTATCTGGTGGTGAACCCTTGAGCCTGGACAATCCTGCCCTTACATCCACCCCGGTGTGTGGACAGAAGTGTCTGCTCAGCACACCCCAGCAGAGAGAGACCACGCCGAAACACCAGAAGGAAAATGCAGGGTGAGACTGTGACTCATTCTCAGATTTAAGCCATCAGTCTTAAAATCAAAATGTAAATTTATTGTATTTTCTTGTCTTTGCAGTTTTAGGACCCCAAAGATTCACAGGAATGTCATGGTCCACACCCCACGAACACCCACACCTTTCAAAAATGCACTGGCCGCTCAGGAGAAGATGCACGGCCCATTGAAAATCGTGGTATGTCGTAAAACTCCTGTCAGAAATGTATCTTAATATTCTCCTTTTTTAATACGGCTGTTCATATTTTTGGTCATTTGTATTATTTTCAATGGCGTTCTTATTATTTTCATACTACTGTCATAAAGCATGGTTTCTAATTTATTCAAATCAACATAAATTGCAGAGATGACAACAAATACTACCATGCATATGAATACATTTCAAATACAAAATGTACTAATTATTTAACATATTTTTATTATTTAAATCCCATTTTTCAAATGACTGGAGGTTTCGCGAATGTTTTTTTACGTTGAATTTTCAGTTTTTTAGTTAACTACTTCTGTGTGTTCAGCTCCAGCCGCTCGCACTTCTTGAAGAGGACATCAGAGAGGTCCTCAAGGAGGAAACCGGGTCAGACATCTTCACACAAGAGCAGAACCAGCTTCAGTACAGAACCTATGAGGTACCGGACACATTCAAGACAGCTACTTTGTGCTCAGCTTTTGTCTAAATGCTGTTCTATTAACGTGGTTTTATATTTTTGCTGGATTTACAGCAGATGGGAGCTCCTGCTAGGAAAGTACGAAAGTCTTTGGTTTTGGACAATTGGGAGAAGGATTGCTTGAACGTACAGCTGTTTCCCCAACAGCAGATTAACAACAATGGAACGGTAAAAACATTATCTGTCCCATAATTCCAACTAGTGACAAATAAAAAAAACTTCCTGTTTGTAACAGTTTTTCTTTCACATAGTCTAATAGTGAAGGTCTGCTGGCCAGCTCCATGCTCATGATGCCATTGACAGAGAGAGATAAGAACACCTGCTCTCCCGGATCGCTGAAGACTTCACTTTCTATCGTCCGCTCCATCAGCCCACAAGGCAAGATCCAGAGGAGCCCACCGTACCAAAACCCCACAACGGTAATTCATCACCATAAGAAAGCAATACAAGATATCATATCCTACTGTATATTCAGATACAAACATCGATTCCTGTTTCTTCAACCCATTAGGCCAGCAACGAGTGGGAGGCGGTGGTCTTTGGAAAAACGGAGGATCAGCTGATCATGACCGAGCAGGCTAGACGTTATTTAAAGCCCAGCACCTGCATTTCCAGAGCTCTCGTCCTCTAAGCGTCACCTTTTCTCCATCGCTCCAACATTTAACCTCCTAGACAATCTGACTTGTAGGAAACCCAAACGTTCGCTATGACGTTTGCTAGACACCTACTGATATAACAATGTACTGCTTAAGTGTAATAGAGGTATAGCAAAGCGCATGCTGGTTGTCTTCCTGCTAAAATACACATAGCACTAGATATGCAGAATTTTGCTTGCATTGTTTTTTAACGTAGATGAATTGTATCCGTTTTTATCTATAGACAGTGCTGATTTTAAGAGCTGCTTTTAAAGGAACCTTTTCAGGACACAAAAGGAATGAAACTTGTGGATGTTTTTAGAGAATTGTATAGACTCGGCATAGGAAGCACTAGCAGTGTTGCACTACTGTGGTTGTTTGTTAGGGTGCGGAGCAGCGACGGTGTCGTAGGGTAACTGGATAGCACTTGCAACGTAATCGTATCCGCTCCGAACGCAACAGGTTCAACCCTGATGATTATCCTTTATTCTGAGTAGGACACTCACTGAATGTATTGTATAGCATGAATATAAGTTAATGTCTACTGGAAGGTACCTCGCAACCTTTTTCTGTTTTGAAGTGACGGATGTCGAAATGCATCTTGAGAATCTGGAGACGTAACATCGCTGACTCAATCCAGCATCTTGGCTGCTCTTGAAATTTAGCTGAAATCATGTTTGGTACCCATGGCACAAGATGCGTTACAAGTAACACGTTCCAAGAACAGATTGGTAGGAGAGATTCGTTCGTTTAGAGCTGTAGGTTCTATTTATTAAATCTTTACTAATTTATTTATTTTAAAGATATAAAGAAATGTCTAATTATATTTAGGAAGGATTTGACTACCTTCCCTTTGTTTTGGTGTCTAACAACCGCTAATTTCTCGCGTCTGGCTCGAACAGGCCTATACCGTAACATTTTTTCAAGGATTCGTCCTCTCGATTTCAAGGCGATTGGTTGGTCGCAAAGGTAGCAGCATTCAGCCTCCATGTGTTTCAAGTAGAGAAATTGCACTTTTAAATGTATAATTGTTGGTTCGTCTCTTGTATCTATTTTGTTTTATGCCCTCTGTAGTGTTTACAATTTGCTGTATGTGGTGGTTGAATGTATTTACACATAACACATTTCACGATAACATCTGAAGGATAATATGGTGTAAATAAACAGAGTTTAAGTGCTCTGGAGAAGGGTTTTACTCGCTGCTAATGACTGTTACAGCAGGAATGGACACGTACACAATTTTTCTAAAGGATGTGTAGGACAATTGCTTTGCTCTCATGTGAAGTGAAATGTTTTGTTTGCTTTGAGGACAGTCCTTGTGAAATAGTTCAAGGTTATTCGCGTTTAGTCATGGAAAGAATAGACCCCAACATTGAAGGTTTTATCAGTATTAGGGTCCGACCTAAGACCACATTGGTCTTATTAAATTATTAGTTTCTGCCGTTGTAACCCAGCTTTTAAAACGCAAATACTGACCATTTGAATTTACAAACACTACCAGGTAGCAAACTACACATTGTGCACAGATATTGTGCACCATATCTGTTTAAAAAAGAAAAAGAGCAATGTACCATTGTAGATAACTGCTTTGAGATATGTTTGTCTGTTTTGGCCGTCCTCTTTTCGTGTGTAAAGGTGTTTGATTCTCTTATTTTCAAGTTTTTAGCCTAACCGCAAATACATTGAGGGAAGCGAATGTATCAAATGACACACATGAAAGCAAGCAACACGTTCACATGATATATTCACTCCTCATGCAATATATTTTGATGTATTTGACAACTATAACCAGCTTCTGATGTGACAATAAACCCGTCCATGTTCTCATTCACATACCTAAAAATAAATAAACGCTTTCCAAATCGACGCTTTTGTTTTTTTCTTAAAGGCTGTGAGTTGTATGAAATGTATCCGAGGTCTCTTCCGTCCTCCTCAGGACTTTACTTTTCAAGCAATGGTCACCTTTAATGTCACTCCTCAAAGTCCTCAACTTGAGTAGAAAGCCAGGTGTTTGCTAATGTAATGAAGACGGTCTGGTAAGTCGACTGGCGTCCCCTGTCACTGGACCGGGGGGTGCCGCAAATCCCTGCCCTCGGGGACCACAGACCCACGCCCTCCCCGAACAACCAGGCTCTCCACAGGTCAGCTGCTCTGTCTAAAGAGGCCCACTCGCCCATGAAATAATGTCTTTTGGCTCTATTGTTCTGCATGTCTGTTAGTTTTGCAGGCCTATTCACTCAATTTCCCCCGAATAGAGGGGCACAAGGCCCCGGTGACATGCCTTCTGCTGTTGACGGCCATTACAAGCCCATAACCCATGTGCTCTTATATGTTTCTTTCAAACTCGGAGAACACTTTGCTATTGTATTTTCAGACGGCCAATGCTGGCTTGAGTGGTGTCAAAGGGCCATCGCGGGTAAATTGGTCGGCTGGTTAGGGCTTTTGTACAGTGCACTGTTTGCTTGATGGCTACTGAAGCCATTTCTGGCTCAAGTCAAAACAAACACCTGTTGTATTGTCTGACAGTGATGTGTAAATTCAGAAAGAGGTTTCATTTTGAGGTTTGAATTTCAGCCTTGACCTTCAAAGACATGATTATTGATCTGCAAACAGCAAAGATTACTTTCTATTCACCGGTTGGCTCAAAATGTTGCTGTGCTAGTGCATTATTTGGGATGGGTTTATATATTATATAAAAGACTAGAAAAGAATGACTTCAGGTCATAAGAAATGTTATTGCTCAGAGGTTGTTCTTTCAAAGCTCAGAAGATTCGATGGAGTTCTCAGTTATGTTTTATTTAAGTATCAACCTAGTCTCAGATGTTTCTCCTAAAAATTCTTAGGATAAATATAGGCTTAGTTTTCAAACTTTTCATTAAATTAATGTATTGATTGTATTGGTAAAATAATCTGGATTCGGGTCAATTTTTAGGAAAAATATTTGAGTTCATATTCTGTTCTTTGATGGTATTATTGCAAAATACATCGCAGCTTTAACATTTTATATTGATTTTTTTTACATTATTCAGTTTTTATTTGATATGGATATTTGTTTAATAGCTATAAAAAAACTAATATTATTAACAACCCAGAACAGCCCTAACAGTTCGGTCTTTTAATAAATACATCTTTAGACAAAATTTGATACGCAGGCTTATTTAATAGCGCTATAGTTTTATTTTTTTTGCCATACGACCAACATGCGTGCATTGTTTAACAATAATAAAACCGTACACATCTAGTATATTTTATGCACATTTTTATTTTTTGTCTGTAATTCGCATAGCCTACCTGTATTTACAAGAAAGCTGCTTTAATACAATGCAATATTGTGAAAAGCACTATAAAGTAGAAAATTTTGAATCTGAAATTATAATTAATATAATCATATTTTATGATCAATTACTAGAATTCATTATAATAATTTGACAATAATATAACATTGACTCTGAGCTCGGTGTGTGACATTGTTGAGATTTCTTCTAAAACTCTACTGGAGACATTTGTGAGACATCTGGGTCTTTTTCTCAATATTTAAAACAGACTTGAGCAGTTTTCATTTGCTCACCTTTTGATCTATTCGAGGAGGGGAAATGTGTTTTTTATCATCTTATAGAAAGTTGTGATTTGACCTGCTTGGTTAATCTGTACAAATTTACTATAATTGTGGACCCATGTGCTCATATGTTAACATACTTTATAAATGCATTCATTTGCATTTGTATTTTTTCACAGAACAGGCTTGTATAGATCCCTGAATAGAATAATAATAGGACGCATGCGAACCACACATGTGTGCGCTCGTGTGCGTGTCCTGATGCAACATGTGGTACGGACTCATCCCTGAAGCCGCTCCCTTGGGTATGCATGCACATCGCCTGCCATTGTGTGCACTAGACAGCAGATGGTAGGCTCTTGCTGCATTGACAGACCCAGTCATCTGGCAGGCACCCACAGTTCAGGCGGGAAACACGGTCGTGCTGCTCCAATGCCAGTGATGCCTATTAATATGGGTCAGTCTTTCCAATGGTGACAACCGGCTGACTGCTGTGACTTTGGACACTGCAGGCCGGGTGCATAGCTATACTGTACCGATATAAATATAACCCTTTGTTTAGGTGGGTGATTGTGCTTTAGTTTTGAGAAGAAAATGGGTCTTTGCTATCCACGGATACAGGATAGAAAACTGGATTTCTTTGACCGAAGGTGGTCTTGTTGGGCAGATTTTGCTGTTGAGGTTCACCTTGTGTAGATAATTGAGGACACCGTGTTCTTGTGGGTGTGACAGATGAAAAACGTTCTGCACCAATTTTCAGACTTATGACCTGAGGATCACAACACCAGCTGTTCCTGAGGTGAGCCACGGGCGACAGGTGGCGTGAGATGAGCGCTGTCCGAGTTCACCGTATCACAAGCTTTTGTCCCATAAATTTGAGACTTTTTGGCCCTTTGAAGGCGCTCCGAGGCGCTCACGAGCACAATAAACGTTCACGAGACATCAACAGTCACCACATCAGTGGATTAGTTTTAAAGATTTATAAGCCTGGAGAAAGCTGTACTGGGACCAGTTAGATGAGCTTAGCAGATGGCCGAAGTGTCTTATTAACCTAAAATCTGAGAAAAGTCAGTTACTCGTGCTGATTCGAAGGAAACTGTAGCAAAAAGTTAATCTTTTAATTTCAGACTGTAGGACAGAGGTTTTGTTGGACATCTGTTCCAGAGAAGCAGCCGACGGATCTATGAGGATATCATTATTGTTGCTATGTTGCCAAATCTGTCAACCCTAATGGAGCAGACATTGACTGTCCCATTAAGCAACAGGGTTTTTTAAGAAATATCATTTTTAAATGCATAGGAATAAAGAATTTATTCTAGGCGATGTCAAACAATAAACCTAGCACACATACACATCCAAATATACTGTACATGCAATTTAGAGTCATTTTTGTCGTAATGAGGTGTAGGTCTTACACTTATAGTTAGTTTTAATTTTCCAGAACATCTAATAGAATGCAAATAATTTCTCCAAACATGTCGGGTAATGGGAAAACTAATATCTAAGGTCAAGATTTCAATAGTTAAACGTATTTCATTATATCTTATTCACATGGTGGTATAAGGGGACTATAGGCCTTTATGGGAAATGTCTGAGTAATTTATCTAAAATATAAACTTGTAAAAATTCAAATTTCAGACGTATTTGCAAAACATTTACAAAGAAGGCTTACAAATGCAATTGAAAATTGTCAAAGAATTGACATCTTTCGCTGTTTAAATGAATCTTGTAAATTAATAAAAATTTGAATAAAAACACAAATTTGAACATAGAATTAAAACAGTAAATACATTAACACGTTACTGAGAATTTCTTTAAGCAGTTAAAGCAGAAAATTAAACATAATATTTAAACGCTAATGTTGATGCAGATCAAACACAGTATTGGGTGTAACTAGTTACTTAGTTATTAGTCACTGTAATTTAATTACTTTCCCCTTGAGCAAGTGAAGTAAGTGATTACTCTTATTCTTGATGTAATTTAATTACAGTTACTGTGTGAGCATATCAAACATATGTGTGAGCAATAGTGGAATTGACATAAAAACTTTAAAATCTGTGCTCGCATTTGTAATACTTTGGTCAGTTAATAATACTTCTTTATTTGGTTTTATATTGTTTATTTGAATGAATCAAAATAGCCGTATCATGTCTTTCCTTGATTCACTTAACTTATCAAATTTGATGTAGGATCTAGAAAGTAATTAGTAGTAATTAAGTATATACTTTTTGGAGAGAGTCATTTGTACAGTAATCTAATTACACTATTGAATTTGTAATTATTAACAAGTAATTCATTCCTTTTTCAGAGTAACTTGCACAACCCTGGTCAAACAACCATCATATTGTACAACAATAGCCATAGCTACATATTTTAGACACATAATTGTTTGCATCATGATAACCAATATCATTACACCCTTAGTAAAGGGACAAAATTAGAGGTAACTATTTTTAACTTAATATAAACTTAAATGCCAAAAGACATTGAATCCGTTTTCTTGCTATTACTTTGAATGTTACTTAAAGTATTACACGTCTGAAGTCACTGTACAGCATACTGCTACAGTTCTTCTCTTCTAGGCTTTGTACAGCCTTGGAGGCGAGTGATTCAATGGGCCCCAAGAGCCCCATCGGTGGCCCCCGGCCCTGGATTTTTCTCCCGGGCTTGGACAAGATCCTTTGGTGGTGCGGCAGCCGGAGGCCGGACCTCACATCTGAGCGGCATGAAAGCACCCTCCTCTCTGTCCTCCCCCGGGGGACGTGTAGCCTGCCTCTGCTGGACGACACAAAGAGGAAACAACAAACACAAAGGGCTGTTTATTCCTGATGACCCAGATTCCGACGCTTCGACAAAACAAGACAAGTGACAGTTCAGCACTGGTTCAGGAGCTGCGTGGAAAAGACTGTCGCCTATGAAAGGACCACAGCTAAGTATAATCTTTCACACCTTGACTGCACAAAACAAGAGCGCAGAAGCCCCGCAAACGCCCAGAAACACCAGCCAGGAATTCACACTGGCCTCAAAAAAGCGAAAAGTGTGAAATTGCGCTGGCAGAGAATTTATTGGTTGATGAACGTATACAAACAAAGATAACCTACTGCTCATTTTATGAGCAATTTGATCCCCAGAAGTAATAAGACACTTAAGCCGGATTAAAAATGAAACAACTTTTGTGTTCAAAATAAATAAACTAACAATCGTCTTATGCAAGAATTAACAAATAAAGCATGTTAAACACTTAAATAGGTTTTAACAAAATATTGCAGTTTTACAAATCCATTTATGGGTCACTGTATAGAATGCATAAAGCCATTAAAACCCACAGGTCTTGAAGAGTCAGAGCAAGAATTGATCAACGCTGGTGTGCTATGCGTGTGTATTGTCAGCTAATGAGCTATGAGATTTGCCACCTGTTTGGGGAGTGTTGCTGAGAGGGTGAGCAGCTGCCCATGTGTGTGTTGGTGGGGGAAGGCGGGCGTAAAGATCTGTAATTTGCAGACTCATTATGTATAATGGCATACTCACCCGGTACCCTCCCCCAGGATCGGTATAGCCCAGGCCTGCACTGAACCGGGGCCGCTGTCATTCTTAGTGAGCTCATCCCTCTGGGGATATAAACAAAAGCTTTACAAGACATCGAGAGGGACAGATTAGATCCATCCTTGTATTGTGTCAAAAAAATAGTTAATTAATATTCTTAGCTGGAGCAATAACAGCATTATTTACAAGTGACTTCTTAAATCTAAAACATAGAGTTTTTTCACTGTTTGTGGACTTAATTCTTTATTATTATTGTGCTCTGGAACACACGGGACAGGCAAGCTGCCCTGCTGCCCATTCTGCAGGCGCCCAAATGTCATGCTTTGAAAACATGCTAATGATGTCATCTTTCTGTGATGTGCCAGAGAGGAATGCAGCTGTGTCTTACTGCCCTCCAGTGGGCAGATTGTGAATTACATTTATGGTAGATTTACAGTTTGCCATTCAAAATCTACCACTTTTAGGACTGAGTGGTCTAATCTAAACGGATTATTAATTACACATGCCACACAAAGTTAAAAAATGTGTGTGAATTACTGTATAAAATATATTGTACGGTCCATAATCGCACAATATTCTAAACACTATACGTGACCATGGACGATAAAAACCAGTCTTAAGGGTCAATTTTTCGAAATTGAGATTTAACATTAACTGAAAGCTGAAGAAATAAGATTTCTATTTCTATGGTATGTTAGGATAGGACACTATCTTGCGGAACAACAACTGTTTACAAAGCTGGAATCTGAGGGTGCAAAAAAAGCAAAATATTGAGAAAGTCGCCTTTGAAGTTGTTAATCTGAGGCATTATAGCAGGCCATCCACTCACAAAAGAAAGTTTTTATACATTTACGGTAGGAAATTTATAAAATATCTTCATGGAACACAATCTTTACTTAATATCCAAATGATTTTTGGAAAAATCTGTATTTTTTACCCCAACAATGTACTTTTGGCTATAACTAAAAACGTTCCCGTGCTACTTAAGACTGGTTTTGTTGTCCAGGGTCACATATAAAAGGCAAAATGGCCATTGCATATTGTTACTGTGTTTTTAATCTAACAAAATACAACTTTCTTTCTTTTCGTTTTATGTTAATACCGTGATATAAACACACAGCGTTCTCGGCCCAACAGTACTAATTGATTTTGTCATAAACTGTGCCCTACATTCTGCCCATTGGCGTGGTATTGTTTGGCTAATAGTGCTTTACAAGCCTGACACCAGTCAACAGATGGGCACCCTCCCCAAACCTCACAGCTGATCTGGACTGGTGTCAGCAGTCAAACACCATCCATCAAATGAGTGAAGATCGGGATATTAATTTGTTTAGAAAGACCCAACAACTTTGCAGACGCATCGATATTTTGAACATATGGGGCCGGTTTCACGGACAATGCTTAGTCCTAGACTTAAATGAACGTGTGACCTTTCTTAACTGAATATATCTGGCCCAGAAATATCTTCAAATATATCAGTGCCATTGTTTTGTCTCAAGATGGAGACCAGTAATGTATTCTTTCAAGGATTTTTTTTAGAACAATGTGAATATCTTAATTCAACTAAGGTATAATTCTGGTTTAAGCTAAACCGTGTCTGTAAAACCGGGCCAGGGTGTCTTGTTTTACATTGGGTGGGGGTTTTCCCATCAAATATCTAACAAAATTAATACAATATTACAGTATACCAGCACAGGAAAAATGATGGATGTCCAGATGGCTTTTAAATGATCACTTATCAAAGTAGTTTATGGTAAGACGTTATTTATTATTTCACATCTTCACAGCAGAATGTAAGAAAGTAGTCAAAAAGACACCAAGCACAAGTATTTAAATTACACAATATAAGCAGACATAAGGTTCATTTTGATTAGTTTAGATGCCATACCTCAACATACCTCTAGGGGCGGCATTGAGTCACATCTTGGTAAACTCATTCAAGTGCCTGAATGTTAAAACCTACCAGATTTATGGTAACAAATAATAGAAAACAAATATACCAGAGATGATTTTACTGCTTTAAATTTATTGCAAACACACTTTATGAAACAGTGAAATTAAATTACACATTTGGGGGTTATCAATTACTCTTTTTTCAGCACAACATTGACAATTGTACATTTTGAACTTTTTACAGAACAATAGCAACATGAAAATCTGCTTAAACATATTGTGCAATACTGTAAAATCCAAGTCCAGGACCAAAGCACCATGAGGGACTTCTGTCACATGGGTTGGTACATTACATACATGTATTTTATTAAATGAGTTCTTGAGTCCACTGTGCTTGACGTTTTAGCGCTTTCCTTGTTTTGTGGGCGGTTTGCGGCCTTTACCTTTAGGAACCTTTCCTTTTCCACCAGCCCTGCCTTTAAAGTTACCCTTTCCTTTACCAGACATGTTTCCTTTGCGCCCCTTCTTTCCAGGCCCTTTCTTCTTCTTTTCAGATGAGTCCATGTCCTCTTCCCTCATTTGTTTATTGACTGCTTTGGTGATGTCAAGACGTGGCTTTTTGCTGCCCATTAGTTTCAATAAATCCAGCTGTTTTTGCCTCTCGCCACTAAAGTCACCAATGACAGGCTGGAACTTTCTCCTTTTCCCAGTATTTCTGGGTGTCTTCTCCTTGGGCAGGTTCTCCTGAAATTTACCAACAGAGGCGTTGGATATCTTTGCAACGCTCGCAGCTTGTGCCAGCTCTGATTTCGATTGACGAGATGTGGGTGCGAGGCCCATGCCTGGCACCTTGATCTTCTGAGCTCTGGCAATGTTTTTGAGTCTGTTGAATTCGTTTTTCGCCACCCTCTCCTTCTTGGCCATGTTCTTCTTTGCAAACTGGTCTTCCTTGGGATCTGCATTCTCCGGCACCTCTATCAACCATTCCTTGGTGTCATCTTTGGCACGTTTGTACCCCCATCGCCTTTTCCATTCCTTGTGAACTTCATCCCACACCAAGTTGGTCTTCTTCTTCTTCTGAATGCCTTTCAGCTTCGCAAACTGCTCCCATTTTGTAGGAGGCTTTGGTTTAGGTGGAGGCTTTTCTCTGGGCAGAGGAGTGGTCGGCTCTGGGAGTTTGGCCACGATCACGTCTTTAACTCTCTCTGTTGGAAGTTTCCATAACTCGTTGATGAGCAGTTGCGTGTTTTCTCTTGCCAAAGACCGAAGAAGATCCTCCCGGTTGTTTCCTTTAAATTCCCGCGTGTCTATCCGGTTCTTATCAAACGCAAGTAAATGACCCGGATCAAATTCGAGATCCAAATCCTTTTGAACTGTAATACTTTTGAGCTTTTCGGCCTCATCTTTCTCAGCCTTAGCAAGCACGTCTTCTATACTGCACGAAGCCATGTTGCCTGGTATTCTCACATGTGCTTTGCTCGGCGGAAGTAGTTTATTTCAAAATTAAAGACCCTTGACGAGGGTAAAGCCCCCACTGGTACTAAATATAAATTAAAAGAATCAAATAAAAATCTAATAATAATATTTAATAGTTTATTGCGAAGCTATTTTATATAATGATATAGATAAATGTCAGTCAGCCACATTTTAAACATGCTAAAGCGTATCTTAAGCGCGTTGCTGTTGCAACGAGTACTGACAAACTCTACGGACGTCCCATCGGCTCTGTGGCGCAATGGATAGCGCATTGGACTTCTAGATTGTTGAATGGGGTCATTCAAAGGTTGTGGGTTCGAGTCCCACCAGAGTCGAAGCTTTTACATTCAAAATGTCTAAAATGGCCAATTGCCAAAAGTTTCTTTAAGTTCACATGGTTGAAAAAAATGACGACTTCAAACATTCAACACAATTATTGATTCTTATAGCAGTAACAGTTCTATGCCAACGGCTGAACATTTCATAGTTTTAAAGTTGTAAATTGTTTAATTTATATTTTAAAACAATAATGCAAGACCCAAACACAGATAGAAAAGACATGGTTTGGAACTCCGAATGTGTTTAATTGTACATTCTTATATTATTTAATTTATCTCACATATCTGACAACCAATTATTTTAATAACTTGTTTGCAGTCAGTGGATCTTCTGATATGCAGCAGTTCTTTATAAAACGACAGTAAACAATTTGACAAATTTCACTTCAGAGTAAAATAACTTCTGATTTTCGTTTAAATAGATTAGATTGGCCGGGCGACGTCAATACGTCATTTCCGCCGCTCGAGTTTCCCCGGGAAGACGCTTTGGCGCGGAACCTGTTGTATTGCCTCCGCGCTTCTGAGAGAAAGAAAATCCTCCCGTTACCTCACACGAAGTACTTACATTAATAACTTAAGTTAATGGCTCCCGTTTTAAATTCCGATAAAGACACGGACGGCGGAGATTACGGTAAGCGTGTCTCACTGTTATTAGAATGCAGAATATACTGATTCAGTTCAGTTAGTGTGTTGGTGTAGCTGCTGACTAAGTTAGCGTCAAAATAGTAATGTCAACAACGTTATAGTATTAAATGTTTTCGCTCACAACGGTATATTGATTATGAGTCGTGGAATTATATCTTTAACTAATGCATATGTGTATTCTAGCAAATATTTAAACGTGGGTCAGTTTTGGTGAGTTGTTGTGTGAAAGTGAAGTGTCAATATGACACTGACAGAAGTTTAAGTCATGATCTCTGTTGCTTAACCACATTGTTATTTTATGCGTCGTTTTATAATTTCTTTCATCATTTCAATACTTCCTGTGTGCACCTGTAGTTAAAATACAGGATGTCTGTTTAACTGAGGGCTCAATAATGGTGTCATTGGGATACTTTTAAATGTATGTTAATAATAGCTTAAAAAAAATAAAGTCCAGCTTTCATTTAGGGTGTCATCCTCTGCCTTTTATTGTACTGTTATATGGTTGAAGCTGGTGTGTTCAAGAGGTCTCTAGGTATTCTTTCATTTGAATTTGACTGAAACCTATTACATCTTCCCACTAGATGCATCTGACACATGTGGCATCGCTTCCTCGCGCTCAAGGCGAGAGAAAAAAGAGAAAGTGGGGCGCAAGTCGGCTTTGGAACAGCTTAAACGAGCCAAGAAAGGAGAGAAGGTTAAATATGAGGTAAGTCAGTTGTTGGTGTATTCGTCGTGCACGAAACCACTTATGCTTTGTTTCCATTACACCTCTTCTCATGTTGTGTTGTGATCAGGTGGAGGATTTGACCAGCGTGTATGAAGAGGTGGATGAAGAACAATACTCCAAATTAGTGCGTGAGAGGCAGGATGATGATTGGATCATTGATGACGGTCAGTCTACTTATTGACTGTTACATCATTTATGTTATTATAGGGATTGGGTATGTGCGGAGACGTCATTGAAAGTTCTCAACTGAATGTGTCTGTTTCCTTTGTCAGATGGGACGGGTTATGTGGAGGATGGTAGAGAGATCTTTGATGAAGAATTGGAGGATGACGCTCTGGAGAAGGCTACAAAAGGTAAGCGAGCACAAAGCATTGACAAGGTGTTACAATCACAAGTGGATGTTTCTAGATAAATCAGTTTCGACGGCGGAATCCGGTTGAAAACATTGTGTGAATGGATCACTGAAATCATGCGAGGATGCAGTCGGTACCAGTTTCTCTGGGTTCTGTAGTATAGAGCAGGCCCCCAGGGGGCCTCCAGAAGGTTGCAAGGGGTCCCCCAGTAAAATGATAAGTCCAAAGTGTTTATCTGCTTTTTTTGCTATTGATAGTCTCCAGAATTGTTTACATTTTAATCTTTCTGGTGAGTTTTTCTCACTATGGTTTCTTTGTTGGGACTCAAAGTGAAATTGTTGCCGACTATTTACGTTTAGAAACAATGTGTTGTATTTATAATATCCTATTTACTATTTATCTAAGAAATTATAACCGTTTATTTACACAGAAAAAATAAAGATTGATATATATTTGAGAAAAGACTAATCATATTTGGGGTCCTTGGCATCATACAGCTTGAAAACCCCTGGTATAGAGCACTGCTCTTCAAATGTTCTTTTTATTTCTCTCAAAAACAGGCAAAGCAGGTGGAAAGGCAGGAAACTCAAAGAAGAATGTAAAGAAAATGGCCGTCAGTAAACCCAACAGCATTAAAAACATGTTCATGAACAGCAATGTGAAGAAGCCGGCTGAGGTAAGAAACACTGTGACTTTATCACTGTTAGTTTACTATATGCAATACACACTTTTTTTAGTTGTACCGGCACACAAATTACACTTTTAATTATAATTTCAAAGCAATATAAAGTGTATCTCACATGTGTAAGATGCAGTTGTTATAGGTGTATAATTTGCCCTGTAAAAAGTGACTTTGTTTTGTTCAAATGGTAGAAAGATGTGGATTTGTCCAAAGATGATCTGCTGGGAGATATTCTACAGGATCTGCACTCTGAGGTAAATGTTTATGGCTGGTTGTCTGTGTTTAAAACAAACATATACTGTAGATGTTGTCTACAGTAGCTCCAGTATGTCAGTCATTGCGGGTTAAGCTGAAGGTCATTGTAATGTTTTTTTCCCCCAGAAACCACTTGTGCTCACCCCACCACCAGTAATCACCTTGAGGAAAAAGAAAACGTTGGGATCCCCTATGAATCCATTTTCAGTTAAACCACAGGTGCCAAAGGTAGTATTTCCTTTTGTGAAACGATAAACTGATTTATTCTGACATCGCGGTAAAGACGTTCAATTACTGTCAGTTCTCCTTAAGCTACAGTTTTTCACTTAATGGCTAGTTACCGCTTTGCTAAGCTTTGTTACATCTCTAAGGTTAGCTAGGGTTTGTCATATAATGTCACTGTATAAACCTCTATTGTCCATCTCATAGGATTCACCTGAAGTCCAGATATCAAAGCCCAGGCCTTCAGTGACACGGGTTCCTCCTGCTGAGTTTTCACCCAGACCTGCTGCTCAAACCACCTCCAGTAAACCAGCTGCCACACAACAGATAAAGAAACCCAAGAAAGAGGAGCCTAAAGGCAGGCTTTATCTACCCAACTTCTATATTACAGTAATGTTTTGTATTAAAACCAAAAAGGTTGCTAATATTAGTTATTAACTTTTATAATTAGAAGAGGAAGTTGAGTTCGATGAGATGGATTTTGATGAACCCATGGAGGCAGAGAACCAGGAAGAGGAGCCGGTGAATTTAAATGTGGAGCCTGAGGCCGCGCCTACTCTTAAAGTGGAACCCAAAACTGAGCTGAAGGAGGAGATGTTGATGTAAGTCAGCCCAACAAAGGTCTTTGAATAAGTGTACATAGTCTTTATTTATACTGTTTTTGGTTTTCTCCTTCTCCAATTTAGAAATTAATTTGATGAAAGGCGTTACAGAGTTGAGACTATAAAATGCCATTACTGTCTTGTTTGTCCTCTGTCAGATCTGGAATGGTTGGTGGTATGGGTTGGGAAAAGATGGAGGAGGCTGACCCCATCGAAACTCATGTGGAAGTGCAAGTGGATGCCAGTCACTTACCTCTGGTGGAGGGACCTGATGGAGATAAGGTTTTCCGTTTCTACTGGCTGGATGCTTTTGAGGACCAGTACAACCAACCTGGTCAGTTTTTTTTGTCCATCCAATTCTTTTCTATCCAATTTTCCGCCTCACTCACATTCGAGCTGATTAAGGCCTGTGTAAACTGCACTTGTTAACGGAAGTTTTCATGCTTGCTACAAAAATAAAACTGTAACATAACTGCCATAACAGTTTTAGTGTATTGTTTTTGGTAACGTATGTTTTTTTCCTCTGTGTAGGTGTGGTGTACCTGTTTGGAAAGGTGTGGATTGAATCTGCAAAAGCTTACGTAAGCTGTTGCGTTGCTGTCAGGAATATTGAGAGGACATTGTATCTTCTGCCCAGAGAACATGTGAGGCCACCCTTACTGAGTTTATTATTTATCAGGTTTTTTTATTTGTATATATGTGCTTGTAATGCAAAAAAACAACGTATGTTCATTTATGTATTTGGTGTGAAATTAGAAAGTAAATCTGGCAACCGGTGAGGTGACAGAAGTTCAAGTAGGAATGATGGATGTGTACCAGGAGTTCAACAGTCTTTCTGAGAGGTTTAAAATCATGAAATTTAAGTCCAAGGTAATTATTGGTTCTCTGAGTATTTTCGAAGGGAATGCTTTGTCTGTTTGAAACCACAAACATGATCACATCTCTTCCTGTTTAAACAGCCAGTGACCAAGAGCTATGCCTTTGAAATGCCAGATATTCCCTCACAGAGCGAGTACCTTGAAGTCAGATACTCCGTGAGTAGACATACCTTACATGAAGGCACTGTAATATTGACTTTAATGGGACATTTGTAAAAGACAGTTTATTTTTAATCAAATGTGGGATGTTGCTGCAGGCTGAGCTTCCTCCATTGCCATCTGACCTGAAAGGCTCAACGTTTTCCCATGTTTTTGGCACCAACACCTCCAGCTTGGAGCACTTGCTGCTTAACCGGAAGATCCGTGGACCTTGCTGGCTAGATGTCAAGACTCCTCGTATGTAATACGTCATGTGATCTTCTCGTCAATGTCATTCAAATAACTCAACATGCGGTAATGGTTTAATACATTTGCTCTCTCCATCACCTCTAGAGTTGAGCAATCAGCCTATTAGCTGGTGTAAAGTGGAGGCCATAGTGCAGAAGTGTGATCTGATCTCAATCGTTAAAGACCTGCCACCTCCTCCCCTGGTCGTCATGTCCATAAGCCTCAAGACTGTTCAGAACCCAAAGACTCACCAGAATGAGGTAATACTATTAAAATGGAATGGGAGGGAATGCCTCAAGGGTTAAAGTTGGCCACAGAGACCTCTTGACTTTAAACATCTGCCTGCAGGTGTCTTATAAAATACAAATGATGTTTTATAGTTTCAATTGTGTTTTTTATCAGACCCTTACTTTGTGTTTTTTTCCCGCGGTAGATTGTTTCCCTCGCTGCCCTTATTCATTATAGCTTTTCCCTGGACAAAGCTCCACCACGACCACCTTACCAGACCCATTTCTGTGGTGAGTTCTCTAGACCGCATAGATTCTGGTATTTTATCATTAAACATTACAACTTGATTACTAAACGTAAACAAGTTTTTCATATCTTGCATATCTGATTATTTCTCATTAAAGTGGTGAGCAAACCCAACGACTGCGTCTTCCCATATGATTTTAAAGATGCTGTCAGGAAAAAGGTAATGTTTGCTATTTAACTCACCAAGCAGTAGTTTGCTTTGTTTTAGTGTTTCTATGTAAAATAACACATTTGTGCCAAATCAACCTTTATTGTAGATGTTTGTTTTATGCAGAATGGGATAGTAGAGATAGCAGGCACAGAGCGTGCACTACTGGGCTTCTTTTTGGCCAAGATGCACAAGATTGATCCAGATGTTTTGGTGGTAGGTGCAGTAAACTAGCCTGTTGCATTGAAGAAATGTTGCTTTTTATCCCCGTTTTACCTCATCGTCTTTCCTATTACAATGTTTTAGGGTCATGACATCTTTGGGTTTGACCTGGAAGTGCTCCTGCAAAGGATTACCGTGTGCAAAGTGCCACACTGGGCCAAGATCGGCAGGCTAAGAAGAGCCAACATGCCAAAACTGGGGGTGAGAAGACCTCTGTGCAGTCTTTTGTCATGTCAAATGTTGCTTTATTCTCCAAGCAATGTTTTTTATCCAGTCCATGTGGATTGCGTTTTTAATGTCAGGGTCGCAGCGGCTTTGCAGAGAAGAGTGCCACTTGTGGGCGCCTGGTGTGTGACATTGAGATCTCTGCCAAAGAGCTCATCCGGTGTAAGAGTTATAACTTGACTGAGCTGGTGGCCCAGATCCTGAAGACGGAGAGGGTGGTGATGCCTCCAGAAAACATCAGGAACTTCTATAGGTTGGATATTACCTGTGTAGTGTCACTTGCGAATCCATGCAATGGAAAGTTCTGTGCCGTGTAGCATTCTAGTTTTTATCTGGTTTTAATTTGAGCTATTTTTCCATTTTGTCAATAGTGACTCCCCTCACCTTCTCTACCTTTTGGAGCTCACCTGGATGGATGCCAAGCTTATCATGCAAATCATGTGTGAGCTGAATGTGCTCCCTTTGGCAATGCAGATCACAAACATCGCTGGTAATATCCTGGTAAGATACCAATGATCCTTTTGCTCACTGCTTAACCGCCTTTGTGTTAATGATGTTAAGTAAATGTCTTTTTGGATTGTTCTGACAGTCTCGCACTTTGATGGGGGGACGTTCGGAGAGGAACGAGTTCCTACTGCTCCACGCATTCCATGAAAGGAACTTCATTGTTCCAGACAAACAGTTCTTCAAGAAGCCGCAACAAGATCCTGTAGGAAGTCCTTTCTTACTATTTATTACAATAGTTAAACTATATTTGGCCTTAATTTATTCATAATTTTTTCCATTTGTGCTCTCAGAGAGATGAGGATGTTGATCCTGGTAAAGGCAAGTCGAACAAAACGAGGAAGAAGGCAGCGTATGCTGGAGGTTTGGTGTTGGAGCCCAAAGTTGGTGAGCGCTAAGTTACAATCTTTGCATGCACCACTGGCATCCCGTATGTTTGTGCTCTCTGGCTCAATTATTCTGTCCTCTATCCCCAGGTTTCTATGACAAGTTTATTTTGCTGTTGGACTTCAACAGTCTGTACCCTCCATCATCCAGGAGTTTAACATCTGTTTCACGACTGTTGAGAGGGGTGCTACCAACTCGCGCAAGAAAACTCAGGTATGCGGGGACAGCCATGTCCATGTAGGTATCGGAGATGTGATTCAATTGTAACATTTTTGAGGGCTACAGCATCCTGTCAACTGTTCCCTTGGTAACAGGAGGATGATGATGATGAGATTCCAGAGGTGCCAGATCAAAGTCTGGAGATGGGTGTTCTTCCCAAAGAAATTCGAAAACTAGTGGAGCGTCGACGTCATGTCAAACAGCTAATGAAGCAACAGGACCTCAACCCTGATCTTTACATGCAGGTATGTGCAAGGCCTATGCTCCTTTCTGAATTTATAACAGATGTGATCTTAGATCTTAAATAAACTGGTAACACTTTACAGTAAGATTGTATTTATTATTTTTCGTAAATACTAACAATGAGCAATATCGTTTTTCAGTATTTATAGTGCTATGTCAGTTTTGTTTACGGATAATACAATTATTCATGTTAGTTCATGGTGCATTAACTAATGTTAACAGTTACAGTTTAACCTTGAGCAGTTGAAAATCGATTATAATATGTGATGATTCAAGTCGATGTTAAATTAATTGCAATACATGTTTTGAACAGCAGGGGCCGCTTTGTCTGCAAACTTAAAGGTGGATATGCTGATATTTATTAAATGTAAAAAAATCCTACAAAAGCACAGACAAAGTCTTAGTTTGTTTATTTTAAGTAATGAAATTAACTTATGTTAATAAATGCTGTAAACATATTTGTTGTTAGTTTATTTAAGGTACTGCTTAAACTACTTATTTACAAATGCAACCTTATTGTAAAGTGTACTTTGTAAAATTACTTGAAGTGGTTGTACGCGTACTAGCACTGATGGTAAATGTCTTCCCATAGTATGATATTAGACAGAAGGCCCTCAAGCTGACGGCTAACAGCATGTATGGATGCCTGGGATTTTCCTTCAGTCGCTTTTACGCCAAGCCTTTGGCTGCACTGGTCACTCATAAAGGACGAGAGGTATGTGACACCCTGTTTAATATAATGTGTACATTTACATACTAATGGCAAGATATTAGTACAACAACACCACATACACAAAATCCTGTAACCTTACTGAATTTAAAAGCTAGTAAATCCTTTGTGTTGGGTTTTTTGTATGTATTTTTCGGTCCAATTACTGGTCAGATTAATTGTTCAATTGGCGTTTGTTTTGAAGGATGTTTTTTTAGTAGAGGTATTGCACCTCAATTAGGACTTTATGTAGTTTAAATTGTTTTTAGAAAAACAAAGTCTGTCCCTAACTGTTGATATTTATGATGACCATAACATTTTTAGGCTTGTAGTGATCATGCAGTTTCCCAAGGCTTCCACTAGAGGGCAGTCTAGCCCAGTCCTCCACCCCAAGATTTCTTTTTTGAGGGGGCCCATCATGTATATGTATATAGCCATTTCATTAGGTTTCTGTTTATTACTAAAATGATACACCTATATTATACAGCACATTTCACCGTTTTAGCCAACATCAAAGGCTCTGCTTATTTTGTTTTTCTCCCTTGTTAACCGCACCTGATTTAAATCACCAGCTCGTCAGAAGAGCGCTGCATGAATGAACTGTGTCCGATTGACATGGTCCATACGCAGGGTTCACGACTGTCTGCAGCGTCTTCACACTCGCCCAAAACTTACTACGGAAGGTTGAAAGGTTATCTAACCGCAATCATGAGATTTGCGTGTCGCGCTTTTTGCACTTCAATGCCCTTTATGTCCACTTCTCAGGGCTCTTATGGGCAAATTGAACAATATACAAAATATGCATAGCTGGGCGTCATGAGGACCAGGAATAAGAAGCGCAGTGGCGGCTACCAGTCAAACTATTGGCTTACCTTTTACATGTCAAGGCGGAGTGTTCGAGGGTGAGACAAGTTTCTGTTGAGAAAAGTCTTTCGACACTACAAGAAGTCTTTAGCAGTCTCCTCATTTTCATCTTGCTCATCTTTTTTAAAATTATGCTCTCGCCATCATAAGGTAAAAATAAAACTGCACAGAAGATGCTACGCACAACACGTGACATGATAAAACCAATAACTTTGAAAAAAGCGGGGAGCACTGATTGGTCAATCAACCGGAGTAAGAAATCAAAAATTCTTTATTTTTGGCAATCAAAAATCTGAGGGGGCCGTACATGTAAATGAGGGGGCTACGCTTCTGCTCCACCCATGTCAGTCAGCTCCTCAGGCCTTTGGCTCTGATTTCACTCCCCTCCTCATGAGCTTCTGTTCTCTTTGTGCTTTAACCAATTTGACCGATCTCTTGTTCTTTTATGCCACCTTGTCATGATTGCCAGCTACCTGCACTTGACTTTAATGAGACCAGACTTTGAAAGGCCAGTGGGGTGTAGAAACTGTGACACATTTGCGTTCTTTCCTCTCCCCTTTCGTATCGCCACTGGGCGTTGTGGGGTATTGTTCGAAATTGGGGGGAACCAATAATTATGTTTGCCCCACCATTCAACCTGTAGGTTTCGCTACAAAAAAGTGTTTGATAAACGGATACATCCAAAGCTTAACAATAGGAAAAATGAAAGGGATGCTGAATCAACTGGAATTAGTTGTGGCTTGTGACGTGGATTGCATGTGAAGCTTCAGCTGTGCAGTTCTAATCCACTTCACTCAAATGTGTGAATATTAATACTCGTTTTTTTCACGTTGGGGAGCGCAGCTTGACTCAAGAGCCCTAATTACTCTGATTAGTCTTATTGTGATACATATTCTCCACTGTCAACCTGCCTGGTGTCGGACTGTAGAGAGAAATTGAAAATGCAGGGGGGGGGGGGCGGATGGCAGACGCAACAAATACTTGCTTGTTGCTTTACATCGACCCTGACATATGAGACTAAATTTGTGCACTTCGTGCCATTTATATTTTGATTGAGTGTCTGTGTTTATTAGCTGGTGCTGTTGAGAAACGTGTTATCGATAGGCTTAAGTTTTTTTTTCCATGGCCATAAAGATGCTTGATTTGGCCTCCACGTAGATGCCCTCCAGAGCTTCTCGTCTTTCCTCAGCCTCATGATTGGTCTAGGGTAAAGGGATCAAGACAAGCCCCCGATGATTCTCAGCTTGTTCAAATATGCAGGTTCCCAGAGCCTCGATGGAGATGACGGCCGTTTGGCATCAGCTTCCAGGGTCCGTGGGATGAGTCGGAGAACATTAAAAAATTTTAGAGGGTGAGAAGTCAAAGAGGCAATTTTCCTTTACTGTCTTCCAGTGGTGCCAGAGATGCAGAATGTTGATCGTAACCGTTGTCTAATTTGACAATTGAGTTTAACGATCGTCAAACACTAAATCCTTTAAGTCGGACAGTGGGTTGGCTCCGTCGTATGATGGATGACCGGCTTGTCTGCACCTTCATTGTTTTGAGATGAGAATTGCAGGCGCTCTGCTTTTAATAGAGTTAACTAATGCTTTCTGAGAAGCTAGCTTAGTGCTAACCTGCCACAGAGGTGTAAATTCAGCCGGCAGGTGTGGTGAAGTGGGTTGAAGTCTAGAGCAGTTGGAAGTTTAAGTGAGTTTTATTAAAAAATATAGTAGGAATTACCATGACCAGCTGAGCACCTTGCCACACAAGTAATTGTGGGCCTTTCCTCTTCTTTTTTAAAAATTGTATTTCGTTGTTTGCCATTAAAAATGATGTTTTATTGCATCCCGTTTTTAACTAGAAGAACTTGTAGAGGCAAAGGGAGGTCAGCAAAGTTTCTCATTTTTAACAGCTAAGCTTTTTTAAAACTTGACGGTCCTTGGGATTTAATGACACTGCTTTAAGCCCCTGCAATTTGGCTTCTTTTGCTACATGACAACTTGGGGAAATCCCCTGCTAGACCAGTTAGCATAAGCCGCTTGCGTTCAGCCTTTACCAGCGCTCATGAAGTGACGTCCCGTGGCCCTTGACCTTTCCAGAGAAACATTTGTTCTGGTGCGAACCCTGCACGCCCCTGGTATGAGATGCATGCCATGGAATAGGCGTTTAGGGTTTCATGCTGAGGGCTCGCTCCTGATTGATGTGCCCACGTTTTATTTTCAGTTCTTTGTGCGGCGGCCAGTGTGAAAAACGGACCTTCAGCTGTGGAGCTAGAGGGGGTAGGGTTGGGTCCAGGGTTAATCGAGTGATGTTTACAAGTTCTGTCGCTACGGACTGCTGATTGTTGTGGAACGTTAGTTGGCTGACCTCTCACCCCGCCTTGCCGCCAGCCACGGACTCCTTTTTAACCTACGTTAGGGAAGTTTAAAAAAGGTAAAACAAAACCTATTATGTTGTCACGGACCCCATGTCCTTGTACTACGGATTCTTCAGATGTAGAGCGGCTGTTGGCGGGACGAGACTGGTGTGGGTTGAATTAGGTGTCACCTGAGTAAACATTGTTTCCTTGCTGTTCTCTCAGACGACACTTCCAGTTGTCAGAATCACAAAGGTCATTTTTAACTTTCCCAGAATAAGACATAGACGCCCCCCTCCTCCACTGTAGGCATTGTTGCATGCACTGTTTGACCCTGTGGTCTTTGGCGGGGATTTACTCCTGATATTGCTGGACTTAACAAATAGTCACAGAGACCGGAGAATATTTTTGGATTCGAGCGCGAGATGCGTTCAACTCGCGTTCCCCTCAAGTTCCTTCGGGAGCTTTGCACCTTTAATTTAGACCAGCTTTGTATGTGAAGTGTTATTCTTAGCTAATTTGGAGCAGCATCTTTGAACGTTGTTTGTGATTTAACAGCGCGCGTTTGCTGCCGTTTTACCCAGTCGTATTCCCGCTTACTGCCCCCCCAGATTCCAACAGCCATCATTACCGAGGGAGAGAAAGCAACGTATTGCTTTGATCAGGGGACATATTTCAATTTATCCCACATGCTATGAGGTCATCTGTCTCTCAGTCACTGATATCACTCTTGTTAATAAATAGGTGGAAAGAATTGCATCACCTCACACCACGTGTTGAGGCGTCGCTCAATGTTCCCATGATGCAGATTAGTCTTGTACACTGTGAAACGTCGTGTCGTTTTACACCACAGCCTCCTTTGAAAATACAGAACAACTAGCAGCTTGTCCATGTTAACATTGTTCAAGTAGATCATATGAATATAACAGGCATGGTTTGTTCTTCACGTTAGCCTTTATTTCATTGACTTATGATCATCTTATGATCAGGATGGGCATTTATATTATTTAGTAACTCAACAGTTCACCAAGTTGCAGAGGTTGGTGTCTACCGGAGTTCGTGTTTTTTTACACGAGTTAAAGTTTCTGAATAATATTAAAGGTTTGTCTCAAAACCAATGGTTCTGTTCCTATCACTCGTGCTTTGTATAGACTTTGCTGCCCCAAACCAAGAGTCATTGAGAAAAGTTTTGTAAACCGTTTTATGTTGAATCAGGCTGTAAGGTTTGGCCAAAAAGGAGGCCGTAACAGCGTAGTGTAATGTAAAGACTTCATTTGCCGTGTTTGTGTGTTGTCAATTTCAACATCATTCAGTGTCAATGTTTTAAAATGGCATAAAACACAAGTCTGACGAAGATGTTTATTGATTAAAACGTTGGCAGTTAATGTTCTATGAATAAAAGGAAAAGGAAGAATGTGTAGATTATCATTCTATACTTTACATTTTTGATCCTTGACTTGGCTAAAATAACGTTATTACTATTTTAAGTGGCTAATATTTTTTTTTACGAATGATATATGCTCATCTGCCTTGTGTGAAGCGACTTAATAAAAGTCTTTGGAATCGGATTCAGTGTTTGTCGGAGGTGTTATGTTGGGCTTTGGGTATGGGGATATGCATTGCTCTTTCGCACGATATTTTTACCCACAGTTCCAGATGCCAGGCTGCCCGCTAAAGTGATTTCAGGCAGTCGTATTAAATCAGAGAGAGGCTTTAGAGGATATTTTACCCCTTAGATCTCAGACCGCGTGCGATGAATTGCTACATGTGGAATCAGACCCATTTGCTTCCGAATGTATACGCACCTGTGTTTTCAAAGGTGTCTTTATAAATGACTGTCAATGTACAGTTGTCGTGTGTGCATTTGTGTTCTTCCTCTGGATCGTTTGTACGTTGTCAAAGAGATGACGTGGTTTCCTCTGCTTGAAGTATGCGGACATCTACCCTAAAAAATGTGTTTGCATGTTATGAAGGCAATTAATTTGAGTTTTAAATCTTCCTGTGTGTGTGTTAGATCTTCTAGGGATAGGATATAGAGATGACAGTGGACGTATTTCACTCTGACGGTGCTGTGTGACTCTTGCTATTTCAGGCAGAGGACTGTCATCCTCAAAATGCTTTTCAGCAGGACGCTTTTCAAAACAATCGTCACCAGATACTTTCTTTACAAGGTTTCTATGCCGCTCCTGGGCTTAAAATGCCGGCTATGATGTGTACCGAAGCCAACAGGAGGCCAGATGCCCTCCGGGTGAGCAAATGGCATTAGGGGGCAGGACGAATTAACCGTTTACAAGAGCAGCCGTGGACTTCTGTGTTTTTCAATAACCATTCCACAAGCCGCTTGAAATGGTTGGGAAGGGATAAATGAATGTGTTAATGACAGACCTGTTGATTATGGCAAAAAGATGGAGCGCCTTATGGAGAGACGGAGGCTCGGTGCCAAGCGCTACTGTCATGTCAGTCAAAGTGTGATCTGAGCCAGCTGCATTTGGTCGTTGGGTGGCAGTTTAAACACAGTTTTAGCTTTTGGATGCACTGCTGGATTTCACCCTCTTACAGCAAGTGCTTATTGGAGTCAATTTAGAGATATAAAGAAACTTGGATATGGTGTTTTTGTTTTGAGGTGTTTTGCCAAATTCAAAACTTGCTTTTCATTTGCAATGCAGGATACAGCATTAAAGCAACATGGCCCATCATTTTCATACTTTTTTTCATAATTATTCTACCAATTATTGTGAGCCAGGTTTTCCAGGTTCCACGTGGACCTCTTTTAAGTTTTTATACGAATGCATCTTCTGACAGGGAGGGTCCAGTCCCCTTTACTAACTTTCTTTCGAATGATTCTGCTGTGGCACAGCCGCTAGTTTGCTAGGCTTCATAAATTTACCGTCATCACTTGCCCTGTTATACGGAAATGCCAAAACTCTGACCCAGCAGGAAAGTCAGTGCTTTCATTGTCTGGTGCAGACAGTCGATTTTGTCTTTACTGTACTCGCAACTTTAAAGGACCAATGTGGAGTTTTAGCGGCGTCTAGTGGTGATCTTGCAAATTGAAACCAACGGCTCACTTCACCCCTCCCTTTCATAGCACTACATTGGCTGACACAAGACAAAGATGTCCTTACATTTTCTCTTATTTACCAAAGGAGATAACATATTTATGAAACGCACTTTGTAACGCAGTTTGTCCATTCAGGGCTACTGTAGAAACATGGCGAATTCCATGCAAGGGGACCCGCGGTGTATGTAGATAGAATTACGAACCGATTCATTATGTAGGGTCTTTAAACACCTCTGAAGACACAGTTATGTATATTATATTGCATTTCTGTCAATAGACACACAACACCTTTTTTTCCTTGTTTAATTAAAGTACACACTGTGCATACTAGAGTAGCTTTGTATTTACGGGTGTTCAAAGGTCTGTGTAGTCTTTTTTTGGGGGGTGTAGCTGAGATTTGCTAGAACATAAGTGTTCCCTCAGGTTTTTGTTGGCATGTGTTTTAAGAAGAGACGCTCGCCCTTCCTCTCTCATTTCTGAGGCTTGTTTTATACAGCTTGTCTTTCAGCCAGTCTAACAACCCTGCTCTCGGCCCGTCATAACAAACAGACATAAAGAGTCTTGAAAACTATACAAACATGAGATTTTTTTCCCCTCCTCTTTTTCCTTTTGTCTTTTTCTCTCCGTTGTTAATATAAGAATGTGTCAGCATTAAAAGTGTGGACATATCAACTTTGTAATGCAGTCAAGTGGCTGTAACTTTATGGCGCCCTGTAACAAACTTGCACCTGCTCAGGGTCAGACACAAACTCTGTCACACACAGACAGGTGTGCAGATTTATGTGTGCTCGAAGGGTACTGTTGGAGAGTCAGGCTGGAAACTAAATATCACTTTTTCTGTTGGTCATTTGAACAAAGCCCTAATTCTAAATATTCAATTTTGGTCCAAACTTGTCCCCTTTGTTTGTTTGTTTCATGGACGATACTAGTTCACCTTAAAAACGAAAACTCTGTCATTATTTACACACTCTCTTGTCGTTTCAAACCTGCATGACTACTTATGCAGAACACAAAAGACATTTTAAGAAATTCGGGTAACCCTTGGTCTCCATTGACTTGCATTGGTTTCCATACAATAGAAGTCAATGGGGAACGACGGTTTTTAGCAGCCAAATTTTTCAAAATACCTTTGTGTTTTGCAGAGGAACGATCATCACACAGGTTTAAAAAGACAACAGGGTGTGTAAATGATGACAGGATTTTCATTTTAAAGTGAACGTTTTCTTTAAGATTGGGTTTATTGTTGAGCACAGGTGTGCAGATACATTATGCAGTTATATTAAAACTTAAAAATGTTAGGAACTTAAAAGCGTAGACCTCGAATTTGTATGACCTGATTGTAATAGAGGAATTACAATTATATAAATTTACTTTTTTCATTTAGTCGATGCTTTTATCCAAAGGCAATGTTTTTGTGTATTCTGTAGTTATCTGTGTTTTTTGGAAATTAAAACCTTTGTGCTTCAATTGCAAAGCTCTACCAACAGAGCTAAAGGAACACTAGATCATAATTTGTCCGATGCTATATTGAAACCTACCTACAGTGTAGGGCTAGGCAATATATCCTGCAATTCTTATGCTCTATTTCTCAATGAATTATAGTAAAATCCCGCCACATCCGGAAGCCAGAGGGCGCTCTTGCGCAGAAACTCTGAATCTTAGAAACAGAAGAAGAACTATTAGTACCAGGAAATGCCAATAGTCATATTCCATCGCTGCTATTCAAACCTTTTTAGGTATTTTCGTGATAATAAAGTATATTTATAGTGATTATGTTTGACGACTGTTGCTTTTTCAAATGTACGTTATAAACTACTCAATCTCATAGTGACTTTAGGTCGAGCAGTACTTCCTACTGATCAGAGACCCGTAGTTCACAGAAGAGCTGTGCATAAAACATCGAATCGATTTAGACGTGTAACTAGTGTGAATCGTGACACATCGCTCAGCCCTAATTCAAGCCAAACATTTTGTCATGTTAGTATGCGTGTTCCCTTGGAATCGAACCCACAACCTTTGCCTTGCTTGCACAACACTTTGCCAGCTGATCTGCATGAACACTAATCAACCAGCTTTAATAATGAGAAAACACACACACACCATGCAATTCAAAATCTCTAATCCTGCCTAATTAAGTGCGTCTTACTCAGTGTCTCAGGGTGACCTTGACCGTGTTGGCTAATGCAGACAGCTATTCTGTTATTTCTAAGATCTGACCTCCTGCTTCCCTTAGGGAGGCATGCTACACCTCATAAAGCATGCTTAAGTCCTGCTCTGGTTTCAAGGAGTGGAGCACCCCGTGCTCCGAAATAGCTTCGTCCTTGTCCCTCAGGGGGCCGTGGCTTGGCTCTGATGTGTGCGCGCCGGGGACATGAATCTCGGTGTCTTGCTCGATTGCTGTTGACAGGCTGTAGCGTGTCTCGTCTCTTTGAGGCCTCAGATTAGAGCCGCTTATTTTCCTGCCGACCCCCTCACCTGTCCGAGTCCCTCTCGCGCAGAGGTCACCCCGCATGCCTGCACAGCGGCAGCGGGTGTATGTTTAAGGCTGGACACCCTGAGTAAACAGTCATTGTTGGTATGACACCTCAGATATGTACCGTCTCTCATTCTCTCTTGCTGTCCACCACTTCTAATGTAGAGCTTGTGTGTGTCTTTTTGGCTCGCTCTTTGTATTTAAGGCTTTCTTTTTGTGATTCCCCCCTTACACTACGCTTTCACCTCCCTCTTCATGCCCTTCATCATTTTCTTTTGTTTCTCCTCTGACAGCTGTGGTTTACATTGGTCTCCCTCTGCAGCTGGACAACCCTCCCTACCTCTCTCTCTCTCACACACATCATGCAGTCCAGTGGTGATTAAGACTATTAGGCCTTATAATGACTCGGCTGGTGTGTGGGTTTGGAGCCCCATTTCAGTGCAGCTAATAGACCTCTTAGCCAATTATCCTCCATTTAGAAGCAAATCACAGAGGCTTTTTCTCTCCCCCTTTGATAAATGTTGAATTACTGAATAGATTTGCTAATTAAATTCTTTGTGTGTTTTGCATGTGCGAGTACTCGCGTTCGCGTATCCGAGTGCGTGTATGCGCGCGGCGTTTTCTTTCATAGTATTTCTCGTTGACAGACGTTTGTTCTCCGCCGTGAGCCTGTTTGTTTGACGTTCCACTTTGACCGATTTGAAATTGATATTGTTCTCCGCCGGCTGTGACTCTGTGTTTAGTGTTTATTGTGTTTTGCCCTGACACGCTGTCTTTTGTCCCCTGCAGATTTTGATGCACACCAAAGAAATGGTGCAGAGGGTGAGTCGTGATTAGCGTACGTTACAGTAATAATTAAGCGGCAATTGCTGTGTTTATTTGTTAGCCGTGCGTGGGCTTGACGGTGTACCATTATTCAACCGCAGATGAATCTGGAGGTCATATACGGAGATACCGACTCCATCATGATCAACAGTAACAGCACCAACCTGGAGGAGGTCTTCAAACTGGGAAACAAGGTAAGGGAGTGGAGGAAAGGGAAGGGGGGTCTGAACGTCTCTGAGGAAAACGCAGTCTTTGTGATGCGCTAATATGCGTATGAGCGTGACACTAATAATAGAGACGTCGCTGACAATCAGGCAGAGAGAGAATTAAACCATGCATTGCGTTTGATCAGGGATGAACCAAAGTCGACTGTAACAAGAACCCCATCAAATGATTGTGTGTGTGTTTAGGTGAAAAGCGAGGTGAATAAACTCTATAAGCTCCTGGAGATTGACATCGACGGGGTGTTTAAATCCCTTCTGCTGCTGAAGAAGAAGAAATATGCGGCGCTGATGGTTGAGCCACAGGGAGATGGCAAATACACCACCAAACAGGAACTCAAAGGCCTTGACATTGTGCGCAGGGACTGGTGTGACCTGGCCAAGGAGTGCGGCAAGTCAGTGCGCTCAAATCTGTTTTTTTAGCTTTAAAGTCCACATTTCAAATACATTTACTAAATTGTGACTGCTCAATTTTGCAATAAAATAAAAATAAAATCTAATCCAGATGAGACATTTTAGAAAAGTGATATTCTAAAATCGAAATATTAACCGATTCTTCATAAAAAAGGTATAATCGATAGGCTTGTGATTTACACTTTTGCTTTCTCTTTTGTCTAGTTACGTGATTGGTCAGATTCTGTCAGATCAGAGTCGCGACACCATCGTGGAGAACATTCAGAAACATCTGATTGAGGTTGGAGAGAAGGTCGCCAGTGGCAGTATCCCACTCAATATGTTTGAGATAAATAAGGTAAAACATTGACATGCAAAATCTTTGTTCATGAGCATAAAGATGATCATTTTTAACTCGCTATAATTTCCCTTATAGGGACTGACAAAGGACCCTCAGGACTACCCCGACAAGAAGAGTCTCCCCCACGTTCACGTTGCTCTCTGGATCAACTCCCAGGGTGGCAAGAAGGTTAAAGCCGGTGACACGGTGTCTTATGTCATCTGTCAGGTAAGCAACCAATCCATTTTGATCCTCTGATGTTAGAGGTCTGACTACAGATAGAAATCCAATCCACTGTTTCTCTGTTAGGACGGTTCTAACCTTCCAGCCAGTCAGAGGGCGTACGCTCTGGAACAGCTGCAGAAACAGCAAGGTCTCAGCTTGGACACGCAGTACTACCTGTCCCAGCAGGTGCACCCTGTGGTGGGCCGAATCTGCGAGCCCATCGAGGGTATTGACGCAGTTCTTATCGCAACCTGGCTAGGTGAGACTTCCTGTCTGGTTTGCGTAATTTTGAATGGATATGGATTATTTTGCAACTGTGTTTTAGTGCTTAAAATTTGCATCTCATGTTCTGGAAATTAATACAAGAACCAAACGTTTTTTTTAGATGTAACGCTGAGTTTTAGATCATTGAGTATCAAAAATAGGGCAAGACAGTTTGATGTTTACCTTTGCATAGCTGCTGAGAACCAATTTACCCCCCAGTTGGAAATTCAGTCGCTCTAAAAAGTAAATGAACACTGGCACTCTGTCTCCATGACAACAGGCCCCTAGCTGTTGTTTGGCATCCTGCGGTCTGGTCCAAAACTCAGGCGCTAATTCAATCTGCCCACTATGTTATCAGTACCAAGTAAAGCCTTGCTTATTTACCTCATGATTAACGGAGCACATTTACACCACGGAACATTCTCATCCGCTGCTTCTCAAGTATGATAAATAGTCTCTCTGTAAACACAACATCAGATCAGTTGTCATTCTGTGTTTCTTTCCTATTTCAGTCAATCTATCTCATTCCCCGGTCACAGATTTAGACGGTCTCCAACCCGACATGATGCATGTCTGCCTGTAGATGGCAGCAGCCCTCGAGCGTCATCGGCCTCTGATCCGTAGAGACGGCGGTTAATCCCCGAAGTCTCATAGTCAACACTTACTTATGTGCTCATTTATTCACTTAGCCAAATTACCCAGGGGGACGTAGGCTGTTTTCGGTGCTCTAGTAGTGTTCAGTGTCACCTGGGGGGATTAAATGGAGATTCAGCTGCTGTCTCTTAATGATTTGATGATCTCAGCTGCCTGGGAAAAATCGGATAGCGGCGCTTTCTTTACCCCTCCTCTTTCCCCTTATTATATTTCCAGTTTATTCTTATCGTTCGCTAGTCTCCGTCCTCTTGCCTCCCGCGGCCCTGACATCTTCTTTGCTTTCTTACTGACCCTCTCTCTTCTTGTAGCTTAGCTTTTGATCCCCACCCTCTTTTCCATCATCTTTTTTCCACCGTCCATAAATACATATGCTTGTAAATCACAATCTGCGAGTCTTTAAAACAAACACAAGAATCGGACTTAAATCGAAATGTAACTGTGTGCATGGTTTTGACTTGGACCCCCATGTGTGTTTATTTACCTGTTTGTCCAGGGCTCGACCCCGGTCACTTTCGAGCCCAGCAGCAGCAGCAGAGAGAGGATGAGGGAGACAACTTCCTGGGAGCGCCGGCCCAGCTCACCGACGAGGAGCGCTACCGCGATTGTGAGAAGTTTACTTTCTCTTGCCCTGACTGCGGTACGGAAAACATGTATGACAACGTCTTTGAAGGGACGGTGAGTTATCAACACTCCCTTAACGGGTCCGATCTAATTGGGCAGCACAATGATTTGTTTCTCACTGTTCTGTCCTACCTCAACTTCCTGTTAAATATTGTGTAATGACAGGTACCGATAAATTTGAGTCGCACGGGTGATTACTTCCTCTGTTTCAGGCTTTTACTGGCTTATTAATTTCAGAGCCACGCACTTTATTTATAAAGGCTTGGCAGAGATGAGCAGGGGGAGAGGGATTTCGGCAGAGTGTATTCCTAGAGCTCTTTAGTACACAGGATGTCCGTCATACCCAGGCCGGGGTCAGCGGGGGCTTGAGGAGCGGGTGTAATCTGCCTCTAATTAAGGGTCCACACACACATGCTCATGCACAGCTTTCTCTCGTCTAAGACTCATAAAAAATGACATTGACCCCTTCCTCCGCTGCTCTGATCTCTGTCCTCCTAGCTGTTTGGAGATTTTGCACTCTCTCAGCCAGGGAAGGCTTGGAATTAGGAAAAACTGGTTGGCATTTACACATGCTACAATTTAGGTATGCGTTACTAGCCCTAATAGACCTCAGTCAGGGTACAGGACAAATTTCATTTGATACGAATGAAAACAAACCTTTGAGGGACACATGTACAGTCTGTCTTAAGAGGACAGTTTACAGGGTTTTTCCTGGCTCAAAATGAGGTGGAGGGGGTGCCATCCTGTACACACACACGTGTAGGCCTTTTAAGTAGCTTGGCCAAACACTTTAAATATAAATAAATAAAAATAGATGAAAACGACAATTATTAAGTTGTATACAGGGTGTCTGCAGATCCTTAATTGTCTTAAAATGTTTTAAATTCCATAATGTCAAAATTAGGCCTTAATTAGCATCCGCGTATCCAAGGTCTTAGAAATGCAGTCGAACTGACACCGTAAAGAATTTATTTTCATTTTAGGATCATGTAAGTCTATTTGTCAACAAAATAGGCGGAACCAACTAACAAATAACACGTTCGCGGGGGGTTCCTTAGGTGAGTGGACTGGACAAATTGAGAGGGGTTTAGCTGCAGCGACCGGGCGAGTGGAGCTCCACTCTTGAACAGGAAATACGTCACCTCCACTCAATATTAAAGAAGGGGCAAAATGGCGTCGCTAAACCCTCCGAAGTTCGAAATTTAACTCGGATAGTTTTATCTCATTATCCCAACACTACTTGCAGACTGACGCGGTCTTAACGTGCATATTTAAAGGAAAGAAGAAGAACGTTCATTGATTGTTATTTACTGTTACTTGCAGTTGGTGTGTTTTCTAAATATAGTTTGTGTTTTTCACACCAAAAAAAGCAAAAAAAATGAAATGTTGAATAATTTCCACAAATTATGTTTTTTTGCTTTAAATAAAAAATTCCTAAATTATTTGTTCACATTTTACATTAAATAAAAATATTCACTGCTAACTATTATAATTTTTACTTTCTAAATACAAACCTGGAAGCAATGTCTGGATTTAGGAACATTAAAGGTATTTAATAACATTTGAACAATAATTTTGTCGCATAAAAAATTACACATATTGGTTGACATTTAAACGCCGCCAGTTCATAACTACTTCCGGTTGAGGTCTTAAATTTCACTCTGCATGGTATTAAAAAGGTTTTAAAAAGTCTAAAATCTAACTCGCAGATAACATGTATATAAAACATTACTTTTATTCAACCAGACAGAAATGTAAAAGTAAAGAAATAAAGCTTCTTATCCTTTTCAACCTTTCAGCCCACAATAGCCAACTAAATTAACCAGTCTTACTAAATTTGCAATGCTCATTCACATCCTGGGTTCTCTTATGATTTACTGAGCTTTGAATGATTCACTGTTTTTTTTTATATTCGCTACTGACTGAAAAGTTTCAACAGTTTAAACGAATCTGTTCAAATGAGTCATTCTGATCGCAATGTGCGTTCAACTGGCTAACTCTCTGTGTACAGTATAATGCTGATTCAACGAGCCATCTGCACAGCTTTAAACATTATACAATGATGTACGCCACGTTGATTTAAGAAACCTTTTAAGAAATCGTGCGTACTTGGAGGCAAAACAAACAAAACTCACCTGAAAGCTGTGAAACGCAGCTAATTTACTATTTGCATCGCCACTTCCAGGTTTACGCTCAATGTGCGAGAAAACATCCGCTGCCCCACCGGAAGCTTTTCATAAAGTTTGCAGGATTACAATAAACAATGTTTGTAAGCATTGTGAGACTGACCGCTGCCCCCCTGTCTAATACAATGGAAAACTATACGTTTAAAAAATACATGGACAGCTTGGATGCTATTTCTATTAGCATCTGGCTGGAAAACACTGAATAACATCATCTTTACACAGTTTATTAATGATTTTCAACATTTAAATACTTTTAAACAACACATTTGCATGAATCTGACCAGATGTCAATAACACAGTTCCCGGTAAGATACGTTTGTTTACATCTGTCATACTGCTCTGATATGCAGGTTTGCTTTAAAGAAACAGACATCACTTGGCTTTTAAAAGGCATAAATATTGTTTAAATACTAAACGGTAATCGTTTTTTAATTTGTTGTTAGACGACCCATTTAAGAAACTTTATTTAATACGATTAATATACAATAAAATTACATCTTAATAAAATTATCATTTTTTAATTATTTTTTTAATTAAATTGAATTATACAATTTAATTATTAATTATTAAATTACATTTAATTTTATTTAATCGTTACATTTGTAGCCACAAGTGTGACCGATCAACAAACTCAGATCGGAAGTTAACTTCAGGCCAGGTGCGTGCATCCCATGAAACCGTCTATATTAAGATGTTAAAATCTACACAAACTCAATAACAACCTCACGACACCATGTGTGAATTTTTGTTGATGTGATTTTATTGGCCTCCCGTATTCACCTGATAAGGTATCTAATAATACGTAGTGCAAGGGTTATAGCTGAGATCAGGGCGTGAGGGTTTGATGAAAGGAAGGCTTAAAAGACCAGCCTTGACTTACAGATGCGGCAAATCGTCTTTATCTCAGTCGGCTGCGTAGAGAGGGAGGAGGACAACAGGAATGCAAACAGACACGCTGGAAAGGGACGGTAGAGATGCTTGGAGACTATATTTGCATAGACGCACAGTTCCCCCTCAAAGTGCCGTTCAGTGAGAGATGTAAAGATCATAAAACGCTAATGACTCACCGCGACTACCGGGGGGCAAACTGAACACGGCTCTTCACAGCAGCCCTGCTATAAAAGAGAAAGTGATGTTTGTATGATACGGTGAGCTTGAGCGAATGTGCCGATGCATTAGCCATATACACACACACTTACATGGACTCGGCCCTTCAGATTATTGGAGGCATAATGGGCACCATAAACAGCACTGCTACACATGTTAGGTTAGATTGAAAGGATGTCAAGCTACAGTAGTTTCTGTCCACTGTTTAACCACAGTTCTTGCCACTGTTTCTCAATAGGACGTCTGAGGCTTTTTAGATATAAAAAAGCTGGCAAAGCCCGGAAATCAACAGCGCAGTATGAAGTTTGTTGCTCGCTGTCATCCAGAAATGCAGTTGAAAGCTTAATGCAGTTCCTTTTTTTATGCTTTTGCCACCTAGATACCCTAGAGTGTTGGTCCTTATTGACATTATATTTTAAGGATGTTTGAATTTCTAATAGGTCAGCTTTAATAGCCTTTAAAAGCTTATATGGGCAATGCGAATCAACAGAATAAATGCCCAGATTATGTTGTTGCCCTTTGTGTGTGTGGGCCGTGTGGAAATGCTGTGTTGAAAGTGAATTTGTTTGTTTCTAGGGAAGCTCCGTACAGCCTAGTTTGAAGAGTTGCTGTCACGTTCCGTGTGGGGCCAGCCAGTTGGAACATGGCTTACGGATAAGCAACAAACTGCAACTGGACATTCGCCGTCATATCAGGAAATACTACAATGTGAGTATTGAATAACTTGCAGTACACCAGGTCGCTCGCCCCCTACAGGTGTGGCAAATAAGATGGGTAAATATATCAAGTTTAGATCTGTTTAGTAACTTGTATCAAAAGTTAAATATAAAAAATAAAAAGCAGTGAAACACAAATTTTGAGATTAAGTTAAAATGCTGAACCAAGATTTTATAACCGGCAGCAAACATGGAAAGGCATATTTGATAATTGAAGAGTTTTTGGTTGTGTTTCTTGAGTCATTCCCCACCCTCTGCAGCTTTATTGAGGGTTTGCACCAAAAGCGTACCAAATAACACTTTCAAATGAACTCTGTTTGTGGTGAGAACGTGATCCAACCTCGAACAGACCCAAATGCAAAATGAGGCTGCACGTTTTTGGACTAAACCAGCTGCCGTAGTCAACTGCACTGTTCGATATTGAATGAGGAATAGAATATCAGGTATACCATATTCCATCCCAACTTTCTGAAACTCACAAGAACACTCAATATTTTCAGTGATAACCTAACAACTCGGGGAAAGGGGGTTTAATAGATCTGTGGAACTGTGCCGGGTAAAGGTAAAGAAAGTGCTCAAGCAGTACATCCAAGTGTGGGATGCACAAGTTCCCCTAGTACGATGTCCTTGATAATATACTTGGACAAAACCGGACGTTGATCCGGTGCATGTTGTTGAGATCGCCATCGCCGCTTACAATGATGCGACTGATGCTAGCACTGTTGACAGGCAACGTTACCACATATGAGAAATGAGGATGACGGTTAGTTCTCACCAACGAGTGATGTGGATGTTGTCACGTGACTGATTGCTTTTGTACAAACCAGCTGAAATGAACCATAATGCAGTGTGGTTTGTAAAGGAACCAACAATGCTAAAAAACACTTAATGTATAATTTTTCTTATACAACAACTAGAGGTGAGAAAGCGCCCTTGAACGTATTAAAAGTTGTTCTGAAAGTGTTGAATCCACATTTAACTCCGCTTTGTTGTTTCAACCGAACATTCTCTGTCCCCACTCCCTGAGGACCTTACACGGGTTAATCTATCATGCTGTTTGTTTATTTCACGTCTTTATTGAATTTCAGATGTGGCCTTTCGCCTCTTCCAAACAACCTCCTCCCTCTGCATCCCAAAAGGGTTTCGTTTAGTTCTCTCTCTTTACGATAACGCACAAATATGGGCCCTGGCGATGTGACAAGAGTGCAGATATTGGGCCTATGTTACCAGCTCGGGTATGTCTGCGTATCTAATTTCCCAGCTGAGGGTTTGATTGACATGCGTAATCATCGGCTGCGCCGAGCACGCCGGGTCCAATCAGGACGTGCGTGCCAGTTTCTGGAGCCGCTGGGAAGTTCTGGAATGCCGGGTGTGTTCCTGCAACGCTCGACATCACAGGAAACTCGTCGAGGGTCTCGAGATGCGCAAATCTGACTTGTAAGACGAGGAAAGTTGCAGGGGTACGTTCTCCCACAGTGCTGTGCAGAAATCAATTAGTGGAGTGAATGTAGCAACCTCCCTCGCTGGGATGGTGCCTGTAGCTTCTTTTGTCAGTATGTGTGAAACAGCTGCTGGTGTTGAATGCGACCCACCACCACCACCCCCCCTCGAACAGGCCCAGCTTCAGTGGACACAGCTCAGCCTTCCCCTCCCACACTGGGAGCAATGAAGAGGCTGATATTGTGTAATTAAGGATTCCTTTCAGCTGAGGGGAGAGCTCAAATAGAGTTGTTTGTTCGTACAGATAGAAGGAAGAAAGCCTGTCCGCGTGAGGGAGGACTCGCGGCTTACATGGTTACAGATTGGAAGTCGGGGCTGTTTGTTGAGTTTCCTACGGAACTGCGGCGGCGAGGCATTAATCATGAAAGAAATTACAGCCACCTTCACCTACAGCCCACCACCGTTACCAATAAAACCACCCTTTAGAGACAAAGCAAATATGCTTTCCTGTCCTTTCTCCCTTCCCCCTACCCCTTCTTGGTTGTCATCCTTTCTGACTCCTGGCGTCTTCGGCAGAATAAGAGTGTGGCACGAAGTGGCACCCCCCGTATTTACCCCATTCTAATGTGGGTTGCCATGGCGTTTAACAAATTATTGCAATTACGTTCGTCATGCGCTTCGCCCTTGGTAACCGGCTTTGGGATGTGGCGACGGCGGGGGGAGATAAGACAGACAGAAATAAATAAATAAAAAAGGTGATAATCCTGTTTTGTACAAAAGGTCAGATTGCTGAATAGAAAAGGCTTGATTAAAGCAGAGATGTACAAAGTGGACGCATTTGCGTCCATTCAGCCTCTCTCGCGGTCTGCAGCCACGGTGTGAATGTACAGCTGTTGATTACGAAGGCACAAAGCCTGTGAGAGGCTGTTGTCTTGGGGCTTTTTGCACCGAGCTGCCTGTAATCGCATCTTTTTTTCCCTCTTCTAAAAGGGGCTGCTCTGGATTAAGGGCATCAGAGAAGGGGCTGTGTGTGTGTTAGGTGGGATTGGTGGATTTGTAAGGATATTTGGATGGCAAAATTCCTTTATTAGTTGTGCTTGCCAGAGAAACGTCATTAGTGCTATTACTCATACTAAGGGGGTTTGAAAAAACTGCTTTTTACCTTAGATTGTGCGTCTTGTATTTGAGGTCTTTTTTGAATTCTTAGACTCATGAGTTTGCAGAAAGTAAATTGGATGTTGAAAGCACCCAATCCATGTTTAGATGCCAAAATACCAGGTTTTTGCGCTTGGCTTGTAGTTCGCCATTGAGCTGCGTAATAATAAGTAAATTAACCAGTTATATGGCCCAATTTTTATCTCAATTACTAATCATGAGTAAGTTTTTCTAAAATTAACTTTTTTTTCTTTTAGCCAATGAATATGTTCTAATCTGCCGCTGTTGAACTGGTGAAGCGACACTGTTTTTCAATGCATGCTATCATTCAAACAGTTGCATAAAATAAAATAGAATTTAATTTATATATCTGACAAGTATCTAAATATGATTATTAATCAATAGTTTGCCAGTAAGTTGTCACTTAGCAACACCCTAGCAACCACCCACAACAGCATGGGAGCCAGCTTTGCAACCCACTTCTTAATGCATCATTGCACCATTTCTTTCAGAAGTGTTAAAGGGACAGTTCACCCAAAAATTACTTAAACTTGAGTTATTCCAAATCTGTCTAAATATCTTTGTTTAGATGAACACAGTTACAGATGGTTGAAAAATGCTTGAAACTAAACCGTTCTTTGCCACCATTGACTACCATCATAGGAAGAATTACAATGTTTGTAAAAGTGTCCCAGAACTGTTTGCTTTCCTACATTCTTCCAATTATCTTCTTTTGGGTTCAACAGAACAAAGAAATGAACTAAGAAACTGTTCCTTTAAGCTACCACAATTCTCACAATCCTGACACAGGTATGTGAAATATTAATTGTTTTAATTGCAGTCACAGGTGAACCAAGAAATCAAGACATGGCCGCTATGGAAAAAGAACAGCAGGTATAGATGGGACCGTGAAATGGAGAAAGCGAGAGAGAGAAAGGAGGAGAGCGGGAGAGTTTTTCCGGTAGCTTGAACTGATCTGCGGGCCCCAGTCTTTGCCCAGTGTTTGGTTAAATTATGTGGAACTCATTTGACGGCTGCAGAAGTGGCTGTATTTGCAGTGTCAGGTATCGACTGGTATAATTATGCAATTATGAAGCTTTATCCTGCCTCTCTCTCTCACCGAGTGAGCTCTTAGTGTTTCAATTAGATGTTTTTTCTTTGGCGTGCACTCTGAGTTTTCCTCCCCGTTCTCCCTCTCTCGTTGGTTACAATAAGGATGCAAAAGGAGATTGCTTATAAAATAAGCACTATCGGGTTGTGTGTTTCTCACCTTATTTAAAGCATTTTGTAAGTATTTTGGGTAGTAATTTATAAAATGCCATTGTATCGTGCAATTGTAACACATGTTGCATTTTTTGCATGGAAAACCATTTACGTTAAAGCCAGTTGAAGTTATTCTGAATTCTTGCAGTGCAAAGAAACTGTACATGTATATGTATGAATGATGAGGGAATAATGACAATATTTTGCCGGTGGGCTGCACACATACAAGCCAATGCCACCACATCTCTTAAGGCACCAAGGGGTCATCAAGCGAAAAAGCCAAAATCTCTTACTCCCTAAATCAGACCACTCTACATTGTCTTAATTTTGTGTCTGATACTTGTGTGTTTGTGAGTTGGCCTGTGTGTGTTCCACCAGCCGAAGCCCATGGGAACAGAGCTGTTGGTTTAGTCTTGGGCTTCAGGAAACACAAAAGGTCCGTTAAGGCAAACAGAGGGGTGATAACACCGCGCTGTCTTCAAAATGAAAGCCAAACAGCTCACATATGTTCGGATTCAATTACACACTCTGGGTTCCCCTCGGCCCTGGGGCTTACCGCTGATTACCCAAATAACATCGCCCCTTCCGCACAAAACGCCACCCATATGAGATTAATTGGGATATTAAAACAAGCTGTTGATTCTGATAATGCCGTGAGGTCTGAACAATAACCACGTAGGCCAAACGTGTTTGTCAGCACAGGTGGAATGATAAGACTCATCTTTGGATTCAACAAGACTGATAAGCTTGATGGAAGCCTTGCGGAGATGCTCGGAGGTCAGGAAATAGAAGTTAATTAATCTAGTTATGAATGTGAAGATAGCATTTCCGTTCCATGGCTTTTATCGCCCTTGCTGTTTGATACTTTTATTCTTCGGTTTTGATCGTTTGGCTTTTTGACGTCAACCTGACGTAATGGATGGCAGACATGAGATTGATAACATTTTCTATTCTTGATTTTCTGTTTATGCAGTTATTGCCCTTTAAATTTGACATTTATTTATATATATATATATTTTTTTAGTGCATATTGTGCATATTGTATAACGCAGCATTTAACATATACATAATGGGGTGGGATGGTATTCATGCGGAATTAATTGTTGATGTTTCATACCAGATTGAAGCCAGGTTGTTAAAGGAGTAGTTCACTCCAAAAAAAGACCCCTGATTTTTATTCCTACTATCAACGTCAACGGGGGCTTATTTTTATGTGAACTAGTCCTTTAATTGTTTTTAAATAACAAATTATACGAGATCAGACATGTAATAAATAGTAAATTTTGTCTTCCTCGTGTGAAGAACGATTACTTGACTAAACTTAAATGCAACAAATATCACGGCCCATTAAATAAATTGTTTATTTAAAAAATGTATATACAATTAAATATGAATATAAATTAATATAAAATATAGTTAATAATTAGCCACAAGCCAGACCTATCATCAAACACAGGTACCAATGAAACGGTCTATATATAACAACTTTTTTAAAATGTCCATTTCTGTGATTTTTGTCTGTCTCTTTCCATCATCCATTAGTAGAGTAGGTGGTGGTAATGCCTCAGAGACAGGTGCTCCTCTGATACTAGGGGTTTATTTAGTGCTCCATCATTAGCAGGGCATTACCCCCTGGCCCCCGCTGTAATAACAGGGGCAGGAAAGGCAGTATCGGCAGGGGGCAACTGCATCTGCTCCAGGCCTCACACGGGCCCCACCACAGGCAACACACCGGCCGCCCGTCTCCTGGGGACCACAGCCTCATTGGGACGCATGCATCACTGACGATCAGCTTTTGAGGAGGAAAATTTGGTCATTGATTCCAATCTGCGCACCAAGTAGTTTCTCTTTCTCTCTGTGCACAGGGTTGGCTGCTTTGTGAGGATCAGGCTTGTCGGAATCGAACTCGCCGGCTGCCCATCGCCTTCTCCAGGTCCGGCCCGATCTGCCCTGTCTGTCTCCGATCCACACTGAGACCTGAGGTACTGTATAGCATACATAACATCATGTTGTCAAATAACTTTTTTCTATCAAACAAACTAGAACTATTGCTTTTACTTACTTTTTACTTAATGTAGACTTTATTTATAATGTTATTATAATAGCGAGAGATAAACAATGGGGTTGTTATAGAAGTATACCAGTTTTCTTTGAAAACACAAGGTTGTTTATAAATACTTTAATATATCTTCAATTTTAAGTCTATTCGACAGAAATTAAGCAGGGTCAAATTTTCCAAGTACTCCCAAGTCACAGGTCCACTGCTATACACAGACGCTTTGTGTTTGTCCAGGTGGTGGTGCTGTGGAGCCTGTGAAAGTCCTCACTGACACAGATCAGGCCCTTTACTTCTCATCGGCTTCTGTTTTCTTTCTCATCCTATTCCATCCCTTTCCCATATTTATACCAATTATATTATTGAAACCTTCTGACCCATCTGACGTGATGTGGGTTATGGTTCCTGCTTTAACAAGCTGCCGTGATAAGAGGAACCAGCCTCCAACAAGACTTGCCGTTGGCCAGGATGGGTTTCTGATGCGTTTGTGGGCTTTTCTCACTCTTCCTGTGATCACTTAAAGTTGATTTACCTGTAAAAACCTTTGCATAGTACAGTACCTTGATAGCTATGGTGCTATTGGTTAATATCTAATAGGATGCGTGATCTTAGTGGCTTCAGAAATATTTTTTAAAAGGCAGAAAATTCTGATGAAAGTTTTGCATTTTGTTTTTTAATTACTGCGTGCTATTTAAGCTACACAACAGTGAAGTGTGTTTACTGGGAAACAAAAGCCGTTTTCCGTGATCCCTTGAAGGTTCACCTGCTATCAAAAACTCCTGCCCGTGCAGAAATGAAGTGAGTGACGTGACGTCCCTTCCCAAATCAGTGTCCGTCTTCCCTCTTTATTGTTTTAGACCAGAACCGACAGATGCCCCCATTCCTCCATCACTCTCGTTTTCTCCTCCTTCCTTCGCCTGCTTTATATCAGCGTCTAGTTCTGTGGCGACAGGTTGAAACCCAAAAGGACAATTTCTCTTGTCACCATCGCCACTTAGCTGTCCTCGGTTCTGCCTGGTGAGATGGCAGTTTAAACTGCCGGCTGAATAAAACATTAACTTCCTCACCCCTCTACCATCTCCGCCGTTGTGGGCTTTACAGCTCGGCTGACAGCAAAGCATCTCCTCCGGTGTCTCCACGGACACGGAGACATTGACTACCATTGTATCCAGATTAAATGGAAGCGTAATAGGCACCCTCGCCTGATTGGCCGGTAATTTGAAGGAGTTGTACACAGGTGCAATTTGTAATATTTTCAGTAAATTAAATCTTTTCCCTCTCTCTCTTTTCATTTAACACTGGTTCGCCTTGTTTTTTTTCTTGTTCAGCTGCTGTCTCATAGATCTCTCCAACTACGGCCCCCCCACACCCGCTGTCTCTCTCTCTCTCGGTCTCTCTCTCGGTCTCTCTGTCTCTCTCTCCGCTCTCTCCATTTTATTGATGTACGTTCAGGCACCCATTAGGGCTTCCTTTTTTCCCCTCTAGTGGAAATTGCGGCATGTTAATTTTCACACAAATTACAGCAATAGCAGGTATCTCTATTTGATACATTATAACAGGAGCAATCAGGGATAATTGAGTGCCTTTCAGATGGTAACCGGCGCATTCACTTCAATTCAAAGCCAGTCCATTTATCGTCTAATCGCTCTTTAAACACTGAATTTCTGGGAACAAAAATTCTTGTCATAATTTTGCTTAAGTGTATTTGGAAATCACAGTCCTTTGAGCAAGGATAATTGAAATCAAATCCCTTTCACGGGAGCTGACATTTCTACATTTCCCCCCAATTGAAATTAATTTCAAAAATTGAGCATGAATATCTTCAAATAGCAGGCAATTATGCCTTTCAATGGGGAGAAATTATGTGCACAAAAAGTGGAGACATCAACTGGCGCTTCAGTTAAATGTCTTTGTTTCCCACTGTGTTTGCCTTGTAAAGATTTACATATATTGACTCGTTATGAAACCTTGTGATGCCGATCGCCTTCCTTTCCAGCTCAGCCCGTTAAAATTAACACAGATTGGAGCGGTTTTTTTTGTTAAGCCTCATTAAAACTGTTTGGAGATTTTCTTTTTTTCCAGCCTCTCCTTTTGCAGCTGCACAGATCTGAAGGAATTGAAAGACTAGCCATTTTCCCTGCTACCCGGGCTTAAAAGGGATATTATACGTCTTTTAAATATAAGCACTGTGGCCGTGACGAGCTAAATCGCTGGAGTGCTGTATCTGTAGATGAAGGACATGATAGCTTTAAATCGTGGATTTAAATGTATTTGTGCATATGATTTCCTTTGAGGGTCTGCTTATTTTTCACCCATTTGGTCACAGTGCATGGCCTTGCCCTGGTAGTAGTTGACACTTTGATTCTTTCCCCCTTTTTCTTGTTATTCTCCATCGCTTCATCCAGGTCTTCCGGCAAGCTACATTTATGTACTAAGGGTTCAGTCATACGGCAATGGGAAGTGTTCCCCTGTTGCCATGTCTTTATCAGGGGGCTGCAAAGGGATGGGCGGTTGGGGTGGTGGATAAGGCGGGGGTCTCAGGAGAGAGGCAATTTCACAGCTGGTTTGCTCCTCAGTCATTCGGGCCGAAAATGCTGCAGATTTGTGGAGAAAATTGAAATGGTGTCAGTACAGGAACAAAGCATCGAGCCGTGCAAAGCCGCATAGAGGAGGGGCCTCTGTTTGCCGGGTGGGGGGGTTTAAATTGAATAACGTTTGACGATGTCTTAGTCACGCCCTTTTTGACACCTGTCAGCACAGCTGCGATGCTCGGCCCGGCCGCACACGTACGTCCACTTATTTCTTGTGCTTGGACTGGGTTTTAGCCTACGGCCGTCTCTACGTTCGCAGGTGTTTTTGGCCAGAGTGGTCCGCATGCACGCGCAGATCCGGCCGAGAGCGTGTTTGCTCGCACATGACAGCCTGATTATCAAAGCTCCATTATGGTCGCATTGCTGAATCGACAGGCACGGCTGTTGACCAGCCAGTGCATTATGGGTCAACAGCTGCTGGGCTCATCGGAAGCTGTAGAGGGCAATTAAAAGCCGGTCTGCCGAGGAAAGAGCCCTTGCTAAACTCCCACGGCACCCGCATGGCTGTGATTCTATGGTGACATGAAGAGACTGTGACCCAATAACAGCAATTAACATAAAAGTATAATGGCTAATCAAATTGACAGCAACAGTTGTTCATCAGATCCACACACGGTGCCTTATCAAAACAAACTATTATGAAAGAGGTAATTTCAGAGCTGATGTCTCTCTCTCTCTCTCCCTCCCCATTCTCTTTTGTTCTCTCTCTCGACCCGCACGCTTCTGGCAGTTAGACACATGGCTAACGGTAATTACAGGCGAATTTACAAACCAAACACCGTTTCCTGCTTTTGTCAGGAGTGCACTGGTTGCTTTTGGCCAATCAGACACTTTCGCAGTTATTGTCACTCTAAACTTGGGGTTTGACCGACCGCGTGTTTGTGACGGTCAGTGACAGTTGTGTATGTATGGAAAACACTTCCCATTTCCACAGCTGTAATTAACACAGGTGATTCTTCAAATCTCACTGATTGGGCTTCGCCAATCTCATTACGCTTCAGCCTTTCAATGACATGTATTACTGAACTACACGTGTGTGATTTTCACTAATTGGTTTTTCCCTTTACCGTTCTTTTAGCTGTTAAATATGCAATGAAATAATCATCATGCAAAGTGTCACTAGAACTCTGATGTCTTTACAGTTCTTTAAAGAACATGTTTTTTAATCGTATGTCCTGAGAATTTTTGTGGTACGATACGGCTAAACCTCCAGATTTTTGAGATCCAGAGGTGACTTCAACAGTGGTCATGATACCAAGATCCACTAAATAACTTTGAAATTTGATGCATTATGTCTTTTTCCAAGCCGTGGCATGCAGTAATATGCAATTGAAAGGGCCTTTTAAAATGTGTTTTAATGTCAATTAGATGTTTCTCGTTTTGTAAAATAGGTTCATGAAAACTAATTGAACGATTTAATATCATGAGAGATGATGGTTCTGACAACAATAGCAAGTATCAATCAAATATTTGGTAATTAAAAGAAATTCCTTTGGTATCTATAGAATAATATTTGTTTCTGAATTACCTGAGAAAAGCATCTATTCACTATAGGAAGTTGATTGTTTAGTGTTCAATTTTAATGGTCCCCAGTGTTGTTCCTGTAGCACTGGGTCCACAGGTGGTGTTGCCCATCCATGCTTATGAGAAATGGCAGTATAAGATATTATTTTGAGCTGTATTTAGTCAATTTTTTTGTTCTGCTGAACACGAAGATATTTGAAAGACTGCTTGTAAACAAACAGTTCTGGGGCACCATTGACTAGCACAGCAAGGAAGAAAACTACTCTGGTAGTCAATGGTGCCCCAGAACTGTTTAACTTCTCACATTCTTAAAAAAAAATGTGTTCAACACAACAGCGAATTTTCTACCAACTTGAGGTTAATAAAATGACAGAATTTTCATTTTTGGATGAACTATCCCTTTATCCCCTTTTTTTATTGCACTTTTGTGGTTCTTATGTTGTTCCAATTCCTTTCATTGTATACCTCATCTGTAAGTCGCTTTGGATAAGAGCGTCTGCTAAAGCAGAGGTTCTCAAACATTTTTGGTTTAAGTACCCTTTTTATTTTTCAAGCCAAGTACCTCTTGACCATACAACACTTTACTTTAAAATACAGTGAAATGAGAGTCAAACCGTTATTATAACTTAATTTATTTGTATGCATCTTTGTGTAGTGCTAATTTCATATAGAAATACTAGAATCATAATTTATTGATTTTCATAACTTATTCCTAAATGTCAGTTTCTCTCACGTACCCCCTGCGTACCCCCATTTCAGAAGTAATGTAAATGTTAAGCAGATATTTTACTTCACTCTTAAGGTTTCTTTAAATGGATCAATACCTAGCATGTTGACTTCGCCTTTAAATATCTCCTATCACATTGCACATTATCATTTCCGCTGGACTGACCTGTGCTCTTTTCTCGTTTCAGTATTCTGAGAAAACCCTGTACAACCAGCTGAGCTTCTACAGATTCATCTTCGATTGGGAATACGCCGTTAACAAGGTCCTGCCAGAGGAGGATAAACGTAAGTCTCCGCACATAAACATAAACACGTGCTACTGCTAATTGGCCTGAAAATTTGCTGCCAAACATTGCTTGACCAGCACGCATTTCCATCACACACTCACACCTCACTTCGGCTGTAGGCGGCCGCGAGGTTGGGTTAAGAATCCTCAGATCCTCGAGTCGACAGCCGTAATTCAGGCGACGGATTCAATCACGGACCGGCGCGATGCGAATGCAAAGCGGTCCAATCAGTTGGAAGGAAGAGGGGAGTGAGGGAGAGAGGGCCTCCTCTCATCCCGTAGGCTCTCGGTAATAGCGCCGGCTATGTTGATTGAAAACAGTTTTTAGATTTTGGAAAATGATAGGGCGAGTAATTGGAGAGAAGGCTAAAGGATAGCCCTTCATAAATAATGGGACATGGAGCATATGTTTTCAGCGGGCCGCTGGAGGATCCAGACCGCTCACGGCCGCCGCTAGCTGAGCAGCGGCTACTTACCCACAATCCTTTTTGATTGATGTCACTTGATTAAAAAGGGCCTCTTGGAATAGACTTACACATTTATTTATTTATTTTTACATGTGCCGATGAGGTGCCGAGCGCGAGAGTCGTAGATAAATATAATGTGTAATCAATAGATGACCACTCAGAGCGCCGAGCAGACCGAGGGGAGAGTAAAAGGGCGGGGGGCGCGAGGGCCTAACATGATTATAGACTTGGGTTCTCCGTGGAATTTTATTTCTTTACTTTTTTCCCTTCGGTTGTTTCTGCGAGTAATTGTGGCCAATCTGTGGCGCTCTGTCAACCACACTGCCCATCACTGCAGCCAGGGCTCTAATTCCTGGAGGAGTGATTTTAACCCTCAAGCCTTGATTTTCACCAGGCGCAATAAGAGGTGACGCTACTCCTTTTCTCCTTGTTTTTTCCTTCGCAAATTGGAGACCATTCGTTTATTCCATTATTTTTATTTTATTCTTTTTTTAAACGGATTACAGCTGAAATTTCTAGCATTTCACTTTTGTCTCTTGCACAACCCATATAACACATTTCTTCATCAGGGGGGTTGGCACGAGCCGTTCAGCTTTGTAACCACTCTCCTTTGTGCGTTTTCTTTGCAAGTGCCTGGAGTTTAGTACGGTTTTGTTAAAATACAGTCGTAGTGCTTGTGCGGACGATAAACTCTCGTAAAAGAATGTGAAGCATGTGTAGCCTAGGCTTGAAGGCGATTAGCATGCTACATCCCAAGGTTCTGTCGGTGTTCTTTTATTGCGTCATAACCTCGTGTATATACATGAAGCTTTTCTGTTGGTGTGCATGTGTGTATTGGGGGATTAGTGGAGGACATCACACACAAAGCTCTGAAGTATAGCTTCGAGACGGTTATCTCCCCTCTCACTATAATACTACACATTACTGTATTATAGACTGCAGGATTTATAGGGGTCTAGGGGTGAAATTATAGGGCTGGATCCCGTGTACTTTCTTTACCTGGTCCAGTTTCTTATTTAGACCCTGGGATGTAACTCCGGCATACTAGGGGTTCTGAATGTGCGTTCTTGACCATCAGTGTATCTGCAAGATAAAGTGCAGCATGTGATGAAAGCAACATGATTGATAAATGTTCATTTTACCGCAGTAGTGTTAATTTGCCTTGAATTCATAAGACTGGTAAATGAAGCGAAGCGGGCATAAACCGCTTTGCTTCATTTGCCAGTCTTATGAATTCAAGCAATTGTTGCCGGGGGTTTTTGTGAATGATTTAACTTCTATATAAAGCGAATAAATACAACTTATTACAAAAATGACACTAAATAATATTATGAATTGTGTGTCTGTAATAGATTGAGATCTTTTTGCGTGAGACCGTTCCTTGTTTAATATTATTTTATTTTTTATCTCTATTTATTAATGCGAGTTTAATACATATATAACACGGCAACATTTAATTTGTTTTAAAGGATTACTTCACCATAAAATGGAAATTCTGTCATCATTTACTTACCCTCTTGTCATTTCAAACCTGTATGACTTTCTTTCTTCCGAAGAAGACAAAAGAACGGTTGATCACTTGCATTGGTTACAATAGAAGTGAATGGGGTGCTGTGCTGTTCTGTTAACCAACATTTTTCAAAATATCTTCTTTTGTGTTCTACAGGTTTGAAAGGACAAGGTGAGTAAATGATGACAGAAGGTTCATTTTTAACATGTCTGTGGAAATGTTATCTTATCGTAGGAATAGAACAATTGATCCCCACAGGGACCCTTAAATGAGACGGTGTTGTGGTCTGTGGACGTACATCAAGTTTTGAGTAGGCTATTGAAGTCATTGAAATATACATATATTTTATATAGTAGTAATAAATATATACCTGTATATAATAGTAGTTTCTGTAATGGCTCTTTTGCAAAAATAAATTTAACCAAAACTAGAAGAAAAATGGCTCTCTGGTCAAAAATGGTACCCGATCCCTGATCTAGACGAAGAGTCACAATCGATGCATTTTGGTAAATGGTCAAATGTTGACAGATAAAGAACTAAAGGGTAACTCAAAGATAATCCGTGTAAGGGCTTGTTAGGGTGTGTTTGTAAACCTGCTAGACTGTACCACCAAAGTGTACTTTTATTGTGAACTTGCACCGATTACCTGACCACAGCAATCAAAGGTAGAGGGTTGTGATGTGGTGCTGTTGATAGCGATGGATGAATAAAGTACAGTTCGAGAAACTTTTAGCTGCCCTCATCTCTCTCTTACACACACACACACAGCTTCTTGTAATTTACCAACCACCTCCCCCTCAAACCATGAGACATTTAGTGTCGTATCTGCCAGATTTTCTGTCTCTCTCTGATGACGGAGGAATTGCTTTTAAAGTGGGCATTATGCCAGACCAGCAGCACAATAGAAAACCAATCTTCCCTCTATTCTGTGTGCTCCGCTGTTATTGTGGAGCTTTAGATAACTGGAGCCGCACGTTGCTGGCAGATTGAGCGAGAGAGAGACGTTTCTGCTGGACACTGAGGCTGGAGGTTAGAAGCGCCTCCAGCTGTCTGCAACCCTAGTCACTGGAGGCCGTCTGAACAATAAAAGGGGATGAATAAACCTTTTGGCCCATCTGGGAAGTTAAGCCTGAAGAGACGTTAAAATTACTTGTTGGTTTGATGGAGTTTTGAGGAGGTTGCAGTGTGCCGACTCGGCCAGGGGTGGTGCTGTGGTTGGGTTCTTCTGGGAGGGCCCTGGTGAATTCAACTCTCTGTTCCTTGATGGTGAAATTACTGTTCAGTGGTTTATCCATTTGCAGTCTTTTCCTCACTAGATTACTTGATTCTTTCGGAAAGGAAAGACTGATGGAAATTGGCATCCTAACAACCTACCCCCTCCACACACACACACACACACACACACACACACAGAGCAAGGTAAAGGAATGAAAATGAGTTGCCAGAGAACGCCCATTTTTCATCACCTGTGGTACCCTCAGCTCCAATGTACTCGCCCCTCAATGACCCCTTAATGTGATTTTCAATGTGATCAATGATTTTTTATTAAATGGGCTGTAGAAAAAACACAAGTGTGATTAATCACACATTTTTATGATTAATCACACACCAGATTTACTCAAATTTATAAATATATAAGTGTGTATGTATGTTTATATTTAAATAAAAAATTGGATACATATTTTTCAACTTCTATATCCATTAGGGATGTAACAATATTATCAATTTCCTGGTGTCACAATAACAGAATGTCTCAATATCATCGTGGTCATATGACATTACAGGTCTTCCAGGCCTAAAAAAAGAATAGACGTTACCTTTGTCAGGGTACAGCTAGAGCTATTTAATTTAATTTATTCATATTAATATAATTAATTAATTTTATAATTGGACTTTTAAATCATTTCACCCATCTCATACTATATCTCATACTTCTAAGCAACATAAATAAATATAAGAGGACGCGATATGACATGGTTAAATTGCACACATCATTGTGTTATGTTCAATAATTGATTAATAAACACTTAAGGCACGTTTCTAAGCCTTCATTTGGCTTTGTTTAAAAACCACAATAAATATTGTTTATTTTATTTATACATTTTTATCATTACAAAAATTATGTAAAAAAGCTGTTGATTAAAGGTTCATTTGCAGTATTCTCAGAATTAGTGCTTTTGGCCCTGAAGTGTTATTTTATACCTGTTGAGCTTAAATAATCATTACAATTACAATTTGTCATATACTGCTTTGTAGCATATTCAAACCCTATTTGCTTTTTTTTACACGATTTTGCCTTTCAGACTCTTTTCTGTGTGTGTTCGTGTGTAATGTACAGTGCTAAACAATTAAAATACTCTATAAGTGATGCTTTCACACTGAGTTGGCTTTAATTTGGGGGGAATCCTACTCGCGGTATACCTGTCCAAACCCACAGAAGTCTCTTTTTTTGGCAGTGTGAATATAAAGTCTCTTGTGCCAAGTGGCCGCTTGACTCCCATCCTGCTGTCCAACCGCCTCGGTTCACGGTTCAACGTTCACGCTAGCTCTGAAAGCGGATTATATCGCACACACGCATCGTGTCTGCACACAGTATGCGTGGGGTGCTTTTTCTTTGTGTATATCCACGTGCGAGCGCGTCTGTGTGTGCGAGAACCGAAAGACATTTAGATGCAGACTCTCCAAGTCTGATCTACATGTAAACCACAGTCCTCCGCCTGATTGCAGCTACTGAGTTAAATGTGGAGGCAATTTCGTACCCGGCAGGAGTCCTTCCATAATAAAACAGTTTTTTCTCGAGTTTCGAAAAATTAGATATCCCATATCAATGACTTTCAAATCGCGTTGAACTCTGATTTCATTCTTTTTGTGAAGAGCAATTCATAACGTCATTTAAGCGAACCCCTTTTGCTCCTTGTATTTCGGTATTTCTCTCTCGCCTTTCCTTCTCCACGTCTCGCTGTGTATCTTTTGCTCTTTCTAATTCACTCTCTCCCTCCGCCGCGTCTCCCCTTTAAGTGTGGGCAGTGTGATTATGTTCAGGCAGTAATGTAATTTCGCTGCATTGATAAAATAGAAATTGTCCTTTATCTGTGTGCTGATAGTGCTCAATTTGCAGGCGAGCTCCTCTGCAACCTCTTCAGGGCACGACGCGCGTGCCCTCCTTGTCCCTCCTCCCCCCCACGCTCTGCCTGCCTTGAGCTGCTGGAAATCTGCGGGTGCGATTGTCAAATCAATTATTCATTCTGTGCAATTACACTCGCACAAAGAACTTTTCTCTGCTCGGAATGATGATTAAATTAAAAGCTATTCCAGCTGCCTGATAACATCTAATAGAATATTCATAAGCAGCCCAAATGGAATGTATGATCCCCATTAACTTCATCATGCTCACTTAATTACATGCTTGTTATTGTATTTACACCTTGTTAGAGCACATGGAAGCTGATACACTGTCTCTCTCTCTCTGGACTGGCTCAGCCGTCCTCCGTCTATTTTCTCCTCCCGTCCGTATTCCCCTCGTTCTTTTGGCTGTCTGCTCGTTTTCCCCCTCTTTTCTCACGTCTTCCCTCTCTTCCCTTCGGTATCTTTCCTCGCTCTTAGAAACGCTATTTATTTTAAACGCGACCCCTGCCGGGCCAGGAGGGAACGCAAGGTCTCCGACAACCTCTACGGCTCTTAGGTTTCTTTTATACATTCCGCACACAGTGATTGAGGGAGAAGAATGAAGAAGAGAAAGAGGGGAAAGAGAAAAAGAATTATTTTCTCCCACCTTTCAAAAATGATGACATGATTGCTTTCCCTTGATCATGCATCATCATCTTTCTTCAACCCCCCCAATCCCCGCTTCTCAGGTAAATACTCCTCTCTCTCTATTCCACGTGCCTGTATTCTGTTTTCTTTCGCTTTTTGGAGGTAAAATGCGTGCGATAATGGTAGACGATGCTGCAGATGGGGTTTGGAATACTGTCCCCCTTTTTTTGACGTTGGGATTTTGCCATTTTCTGAGGTTGACCTTTCTTCCCCATGGGGGCGAGTCTCCGACTCTGTTTCTACTACACCTGCTAATGGAGACGGGATGTGATCGAATCCTAGACCACCAAGTGTGTGCTAAACAACACTGGGGAATCGGATTCGGTCGTCTTTCCTGCTTCTGTATTTCGTGCCGTCTTAAGCCCATTGCACATTGAGTCTGAAATTTGCGTCCGAAATATCCACGCGTTGAAATATAAATACGATCTTACGTTGTGTCAATCACATTTACATGCTGACCTCACTATTTACAACCGTCATAAAAAAATTCGGACCGGGTTCAATTTTCTGCGTTTTTCGAGTGGCATTTTTAAACAATTCAAGAGACACCGTACAAACGAAATCCAAATACGAAAAACGCATTCGAAAATTTTGGACAGTATGTGCAATGAGACTTTTGGATGAGGGATTGTGATCTGTATCTAAAACATGAAAACACTTTGTTTTAATAAGTAGTGCAGGAATGTGTAAACATTTTGTAAACGTGCGTTAGCTATGTCTAACCTGGCCATTTACGTGCTCTCGAAAGGAAATAAATCTCTTTTCTTTTCCAGAAGCAGGAGCTTTTTGTAGACTAGCTTTTAACAAAAGTCTTTGGTTAAAGGATTCGCTTCAGTCTGTAATTCTCATTCAGTTCTGCTAGCTTGCCAGAGACTCCTATCGTCTCTATGGTACTGAAGGCCCTCCTGATGGGATAAATGACCTTGGATATCGACCCGATTGCATGACCCCGTGGCCCCCTGGCAGAAGAGTCTATTTAGCTTCTGAAGACACCTAGCCCCTCTCACTTCTGCTCTACCCTCAAACTGTCTGGATTGCAGGTTCCTTATCGATTCTCAAAGACTTTCATTTGAAATGATACTTGATAGACCTCTCCAGGCACATGACCGTGAGCCTAGTTCGATATCATTACTGATCTTTTCTGTGGATCAGTTTTGTCTCGTTATGGATCCACTTCAGGCCAGCTTTCTGCCATTTCGTTTGTGTTTGCGATGAATAAATCGCGGATAAAAAGCTATTTGTAACCAAATGTGCGGTGGCGGTGAGCTACAGTACACAATTTTCTGCCACTATTTCCACAACGTTTTTGTATGGCTCAGATTGGTTATTTTAACGCATTATCCTTTTTCCTCCTCAGGGATGTTCAAGAGTGGCTGGGAAAGAGAAAGGAAAGTGTACAAAATGCTGAAGGCTGTAACCGAGAGCACCCTTGCCACCAGCGGATACTCTGAGGTCAACCTCGCCAAACTCTTCCAGGCTTTTACAACACTCAAATGATGACCAAAGCGTGTTCTAGTATTTATGTGGCATCTGGCCTGCTCTTCCCTTCCCCGTATGGCCCTCGTTTTCTTTGATCTTTTAGGTGCCGTCTGTTGTAAATACACTTTGTGATTTTGTAATCTATGCCGTTTTCTAGGCTTTTCTTTATAAATGTAATCTGTGGCACCGTTTTTGTGTATGACGGATCGATGTGAGGTCAGAGGTGACGAACCAACAGTCAATCTGCATGTAATGACCCAAATCTTTCCATGTTTGAGCACCTGTCTCTTGCAGTAATCTGTGTTCTTGTGTCCATCCTATTTAGCCTTTGTCCAGGTCTAATCGATGATGAATCTGTGGTAAAATGGCCGTGATAAGGGGCTTAAGACACTCTCGGCACAGCCTAGCCCCCGACTTTGCGGTTCCACCACACGCAGGGTTTTTAGAGATAACAATCAGGAGTAATGACAGGCAAGTTCATAGGGGGCTCGTAGCGATTTGAAGGGGTCTTAGTTCAGTAATGACTCCTCTACTACCCCCTTCATTTTTAATGGATCAGCAATTAGCCAATGATACAGAGGTAGTCGGTGATTTGCAGAATTTTGAGCGATTGAACTATTGTTTGAACTCTTCTCTGGTTTGTCATCCATTCAATATTGCTTCTACGTGTCAGTGCCTGAAGGCTGACGGTTCCTCAGTTACCTTGCAATGTTGTTGCTCGTGTGAACGTCCATTGTCTTAATTGTTTTTTATATGAAACCTCAATAAAAGCATTTCATAAGACCTTCATTTTCCATGTTTTACTCTTTGATTATTTCACCAGGCTGAAGGGAGAAATGACATTTACACATTTGAAGAGGGCGAGTTAACTTCTCCAAATGGAAGGCTCCATTTTCAAGACCTGGAGAATGGAAGGCAAGAGTGTGTGAAAGCGTGGAGATTAGTCCACTTAAATCGAGTCTGTTTTAAGAATGCGGTGCTCCACTCGCTCATTCCATGTGTTTATAATGACAGTCAGGCGATGTCTTAAACCATTTCATCAGATGTCAATTTCCATAAATGCCCTGCTTGAAAAAATCGCCTTAAACGCCTGCGACTAATGGCACCGACCTTGGAGAGTGCAGCAACACTTAAGAGGTACTTTCTGTCCGAGGCATGACAGACTGCATTTTGTGCTTTGTAGGCCTTTACTGACAGCGTACTAAAATATATAGACCTGTATATAATTTGTCCTTAACATCTACTTCCAGTTTGGTATGATACTTAACTGATGCAGGTAGACCCTTATTGTTATACCGTCGCAATTAAGTCATTGCATGATCGGAGGCTTTCAATATAAGACATTCCTTTAACCATGAACGCGCGTTGTCGTGCCCGCCTAGGCTGTTTTCAAACCGGGCCACTCAATACCGACGAGGCTTTGCATTCATTTACCCCACTAAGCTAATAAGAATGATTCGTTTTTGTTATGCTAAGCTTTATTGCCTGTCTTTTTGACCAGAATGGTGGTGTTGAGCAAAGCGGTGGACAAGGTTCCCTTTGATGAGGGAATTAGTGCCCTATTCTTTCTCTATTATTCATGGCATCGCGGAATATGTAAGTACCCGTGGGTGTCAAAAGGAAAGCCGGCCCTATTGCAAAGTGCTCCTCTTGTTTCCATGAATAGCAGGCTATGAGATGATAAACCGCTTAATACACAGGACTAATTGGATGAGGGTAAAAGAGACGGAGGAATTAAGGCACACCAAAAGTGGACGGGGTTCCAGTGGCCCGCCATTCAGCCCTTTTCACCGTGATTTTTCTTACTCCGCGCCTCCAATGGGAGACGAGAGGCTCATCAAAGCGCCTTTAGTGTTTATACCCCGGTGTATCGAGCTGTGTCGGGATGAGAGACGCGATTATTCGCCGGGCAAACCGAAGAACTATAATCACGGTGAATGCGTGTGAATTTTCACCCGCGTATAGTTTGGTTTGTTTGTCGTGTGTGCGTTTTTATCGGTGCGTAATGAGTTCAAACGGGTGTTTCGGCGCTCTCGAGTTTGCATGGGCAGCGAATTATGTAAACTCTCAACAAATAAAGAGGCAAATTAAGTCTTCACAAAGCCCGTTTTTCATTCACGAATTGTAAGAAAAGAGTTAAAGAGAAAGTCGCCCTGGGCACCTCAGGTCAACGCCTCTACAATTGTGCCGAGCATTCCCCAGATATTACGAGCAAATTGGTTTGCGATTCATTAATAATGTTCACAATGAGATTAAGGTATTCGGGAAAATCTCATAAAAATCCCAAGAAGTGGGCTGTACGCTCCAGTGGTCGCTCTACAAGTAGAGAAGAAAGCCCATGCACCTCACATGGAGGTATGGCACTGGAGAGAAAATTGGTTTTCTTTCGCTTAACGCTCCTTTGAACATATTCTGGGCATGGCATGCCAACATGTTTAATATGACCTGTTGCAAGGGGGTCCTTGACGCGCGAAGAATTCGTTCGGAGCAACGAGCCCCCCTCACCTCCCTACCCGGCTCTTTTTCCATCTTCACTGATCCCGCTTGTTTGTGGCGTCATAATGAAACGGATTAGCGCGTGTAAAACAACGAGATCTTTTCAACGCGGCGCGCGAGAAAGGAGAAAATTAATCCTGTAGGTAATTTCACGCGATTTGGTTCGACACCATGCACGGGTCAAATGGGAGAAAATGACTCGGTTTGAATGGGGCGCATTGATTGCGGTAATGGCATCGCCCCTCGCGTGAGATCCAACGGAGAGGGATTTGGAGAATTAAACGAGGAATCCGAAAGAAAGACTTTTTGATAAAGTGGTTGTTACTTCATTAATGAGAAAGGGACTTCAGGGAGTTGGGCATTTACAGATGTTGCGTCCAATTTAGCGCCTTTACAAGTTGTAGGGCCTGTTGTGTTTACAGGCAGATGAAATAGCTGCGTAATTGGAAGCCGACGATTTATTTGGTCGAGAGTTTTGCGAGAAGCGCATTTTGCCCCAAACTGATTAAATACGACACAAGGTTTTCCTTATGTTTAATATGAGTTTTTTTTAAATCATTTTAGGCCTACATTTATTTTCAGCTCGTGCAAAAAATATTCCAACCACAACAATACTGTTTAGCATTCTTCATCGTGTGGTTCTATTACACTCACTAGATAGCCATGATAATTGATTCACGTTTTAAGTGACCACTTTAAATAGTTCCGTATTAGGAATACCGGACTCTGCATTGAATATTTGGACATAATTTGCTACATAATAAAAATGCCAGTTAATAGATGTGCTTTGGATAGTCTTTGCGCCATTTCATGTTAGTGTTTGCGCTATTTCCCATGAAGAGTTGTTCTTCATCAGCTCTTATAAGCATGTTTACGATTTTTTTAGGGAAAGGAACTGAAATGTTGATTTGATCAATTATTATAAACGAACGCTCACAATGCAGGCATGATCACGGAATCTTTTTTGGACATGTCATTTCACTAAAATAAATGCCTGTTATTGAATGGTCTGTAATGTAAATATTTAGTTAATTCGATTTTAAAACAGCTTTGTGAATAACATAAAACATGAATATTTGCTAATATTAACCCGTTACCATTTTAAAGAATACCAATTTAAAGTTTTCAAGAAGAGTCATTTTTAGAAAGTAATTGCTGAATAAATTGGTCAGTTGGCTTTCCTTCAAAAAATGCATTTCTCCATTTTTCAATTCGCACTATCTGTTGTATAAATAATACAGGAGGTTTAAGTTTCACCAGTTTCTTTTATTCTGTCTTAACTGGTCTCTGCGCGCGACAGGGAAACTCGCCGAATAGCAAAACTTCCCGGCCTGGATCTCAAGCTCTCTACCGGGTAGACATAAATAATCATCTAAAAATCTAAAATTTTCAAAATCAAACGAACAGAGGATGAATCTACTCGAAACAATTCCTACAGCACTACACATGTTTCGAAATAAACTATTATTTAGCTGTCATTTCTCCCCCCTTTCATTCTTTTTTTAAACAGAGCTGTATATACAAGATAACCACCAACAGATCAGTAAACAAGCTAAAGTTTTAAATGTTCACATTGTTCATCCTTTAAAAGAAACGATCTCTTTTTTCATTATTTTCACCTATAATGTCATATTAAACATACAAATTTCAAAACAAAAAGTAAAGCTGAATCATCAGGAATTTGATTTGCTATTGAGGCCAACAATGAGTAAATGCATGTGGTTTCAGGATTAGTAAATGTCAGTTTCGGGTTCGAAGGTTGTGGCAGTTCCCTTTGGCATATTGGCTCATCTCTGCTTCAGCACTGAGAGAAGACTAGATCATAAGCTCTTTGTGTATTACAGTGTAGCTCCAATGATGCTTCTCTGTGTAAATTTATCACGCTTCCTCCTGACCCAAGAAACTGGACTACGCGTCTCCCTAACTTGCCCTCTAATATTCCTACAGTAGAGTATTAAGGGCATTAAAAAAGGTTTTGCATGTTAGTGTGATTTTTGGAGATGATGTCCATGGGAGGTGCTGTGAAAATGAGGCGACTCCAGTGTCGGAAGGGTCTCCAGTGTGCTAGTGCTATATGAATTTGGTCGTGCTTTTAGTCGAGATGGTCTCTTAAACATCTTGTTTTTAAGGAGAAGGATCAGCAGACTTCCTTCCCTGCAGTGCTGGATGGCAGAATGTTAAGCTGGGTCAACTGGGCCGAATGTTCCTTTGCTTTGAGACGCAGAGCTGCGATGCTAGATGCCCTGCGGTCGGCTGCCGTGGAGGATGAGGAGGAAGAAGGTTCTGAGAGGGTTGCCGGTGGCTGCACCGGACTCTCCACTGGCGGTGCAGTTTGGCGCAGAAGGGCTGCGGCTGTGGAAGCACTGGTGAGAGGACCCATACTTGAGAAGAGTCTGAAGAGTGGAGAGAGAGTTTCTGTGATACCGTGCACTTTAAGTTCACTATCACACAGGCCGAGGGTAAAAGTATCTTTATATTTTAAATGTAGTATATCAAATATTTGACCTGTATTGTAATAGCAAGTTGTTTTACCTCCCAAAATGGGGACCGATAAAGGCTGGATGCCTGAACATTGCTGTGCCTAGGAAGGTTCCTAGTCCGAGGGGTGTGGCAGGTGGAAGGGCGGAGCTGTTGTGGGGTGGGGCCAGACCTGGGAATGCAGCAGCGGCTGCAGCTGCGGCGGTCCATGCTGATTCCAAAGCAGCGTGAGGGTGATGTGGGAAAGGCCCTCCTTCCAGGTAGTGACTCAGGGGGTGAGCGGCCCCCAGTGACCCGGGAAAAGGAAGGCCCGTTGGGTGAGCCTGGACGCCCGCTTTTTCGCGCTTCCTCCACTTTGCTCTTCGGTTTTGAAACCAAACCTAAGAATTGGGGCGAAGCATCATTAAAGAAAGGCATTTTTGAGAAACGCTTATAAGCATTGCTTCAGTGAAGTGTCTTAATAGTTGGCCTTGAGAAGTTGAAATCTGTCTTGTTGCATATCTAAAAAACACCCCATTAATATTCCACCCGACGATCTGCATGGTCGTTTAAGCATGAGCTTGTCGCTTCTGTTCGTGTGCAATATTTGCTTCGCTTTAATGAAGTGACAAATAGGCTGGAAGTCAAGGGTAATTACAGTGCCCCAAACTTACGGTCTGTTACCCTAACTTTGCTAATCAAAATCTAGTTCGGAGGAACCAAAAAACAGGGTGGAGCGTTGTAATTAACAGCAGTGTTAACAAAAGATGCCGAACTAACATCTGAACAGCATCCAATAACAATTAATGCACTTTAAATTAAATTCCTCTAAATGTAAGTCGCCTCAAAAGGGTATTTAACTTTCCCACGATCCCCCTTCTATCCAGCTAAACTCTGCCAGGGTTTGCCAAGGGAACACGACCTGCACACCGGGGCCAATAATGAAGTAAAGTGTCAACAGAAGAGCCAACAGGGACCTTGGCCCCTCAAAGCTGTTTTGCATTACACGGCCCCTGGGGAATTTATTAGCTTTATCACCTCCTGATCGTGCCTGTTAAGTGATTTGTTCTCCTACATCTCCAAATTGACATCTGTTGTTTTACACAGGCAATAACCCTAGCGTCCTCGTGTTTGCACTGTCTCTTTGGTTATAAGAGTTGGGCTTGAACATGCGAGCCACGCTTTGAATAGAGAAAGGAGGGGTGGCAAACACCCTTAATAGTCTCTCACTCGTTCCAAGTGCAAAGCATCGGATCAATGCCGGTCTATTGCAATCACAAAATGGGAAATCAAATAGCATTATCCTCCCACCCCTCCCTCTCCCCCTCGCTGGCGATGAGAATTCAAACACCATTTTCTCTCTGGAATAGCAGTGTTTGCTCTCTCGCTAAGTGCGCTTTTATGAATCAGGGGCGTCTGTGTAATTGCCGCTAAAATGTTCGCTCTATTGTGTATAATAACTTTCGATAACAGGAAAGACCTTGCCGTGACGCAAAGGGTGATTTAACCAACTTTACGATTGTCACTTTAAAATGAAATTAAACGTAGACCATTAGGTATATTGTCTTAACGTCTATAAGTAAGCAAATTTGGAGAATTCGTACGCCCACATCATTTGGTTAATCTTTACTTACAAATATTGACAGGTTGCTGTAGCCGACCGTTTAAGCATTTTTGTGCAACTTTACTGTTATTCAAATCATAAAATAAATACTTATTAATGAATTGTTAATATTTTTTTGACAACGAGAAAGGTCGCAAAAGTGGGCACTTACTTGTACGCGAGCTTCTGTCAGATCTAGTCTCATCGCCAGCTCCTCTCTGAAACAGAAAATAATAGATTACCAAAATGTGAGCGAGAGTTTTCTCCACATACAGTAAGAAAACAATTTTGCCTAAATCGTCGAGAACCTTTGAGAGCAATTTGGTGCTGATGAGAATCGAACGGATAACTTGTACATTTTTCATAATCGGTCGCTTCTTTGGGCGAGGCTTTAGTGCACTGTAACCATCATAATGATGGAAATAATGGCATCCAGACTATTATATGACAATTGAGCATTTACTGAAAATATACCTGGCTAAATTTAGGACAATTGTCTGTCTCTGGAATGAGCCGCATCAATATAAACATCGATATTTCATGATCAACACCGACATTTTTGGTAAAAGAAAAATGGTCCTCGTATAATTTTGTGTGTTATTATGGTCTGTTATCAGGGTAGACCGTGGTTTGTCAGATAAGTTCTTCTTCTTATATTTAATAGTTGTATGCCATATTGATTGTTTGTCTTTCAGACATTTTCAAGGCACAGAATTATAACACGAGCTCAATATACCATAACAATGTTTTTTCAATGTTTATCAACAAGTGCATAAGTAATTGTGTAGCACTGTTCTATATTATATGTATATATATATATTCTATATGCATGACATAAATACGCATTAAATAAATTTAATGATTTTAAGCCTGGCATTTCTTTAGATATAACATTTTATAATACACACGGAATGTGTCTCTATTCTACTCTTTCATGGGCTGATATAAAAATAAATACGATTTTTCAAACTAACAATTAAAATGGATCTACCCGAAACGGCTTCATGAAAAAAATATTTCATGATATAGGCTATTTCATTATACATTCTGGACATAGTAAATGCCCCTAAATTTCCTTTGACGGTAAAAAAAATGCTTATATTATTGTAGTGTACTGTATTATCTATCTAGAATAATGCTGAGCATCAGTCTTATAAATTGTACAGAGCGGGACATAAAACGAGTGTTTATGCATTTAAATTAGTATTGAATCTTATGATATCTATTGCACCGAATCTGTGCAATTTTGTTGCTGAAATGCATCGAAACCTCATCGGAAAAAAGGTAAATATATAAATAAATGTACCTTTAATTTATTCATATAAATCAACAATTTTCTATTTCTATACGTTTGGATTCAGTTTGAATGTATTAATTTGTGCTGAATTTTAGTCTTATTTTTAAATATATATTTTGGATTCATTCTATTTTTACAAATATTTTATATACAAATATTTTATTATAGCCTAGCCATAATATTAAACATAGGCCTACTTAATTGGCTTTTTGTATATATATGGTGTTTAAATATTTCTACTAGTAATGTAGTAATTTTATTAGTGATTTAACGTTACATGTGTTCACAAAATTCATTAACAATTCTCATTGTAAATACGTTATTAATTAATACTATATATGGGGTAAATCTTCAATTTTAGATATCCAAAGTACTAGAATTGTCTTCTAATATTTAGTTTAAATGAGTGTGTTTTTTTCGCTGTAT